>NC_080746.1:87362718-87962718 GCF_020826845.1 Diceros bicornis minor | reverse complement strand
TTAACATTTCCTGAGCACTTATTATACCAGATTTTAGAGATTATAATACCATGTTATTAAGGAGTGCACAATATACTCTGAGAGTATGGGTAAGGAAATGCCTAAGTTTACTAGGGAGAGTGAGGGAAGCTTTGTGGAAGGAATAACTTGTGCAGAGACGTTATGGATGAGTAGGAATTTTGGATCAGTCTTTCTAAGGGTTTATCAATTGTGTTCGTCTTTTTAAGGAATTAAATTTTGACTTTGCTGATTCTCTCTATTGCATATTTGTTTTTTTAATTAATGTCTGCTCTTATTTTATTTCCTTATTTTGTGTAATTTGCTCTTCTTTTTATTTTAAAATTTTGGAGATGAATATTTAGTTAATGAATTTTAACTTTTTTCTCTTCTAATCTAAAGCATTTAAAGCTATAAACTTCTCTCTCAGCATGGCTTTAGCTGGATCCCACAAATTTTTATATATTTTATCTTCATTATCATTCAATTCAAATTATTTTCTAATTTTCATTGTAATTTCTTCTTTGATCCACAGTTATTTAGAAGTGTACTACTTCTTTTACAGATATTTGGGAATTTTCTTTTACTTTTTGTTAACTTAAAAAAATTGATTTCTAGCATAATTCTATATCAGATAATATGCTCTATATAATTTCAATCACTTAATATTTGTAGAGCTTTGCCCTCTAGCCAAGCATATAATCAATTTTGGTAAGTATTCCAACATAGATGAACTTGAAAAAATGTGTTCTGTATTTCTTGGGTGCAGTGTTCTATGAATTTGGTCAACTTTGTCAATCATGTTCCTATCTTCCATATCATTATTGATTTTTTGTTTATGTTTTCCTTCTTTTTCTGTCCATGTTTCAGTCTGGTTATTTTCTTCTGTCCTATCAGTTCACTAATCTTCTCTTCAGTTTATCTAATCTGCAGATAAGGTCAATCTATTGAGTTCTTAATTTCACTTCTTGTATTTTTCAGTTCTAAAATTTCCATTTGGTTCTTCTTTTATAATTTTCAATCCTCTGCTGAAATTCATTTTGTCATATTTCTTGAGCGTATTAGTTTCATATATTTTAAAGTCTATCTGTAAACTCCAATATCTGGACCTCTTGTGATCCATTTCTATTGTCTCCTTTTCTCTCTTGTTTTTTGGTCGTTTCACCTTATCTCCTGAGATGTAGGGTGAATTTTGATTGAATGACTGACATAGTGCATGAAAAATTGCAAAGAAAATTTGAGGCTTTGGAGAATGTTATCTTCCTCTGGAGAGATTCACCTTTGCTTCTGTAAATTAGGATGGGGCAGATCATTTTACCCATCAGAGACTGAGCTGACTGGAGGCTGAGTTTCCATCTTTGTGAGGGCTAGTTTATTTTCACTCTGTACTCCAAGAGTTTAGCTCTTTGGGCTTCCAACTAAAATCCTAGGATATTTGCCAGAATCCCTCCTCCTTGGTGGGTCCTGAACACTAAGTCAGTCCACACAAGACTGCTAGTGGATCTGCCTGTTTCTCAGCCTCTAGGGAAATGGCAAATGGTGATTGTTAGGATCATCTGTCTGTACTTCCTTCTCTCTCTGACCTTGGAGATGTATTCTAAATGACCAGTCTTTTTGCAGGATGGTGAAATTGTAGAATTTTAGAGGTGGAAGTGACCTAGGATAGCTCTAGTTCAACCTAAAACCCAGAGACTTTAAGGGACTAGTACTCTGACCTCTCTATTCCTTGTCTGATGCTTTTCTATTAATATATATAATAGATTAACTGGAATGCATAATGCAGTCAACATAAAATTGGGCCATATTGCAAAGAGGTAGATAGTAAAGAAGCAAAACACAATAGACAATAAATTAAAGTCAAAGAAAGAATTTACTTTACTGAACTGTCTTTCAGTACTTAGCTATGCTGTAATTAACAGAATTACTCATTTTTTCCCTTATGGATGTAAATTGGTAATGATAATATTTGGAAAAAAAATAGAATGTTTTAAATTAATAATGATCTACAAGTAAACAGACTGAATCAACAAAAAAGTTTATATTGAATCCATAATGTGTGCTTTTTGAAGTTAGACACCATTTCTCGCTAATTGCCTTATCGGATAGATCTACAGAATGGCTGATGAGTAGGGATGAACAATAGCAGAGGGGTCACAAATTCAGCTTCCTTCAGGATTCAGGTAGTTGACATGTGATGTGAATAGAGTGGAAATTGTGTTGAACTGGAGAGCCTTTAGTTCAACCTATATCTGCCATTTAGCTCCAAAAAATTGTTGCCGTATAGAAAAATGGGCCCTATACTATCAGCTCATCCAATTATTGCAGAAAAACTAAAAATCCAGACTTTAATATGAAATCATTAGATTCTAAAAATTGGAAGTAGGTTGAAAGTTTTTAAACAAAATATATTTCTAAGTCAAATCTTCTATACAATGGGGATAAAAGACCTCCAGCACAGAACTTTCAAACTTTTAAAATATGCATTCATTTGATAACCTTTGAAAAACCACTACTCAATCTTGTCCTAAGAAAATTTAAAATTTAATAGTCAGAACATACCATGCAAATTAATTAGTATACTCTCATGTAGTATATATTATATATCATAATAGAATTATGAAGAAAGAATTATGGGAATTCAGAGAAAGGACACATTAAACTTATTAAATATCTAAACAGTAAGTCCTGGAATTTTAAATTAGCAATAAATAAAAGCCAATGGAAATTTGGGTATCCTAAAGTAGCAATGATTTGCTAAGGAAATTGTGAAGGAAAACTGGGTAATTAATGGTATAATATTTGGTAAATGACATTAAGCAACATTTCATTGCCCCATAAAATTAGTTATGCCATGAGTGGAATCATACCCCTTTGTAATTATAATGATTTATAGAATATATATTTTTATACTGCATGGAAAATTGATATAGTGGGTGTTATCTACATTGCCAAAATGTAACATCATGTAATATGCTTCTCGTATATTAGGATTTTAATTTAACTTCATGCTTTCTATTAAAAATTATTTATCTTTTTATTGTTATTTTTTATTTTTATCTTTCATTCCTTCTTCAAGAAGCTTTCACAAGTTATTAATAAAAATTCTTATTAAATTGTCAATGAAAAAAATAAATTTGGTAAGAATCCCATCTGTAACTTCAATAAAGTACCAAGAATGTAGAACCTTAAAGTGTTTATTTTTTATTAGCTGCCTTAGGACTACAAGGATTTAAGTGTTTTTACAAAAACAATAAAAGAGGAGTAATTTGATGGTTTATTTACTCTTTATAACCTTTAGAAAGTGTCATGGTTTTTTTAAAGTGCTTGCTTCAGGCTGTAGTTTTACAAGATGGGCTCTGTGATGGTCAGGCCTCTTCAATTCTTGACCCTGAATAGATTTAGGGACATAGTACATAGAGCAGGCACATGTCCAAGCAGCCAAAACTGTAACTGGGTATTTTTATTCTCCTTTTCAAACTCATAATCCACCTCCTATGAAATTTCCCCGTTCAGTTTCTCATGTTGTCTGATAAAATACTAATTACTCTTTCAGATAGTTTCTTGGTTTGATTAGCTACAAAGTATTCAAGATAAATAGCTCTAATATGCATGGGGTAGCCTAAAAGTTCATATTTTTAAAAATCTCTTTCCTAATTAGTATTTAAACTATTGTTTTCATGTAAGTCAACTTAATCTAATACATAGATTTTTGAATGGTTTTCTAACTTTTGTGGGATATAAAAATTAAATTCTGAAGTTTTTGAAGGAAAAGAGTATATCATAACAATCCATACTGTCCTACAGCACCCCCAGTCTCTTAAAGGTAATATAATGGCATGTTTAGGAGATTCTGCAGACAGATGATCTAGGTTCAAATACTGGTTCTGCTGTTTACCTGCTATGTGACTTTAGGCAAGTTACTTATCCTCTTGCTAACCCAGTGTCCTCATCTATAAAAGGGCGATAATGAGAGTCTTTACTTCATAAAATTATACCCATGATTAAATTAATCAGTACATAAAAATTCTCAGATCAATATCTAAATCAGAGTAAGATCTCAGAACCCACTCTAGCCACTAAAAGAGAAGTGTATAACCAGGCCCACGTGAAGAAAGCAGTATCTTGCACATTTTCAATCCACTTGCTTTAGGAAGATATGCATATTATATGTACCCCCCCCAACAAATGTGTATACGCTTATTTCCTTTTTCAGTTTGTTTTGACTGTAGGTATGTATTACCCAAGAGCTTCTGATCTCTCCTCACTTTATTTATCACATAGCATAACCTGTTGGTATACATTCCCTCCCTTATTCCGTGTTGGAGGAACCCTGATTGTGTCTTAGGGTCCACTTCTCACCAGTGTGAGTCAGGTGAATCCTGACTGTCTTAACCACTCATGAAGGTCCAGTGCACTCCCCTGGCCAATGACTGGTTTAGGAGTGGGCATGTGACTTAGTTATGGCCAGTGAGATATTAGAAGATGTGTGTTGGGAAGCTTCTGGGAAAAGTTTTGTTACCCTTTAATTAAGAGATTATACTTTTTCTACTGCAGGGTAATGTCCTTTCTGTCCTTAATGCCTGCAATTAAAGTAGCAGAGGGGTGAAAAGCCTAAGGAAAATCACTTGGATAATGGCAAAATGGAAAGATGAGCAAAATCATAGTCCTTGATGATACTGTTGAGCCACTGAAAATCAATCCTGGAAGCACTCTGCCTTTAGACCCATTATCATGTGAGATGATAAGTCTTATAAGCCATTGTGAGTCAGGGCTTGATGTTGCTACTTAGTGCTGAAAGCGTTTTAAATGAGACAACTTTTGTGAAAGCCTATCTTTGAACACCATAGCATAAGTGTGTGTGTGTGTGTGTAATAAAGCAAGGAATATGTAAGAGAGTCATAAGGAAAGTATTTCATAACAAACATATTTTATCTGTTAATATCTACTCTTTGATTTCTCCCAATCATTTTGTTATGAAAATTGTCAAACATACAGCAAAACTGAAAGAATTTGACAGTGAACACTCAGACACCATTAATATTTTAGTATACTTGCTTTATCACATATCTATCCATCTATTTATCCCTTCAACTTCATTTTTGTTTTTTTCAGAGTAAATTGCAGGCATCAGTGCACTTCCTCCTAAATACTTCAGAATGCATATTATTAAGCAGAGTTGAATATATCTTTACAGCTTTCATTCTTTATAGTAAAATTTACATACAATGAAAGGCAGAATCTTAACTGTACCTTTGATGAGTTTTTTTTTAATTTTTTTTTTTAATTTTATTTTTTTTGGGAGGAAGATCAGCCCTGAGCTAACATCCATGCTAATCCTCCTCTTTTTGCTGAGGAAGACCGCCTCTGAGCTAACATCTATTACCAATCTCTCCTCCTTTGGGCTTAGCGGTTGAGTGCGCGTGCTCTGCTGCTGGCGGCCCGGGTTCAGATCCCGGGCGCGCACTGATACACCGCTTCTCCGGCCATACTGGGGCCGCATCCCACATGCAGCGGCTGGAAGGATGTGCAGCTATGACATACAACTATCTACTGGGGCTTTGGGGGGGGTGGAAATAAATAAATAAATCTTTAAAAAAAAAAAAACTTGTGAGAGATATTGGTCTCAGTTTTCTTTTTTTTGTACTGCCTTTGTCTGGTTTTGGCGTCACAGTAAACAGGCCTCATAAAATGGGTTAGGATGTGCTCCTTCCTCTTCTATTTTTCTAGAAGGGACTTGTAGAAGTGATTTTTTTTTTTGTGGTGACATTGTTTTATAACATTATATAAATTTCATCAAAAACATCATTCAATTTCGATTTCTGTGTAGATTACATCACGTTCACCACCCAACCTAATTACAATCCATCACCACACACGTGCCTAATCACCCCTGGTAACCACCAATCCACTCTCTGTCTCTATGTGTTTGTTGTTGTTAGAAGTGATGTTAATTCTTCTTTAAATATTTGATAGACTTCTCTAGTGAAACCGTCTTGGCCTGGAAATTTCTTTTTGAGGAGCTTTTTAATTAATGGTCATAGAGCTATTTAGATTATACATATTACCTTGGTTAAGGTTTGGTAGTTTGTGGTTTTTTGAAGAATTGGTCCGTTTCTGTAAGTTGTCAAATTTATGAGCATACACTTGTTTGTAGCATTCCCTTATTAACATTTTAATGGCTGCAGTATCTTTGTACATGGTTTCTTTTAGCTCTTTGAGCATATTTAACGTTGTTGATGTGAAGTCTTTGGCTAGCAAGTCCATGGTCTGCGCTTGCTCAGGGAGAGTTCCTATTAGCTTTTTTCCCTGTGTATGGATCACGCTTTCCTGTTTCTTGGCATGCCTTGTAATTTTTTCGTTGAGAACTGGACATGGACATTTTGAATATGTGGCGAGTCTGGAAATCAGATTCCTCCCCCTCCCCAGGGTGGCTGCTTGTTGTCATCATTGTTTGTTTGTTTAGTGACTTTTCTGAAATCATTTTGTAAAATCTGCAGTTTTTGTTATATGTGGTCACTGAAGTCACTGTGCTTTTAGCTTAGTGATCAGCTAGTGCTTTGTTTGACAGAGATTTACTTAAATACCTGGAACGTAAAGAAAAAACAAACTCCCAGTCTTTGCAGAAGGGCTCTCTGTATGTGGTGGGGCCCACCTTCAGCACTCTTCCAGGCAGTTTTCAAGTCTGCCTGTAGAATTTTTCAACACAAGCTTCACATTTCTCTAGTGATACCTTGTGTTTATGGTGTGGGCTAATTCAGGAGTTTTACATTATTTTAAACAAAATCAGAGGGTTTTTCTAAATAACTGCTTTGTGCTTGGCCCTGGGCCTCCCCACTTGACTTAGATCTTCCCTTTATGCTGTTTCCCACAGAGAGTCTGCCTTTGCGGCTCTCTCAGCTGTATCTCCCTGTCCTTGTTACTTGACGCTTGTTGGTCAGGTGGTGGTGGCAGGTGGGGGAATAGGGACATTCTCTGGTGTTCTTATTAAAGCCTCTGTCTTAGGTGAACCTGGGTCTCAGGGTGAGGTCTTCACAAGAGTTCCCATCCCTCCTTCCTTTTTAATGCTGGGCCAGCGTGTATTCCTGCTCCTCCCCAACAACAGAGCTGTTGTTTTATTTTCCTGGCCTCTCCTCCCAGCTGCAGTGGGTTTCCACAGATGCTCTCTTGCTATGGTTTTTATTGCCCTCCCCCTGTAGACTAAGGCTTTTGTTCCTTAGGGGGATCAGAAGGACAGGTCTTTCTAGGTAGAGGTTTTCAGTGGCTGTTGGTTCCCTTTCCCAGTTGCAGAGGGTTTCTGCGAGTGTGCTTAGATAAGAGTTTTTGTTGCCCTTTCTCCTGCAGATCAAGGTTCTTGGTCTGTAGGGGAAATAGGGAAGATGGCTTGTGACTGCTCTTCTCCTCCCCAGCCAGCACCACAGGGGAAGGCTTTCTCAGATTCTTCCCATCCTTCCCTGTAAGCACCTGGTGGGTACTTGAAGGAAGAGCCTGATAGGAGGTATATTTCTGGGGCCCCCAAGGGATTCACGTTCTTACCCTAGCCCATGTGCTGCGTGTAGCAATTTATTAAGGACTTTTAGCTGAGTTTTCTTATCAGTATTCAGTGGCTTATGTCGCAGGTAAGCGAATGCTGCGGTTCTGTTCTCCCTGCAAGCACCTTTCTCTGTCCAGATTTTGCATTACTTGATTGATTTGGGACCTCAGTTCTCTAATGGGTTTGTCTGTTTAATTTGCAATTTGTCCATCTTTTTTCTTGTTGTAAGGGTGGGAGGATGCTCTTTTTATCTCTCTAGAAGGAGCTCTGAAACTGGAAGTTTTAAGGGTGGGAGGATGCTCTTTTTATCTCTCTAGAAGGAGCTCTGAAACTGAAAGTTTTAAAGTCCTAATTTTCCTACCATTTTTCTTCTTTTTATTGATTTAGGAAGCAGAAACTCAATATGAAGAGCAGATTGGTAAAATTATTGTGGAGACACAAGAGCTTAAATGGCAAAATGTGAGTATCTTTTCCCTCAGATTAGCATTTTTAGCATCTATTTAAAAATGTATTCTAATTCTTAATTGCAGAGTTAATTTTTAAATTTCTTAAACATATTCTGGGGGATTGTGCATCATTTTAAATGAAGTCTCAAGAAAATTCCAACTAAAACTGTTAATAACATTTGGGCTTTCAGAAAACAGAATTTTTTTTTCAGGCTTTCTGGTAAGAAAATAGCTAAGGGTGACACTGAGAATAACTCTGAAAACTACTATGAACTATTTCATATCTGAGAAACATATTGTGTGTTATAGAGGAACCAAAATATTTTTTAAGAAGTGAAACCTCAGAATAGTACCATATTTTCCCAGGCTGTTGTTACATGCTGTAACCAAATATTAAAAAATAGGATCAGATCTGATTCTCTCTCTAGCCTCATCTATATACAAGCATTTTTGGTGGTGCTTTTTTCATGCCTTTCCACTAAAATAATCTTAACAGCTAAAAATTGAAAGCTTAATTACGTTGGCCCCTCTTCTCACTACTTGGCAATATTGAAACAGGAACTTGGAGATAACATATCAGAATCAGAACTAAAGTGACAGAGGAAAGACCAAACTAGAAACAATGGGAATTTTGAGGCCAGAAAGACCCACAAGGTCATGTAGAATATGGAAGTAAAACTAGAGTTGGATTGTCTGAGGCACAGGTCTGAAACAGAGACCTGTCTCTGGAGAGAAAAAACAGATAAACACCAAGTACAAATTGAAACTCCAAGCACATTTCCAAATGTAAAGTCATATCTTGTTTTTGGATAGAGAGAGTCAACAGTATAAAGTTATCAGAATCCTCGAGTTAATCAGTAAGTTTAATACAGTCCAATTTAAAATACCAAGAGCATGTTTGCCATACTTAAGCTGGTTTCTAAGGTTTATGTGGAAATAAACATACAGGAGTGGCTGGGAAATTTTTGAAAAAGAAATTTGGTGTAGTGTACGTGAATAGATAGGTATTCCTTAGAACATAATATTATGAGTCCAGAAGTAGATCCAAATACATAACATAATTTAGTGAATGATAAAGGTGGCATTTAAAATCAATAGGGAAAAATAGATTATTCAAGAAATGGTATTAGAACTGAGTTCCAGCTGAAGCAAAATAAAGCCAGATTCCTACCTTTACAAACTTGTAGAAAAATAGGATCTTTCATGTATTCTTGTTGGCAGTGTAAATTAGAAGTGTCTTGTTGAATTCCCCAAAATATCACCATACAACTTGTTAATAAAACAAATCTATGTTTATTAGAACTCATTGCAAGAAGTGAGAACACTACCTTGACAGGGTCTTAGTGTCTCAAAAGGGACAAGTCAGAATTGGAATATATAGAAGGTTATGGGGTCTAGGCTCAAGTGGCTTCAGGAAGATGTTTTTTTCCCATTTTTTTTATTGTGGTAAAATACACATAACATAAAATTTACCATCTTAACCATTTTTAGGTGTACAGTTCAGTGGTGTTAAATATGTTCATAATGTTCTTCTGCCATCACCACTATCCAGATGACTCTCTTTATCTTGTATAACTGAAACTCTATACCCATTCATTAAACAGTAACCCCCCATTACCTGCCTTCTCTCCAGCCCCTGGCAAACACCATTCTATTCTCTGTATGATTTTGACTACTCTGTGTTCCACATATAAGTAAAATCATACAGTCTTTGTCCTTTTGTGACTGGCTTATTTCACTCAGCATAATATCCTCAAGGTTTATCCATTTTGTAGCATATGTCAGAATTTCCTTCCTTTTAAAGGTTGAGTAATAATCGTTTGTATGCTTATACCACATTTTGCTTATCCATTCATTCATAGATTAACACTTGAGTTGCTTCCATGTTTTAGCTATTGTGAATAATGCTGCTGTGAACATGGGTATACACATATTTGTTTGAGCCCCTGCTTTAATTTCTTTTCAGTATATATCCTGAAGTAGAATTGCTGGATCATATGGTAATTCTATTTTGAATGTTTTGAGGAACCTCCATACTGTTTTCCACAGTGGCTGTATCATTTTACATTTTCACCAAAAGTGCACAAGAATTCTCATTCCTACACATCCTCACCAACACTTATTTTCTGTTTTTTTTTGATAGTAGCCATCCCGATGGTTGTGAGGTGTTATCTCATTATAGTTTTGATTTGCATTTCCTTAATGATTAGTGATGTTGAGCATATTTTCATGTGCTTATTGACCATTTGTATATAGTCTTTGGAGAAATATCTGTTCAAGTCTTTTGCCCATTTTGAATCGAGTTGTTTGGTTTTTTTGTTGTTAAGTTTTAGGAGTTCTCTGTATATTCTGAATATTAATATCTTATTAGATATACGATTTGCAAATCCTTTCTCCTGTGAGTTGCCTTTTTACTTTGT
The DNA here is from genome assembly GCF_020826845.1 of Diceros bicornis minor. Taxonomy (NCBI): domain Eukaryota; kingdom Metazoa; phylum Chordata; class Mammalia; order Perissodactyla; family Rhinocerotidae; genus Diceros; species Diceros bicornis. The sequence goes on along the minus strand of NC_080746.1, from coordinate 87,952,324 downwards.
TGATAGTGTCTTTTGATGCATAAAATTCTTAATTTTAATGAAGTCCAATTTGTCTATTTTTTCTTTTGTTGCTTGTACCTTTGGTGTCATATCCAAGAAATCATTGCCAAATTCAATGTTGTGAAGATTTAACCCTGTGTTTTCTTCTAGGAGTTTTATAGTTTTAGGTCTTACATTTAGGTGTTTGATCCATTTTGAGTTAATTTTTGTAGATGATGAGGGTAAGGGTCCAGTTTGATTCTTTTGCATGCGTATATTCAGTTTTCCCAGCGCCACTAGTTGAAAAGACTGTCCTTTCCGGATTGAATGATCTTGGTACCCTTGTCAAAAATAATTTGACCATGTATGTGAAAGTTTCTTTCTGGGCTCTCTATTCTATTCCATTGGTCCATGTGTCTGTCTTTATGCCAGTACAACACTGTTTTGATTATTAGAGCTTTCTAGAAAGTTTTGAAATTAGGAAGTGTGAGTCTCCCAGCTTTGTTTTTCTTTTTTGAGATTGTTTGGCTATTTGGAGTTCCTTGAGATTCCATATGAATTTTAGGATGAATTTTTCCATTTCTGCAAAAATGTTACTGGGATTTTGATAGGGTCTGCACTGAATCTGTAGCTAACTTTGAGTAGTATTGACATCTTAGTATAAAGTTTTCTAATCTATGAGCATAGGATGTGTTTCTACTTATTTATGTCTTTTTAAATTTCTTTCAGCAGCATTTTCTAGTTTTCATTGTACAAGTCTTTCATTTCCTTGGTTAAGTTAGTTACTAAGTATTTTATTCTTTTTGGTGCTGTTGTAAATGTAATTGTTTACTTAATTTTGTTTTCAGATTGTTCCTTTTTAATGTATAGAAATGCAAGTTATTTTTGTGTGACTTTGTATACTGCTACTTTGCTGAACTCATTAGTTCTAACAACTTTTTTGTGGAATCTTTAAGGTTTTCTACATATAAGATCATATCATCTGCAAACAGAGATAATTTTATTTCTTTCTTTCCAATTTGGACATCTTTTATTTCTTTTTCTTGCCTAATTGCTCTGGCTAGGACTTCCAGTACTATATTGAATAGAAGTTGTGAAAGTGGGCATCCTTGCCTTGTTCCTGATCTTAGAGGAAAAGCTTTCAATCTTTCGCTATTGAATATGATGTTTGCTGTGGGTTTTTCATATATGGCTTTTATTATGTTGAGGTAGTTTCCTTCTGTTCCTAGTTTGTTGAGTCTTTTTATCATGAAAGAGTTTTGAGTTTTGTCAGATGCTTTTTTTGTAGCAATTGAGATGATCATATTTTTTTTCCCTTCATTCTGTTAATATAGTGTAATCACATTGATAATTTTTGTAGTTGAACCATCTTTTTATCTCAGCGATAAATCCCACTTGGTCATGGTGCATGATCCTTTTAATATGCTGCTGAATTTGATTGCTAGTATTTTGATGAGGATTTTTGCATCAGTATTCATCAGGGGTATTGGTGTGTAGTATTCTTCTCTTGACATGTCTTTGTCTGGCTTTGGTATCAAGGTAATACTGGCTTCCAAGCATGAGTTAGGGAATGTTCCCTCCTATTCAAATTTTTGGAAAAGTTTGAGAAGGTTTGCTGTTAGTTCTTCTTTAAACATTTGGTAGAATTCATCAGTGAAGACTTCGGGTCTGGGGATTTTCTTTGTTGGGAGATTTTTGCTTACTGATTCAAACTCCTTACTAGTTATAGGTCTAGTCAGATTTTCTATTTCTTCGTAATTTGGTCTTGGTAGGTTTTGAGTTTCTAGGAATTATCCATCTCATTTAGGTTATCCAATTTGTTGGTGTACAATTGTTGTCATAGTACTCTCATAATCCTTATTAATTCTGCTGAATCAGTAGTTATGTCCCCACTTTCATTTCAGATTTTAGTAATTTGAGTCTTCTTTTTTTTCTTAGTCCATCTAGCTAAAGGCTTGTCAATTTTGTTGATCTTTTCAAAGAATCAACTTTAGTTTCACTGATTTTCTCTATTATTTTCCTATTTTCTATTTCATTTATTTCTGTTCTCATCTTTATTATTTCCTTCCTTCTGCTAGTTTTGGGTTTAGTTTGTTCTTCTCTTTTTAATTCCTTAAGATGTAAAGTTTGGTTGTTGATTTGAGATCTTTCTTGTTTTTTTAATGTAAACATTATAGCTATAAATTTCCCCCTTAGCACTGCTTTTGCTGTATCCCATAAGTTTTTGTATGTTGTATTTTTGTTTTCATTCATCTCTAAGTATTTTCTAATTTCCCTGGTGATTTATTCTTTGATCCATTGGTTGTTTAAGAGTTTGTTGTTTAATTTCCACAAATTAACTGTTTTTTCTTCTGTTATTAATTTCTAACTTCATCCCATTGTGGTTAGAGAAGATAGTTTGCATGATAGCTATCTTTTGAAGTCAACTGAGACTCAATTTTTGTGCCCTAACATATGATCTATGCTGGAAAGTGTCCCGTGTACACTTAAGAAAAATGTGTGTTCTGTTGTTTGGGGTTGGAATGTTCTGTATGTGTCTGTTAGATCGAGTTGGTTTACGGTGTTGTTCAAGTCCTCTATTTCCTTATCTTCTGTCTGGTTGTTCTGTCCGTTATTGAGAGTGGGCTACTGAAGCCTCTAACTGTTATTGTAGAGTCATGTATTTCTCCTTTCAGTTCTGTCCATTTTTGTAGTCCAGTTTTGTCATATATTTTGATGGTCTTTCATTAGCTGTGTAGATGTTTATAATTGTTCTATTTTCTTGCTGTACTGAACCTTTTTGAATATATAATGTCCTTCTTTGTCTCTTGTAAACTTTTTTTGATTTAAAGTCCATTTTCCATTTTGTCTTTTTTCTGTTTTTGGGTGTTATTTGCATGGAATATCTTTTTCCATCCTTTCACTTTTTTTTTTTTTGTGTGAGGAAGATTGGCCCTGAGCTAACATCTGTTGCCAATCTTCCTCTTTTTGATTGAGGAAGATTGTTGCTGAGCTATCATCTGTGCCAGTCTTCTTCTGTTTTTTATATGTGGGATGCTGCCACAGCATGGCTTGATGAGTGGTGTGTAAGTCCACGCCTGGAATTTGAACCCACAAACCCTGGGCCACGGAAGTGGAGTGCACAAACTTAACTACTACGCCACTGGGCCGGCCCCACCATCCTTTCACTTTTAACCTGTCTGTTTCTTTGGATCTAAAGTGCATTTCTTGTGGACAGCATATAGTTGGATAATGTTTTTTATCCACTCTGCCATTCTTTGTCTTTTGATTAGAGAATTTAATCTATTTACATTTAAATTCCCGATAAGGAGGGACTAACTTCTGTTATTGTGTTGTTTTTCATATGTCTTATGGCTTTTTTGTTTCTCATTTCCTGCATTACTGTTAGCTTTCGTGTTTGTTGGTTTTTTGTAGTGTAACATTTAAATTCTGTTCTCATTTCCTTTTATGTATATTGTATAGCTATTTTTTTTTACTAAGGGGATTCAAGTTACCAAGGGGATTGCAGTTAGCATCTATCCTAACGCCCTAATTTGAATTTATACCAGCTTAACATTAATAACATAAAAGAACTCTGTTACTTTATAGCTCCATCCACACCCTTTCACTTACTGATATTACAAAATTACATCTTTATATATTGTATGCCCAAAAGCATAAACTAATAATTTTAAAAAATGTGTTAGTCTCTTAAATTATGTAAAAAAACAAAATGTGAAGTTACAAACCAAAGTTTTCATAATACTAGCTTTTAGTTTAATAATTGTTTTTTTTTTAATTTATTAGTTTCTTAAACCATGTAGAAAACAAAGAGTGGGGTTACAAACCATTGTTAGAATAATATTGGCTGTTATAGTTGCCTGTGTAGTTACCTTTACTGAAATCTATTTCTTCATACAGCTTTGAGTTACTATCTCGTGTCCTTTCATTTCAACCTGCAGGACTCCTTTTGTCATTTCTTGGAGGGTAGGCCTAATGGTAACGAACTCTCTCACTTTTGTTTATCTGGATTTTAGATCGTCTAGAGGAAAGGCAATTTATATCAGTTGGAGATAAGACTATGAAGCATATTTTATGAGTTTCCTGGAATACTTTGCCAGGTTTGTCTGACATAAGGAAATGTCCAAAATCATGGGGAGGAGTAGCCAGCTTCAAGTGGCAACCTCTAGCAAGTGTATATGATGGAAGTCAATGAGTGTAGGAGTGTGGACTTCATGGTCTTGAGAGTTAGAGGTAAACTGCTTGGTCATGAAAGTTCAAGTGTCAGATTTAGTATGCCATTATCTCTCTCTATTTTTCCTCAAGATTGAGGATGATTAGGGCAATGAAGTTTCTAAATAAATGACAAGGCTCTGCACAGTTCTCTAATAACAGTCACAGTAAAATGAGTGCCTGTCACTGGAGATGCTCAGACTGGGAACACAAAATCAAGTTATTTTCTCTACTCTCATAATTGTAGCTCTCTGGCAAGAAAAAGTTTCAGTCCATCCAGAGAAGTAGCAAGCAATTATCAGAACAAATTCAGAACCCAGTGCATGGGTTAATTTTAGGAAATCCATTTGGACATGTTCAGTGGGATCCTGAAGCTTGGGTTTACAAGGGTAACAGTTTTTACCAGGATTGTGCTGGAAACAGATGAGGTGTGTGCCAGAGACATTCTTAGCAATCCTTGTAAAATTTTCTCACCAATGCTAATTGAGTATAGCTTTCAGCATGTCCTTGCTCTGATGGGTATTTTCTTGTAAAAATTTTTGCAAAGTTCCATTGAGGTTCTCTGGTGCCACCAGGGGTCTGTCCTGAAAGTACCAGAGATTATTTTATAATTTGCAACCATGTATATTTTTCAAACTCTGGAGCCAGTTGTGGGTATTCCAAAATAGCATTTTGGAATCTCTACAAACATTTGGCTTTTTGGAGTATCCTGGGGGCCAGGACCTGACTGAGGGCTGCCTGTGTGTCATAAAGATAAACAAGGACATTTCCTTTAGCCTTCGTGTTATCCCTTTTAATAGGGCTATATGATAGCTACCTCCTTAGGAAGCACTAGAACACTTAAAACTGTGGCCATTTTACATTGGGATTTCTACTGAGGTCAGAAACTTTCATTGTTTCTACAGTATTCCAGAATCATGGACTACTCCAAAAGGCATATCCTGATATTAGTGTTGTGTTAACTCTCTTATCTCTTGAAAATTGGCAGGCTCTGCTAAGTGGGATAAGTTCTGTCATCTGGGCCGATTTTACCTCTGTCGAGGAGTCATATTTTAGGAGTCAGTTGAGACTGTTGCAATGTATTCTGCCTGATGTTTTCCCATTTCAGTTTCAAAAAATGATCCATCAACAAATAAGATTAAACCTAGGTTTTCTAGGAGGAGTTTCTAACAGATCTTGTTTGAGGCATAGTCAGTGCTTGGCAGAGGCTAGATCTCATAGAATTCCCTTTCTTTGGGTAATGGGAAAAGAGTAGCAGGCTTTAAAGTATAGCACTGAGTGGGAATACATGAGAGAGAAAGTAATAAAAGTTCATAGGAGGTAAGCCTGTTTGCTGAGAAATGTGTTTTCAGTAAGCAAAAGGATTGTACATTATACAGAACCATCAAGTTTAAACAGGATCTTGAAACCAAATCAATAGAGGCCTCTACTAGTTTGGCTACTGCTAATATTGTCCTTAGATAAGGAGTAGGCTTTTGCCATTGGGTCTAGGGGAAGATTGTGGTAGTATTCCGTTAGAGTATTAAGGGCTTGTCTACATTGCTCAGGTACAAATAGGTAGAAAGCTTTATGACAATTAGGAAGGCTCCAGGAGCGGGGTGGGGCATGACTGTTGAAGAGTTATTTATTTATTTATTTATTTATTTTGTGAGGAAGATCAGCCCTGAGCTAACATCCATGCTAATCCTCCTCTTTTTTTGCTGAGGAAGACCGGCTCTGAGCTAACATCTATTGCCAATCCTCCTCCTTTTTTTTTCCCCAAAGCCCCAGTAGATAGTTGTATGTCATAGTTGCACATCCTTCTAGTTGCTGTATGTGGGACGTGGCCTCAGCATGGCCGGAGAAGCGGTACATCAGTGCGCGCCCAGGATCTGAACCTGGGCCGCCAGTAGCGGAGTGTGCGCACTTAACCGCTAAGCCATGGGCTGGCCCCTGTTTGTTTTTTAAATTGTTTTTTGGTGAGAGGAAGTTGGCTCTGAGCTAACATCTGTTGCCAATCTTCCTCTTTTTGCTGAGGAAGATTGCCCCTGGGCTAATGTCCATACCCATCTTCTTCTGCTTTGTATGGGGGACGCCTGCCACAATGTGACTTGATGAGTGGTGTGTAGGTCTGCGCCCAGGATCCGAACCCTCGAACCCCGGGCTGCTGAAGCAGAGCGCAAGAACTTAACCATTACACCACCAGGCCGGGCCAGAAGAGTTATTTTTAAATCAAAGAATTCTTGTTCATGTTTAAGTTCCTAAGGGAGAGGTTCCATTATTGAGGACTTAAATTATATAGAGACGTGTCAATTTCAGAGATTTGCAACCCAATGTCTGCAGTAGCCAGTGCAATCCAGAAAATTTCTTAATTGTCTCTTAGAAACCACCCTTGGAAAGTATTGAATGGCTTATTATTTATCAGGAATGATAGATTTACCTCTTTGGGATACATCATACCCTAAATAACGTACTTTATTATGACAAAATTCTAAACTTTCTTTGGAATTTTCATGTCTTTTCGGAGCTAAAACAGTACATAGATAACTGGAGTCAGTCTTAGAGCCCACCTCATCTGTAGAACATAGCAAAAACTTGCCCACATATTGTGTAAGTGTAGAGTTACAGGGAAATTTAAGGTCCTTAAGGTTCCTCATTAAACCCCTGAGGGATAGGTAAATTGTCAACTTTCCCGGGACAAAACAGACAGGTGAAACTAACTTGATCTAAAGAGACAGTATAGAAAGCAGAGCACATATTTATAGTGGTAAAATATGTAGAGTCAAGTGGCACTGAAGATAAAATAGTATTTGGGCTAAGTATTACAAAGAATTGGGGCAATGGTTATTTTATTTATGGCCTTAACGACTCGAACAAATCTTTATTTTCAACCAGTTTCTTGACTAGGGAAGAACAGTGTTTAAAGACTGATAAAGGGTGACTCATCCTTTTTATATTAGGCTTTTGGACTACAGTCATGTGTTGCTTAACGACAGGGATACATTCTGAGAAATGCATTGTTAGGCAATTTTGTCATTGTGCGAACACCATAGAGTGCACTTACACAAACCTAAATGGTACAGCCTACTATGCACCTGGGCTATATGGTACTAATCTTATGGGACCACTGTTGTATATGCAGTTTGTTGTTGACCAAAATATTGTTATGTGGCCCATGACCGTATTGGCTTTAGTTCTTCTTAGCTTCTGGTTTTAGAGGTATTGTGTAAAGTTAGGTAGAGGTTTAGATGGGTCAATCTGAACCTTGCTTCCAATATTAGTAAGACACTTTGTCCAGAAAGAGTGCCACTTCATGGAGATCTTCAATTTGGTTTGATCCCATACAAAGGTACAAGTAAGTCAATATCCAAATTAGCTATGATCTGATTATGAATAGAAAAATCCTCAGAGATCTCAAAAAAAAATTAGGAAAGAATTTAATTTTGCAATTCTGTTTATATAGTAGATCCCTATCTCTTAAGTTAATGGGTATGGTGTCATAAAGGAGAAAATACTGTTCCTCACTTGAGGATCCAAGGATAACACTTACAGGCTGAAACAGGGGGATGTATCTCTGGATTTTTAGATACCTGCTATCTGGATAGCTCATTGACTCTGAGAGTTACGTGATGATGTCAGGGTTTATGGTATGAATAGAAAATTTTCATGGTTTATTTTAATATTTAGAGAAATTTCTCTTTGCAAGTTTGAGGATAAAATGCGAAGTTCGGTGCATGATTTCCCCTCAGGGCAGTGTCATTGATCTACTGCTTGATTTTTTTCCCTTCATTTTCTTAGCTAGTTTAGGACAGGCTTTTTTCAGTGTCCTTTCTGCTTATAATAAGTATCTCCAAGTGTCTTGTACCAAGAGACTCACTCCTCCAGTGAGTGTAAGGCCGTCATCTGTAAGACCCCAGTTTATTCTGCTTTTGTTCTAAGGCTTTTTGAAGGTCTGGATTTGGAGACCTAGTAATGGGTCTATTTCCCATGCCAGTTTATTAAATATTCTATTTCTGGATTAAAGGCTGTTCACAGAAAGTGAGGAGAGAGCTGGAAGTCACATGTGCTTCAGAATTCAGTCCTTAAAGAACCTATCCCTGAGGTATCTAATAAACTCTTCCTTGCTTACAGGAGTGGATTAGGTCTAATTTATTTTCACAGGAAAAACTTTGGGCAATCACCTCTGAAAGCTTTTGTCCAACATCTACAGCTTTTCTAAATCTGTCTAACTTCCTGTGCAGTTTGGGATTTCCTAAGTTATTCTTGGGATCTTCTCACCTTGCCTTTTCCATTCAATTTTTTTTTTTGCATCTGAGAATATGAACCAGTTGATACAGATCTGGGAACTGGCAGTATTATTTTTTAAAATTAGCTGTAGGAATTGAAGTATTTTAAAGTAATTGCTAACCAGGAAAAATAAGACTTTGTATGAGAATAGAAATGTAATCATGGTATACTGTATGGCTCAGCATTAAATAAAAATTGCATAGTCGTAATAGTATAAATACTGACTATTGATTTAAGCCACAATTTTTATATAATTTTGTTGGAAAAATAGAGGGAGGAGTTGTAGGGTAATGGTTGTAGAAGAAAGCTAAATTCCCAACTGTCATATTAGGAGGTCAGTAAATAAATTTTTTAAATTGACAAATCAATGTATATTTAGAAACATGGAGTTAAAAACAGACATTTGAAAGTGTTTGCCACTTTTAGATCTATTTTTTAAAATTATAAAATTATTTGATAAAAATAGAAGAAAAATTTTAAAGTTGTCTTGAATCTAAAGGACAGAACATACAACCTCTACCAAAAAAGGGGGAAGAAATGGAATCATGTTTTTTTTAAAAAATGCCCTATGGTAGTTTTGGTTTTGTAAAAAAAATTATTTCAATGAATTTAAAGAATCATGTGTTGCCGTGTGAACATTTGTGCTTAGATAATAAAATGGGTTTCTTTGGAAACTCTAAGACTATAATTTGCTTGTGTACTACTCTGTTAATTTTAATAACTTTTGATGAAAGATATTTTCTTGAAGAAAGCTTTGGAACAATCCATGTTCAGAGTTTAAAAATTTAAAAAGCAGTGTATTTTATCATGAAGAAGCAACTGGAAGCAATTTTATTGTATGCTGATTCCATGACAGTTAAAAAATCATAAAATTGGTTTAGAAGTTGCATTTCAAGAGCATAAAAGAATGTATACAAATATATTTAATTTTTATTTAAATTGTTAATTAAAATTTAAAACTGAAAGTTGCTGGAATTTGTTTTAACTTTTCATAATTTTTAAAATAGGAAACTCTTCAGAATCAAAAGGAAACATTAGCAAAGCAACACAAAGAAGCGATGGCAGTTTTTAAAAAGCAGGTAATTTCATAAGGATAGACAAACACTACAGTTTTAATTATTGCACTTTTCTCCCCTCTTATATGAATATTTTCACGAGTTTTTCTCCGTATTCACTGAAGATGAAAAGGATATTATTGGTAGCAGAAAATGAATAAAGTTATTTTGAATCACAACTCATAAAAAATGTGCAATATAGTAGAATGAGTTAGTTAAGGAGAGAAATTGCTAAAACTATGTTCTTCAAGATGTGTTTTCATCTGTCCTAAATAAATCAGGTTAGTGATATGTGTGTTCTTGTTCTTTCTCTGCCTTCTCCCTTTTCTCTCTTTGATGAGAGTATCCTAAGATCTTAACCTTTTCCACATTACTGCTTTACCCAAGCCGGAATTATAACACTGATGAAAAGCTGAGGCAAGTAGGGAGATGTAAAGGATGAGGAGATGTGAATTATCATCCCCATAAATATTAACTGAAGCCTCCTTAAATATTAACTGTCAGCAACTAAGAAAGAGTAGTAGAAAAATAGAAAAAAAGAAAAGAAAAATATTTTAAAGAAATGGATAGCAACTCGTTCAATTATTTTAAATTCTATAGCTCTTCTTTACTACCTCAAATTTCTCTTCAGTCCCTAGTTAGAAAATGTATGAAATGTGCTCATGGAAAACATCCTCTGGAAGTGTTTCCTCTTATAGTCATCTCAACGTCACCATTTTTTCTTCCTTTTTCCTTCCCTCTTTTTTGTCTTCATCTCCATACAAGTGTGTGTGTTTAGAAAGAGAAATGTATAGAAGGAAATAAACCTATATAACGTAAATCACTAGTAGGTTAAAGTTATTGGCAATTTATACTGTAGTGTGGATTTGTTTAAACAGACGATAAACTTGGTTTCTTTTAGTCTGAGATTTGTCTCATCAAAGTTATGGAGTTTTAATTGAAGAGTAAGGAAGCAGAATCCAAATATACAGCCTAGTATTCTCTAGGAGAGACCAAGTCTATGTTTCTGTTATCACAAGGGACTTTGGGCAAGATAAGAATATTTAGGTATTTGAAGGGTAGAGGAGAAAGTGTGCTTGGGTCCTTTTTTTTCCTTGTTTTTTTTTTGTTTGTTTTTTTTCTTTTTTTTAAAGAAAGGATTCTTGAATCTAAGTGAGGAATATGGAAAATGAAATGGAGAAGTTCCAAAGAAAAACTTTGTTTCTTGACAACTTTGCCTAGTATCCTTGTGTTGCTTGGAATATTTAATTAGTTTTCTTTGACATGTTCATTTTTGTTTTTCTGTTTTAAAATGCCATTATTTATTTACTAGATTGCCACATGCATTTTTAAAAAAATTTCAGAGTATACTGTCAATGCAAATACCAATGATATCGTTTTTATGTGTGCCTTCAGAAAATGTTATATGTTATTATTTGTGAGTAGATGGCAAAATATTGAAACATTTAAAAAAAAAACCTTTTGGAGAGAAAAACTGAACTTTCAGGGATGATTGGTGTCTCTAATCAGTGTGATTAAATTGTTCATTTCCTTTGGTGACTGGCTTTTACCCCCTTTTATATCTTTTATTATTTTCTCAGTGTAAAAGTAGCATATTCACATTATATTAAGTTCAAACAATATAGAATGTAAAATATTTCTATAGTCTTACTGACCAGTGTAAATCGCTGTTAACAGTTTATTTACCTGTATTTTAATTTTTAAAATTGTTTATCAGTTGCAAATGAAGATGTGTACCTTGGAAGAAGAAAAGGTATTTGTTAATTTTTTATTAATTTAAAGCATACTTAAATGCATTTAATTATCAGTCCACTATAATGGAAGGAGCATTATTAGTAAGCTAATGGAGATTGTTAATTGCTTAAAATCTTAGAAGCAGAAAGGACCTAAGGGAATTATGTTACTTAACCACTATTGTTTTACACATGAGAGTACTGAGGCCCAGTAAGATTAAATGACTTGCTGAAGCTCCCATTTTGAAGTGGCACAGTTGGGACTAGAACCCAGATCTTTTCAGCCCCCAAATTAATGCTCTTTCCACTCTACTGCAATGTTTCTATCAAGTATAAAATATTTTTAGTATTTTTTCAATGTAATTACCTTCTTTAAAAAACATTAAAATGATTTGCATCTGGGTGCAGACAAACTGGAAAAGGACACAACTCCGAACAATCCTAGAAATTCATCTGCATTAAATATTTTTTCTAGCTATTTAATAGTTAATACATGGTTTTATCATATTAAAGGACATATTGTTTATATTAATAATTTATAGTTTTTTAATTTTAGCAAAAGACTTTCTTTTAAAAGTTCTCCCATATCTTTATATTTATAAGACAAATGTACTTGTATCTTACTAATTAGAGTATATTTATTCTAATAATTTTATTTTATTTATTTTTCCCCCAAAGCCCCAGTAGATAGTTGTATGTCATAGCTGCACATCCTTCTAGCTGCTGTATGTGGGACGCGGCCTCAGCATGGCCGGAGAAGCAGTGCATTAGTGTGCGCCTGGGATCCGAACCCAGACCGCCAGCAGCGGAGTGCGAGCACTTAACCGCTAAGCCACGGGGCCGGCCCATAGAGTATATTGATTCTAGCTATATGAATTAAATATTTAATTATATAGTGTCCATAAGTTATCAGAAATGCTCTACTGATAAAATGATTTGTTGTTATAATAAGATTTTCCATTTCATGATATTTGTGATCTTATATGGCCTGGTTGTAGTTTTATGATAGTTTGAAGTCATTAGAAATGTAAGTTGTAGTGCAGATACAAGTTTAAAGCCTGCGAAGTATTAGGTTTAAAGTAGAGAGTTTGGTCCTTGAGCTCTTCTATTTTCCCCATAAATAATGTCATTTACATGGGAAAGTACTGAAATAATTTTTTACTTAAAGGGAAAATATCAACTTGCTACAGAAATAAAAGAAAAAGAAATAGAAGGATTGAAGGAAACATTAAAAGCGCTACAGGTAAAGTAACTTAGTATTGCTTAAAAAGTAACGTGGTATTTTAGTGTTGTATCAGTAAAACACCATTAAACACGTAAGCTAGCAAAGCAGACAAAAATTCATATATCATATGGTATACAATTTAGTACGTTTTTCCTGAAAGCCTTGACTTTCAAATTAGGATTTTTGCTTCATCTTTTATTTAAAAAAGAAATATTAAAATAACTTTCATTATTCTTACAGTAATGTAATTAGATATATATTATTTTTAACATTTTATAGATGAGGAAAACAAATCAGGCCTGTATATTATAACTGATTTACCATGTCTGTAGAAATTAAAATAGCATTAATTGAGTCATTATTATTTGCTAAGTACTGTGCTTATTTTCTGCAAATACGAAAATGAAGGAAATATCACTTTTGCCTTTAAGTTGTTCTCGGTGTGGTAGAGAATGCAAAGGTATACAACTAAGGATGATTCATTCAATGTATATTTATTGAAGGTCTGTGTGCCAAGCACTGTTCTAAGCGCTGGGGATACAGCAATGAATAAAAAGGACAAAAATCTCTGCCCTTGTGGAGCTTACTTTCTAGTGAGGAAGACGGACAATAAAATGAGATAAAGAGTAAAATAAAGATTGTTGGGGGAGAAGATATTCCATGATTTCAAAGTATTACCCTATAGATGACATTAATTACAAAGAGCAAAATATATTTTTACAATAGAAGGATCCTGACGGTCACTCCGTTGACCAGGAGTTTCACACCGTAGTGTGAATTTGTTTAAGCAGATGATAAACTTTCCTCCTTTAGTCTGATTAAGATAGTATAAGGGTTCCCCTTTCTCCACATCCTCACCAACTCTTGTTGTCTCTTCTGTTTTTGATCATAACCATTCTAATAGATGTGAGGAGATACCTCCTTTGGGGTTTGGTTTGCGTTTCTCTGATGATTAGTGATGGTGAGCACATTTTTATATACCTATTGGCCGTTAGTATGTCTTTTGAGAAATGGCTGTTCAGGTCCTCAGCCCATTTTTTTAGTTGGATTATTTGTTTTTTACTGTTGAGTGTATGAGTTTCTCATATATTTTGGATATTAACCATTAATCAGATAGATGGTTTGTGAATCTTTCTCCCATTCTGTAGGTTGCCTTTTCACTCTGTTGAGTATTTCCTTTGCTGTGCAGAAGCTTTTTAGTTTTATGTAATCCCATTTGTCTATTTTTGGTTTTGTTGCCTGTGCTTTTGGTGTTATATTCAAAAAAATCATTGCTTAGACTAATGTCAAGATGCTCTTTCCCTGTGTTTTTCTTTTAGTAGTTTTATGGTTTCAGGTCTTTTTATTTAAGTCTTTAATCCATTTTGAGTTGATTTTTGTATGTGGTATGAGATTTTGTATGTGGTGTGAGATAAGGGTCCAGTTTCATTCTTCTGCATGTGGCTATCCAGTTTTTCCAACACTATTTATTGTAGATTATCCTTTCTGCATTATTTATTCTTGGCACCCTTGTCGAAGATCAGTTGGCCATAGATGCACGGATTTATTTCTGGGCTGTCTATTCTGTTCCATTGGCCAATATGTCTGTTTTTATGCTGGTACCATACTGTTTTGATTACTGTAGCTTTGAAATATATTTTGAAATCGGGAAGCATGATATCTCCAGCTTGGTTCATCTTCCTCAAGATTGCTTTGGCTATTCAGGGTCTTTTTTGGTTCCACATGAATTTTAGGATTACTTTTTCTATTTCTGTAGAGATTGACATTGTGATTTTGATAGGGATTGCACTGAATCTATAGATTACTTTGGGTAATATGGACATTTAAACAACATTAATTCTTCCATCCATGAACAGAGGATGTCTTTCCATTTATCTGTGTCTTTTTAAATTTTCTTCATCAATGTTTTATAATATTCACTGTACAAATCTTTTACCACTTTGGTTACATTTGTTCCTAAATGTTTTATTCTTTTCATTGCTATCATTAATGGGATTGTTTTCTTAATTTCCTTTTTGGATAGTTTGTGTATAGAAATGTGGCTGATTTTTATATGTTGATTTTGTATCCTGCAACTTTACTGAGTTCATTTATTAGTTCTAATAGTTTTTTTGTTGAATCTTTAGAGTTTTCTGCATATCTGATCATGTCATCTTCAAACAAAGATAATTTTACTTTTTTCTTTCTGATTTGGATGGCTTTTATTTCTTTTTCTTGTCTAATTGCTCTGGCTAGGACTTCCAGTACTGTGTTGAATAGAAGTGGTGAGAATGGGCACCCTTGCGTTATACTGGATTGATTATGATATTCGTTGTGAGCTTTTTGTATATGGCCTGTATTGTGTTGAGGTAAGTTCCTTGTATACCTATTTTGTTGAGAGTTTTTATCATGAATGGATGTTGAATTTTGTCAAATGCTTTTTCCATTGAGAAGAACATATGGTTTTTTTCTTTCATTCTTTTAATGTGGTGTATCACATTGATTGATTTGCACCATCCTTGGACCAAGGATTCTTGGACCATCCTTGCAGCCCGGGGATAAATCCCACTTGGTTATGGTGTATGATCCTTTTAATGTGCTGTTAAATTCGATTTGCTAGAATTTTATTGATGATTTTTGCATTTATGTTCATCAGGGATATTGGCCTGTAGTTTTTTTCTTGTGGTGTCTTTGTCTGGCTTTGGTATCAGACTGCTGCTGGCCTCATAAAATGAGTTTGGAAGTGTTCCCTCTTCTGTATTTTGGAAGAATTTAAGAAGGATTGATATTAATTCTTCTTTGAATGTTTGGTAAAATTCATCCATGAAGCCATCTGGTCCTGGGCTTTTCTTTGTTGGGAAGTTTTAGATTACTGATTCAATCTCCTTATTTATTATTGGTATGATCAGGCTTTCTATTTCATCTTTTTTCGGTTTTGGTAGGTTGTATGTTTCTAGGAATTTATCCATTTCCTTTAGGTTATCCAATTTGTTGGCATATAATTGTTCATAATAGTCTCATATGATCCTTTTTATTTCTGAATTTGTTGGTGTATAATTGTTCGTAATAGTCTCTTATGGTCCTTTTTATTCCTGATACATCCATTGTAATGTCTCCTTTTCATTTCTGATTTTATTTATTTGGATCTTCTCTCTTTTTCTTAGTCTAGCTAAGGGTTTGTTGATTTTGTTTATCCTTCCAAAAAACCCACTTGTAATTTTGTTGATTTTTTTCCCATTGTTTTTCTATTCACTATTTGATTTTTTTTCTATTCTAATCATTATTATTTCCTTCCTTCTGCTGATTTTGGACTTAGTTTTTTTTTTTTTTTTTGGTGAGGAAGATTAGCCCTGGGCTAACATCTGTTGCCAATCTTCCTCTTTTTGCTGAGGAAGATTGGCCCTGGGCTAACATCCATGCCCATCTTCCTCTACTTTATACATGGGATGCCTGCCACAGCATGGCTTGATAAGCGGTGCATAGGTCCGTGCCCAGGATCTGAACCTGTGAACCCTGGGCCATCAGAGCAGGGTGCACGAACTTAACCACTACGCTACTGGGCTGGCCTGGATTTTGGACTTAGTTTGTTCCTCTTTTTCTAGTTCTTTGAGATATAAAGTTAGGTTGTTTATTTGAGATATTTCTTTTTTTCAACGTAGGCACTTATCACTATAAAATTCCCTGTTAGTACTGCTTTTGGTACATCCCATTAGTTTTGGTCTGTTGTGTTATCATTTTCATTTGTCTTGAGAGACTTTTTTTTTTAATTAATTTCCCAGTTCTTTTTTCCTTTTTTTAAAAGGATTTTATTTATTTATTTTGAGGAAGATTGGCCCTGAGCTAACATCTGTTGCCAGTCTTCCTCCTTTTTTCCTTTTTTTCCCCAAAGCCCCAGTAGATAGTTGTATGTCATAGTTGTACATCCTTCTAGTTGCTATATGTGGGACGCCACCTCAGCATGGCTTGATAAGCACTGCGTAGGTCCATGCCCAGGATCTGAACCGGTGAACCCTGGGCTGCTGAAGTGGAGTGCGCAAACTTAACCACTACGCCACCGGGCTGGCCCCTTGAGATACTTTTTAAATTCTCTTCTTTTTGACACAATAATTGTTCAAGTGTGTGTTGTTGTTTAGTTTCCACATATTTGTTAATTTTCCTGTTTTTGTTTTTTTACTCTTATTGACTTCTAGTTTCACTCCACCATGGTCAGAAAAGGTACTTGGAATGATTTCTGTCTTAAGTTTGGTAAGACTTTTTTTGTGACCTAACATATGATTTATCCTGGAGAATGTTCCATGTTTGCTTGAGAACAATGCGTATTCTTCTGTTGGTTGAGAAGTTCTGTATGTGTCTTTTAGGTTCCTTTGATCTATAGTGATGTTCAAGTCAGCTCTTTGTTTATTGATTTTCTTTCTGGATGTTCTGTCTCTTATTGAGAGTACAGTATTGAAGTCTCCTACTATTATTGTATTTCTGTCAATTTTTCCCTTCAGATCTGTGGATATTTGCTTTAGATATTTAGGTGTTCAGATGTTGGGTGCATATATATTTATAATTGTTATATCTTCCTGTTTAATTGACTCTTTAACATTATATAACAACCTTCTTTGTCTCTGGAGATAGTTTTGATTTAAAGTCTATTTTGTCTGATATAAGTATAACCACCCCTGCTTTCTTTTGGTTACTGTTTGGTATATCTTTCCATCCCTTTACTTTCAGCCTATGTATGTCCTTAAATCTAAAGTCAGTTTCTCGTAAATAGTATATCACAGTATTTTGTTTTTTTATCCATTTAGCCACTCTGTGCCTTTTGATTGGAGAGTTTAATCCATTTACAGTTAAAGTAATTATTGATAGGTGTGGAATTACTATTGTCATTTTGTTAATTGTTTTCTGTCTCTTTTACAGTTGTTTTGTACATCTCTTCCTCTCTTGTTGTCTTCCTTTGTTATTTGATGTTTTTTGTAGTGATTTTCTTTGATTCTTTTCTCTTTATCTTTTGTGTATCTCTTATAGGTTTTTATCTTTATGGTTATCTCAAGTCTTGCATAAAGTATCTTGTAGTTATGTCTATTTTAAGTTGATAACTTCAGTTGCATACAAAAGCAGTACACTTTTACTACCCCCTACCTTGTGATAATTATCCATTAATAAATTTTTGTCTTTTAACTTATTTTATATTAGGGTTAAAAGTAATTTATGCACTACCATTATAGTCTTACATTATTCTCTATTTATCCATATGTTTACCTTCGCCAGTGAGAATTGCTTTCATATGCTTTTGCATTGCTGTCTGGCATATTTTTGTTTCAATTTGAAGAACTTCCTTAAGTATTTCTTTTTTTTTTTTTTATAATTTTATTTATTTATTTTTCCCCCAAAGCCCCAGTAGATAGTTGTATGTCGTAGTTGCACATCCTTCTAGTTGCTGTATGTGGGACGCGGCCTCAGCATGGCCGGAGAAGCGGTGCGTCGGTGCGTACCCGGGATCCGAACCCGGGCCGCCAGCAGCAGAGTGCGCACACTTAACCACTAAGCCACGGGGCTGGCCCCCTTAAGTATTTCTTATAGGGCAATTCAAGTGGTGACTGACTCCCTCAGCTTTTGTTTGTCTGGGAAAGACTTTATCTCTCCTTCATTTTTTAAATGATAGTTTTCTGGGTATAGTATTCTTCATTGGCAGTTGTTTTTCTTTTAGTACTTTGAATGTATCATCCCCCTCTCTCCTGGCCTGCAAGGTTTCTGCTGAGAAATCTGCAAATAACCTTGTAGGGGTTCCCTTATATGTGACAAGTTGCTTTTCTCTTGCTACTGTCCAGATTCTCTCTTTGTCCTTTTATCCTGTTTGGGGTCCTTTGAGCCTTGTGAATGTGGATGTCCATTTCCAACCCAAGATTTGTGATGTTTTCAGCCATTATTTCTTTAAGTCTGCCCTTTTCTCTTGACTCCTCTGGGACTCCCATAATGCTTATATTGATTCTTGTGATGGTGTTCTATAAATCTTGTAGGATTTTTTCACCCTCTTTTGTTCTTTCTTCCTTTTTCTTCTCTGATTGGATTATTTCCAATGATCTGTCTTTGAGTTTACTGGTTCTTTGTTCTATTTGATTGAATGTGCTGTTCAGGCTCTGTGTTGCATTTTTTAATTTCATTCATTGTATTCTTCAGCTCTAGAATTTCTTTTTGGTTCTTTTCTTGTGATTTCTACCTCTTTATTGAGATTCTCGTTTTATTCATGTATTGCTTTCCTGATTTCATTGAGTTTTGTATCTGTGTTCTCTTGTAGTTTGCTGAGCTTCTTTAAAGCAATTATTTTGAATTGTGTGTCAGGTAGTTCATAGATCTCCATTTCTTTGGGCTCAATTACTGGAAATTATAATGTTCCTTTGTGGTGTCATGTTTCCTTGATTTTTCTTGTTCCTTGTAGACTTGTGTTGGTGTTTGCACATTTGAAGGAACAGTGACTTCTTCACCTACTGGCGGGTGCGAGAATGCCAGCTATGGGGGCAATGTGTGGTGGCACCAGGTGTGGCACTGGGTCTAGCAGCTCTGGGTCAGTGGGGGGAGCGGTGGCACCTCTGGCTTCAAGGAGGGGCACAGCAGCATGGACTCCAGGCAGCTCTGTCAGCTGGGGTCAATGTAGGCATTAGCAAAGACTATGAGGGTCCTTGGCAGTTAGGGCTGCTGGTGTCCACAGTAGTGGTGAGGGCTGCTGGGATCCTTGGTGGCAAAGGCTGCTGGTGTCTTCCTGCTCTCCTTTTCTCTCATTTGGGGAGAGTTGTGGCTGAAGGCATCCTTTCTGGTGCCGAGCTATGTGAGCATAGAGGATGGGATGACACAGGTAAAATGCTTCCTACACTTTTTTATTTGGTCATTCTTGTTTTATGTGCTCTCCTGGGTTGCTGCAGCTTCTTAATTGTACTCCAAGGCTCTTCCAGAGCTATTTTCATTCCTAGGTCGTGGTTAAATAGTGTGTGTGTGTGAGGGGAGAAGGGCTGAGACCTCCTACTCTGCTATCTTTCTGATCACTCCCATGAATTCTTTATATTTCTTGGAAATAAGCCCTATTTATTTGTGTTCTGAGCTTCAAGTAGTTTTTTCAGTTTGTCATTTGTACTTTGATTCTGTTTGTTTTAGTTTTTTTGCTTAATTTTTTTTGCTATGAATTATTTATTTTTCTTTTATAGCTTTTGGAGTTTGTCATGGTTAGAAAGCCATTCACCAATCCAAAGTTATAAAAGGATTTGCCCTTGTTTTCTTTTATTACTTCTGTGTACTCAAATTTTACGTTAGATCTTTGATCATTTGAAGTTTATCTTTGTAACACAGTATGAGATAGGAATCTAAGTCTATATTTTTCCAGATTGTTATCCAATTCTTAACACTATTTAGATTCTTCTCACTTGAGATATTAAGCACTTTTTATTTTGGATTTCTTTTGTTACTTTGATGTAACAAAGTAAATAAAAATTAAGTACAACAAAATGTCAATGAGCAGCAAGAAGAATGTTTTCAATAAAAAGAAGGGAATGGATTCCATGCCTCAGACTGAATGAATATGGGGCTGGAAGATATTAGTGATATAGTAAAGAATCCTTGTATCTTGTTTCAACAAAAAAAGTAGAAAGTGATTAGAAACTCCAGGGAAAATAGATGACTGTATAACTAAGGCATAAAGCAAATTCAATTGGGGATGGTTTTGAGCAATTGATGGAGTATAAGAAGAGAGATATTTAGGTCTTGACCCTAATAAAATCATCCTTCATGTAGCACATTGAACCTATAGAGAAGGAAATGTATTGTTAGCATACTGTTAGGCTCTGCATTAAACAATATCTATATTGATTGTAATAACGTAAACACCATTGTCTTCCATTTTTTAGAATTAACCTATAGACAAAGCATGGAATACTTAATTATGGTTACAGAACAAAACTTAAATATTACTAACTTTGTTGATGAAAAAGTGAAGGTGTGGTAAGATCAAGTTGATGCTGATATCCAGAAATATTCTCTGAAGTTGATAGAACAAGAAATAGAGGTTCAAGTCTATTATTTCAAGTTTATATAGCTGTATAGTTTAGTGATTCTTATCATACCTCAGATATCCAGTTTGGTATACTTTTGATGATCCTAGTTAGGTATACTTTTTTCTTTTTATTTAGAGAAATTAAGACATTTGTTCTTGCAATTGAGTAAACAGAAATTACCATTGTAGCTATTGTAGAAGACATTAATTGTTTTTCTCACAGTGTCTTGAACTAGGCATAACGTATCTCTCATTTTGCCTAATTTATTATTTCTTGATAAATCTTGAAAAAGTATTACTTTTTTTCTACTAAAATGTCAGTAAAGAAATATTTCAATTTTGTTATGTGCTTTTTTTTTTTAGCATTCCTTCTTAAATTGTTTCATTTGATATCATTCATGCATGTTTAATTATCTGGATAATATAGTGAGTGTTGTCAAAGCAAAGGAAGTTCCTTCATCTAGCTGACCCTCTGTGCAAGGTCTGTACAGATTTGTTTTATCTCATTCAACCTGTGACGTGGTACAAGTGATGTATGGGTTACCTCATGGTGTACTTATGGTACAGGTACAGTGTAGAGCAATGAAGATACTTATGATGTTTTCCCCTCAAGTTAAAGAAGCTTAAATAAGTTCCTGTTCAATTATGGATCTGATATAAATCCACTAGGCACAGGAAGTTCGCAGCCTTGTAACTATCATGTAACAACCTCCCTCCCTCCTTTATTTAGAAAGTTACTTCTCTTTCTTCTTTTTCCTTTTGTAAGGTTACACCTACTATGTGCCAGGAATAAGAAATCAGATAATGCCTTTTCTTAAAGAGCATCTGGACAAGGGACTCTACTTATTGAGTTCCAAAACAAACAGAAACAAAACCACCATACACCGAAAACTCAATTATTTTTGCTTTAATCGATTCTTTGAATGTGTTTCATTTCTATTTAAACATGGTACCTTGTTACTTGATTTCAAAGGGATTGGTTTAGAGCAGGGCAACCTGCCTATATCTAAGTTATCTGAAAAATTAAACTTTGTTTATGTAAACAGTATGCCTAGAGAGCTAAATAAAGAAACTTTGCTGATTGTCCTGTAGATTTTAAGTAAATTGTTTCTGTCTATAAATGACATAATAACATGATTACATGGTAAGACACTTTGTCTTCTGGAGTCTCAGTTTTCCTTAAGGTAAAATGAGGAAATTGAAATACATCAGCATTTCCCAAACAAGACCATTTTGTGAGGTCATAGCATATCTACATTCCCTACTCTGGGTATTAGGAGTAAGGAAATTTGGAAGAGGTCTTCATTCACCCTCCCAGAAGAGGCATGAATAAGAGAGCATAGATAGAAGTTGCTAAAAACTGGATTGGGGGTAACGGGAAAATTTTCAGCTCTAAAGCTCTATGATGTCATGTTATTTCACTAAATTTTAGACTTACTGAATTTATCAACTAAGATATTAATTTCTCAACAGAACTGAAGACATATTTAATACATAATGTGTTATTTCTACTGTTAAAACCTAATTTTGTTAGGCCTTACCACAGTGACAAAAGGGAACTAAATTCCTGGAGCTTTGAGAGTGAACATTTATCCATCAGGAATTCCTAGACATTTGGGTAATTTTGTAGTTTGGAGAATCGTAAACTTATAGAGATGTTGGAAATACAATACAAAGAACTTATTTTTCCTGAATGATCTAAGAGTAATATACCAGTCTAGTGCCCTGTCACCCCAAATACTGTAGTGTATCTTTGCTATAATCAGGGACATTGTCCTACAAAACCATCAAAATCAGTAAGTTAACACTGATACATAACTATAATCTAATCCTCATACCTGATTTGGGTTTCAACACTTTCCCTAATCAATTCTTTTATACTGGAAGAATCCAGCTTACAATCTTATGTTGCTTTTAGTTGTCATATCTCTTTAATCTCTTTCAATCTTGAAAAGTTCCCCAGTCTTTTTCGTGATTTTATGATTTTGAAACTCTTGAAGATTACAGACCAGTTATTTTGTAAATATCCCTCAATTTCTGTTTGTGTGATGTTTCCTTGTGATTAAAGTTAGTTTATGTATCTTTGGCAGGAATACTACAGAGATAGTACCTTGTTCCCCTATAATTGGATCCTATCAGATAGTTCATGATTTGAGTTTGTCTCATTATTGGTGATGTTCACTTTGATCATTTGATTAAGGGAGTATCTGACAAGTTTCTTCATTAGAAAGTTACTCTTGGGGGCCGGCCCCATGGCTTAGCGGTTAAGTGCGCATGCTCCGCCACTGGCGGCCTGGGTTCGGATCCTGGGTACGCACTGATGCACTGCTTGTTGGGCCATGCTGAGGCGGCGTCCCACATACAGCAACTAGCAGGATATGCAACTATAACATACAACTATCTACTAGGGCTTTGGGGAGAAAAGGGAAAAAAAAAAAAGGAGGAGGATTGGCAATAGATGTTAGCTCAGAGCTGGTCTTCCTCAGCAAAAAGAGGAGGATTGGCATGGATGTTAGCTCAGGGCTGATCTTGCTCACAAAAAAAAAAAAAAAAAGTTACTCTTTTCTCCTATTTTGTAGGGAGGTGCTTTGAAATTATGTAAATATTCTGTTTCTCACCAAACTTTTAGTGTATTCATTTATTTATTTATATCAATATAGACTCATAGTTTCTTATTCATTGGATTAAAATGTGACTATCATTATTTATTTTGATGCTTTACTTATCCTTTGTTTGATCAGTGGGAGTACATTCAAGCTGAATTTTGAGTCTTTTGGACATATCTTCATCATTCTGTCAGCATTTTCCTGCTTTCAGATAAAAACAAAATGTGCCAGGATCACCTAGTAGTTTACCTGACTTTGCTTGCCCTGAAACAAACCATTTCTCCATGTTGCCCCGGGACCTTTTAGTGGAAAATGGTGTGTAGAAGCCAAGATCTGGGCACTGTTACACTCATTACTGTTGAGGTGTCATTGCTCTCAGACCCTCTCAGTTGACAGAGCTAGGGAATATATGTATGTATTTATATACACACAAATATATATATATACACACATTTATAATTATGTTTATTTCTCTATGTATATCAAAACCATGAATTTACATTACCTCCAGTTCCGGTCCAAAACCACAAAATTAATTTTAGTTTATTTCCGTCTGTATTTCTACATTTCTTTCCTCTTAACAGTGAGAAATATGACCCTCTTTATCCTTAATATACTTACTTATTTGATAAATTACCCCGTATATATTCAGTCCGCTATTCTGCTGCACCTTCCTTCCCAGTAGGTGTGCCCTCTTTTCCCAGCTTGGACTCTGACACCTTGAGCTGGGTTGCCCCTTTCTCAGGGTTGCCCCCCTCACCCTACTCAGCTTCTAACTCCTGCAGTAGATTGCAGGAGATCCTCTCTTCCACATTTGGGCCTGATACCCTGATTTGGAGTGCTGCTGCCGTGACCCCTTTACCCCTTCCCCAAGGACACCTGGGGACTTAGGACTGAATTGTTCAGGAAAGGGTAGGGGTTAAATGTTTTCAACATAGTATTTTGAGGGACTTGATTCCCTAGTAACAAAAATACAATTAATGGAAAATAAGGTTTGCTCTAAAGAAATGTGCTTTACAGTCAATTTTTCATATAATTTTCCATAAAGTGAAGAATAACTATAATAGGAAAACATCTGTACTTTATCCTTGAAATTGCCCTCTGTAGTTAATACATTAATCAGTGTCAGTATAGTTTTGTTCCTGTATTAGATGCCTATATCTGATATTATAAACCAATTTTGTTATTTTAGAATTAAAAAAAATCATTATATATAGCATCCATAAAAAGATTCCACGTCAATCTAGTTATATTGCTTTCAAATTCAACTTACGTGTCATAGGAATGCAGCTACATGGTAGTTTTTTAAGTTGGATAGGGCACTAGAGGTGTTGATAAAATATAGCTGTGAATCATGATTCAGAAAGAATAAAATGCAGAGGTGTTAATGTCTGAAGAACAGTGACCTGAAAGGATTTGGTAAATTTGCTCAGATGTTTTGTTCTATTCAGGCCCTAACAGGTTGGACGAGGCCCATCCACACTGGGGAGGGCAATCTTCTGTACTGTGTCCAGTGCTTCAAATGCTGATCTTATCCAGAAGCACCCTCACAGACACACCCAGAAATAGTTTAATCTGGGCACCCCTTGGCCCAGTCAAGTTGACACATAAAATTAACCATCACAGTAGCAGGTAATAATAAATTCAGGATTAGAGTGCAAGTCTTCTGAATTGTGTCTTTTTTTCCTCTTATTTTTCTAGATGACCTCTACCCTTGTACTTCTCTTTTGTCTCTATGCCTTAAAAAATACTCTGATCTCATCCAGTTACATGTCTTTAAAATGGGATCTATGTGCAGAGGACTTCCAAATGTATATTTCCAACCCCATATCCAGCCTAGATTGACTCTTGGATGTCTAAAAGACATCTCAAACTTGACATGTTCAAAACCAGGTTCCCAAAATCTTCCCCTCCTGAAAACTAACTTCTTTTCCTTTTTTTCCCCTCATTAATTACAACTCCCCTTTTTCTGTTGCAAATTTTTTCAGCTTTCCCCTCAGATAGGTCCAGAATCTGACCACCTCTCACTACATCCATTATTAACACCCCTCTTTCATCATCCTCTTTAATCAGGATTATTGTGGTAGTTTATTAAGGGGTTTTCAGGCTTCCACCTCTGTTCCTCTTAACAGTGTTAACATAGCAGTCAGCCTATGTCACATTTGTCCTTGGAACTCTTCAGTGGCTTCCTGTCTCATTCACTGTAAAAACCGAATCTACATCATGCATTGCAAGACCTATGATGATATGGCCCTCCGCCCTCCTTCTTCTCCTACTCTTCTCTGAACTTATCTTTTGCAGTTCTTCCCCTTGCTCACTCCCTTCTAACCACATTGGCTTCTATGCTGTCCTGTGAAACACATCGTTTTTCTCCCTTAGGGCCTTTGCACTTGCTGGAAGACTCTTCCTCACTTCTGTCAAGTCTTTGCTCAGAAATTGCTCTCTCAGAAAGAACTTTCCTAGCCATCCTATGTAATCCCCTTCCCTGATTTATTTATTTTTTTTACTGCTTATCAATATCTAATAGACCACATATTTTAAGTTACTTATTTGCCTATTATCTACATTCCCCAGAATTTAAGATGGGCTGGATTTTTTTGGGCCAATATTGTACCGCCAGTGTCTATATCAGTGCTTTAGTTATAGTAAGCATTCAATATTTGTTGAAGAAATGAATCACACATAACCCAATCTACCAAAATGAAATACAATTATCTGTATGCTATTCAAGGCAGTGTGCTAAAAAATTTATTTCTTAAGAAATGTGAAGTAATTATTATATTTTTGCTTAAAATTTAACAAGTATAAGGAGAGTTTAAGAAGATGAGCACTCATACATGGCTGATTGGAGTTTAACTTGGTCGAACGCTCTGATTATGTAATAATTGTTAAAAGTCTATAAAAATGAACAAATCTGGGGCCAGCCCAGTGGCGCAAGTGGTTAAGTGTGCACGCTCCGCTGTGGCGGCCTGGGGTTTGCTGGTTCGGATCCCGGGCGTGTACCGACGCACTGCTTGTCAAGCCATGCTGTGGCAGTGTCCCATATAAAGTAGAGGAAGATGGGCGTAGATGTTAGCCCAGAGCCAGTCTTCCTCAGCAAAAAAAAAAAAAGAGGAGGATTGGCTGATGTTAGCTCAGGGCCGATCTTCCTCACAAAAAAAAAAAATAAACAAATCTTAGGGTTTCTACTTGGGAGTTTATCCTGCTAAAATGAATAACTACGGAGTTCTTGGTACAAGCATGTTTATTTCAGAATAGTTTAATAAAACTGAAAAATGGGTAAATCTACAAAAATGAGAGTGATTTGGTAAACTATGGTATAAAGTTAAGCAGTGGAATACTATATAGCCATTAAAAAGTTATGTTGTAAATTAATTTGTCATAGAAAGGTGTTTGTTATTTATTAAGTAAAAATAGTTTACGAAATAGTGCATATATTATTATTCCACTCCCCATTGGCTCTCTTTTAAAGTGTAAATGTATAGAAAAATATCTGACAGTACCCAAGTATTAATGATTGTTATTTCTGGGTTGTGAGATGATTTGTTTAAAATGACTTTTTTCCCTGATACTTACTTGTCTTATCAGATTTTCTTCATAAGTAGTTAAGTGCAAGCTCTCCTAGACTGCTCTTGCTGTCCCTCTTATTTATTTTTCTTCAGTGTCACTCTCTGACTTCTGTCCTGGTTGCTTATGTTTTGTTGTCTGTCTGCCACCACCCCCAGTGGACAGGCAGCTTCTTAAGGTCAGGGACTTTTTCTTCACTGCTGTATCCCAGGATCCTAGGAAAGGCTGGTGTATAGTAGGTGCTTCATAAATATGTGTTGAATAAATGAATGAGTGTGTTGTTCTTGTTACAGGGAAGACAGTTATGGTAAATAACATTTTGGAAAAATGTCACTAGAAAAGAATAGTGCATAGAAGATAAATGTCACATTTTATAGCACACAATTTTAGTATCAAGAGGAATTTATAACAGATAATTAAAGAATTTTAAGGAGATTTTTCTCCTTGTTTTTTCAAGGTTTCTGAATATTCTTTACAGAAGAAAGTGAGTGAAATGGTAAGGAAATTACAAAATATACAGCCACCCCCCAGATTAGTATATAACATGCATAGTATTTTTGTCAATACAAATGTGACGTCTATAGTGAAAAAAAAAAAAGTTGAAACTGGATGTTAATATCCTCTTTAAAGGACTGAATTACAATTTCAAATATAGCTTAAATGAGTTTATTTCACAAATTTGTTTCCAGATTACATAGTATTTACGTATTATAGAATAAATTGAACACAGTTCCTGAATTATTGGTAGAGGTCTTATATTAAAATGAAACAACAAAGAAATAAGAACAAAAAAACGCTAAAATCTCTTATTTTAATGATATCTTTTCTAGGTGTTTATGCAAACATATAGGTATTAATTATAGCCTGAAAAACTGAAATAATATGAAGTAGCATTTTAATACTACATTTGGGATATGGTACTCATCCTTTATCATTCAACAAGTGTTTGTTGTGCATTTCTCTTCTATAGTATATTAAAAATTAATATTTGCATTTTTACTGCATAACATTTTATGGAATATTTACTTTTGATATTCTCTCTATTCCTATTTAATGCAGAAGGATTTTTTTTTTTTTCTGTATATTTGATTGAGCAAGTTTCTCCCATATCCACTTAAATCTTCAGAGGGTTTCTTAGGTAGGTTTATGCTATTTCAATCTTCCTTCTTTGGAGCAGACTGTAAGGCAAGTAAAATTAATTTTCTAGTAAAGTTTATATATTATATATATGAGAAGTAAGAAATGAAAGATCACTCCTTGTAACATTAAATACAAGAACATTAAAATTGTTTTGGTATGTTAGAAAATAAAAGAGCCTTAGAAAGATTGCTAAGCTTGATTGAATAAAAGAAGTGAAAATTCTGTTGCTATTCAACTGGAAAGAATAAAGATAATATTGTCAGACTATTTTAAACTACAATTTTAATTAAGAAGCTGAAAAACTAGATCCCGGTTTAGCTTTAAGTACCGTGACATTTGTACTGAAAGTCATCTTCAACGCTACAGTGGTTTTACACAAAATATAGTGAAATTGCATAATGTGCCCACTGACCTGGGAGATAAGGCTACAAGTTAAAGGTCAAAGGCAACGTAAAATGTGTTTTGTTTTATTCCACTTTAAAATCGCATCAGCTACTTGTAATCTTAAAAAGAACCATGGAAACATGCAGTATACTTTTGGTAGTTTTTGGTCATTTCTGAGTATTTTGTTATTGTGAACTACAGCCTGTTAAGAACCTACTAAAATGATATTTGAGTTATAGTTACAATTTTTTCTGACAGTCCAAAGGATTAAATCAGTTTGAACTAAAATAATTTTATGTATTGATATGTACATTTAATATTTTGTGCCCATTTTGGCAGAATATTATACGCATTTTAGATAAAAGTTAAAAATAATCTTTTTTTATAAACATGCTTACCTTATTCTTTTTATGTTATTCTTATGTAGTTCAGATGACCTTTTCTTTATTCAAAGTGCTATACAGTATTCAGTAATTCAGTTAATCTTATTTTATTCAACTCAGTACATTATTCTTTTATTTGACTCTGTGGGCAAGACAGGAAATAATGATGGTCACATGTCAAGGTAGGCCTCTGGGGAACAACTGATAAAGCTAGATGTCCTAAAAAATAATTTTAAAAAGTAGTATTAAGAATCTTTTAAAGAAGTTCATGATCTCCTAAAGGTGAGCCCTTAACTACTAGTAAATTTCTGTCTTTTGGGAATTCAGTAAGCTGATTTTCATTTAGAGGAGGTGATATGTCTCTAGATAAATTAATACAGTTATGAATTGAAAGATTCATCTATCTCTAAAAGTACCCAAACCTTCACTTGAGCAAATGATCACATTGATCATTACCAATAAAAAGAATGCAACAAAACATGTTAAACTATACAATGTCAGATTAACTGTTATTTTGATTTGGTCATTGGTGAAAGTCTTTTCTGTTACTGGATAAGTGGTTACTGGATAGGTGACTGTGTTGTGTAACTGAGTAACTAATAGAGCTTAATGAATGAAGTAAAAACTTATCCAGCCATCTCTTAGTTATATTTTATTTCTTTTTTTGTATATCACTTTCCTCTAAAGAAGAGACTTATAAGAAAGATTTATTTTTCTGTATTAAATTAAAATAAATTTTCAATATTGAAGATTTTGATACAATTTGGAATTACCGCATATTTTCTTTCAGAGTAGAATGTTTTTAAGACTGAAGACTTGTCTGGAAATAATCTTCATGACTATAAATATTAGGTATATAGGTACACACAAAGTATGTGTAGCTTTACTTTTTTTAAGTAGTGTATGCCTTATATTTGCAACTAAAAAGGTAAAAATATCTTCAAGATGCTGTAGGTTTTAAAAAAGTGACTTTTATAATCCCATTGATTTATTTTGGGTTCATATTGAAGAAATTGAAAGGTACGTTGCAAAAATAGAAATGAAGACTATATGAAATTTATTTTGGGGTTTTTATCTTTTCCTCTAAAGTTTACTTATAATGAACTAATTGTTTTAAGGGAAATTACTTGTATCTCCAAAAGTTTTCAAATTAATCTCTGTAAGGAAATAAGGAAGAAGTGAGCAGCTATGCCTTTTATTAGTAAATGTAGTTCTAAAAAGTTATGTGCAAACATTATTTTTAAATTATTCCTATTTTAAATGCCTCAAGAGGATTTTAAGTAAACTTTTAGATGACACACACACAATTATGCTTGTGCTTTCTTTTCTTTCTCTAATCTTTGATTTTCATAGATTAAACTTGTTTAAAATGACTTACACATGTATTTGGAAAGCAGTGAATCCTGCCATTGTTTTCTTGTGGACAGTTTTTGCATTTAGTAGTAAAATGGTGTAAAAGAAAAAATAAAACTTGAATCAATTCCCACAGGGAAAAAAGAACAAAACAGTATGTACTTAGCTATTTCTTAGTCATTTCAATGAAATAAACTTTATTTATTATGGTATAGTATGTAACATTACAGTTTTAATAATAACACCATCAATTTATTTGTATTTATTTGTATTATTCTTAGGTTTCACTCACGCAGGTGTTACCAATCTACTTTTTGTTGTTGCTTCCCAAAGAATTTAAACTATTTGCTGACAGTCATGCAGTTAGTGGCAAACTTGACAACTGGCCTCTTCATCTCATTATCAAAACTAAATCAGGGCATCCAACTAGGTTCCTGTATGAACAGTCCCATTTGGACCTGTAGGGGCTAATAAGTTATATAGGTGCCTATGTGATTTGAAACTCTTTATAGTATTTATCATGGCCATTGAATAGGCTAATGCATTTGAAAATCAGAATTATGTCATGCAAACAAATGAAACTTCATTTCAATTGAATTCAACTTTAGCCTCAAGCAAAGGATGTTGAACTAGAGTATATCACAGATTACTCTAATGTGTGTAGAGCTCTGTATATGTAGAAAATGCCTCTGAAATCACTTTGATCTTTGCTGCATTTTTAGGTATCAGGATCGTTAACCTTTGCAAGCATTGACAGCCTATTTTATTCACAACTTTTTAACTGAAAGGTTAAGGAAGCCTTAAGGAAATATTAATATGTAGTAGACAATATTCTCATAAAGGATACATAAAAATTGATTTGAAGTAAAAAATTGAAAAATACTTTGAATTGAAAAAATGCCTTTAGACCAATTTTCAGTGAACTTGTATTAGGGTTCTACACGTCTGCTGAAAACGAATATAATTCTCTAGAGAATTAAGTGGTATTTTAGAGGAATAAAATATGATTCATTATTGTTCATTGTTTAGTTATTGATAATAGCAACTACCCAGGTAGGCATAAGATCTCAGGAGTAAGTAAACTTGTCAACTTGTTTGCATTTATAGTTGCTACATAATTAACTCCAGTGACTTAAGTAGTGAATTTGAAAAGCCCATAGAAGTGCATGAGAAACTTTGAATTGATATATCATAATCATTACCAATGATATTCTCACTTTGCTTAAAATCATTAAAAAGTGTCTTTTAAAAAGTTATCATCAGATTTGTCTAGATAGTATAGTTAGGTACAACTTAAATTATAGTATGTGTTCTTTATTCATATTAGAGAGGGCTGTTCTTATTCCAAATAAAAATTAATTGTAATTATTGAAGACACTTTTTTCAGGGAATAATAATAACAAAACATTATATTGTACCTATTACATATGAGAGGCTCTGTTCTTAGTGCTTTATATGTGTTAATTCATTTTATCCTCACAACAACCTATGAGAGAGATACTATTATAATCTCCACTTTAAAGACAGGGTAGATAATTTCTCCAAGGTCATACAGCAGAATTGAACATAGGCAGACGACCTTTTGACCACTCTACTATACTGCCTGTACTTTGGTTTTAATCAGTAGAGAATGGCTCTGGTTAACTTATGCAAAAGGAAATTTAGTGGAGGCACTCACAATCCATCAGAGAGTGAAGAATAGGTTTGAGAATGAACAGGGACCAGGGTAATTCCAGAGTTTCTGAAGCAGGATGTAGGAACCCAGGACAGAGGTCTCATACCAGTCTGGATAGGATCACCGCTAAACTTCTTTAGTTTTATAGTCTTTTTTGCTCAAGATTCAAATTCCAAGAAGGTAGAAATCAGTTGGTTTATTTTGGGTACGATTGCTCTTCACTTCACTAGGGAAGAATAGGACCCCTGAATTTTAGTTCTACTAGATTGTAATGAGGAAGAAATATTGCAAGTAAATAGTTGGAATTGTGGTACTGTTGGGTGAGGGAAATAGATGCTGGCCAGGCAAATCTAACAAATTTCCACTGTTGGAACTCTATGGGACAACATTTCATTCAGAAAACAGTTACTGAGTGCTAGTCGATGGGCCCACACTGTTCTTTGTTTGTCATTGCTCATAGAAGCTGAAGCACGTGGCAAAAATGAATGAAGTTGTGAAACCAATCAATGATTCTGCTAATGCCACGTCGAGATCAAAACGTTTAAAAAATAGTGTTGATTCTATTAACGTAATATTTCTTTTTAAAATTTAAAATCATATCTCTTAGTAAACAAGCTCCTTTAGCTGAAAGCAGTGAAGGCCCATATTATATTACACATAGAGTGCAGTTTTTACCCACTATGTTTCCCAGCTTAAGTAGACTTTCTACTATACTACATTGCCTCCCTGCCACTGATACATATTGTCCTCATCATTCCATTTTTTGATGCAGTGAGAAGGTGCTATATTCATTAAAATTAATCTAAGAAAAATTACCTGAGTTTTGATATGCACATCATAATTATGCCAGCAAATTTAGAGAAAAAAATTTCCTTCCTAAATTATCAAGAGTATTGCTTTAATAGTCCCCCCACTTTGCTTAATCTTGGACTGGACTAATTGACTTTTCTATAAATAAAACAACCAGTTGATTTTGAAAAAGAAATTGTAAACAAGGGAAATATAACCTTAAGTGACTATTTTTTTACAAGAAAAAAATGTGCCTCTATTTTACATGGACTTAGAAATATCTCCTAACATTTATTCCCTATGGTGTACTCAGAGAGTACTTTTTCATGACATACTTATGTTAATAGTAACAATTATTAAAAACAGTAAAATTTTATATATCTTTAATATATATAAATGTATGTATGTGTTATGTATGTATGTGTTATGTATGTATAACACTTAAAATAACTGTTCAAAATAGGAACAAAAAGTCCAGTTACATCTTCTGGCTAAAGAAGATCATCAGAAGCAACTGAATGAAATTGAGAAATACTATGCCACAATAACAGGTCAATTTGGATTGGTAAAGGAAAATCATGAAAAGTTAGAACAAAATGGTAGGTGCTATCTTATTTAAACTTACATATTTAATGGAGAATGTTTAAATGGACTTATTTATAATGAATAAATTGAACTTATCTGATACTAGTAAATAGCAGGTTGTGAATATTATTTAAATTCATTAATAATTATATACATTGCCTTGAGGCTTTTTTCTTTGTCCATGTTAGTGATACTTTCTTTAAAGTGTACGTTGAATATGTTTTCCAAAGTGTCCTTTATATTGCAGTTTGGGAAGCAGTACAGTTAAACAAAAGTCTTTCAGCCTTAAATAAAAACCAAGAATCTGAAATATGCAGTTTAAAGAAGGTATGCTTGATACAATTTTGTAGTATTATATAAAAATTATAGTCTAAAATAATTAGTTTTATGAAATATTACTAGAAAAAGTTGGGTAGTTTTTTTCGGCATAAAGATAAAATGTTTTAAATACAGATTCGTAAACTTTGAGTTATGATTCCACTAAATGCAATGAATGAATTTTTTCTAGTCCATTCAAAATATTGTTTCATTGACTTGTGACCAGTGGCATACATTCTTATGATGATATGCATAGCCAGTAAGCATTTGCTATATGTCAATCTCATTAGCACCATTGATTCATTCATTCACTCATTCATCTGGTATTTGAGTGACACTATGTGCCAGGTACTATGTAGATACATGTATGAAGAAAATAAAATATATTCCTGCTTTTTTGAAGTTTATACTCCCGTGGAGGAGTTAGACATAAAACAAAAAGTCACACAGATAAATAATTTAAAACTGTTATAAGTAATATGAAGAAAAAGTAAAGGATGTGATGATGTTGTAATAGGTGACTTTATTACATTGGAGGTAAAGGGGTGGGGGATGGAAGAGAATAATGTTTCAAGTAAGGGGAACAGCACGTGCAAAAAGCCTTGAGGCAGGAAAGAGTTTAGTATATTTGAGGAACTAAGTCTGGTATGGCTGGAGCATCTTGAGCGAAGGAGTACATTGGACATTTATTGGTTGCTTCCAGCATCAGTATTTTCTCTTCTCCTTCCTAAACTCATCCAGATTTTTGTTTTGATGCCTTCAGCTTTAGAGATGAGCCCTAAATTGGCAGAAGGTCATAAACATATTTCATTCCTCTGGCTACAGTCATTGGTTCAGGAATGGACAAATGACCTTAGCTAGTGGTTATAAACCAGGAAGAAGGTATAAACCAGGAACGACTCCCACTGTGCCTGGCAGTCGTCCTACAACCATGAGAAGCCAAAAAGGAGGAATCTGACAATGTGGATACCAGATTGGTGTGATATAAAGAAACCTGTTCTTTGATGACATCTTTGAGTCCCTGGATTGACCAATCCTACATTTGCCCTACCTCTAGACTTTTCAGTTCTATGAAATAAATCCCCATTATTATTTAAATCAGGTTAGGGTCAGTTTAGTTTTCCATTATTTGCAACTGAAAATATCCCCACTGTTACAAGGGGAGAGTGGTATGAGAGGAAGGAGAAGTAGGCAAGGCCTTGTTCTTTCTACAGAGAATGACCTCTTGTTTCCTTTCCCTACTCCCTTCAAAGCCCCGTCTAAAATAATATCACTTCAGACCACCTCCCTGTCCCTGAGAAAATTAAGTACCTATCCTTACTCACATTCAGTAAATGCCTTGAAACAACATTTACTGAGGGCCCTTTAAATATTTGTTAATAAATTACACTGTAGTGTAATTTTGTAGTTATTTAATTCAGCAGTGTGCAAAATACCGTCCCTTTGTCCCTCCAGATCCAGAGTTATCCATCCTTCTCTCTTTGTAAGGCTTACCTATACGGAATGCATCCATGCTCTCATATCTTCTGGCTTCCTGTTTAGTTGGGCCAGTGGAAAGCAGCCTGAGCAGGAGCTGGGAGGAAGGAAAGAGAGTGAATCAGTACATTTATTCCCCATTCCCTCCCCATGGGATCACTTCAGGGTGGCCTTGTCCCTCAACACATCACTACTTTTCTTAAATTGACCTACTCTACGTGACGCTCTCTTTCTGGGTTCCAGTAACCTCTCTTCTTGTCCTTTTGGTATTAGGGATGGTGACAGCTCCATTGCTGCTAGCCCCTAGAACTTGCACCATTTTTATGGTTCTTTTATATTGTGTCCACACTTTTGCAAGTAAACCATCTTTAAATTATCCTAATTTATGTGTGCCATCTGTTTCTTGTTGGGATTCTGCCTATACACTTGGTTAGAGTATAACACTAGTGAGGCCAAGGTTGTAAATCCAGTTTCTGTATAAGCTAGTTGATTTAGTACAGAGAAACTTCTTTTTCATTGTCAAAGCTAACATCCAAACCTCAACTAGCCATCTTTCAAATACATATTTTGGACTCAAAAGATGAATGAATATAAATGGTGTTGTTCAGATAGATCATTAATTTTGAGGAAAATTTAAATTTTGGGTCAGTGTTTTCATCTTGATTCTAAAGGATTCTCCTTTTAAAAGGGGGAAAAAAACACCCCAAGCATTTATAGCTTTATGTATACATCAAATTTCACTATTTTTATTTATTTACATTAATAAACTTTATTTTTTAGAGTAGTTGTAGCTTCACAGCTAAATTGAATGGAAATTATAGACAGTTCCCAAATACTCCCTCTCCCACTATCAACATCCTGCACCAGAGCGGTGCATTTGTTACAGTAGATGATCCAACACTGACACATCATTATCATCCAAACTCCATAGTACTAGGAGTTCACCCTTTACTAGGGTTCACCCTTGGTGTTGTACATTCTCTGTATTTGGACAAATGTATAATGCTATATATCCATCATTATAGTATCATACAGAATAGTTTCACTGCCCTGAAAATCCTCTTTGATTTGCCTTTTCATTCCTCTCTCCCCCTAGATCTTGGCAACCACTAATCTTTTTATATCTTTATAGTTTTGCATTTTCCTGAGCGTCTTATTGTTGGAATCATACAGTATGTAGCCTTTTCAGACTGACTTCTTTCACTTAATATTCGCTTAAGGTTCCTTTACGTCTTTTCATGGCTTATAACTTATTTCTTTTTAGTACTGAGTAATATTCCATTGTCTGGACGTACAACAGTTTATTTATCCATTCACCTACTGAAGGACGTTTTGGTTCCTTGCAAGTTTTGGCAATTATGAGTAAAGCTGCTATAAATACCTGTGTGCAGGGTTTTTTTGTGGACATAAGTTTTCAACTCCTTTGGATAAATACCAGGGAGTGTGATTGCTTGGATTGTATGGCAAGAGTATGTTTTGTTTTCTAGAAACTGCCAAACTGTCTTCCAAAGTGGTTGTACCAGTTTGCATTCCCACCAGCAATGAATGAGAGTTCCTGTTGCTCCACATCCTCACTAGCATTTGGCGATGTCAGTGTTTTGGATTTTGCCCATTCCAGTAGGTGTGTAATAGTATCTCTTTGTTGTTTTGTTTGCAATTCCCTAATGACATATGATGTTGAATAGCTTTTCAAATGGTTACTTGCCATCTGTATATCTTCTTTGGTGAGACGTCTATTCAGATCTTTTATTTTTTAATTGGGTTGTTCATTTTCGTATTGTTGAGTTTAAGAGTTTTGTGTATAATTTGGATAACAGTCCTTTATCATATTTGTCTTTTATAAATATTTTCTCCCAGTCTGTGGCTTGTCTTCTCATTTTCAACATTGTCTTTCTCAGAGAAGAAGTTTTTAATTTCGGTGAAGTCTAGCTTTCAATTATTTCTCTAGTGGATCATGCCTTTGGCATTGTATCTAAGAAGTCATTGCTATACACAGGGTCGTCTAGATTTTCTTCTATGTTATGTTCTAGGAATTTTATATTTTCACATTCAGGTCTATGATCCATTTGAGTTAATTTTTGTGAAGGGTATAAGGTCTCAGTCTAGGTTCTTTTTTTTTTTTTTTTTTTTGGTGAGGAAGATCAGCTGTGAGCTAACATCCAATGCCAGTCCTCCTCTTTTTACCAAGGAAGATTGGCCCTGAGCCACCATCTGTGCCCATCTTCCTCTACTTTATATGGACGCCGCCTCAGCATGGCTTGACAAGCAGTGTGTCGGTGTGCTCCCGGGATCCAAACCTGCGAACCCTCGGGCCGCTGAAGCAGAGCACACTCACTTTAACCGCTGTGCCACCCGGCCGGCCCCTAGATTCATTTTTTTGCATGTCAGTGTCCACTTGTTCCATCAACATATGTTGAAAAGATTATCTTTGCTCCATTGAATTGTCTTTGCTCCTTTGTCATGTATCAGTTGACTATATTTATGTGGGTCTATTTCTGGGTTCTCATTTCTGTTCCATTAATCTAATTGTCCATTCTTTCATCAACACTACCTGTCTTGATTACTGTAGCTTTATAGTAAGTCTTGAAGTTGGGTAGTGGCAGTCTTCTGACTTTGTTCTTCTCCTTCAATATTGAATTGGCGACTATGGGTCTTTTGCCTCTCCATAAAAACTTTAGAATCAGTTTGCTGATATCTACAAAATAACTTGCTGGGATTTTGATTGGGATTGTATTGAATCTAGAGATCAAGTTGGGAAGAACTGACATCTTGAAAATATTGGGTCTCTCTATCCATGAATATGGAATATCTCTCCATTTATTTAGTTCTTTTTGATGTCTTTCATCAGAGTTTTGTAGTTTTTCTCATATAGATCTTATACATATTTTGTTAGATTTATATCTCAGTATTTCATTTTGGGGATGCTTTCATTTTTGGGGTGTTTTTAGCACCCCAAAAAAACAAAAGGTAGTGTGTTTTTATTTTCAAATTCCACTTGTTCATTGCTGGTGAATAGGAAAATGTGAAATAATAGAAAATATATATGTTGGTCTCTGCCCTCAGTTCCTGGCACAGAGCTCCTAAAACCCTCATAATTTCCCAAGTGATAAGAGCACAAGGAGCATCTCTTGTTCTGATATTTGGTCTTTTGACTCTCGCCCTGTCACAGGACTCCTAAAGGCCTTGTACATTCCTAAATGATAAGAGTACTAGGAGCATCTTTTGTTCTAATGAGGTGACTCTGGGTGAGCTCCTCGTTGGCTCCTGGATGGGGGCTGGTCAACAGAAAGACCAAGCCATGATTAGAAGCTTGAAATTTTCAGCCCCATCTCTCTCTTCCCCCACTTCTCTGGAGACGGAAGAGGGGCTGGAAATGGAGTTAGTAATAGGTCATGCCTATGTGAGGAAGCCTCCATAAAATCCCAATAGTATGGGGTTTAGAGAGCTTCCAGGTTGGCAAACACATCCACATATGAGGAAGGTGACACACCCCAACTCCATGGGGACAGAAGCTCCTGCACTCAGGACTCTCCCAGACTTCACCCTATGTATCTCGTCATTTGGCTGTTTATCTGTATCCTTTGCCATATCCTTTAATGAACTAGTAAATGTAAGTAAGCTTTCCCTGAGTTCTGTGAGCTGTTCTAACAAATTAATCAAACCTGAGGAGTGGGTCATGGGAACCTCTCATATAGCCAATAGGTCAGAAGCACAGGTGACAACCTGGACTTGTAATCAGCATCTGGAGTGGGATGGGAGCAATCTCTTGGGACTGAGCCCTTAACCTGTGGGATCTGATGCTATCTCCAGGTAGAGACTGTCAAAATTGAATTTAATTGTAGAACACCCAGCTTGTGTCATGGAGAATTGCTTGATGGAGGTAAAACCCCCACACATTTGGTGACAAGAAGTAACAGAAGTGAAGTGTTCTGTGTGAGTAGTAAAAGGGATGCACAGCAGAAAAACGAAGAAGGATTGGGTTTTTCCCTATAAAGGAGGGAAGAACTGTAGGTTTTTCCAATACAGAAAGTGATTGACTTTTGTATATTAACCTTGTATCTTGCAACCTTGCCATAATTGCTTATTAGTTCCAAGAGTTTTTTGTTGATTCTTTCAGATTTTCTACATAATCAATCATGTCATCTGTGAACAAAGACAGTTTTATTTTTTTCCTTCCCAGTCTGAATATCTTTTATTTCCTTGTCTTGTTGCGTTAGCTAGGGCTTCTAGTACAGTGTTGGAAAGTAGTGGTGAGAGGAGACGTCCTTGCCTTGTTCCTGATCTTAGTGGGAAAGCATCAAGTCTCTCACCATTAAGTGTGATGTTAGCTGTAGGGTTTTTTTTTTACACTTTTTTTAATCAAGTTGAGGAAGATCCCCTCTGTTCCTAGTTTGCTATGAGTTTTTATCATAAATAGGTATTGGATTTTGTCAAATGCTTTTTCTGAATCTATTGATATGATCATGTGATTTTTTTCTTTTGTCTGTTGATATAATGGATTACATTAATTGATTTTTGAATGTTCAACCAACCTTACGTAACTGGGATAAATCCTATTTGGTCATGGTGTATAATTATTTTTTTATATCGTTGGATTCAATGTGCTATTATTTTGTTGAGGATTTTTACATCTGTGCTCATGAAAGATACTGGTCTGTAGTTTTGTTTTCTTGTAATGTCTCTGGTTTTGGTATTAGGGTAATGCTGGCCTTACAGAGTGAGTTCAAAGTATTCCCTTTGCTTCTGTCTTCTGAAAGAGATTGTAGAGAATTGGCATAATTTCTTCCTTAAATGTTTGGTAGAATTCATGAGTGAACCCATCTGGGCATGGTGCTTTCTGTTGTAAGGTTATTAATTATTGATTTAATTTCTTTAGTGGATATAGGACTATTTAGATTGTCTGTTTCTCCTTATGTAAGTTTTGGCAGATTGTGTCTTTCAAGAAATCGGTCCATTTCATCTAGGTTATCAAATCTGTGGGCATTGGGTTATTCCTAATATTCCTTTATTGTCCTTTTAATGTCCGTGGGATCCATAGTTATATCTCCTCTTTCAATTCTGATATTAGTAATTTGTATCCCCTCTCTTTTTTTCTTAGTCTGGCTAGCCTTGTTGATTTTATTGATTGTTTTAAAGAACCAGCTTTTGGTATTTTTGACTTTCTCTATTGATTTATTGTTTTCATTTTCATTGATTTGTGCTCTAATTTTTATTATTTATTTTCTTTTGCTTACTTTGGATTTAATTTGCTCTTCTTTTTCTAGTTTCCTAAGTGGAAGCTTAGATGTTTATTTTAGATCATTATTCTTTTCTAATATAGGCATTCAATGCTATAAATTCCCTTCTAAGCATTGCTTTCACTGCATCACACAAATTTTGATGTTATATTTTAATTTTAATTTAGCTCAAAATATTTTAAAATTTCTCTTGAGATTTCTTTTTTGACCCATGTTTTATTTAGAAATGTGTTATTTAATCTCCAAGTATTTTTGAATTTTCAAGCTATCTTTCTATTACTGATTTCTAGCTTAATTCCATTGTGGTCTGACTGTAGACATTGTATGATTTCTGTTCTTTTAAATTTGTTAAGGTGTGTTTTATGGCCCAGAACATGGTCTGTCTTGGTGAATGTTCCATCTGAGTTTGAGAAGAACTTTTAATCTGCTGTTTTTGGATGAATTAGTCTATACATGTCAATTATATCCATTTGATTGATGGTGCTGTTAAATTCAACTGTGTCCTTTATGATTTTTTTGCCTGCTGGATCTGTCTATTTCAGATAGAGAGATATTAAAGTCTCCAAATATAATAGTGGATTCTCTGTTTTTGCTTGCCATTCTGTTAGTTTTTGCTTCTATTTTGATGCTCTGTTGTTAGGCATATACACATGAAGACATTGTTATGTGTTCTTGGAGTATTCACTCCTTTAGCTTATGTAATGCTTCTCTGTGTCCCTCATAGCTTTCCTTGCTCTGAAATCTACTGTGGTTGAAATTAATATAGCTGTTTGTGCTTTCTTTTGATTAGTGTCAGCATGGTATATTTTTATCCATCCCTTTACTTTTAAGCTATACGTGTTTTTATATTTGAAGTGGGTTTCTTGTAGTCACATATAGTTGGGTCGTGTTTTTGGATCCACTCTGATAACCTCTGTCTTTTAATTGGTATCTTTAGACCATTGATATTTGAGGTGATTATTGATATAGTAGGATTAATATCTGCCATATTTGTTCCTGTTTTCTGTTTGTTGTCCTTGTGTTTTGTTCCTGTTGTTGTCTTCCACTCTTTTTCTGCCTTTTGTGGTTTTACTTGAGCATTTTATATGATTCCATGTTTTCTCCTTTGTTAGCATATCAGTCATACTTCTTTTTTAACTTTTTTTAGTGCTTGCCCTAGAGTTTGCAGTATCTTTACAATAAATCAAGTCCACTTTCAAATAACACTATACCACTTCATGGGTAATGCAAGTATTTTAGAATAACAAAATAGTCGTAATTCCTCCCTCCCATCCCTTGTATCACTGCTGTCATTCATTTCACTAGTACATAAACACACATGAACATATATATACACACATAAGAATACATAATCAAATGCATTGTTGCTGTTATTATTTTGAACAAATGGTTATCTGATCAATTAAGAATAATAAAAATAAAAAATTTAATTTTACCTTCACTTATTCCTTCTCCAATGCTCTTTCTTTCTTTAGGTATATTAGAGTTTCTGACCTATATAATTTTTCTTCTTTCTGAAGAGCTTCTTTTAACATTTCTTACAAGGCAAGTCTACTGGCAACAGATTCTCTCAATTTTTGTTTGTCTGAAAAAGTATTTCTTTTTCACTTTTTTTTTTTTTGGTGAGGAAGATCAGCCCTGAGCTAACATCCAATGCCAATCCTCCTCTTTTTTGCTGAGGAAGACTGGCCCTGGTCTAACATCTGTGCCCATCTTCCTCCACTTTATATGGGATGCTGCCACAGCATGGCCTGACAAGCAGTGCATCAGTCTGCGCCCGAGATCCG
Organism: Diceros bicornis minor; assembly: GCF_020826845.1. Lineage (NCBI taxonomy): Eukaryota > Metazoa > Chordata > Mammalia > Perissodactyla > Rhinocerotidae > Diceros > Diceros bicornis. The sequence goes on along the minus strand of NC_080746.1, from coordinate 87,910,546 downwards.
AACCTAGGCCGCCAGCAGCGGGGCACGCGCATTTAACTGCTACACCACGGGGCCGGCCCTCTCTTTTTCACTTTTGAAGGATAATTTTGGAGGGTCCAGAATTCTAGGTTGGTGTTTTTTTTCTCTGAACACCACTCTCTTCTTGCCTGTATGGTTTTTGAGGAGAAGTCAGATATAATTCTTATCTTTGCTACTCTATAGATAAGGTGTTTTTTTTTTTTCTTCTGGCTTCTTTCAAAATTTTTTCTTTATCTTTAATTTTCTGAAGTTTAAATATGGTATACCTTGGTATAATTTTGGGGGTCACTTTATCCTTCCTGGTGTTCTCTGAGCTTCATGGATCTGTGGTTTGGTGCCTGACATTAATTTGGAGGAAATTCTCAGTTATTACGGCTTCTTCAAGTCTTGCTTCTTTTCCTTTCTCTCTTTCTTCTCCTTCTGGTATTCTCATTATGCATATGTACACTTTGTGTAGCTGTCCCACAGTTGACAGATATTCTGTTATTCTTTTTTCAGTTTTGGAATTTCTGTTGTCATATTCTCAAGCTCAGAGATTATTTCCTCAGCCTTGTCCAGTGTATTTTTGAGCCCATCAAAGGCATCCTTTATTTCTGTTGCAGTTTTTTTGATATGTAGCATTTCTTTTTGATTCTTTTTTAGAATTTCCATCTCTCCACTTAACATTATCCATCTGTTCTCCCATGTTTTGTCTACTGTTTCCATTAAAGCCTTTAGCATATTAATCATAGTTTTTTAAAATTCTTGGTCTGATAATTCTAATATTCCTATTGTATTTGTCTCTGGTTCTGATGCTTGTTCAGTCTCTTCAAATGTTTTTTTCCTTTTAGTATGCCTGGTAATTTTTGGTTGAAAGGTGGACATGATGTGCTGGGTGAAAGTAACTGCAGTAAACAGGCCTTTAGTATTGCAGTGATGAGGTGCGTAGGTGCATAGGTGAGTCCTATGATTAGGTCTCAGTCTTTTGGTGAGCTGTACCCCTGGATTGTGAACTTCACCGGTGCTTCTCATCTCCCCTGCCCCAGGTGGTACAGTATGGTTGGAGGGGCTGGAGTTGGGTATTTGCTGTCCCCCATGTAGTTTAGGCTGAGGCCAAATAGTTTCTCCTGAGGCGAGGCCTTCTTAAGAAGAACAGAATGCTCTGGCTATTTCAAAATGATTCCTTTTCCCTTCTTCCTGCTGGAAGCAGAAGGGAATTTTTCTCTGATATTCACTGTGAGAGGACCTGGAGGTGAAATTCACAAAAGTGTGGGGGTCCCCCCTATGACTGTGTCCCCTGAATTTTTTTAACTCTCAGGGTTGTCCACACTGAGCCTCTGGCATTTCATCAGTTACAGTTCAGGTTTTCTTGCCCCAGCGCTGCTTCCTGCTGAGGTTTCTGTTCTGGTAATTTGTGAGTCTCTGTATTCACCTGCCCATCTATCCAGTTGTTGAGGCAGCAGTTTGCCTGGTGACCTCATTTCTCTGACAGATCTAAGAAGAGTTGCTGATTTTCAGTTTGTTCAACTTTTTACTTGTTATTTGGACAAAGTGGCAGCTTCTAAGCTCCTGACATGCTGAAGCAGAAACGAGAAGTCCCTCTGTTTTTATATTTAAACGTAATTTTACTGAAATTAAAAATTTAGTAAGCGTCTAGAGACACAGGCTTAAATTTTGAAGAGGAGTGTTTAGTGCGACCAGAAGACTGACATATACTTTAATGCATAATTCAAGAAATCAGGAAATTTTACTGCTTTCTCTTCTAGCATCATTCAAGGAAAGCAGGATCACTTGGCATAAAGATTGAAGTGGCTTCTAAATCCTAAGCCAAAGTTCAAAGACTATTAATATTTGTAACACTGTTACATCTGGGTCTTTGGTCTTATAACTGCCAATTAATTGGTTTTATATTCCCTGGACTCTATTTTTTTTTTTTTTTTGTGAGGAGATCAGCCCTGAGCTAACATCCGCCAGTCCTCCTCTTTTTTTGCTGAGGAAGACGGCCCTGGGCTAACATCTGTGCCCATCTTCCTGCACTTTATATGGGACGCCGCCACAGCATGGCTTGCCAAGCAGTGCGTCGGTGCGTGCCCTGGATCCGAACCAGCGAACCCCGGGCCGCCGCAGCGGAGCGCGCGCACCCAACCGCTTGCGCCACCGGGCCGGCCCCTCCCTGGACTCTATTTTTATACCCGAGGGATCACAAAGTAAGAGCATAGGTGTGGCTCAGTACAGAACGTTAGAATGAGTAGTAATAAGCAAGTGTTCCTAGGCCTTAAAAGTCTTATGTCTATCTAGCAACCTCCTTAAGAGAATAATTTGTATGTAGAGAACATTTCTTTTCAGTCACATCCTAGAATATTAAAGATGACTCTTTTTAATATAAAAAGAAAAAGGAATAATTTGCAAAAATTTGTCTCTAGTCACAAATCAGAGAATTGTTAAAAGGACCATTCATGGGGGCCGGCCCGGTGGCGCAGGCGGTTAGGTGCGCGCGCTCCGCTGCGGCGGCCCGGGGTTCGCTGGTTCGGATCCAGGGCACGCACCGACGCACTGCTTGGCAAGCCATGCTGTGGCGGCGTCCCATATAAAGTGCAGGAAGATGGGCACAGATGTTAGCCCAGGGCCGTCTTCCTCAGCAAAAAAAGAGGAGGATTGGCGGATGTTAGCACAGGGCTGATCTCCTCACAAAAAAAAAAAAAAAGGACCATTCATTTTTACCAAAAACCTCAAATGTGAGTATAAATAACTATATACTGAGTATTTGTGAATAAGCATATTTTCAGTGATGTCTCTTTGGTTCATTTATTTTTTTATTTAATATTTTTATCAATGACTTAAGTGATTAATCATATCAATTTGGTGATTATATTAAAATATTCATATGCCTTTTCAATTAGTTGTTGCATTATTATGAAAATATTATACCTCATACATTTCTGTACTAAATTATGCATTTTTTCCATTAAATAAAGACAATTTTTATTGTAACATAATAGACTGTTGTATTTCTAATGTGTAGTTTAAGACTGACCTGTAGATGGAGATGAGGTTCATGTAAATCCATGGAGAGACACCCTGGGTGGATTTATGTGAAAGGGTGAAGAATATCTCTTTCTATGCTTGAGTGAAATAGTGTTGCTCATGAGCATACTTGCCCCTTTTTCCTAGGTCTTGGAACCTAGGTCAGGGCTACCTAAATATACTGATGTGTCATGCAGTGGTGGCCTCTGTCACTGTGACCATGCTGCCATTCTTGGGAGAGGGATTATATGGAAGGGTAAAGTGAGAGAATTTTATTACCTTTGAGAGTTCCAGGGCTGAGTAGCTGAAAGGATAAGAACTTGAAAATATATTTTAACAGCCAGTTTTTAATATTTCAGATGTTCTAGATACAATAGTTTTGAATTGTGCATGTTTTCATGTAGTCTTGATTTTTAACTTAAAAAAAATTTTTTTTATTTTCTTTTTTAGAAGCTAATCATCTAGTAACCTTGGTTATATCATTCATTTAAAACTTTTAATCATTAATTTTCCCAAAGATAATTTTTATTTTTCTTTTATACTGTTGTATGATTTTGTCCAGAACAGTTAGGTTATTGGTTTGTGATAAGATGGAATTCTTTTGTTTGTGGAGCAAAGTTAAACAGACCAAACTTAATTGTTAGATTAAACCAGGTATTATAGTTTTGAATGCTGAGTTCACCATTATGGCAATCATGAAGAATTCCTGATACTATCTGTGAGCAGCATTCATAACCTCTGCTATTTGTCTGAGTGAACGTCAGAGCGCTCAAGGAGATAGTGATATTTAACAGACTACCCCATACCAGAAAAGGAGGGGTAAAGGAGAAAAGGGCACAATATTTATGACTCTAGGAACTATAAGTTGTAATTTAATGAGATCAAAGCATGTGCTGTTTATTTGCTGCACTAACAACTTTGAATAAAATGGTTAGAAAACAGACAATGTACTAAAAGTTCAGGATATTTAAAAGCTATAAGGGCTGTAAAATCAAAAACATATTTTCAGTGGAAAATCATTTCATGGAGGTCTCTGATTTTAATTTATTATGCTCTCAAAATTAAGTAATTAACATGTAAGAGAAAAAGAAAGACATAAGAAATGATTAGTTTTTACTTTTGTCAGCCATATACTGAGTTTTCACCCCTACCCCCTCTTCCCACTTCCTTGTTGTTTCATAACAATTATTGTAATACCAATTCATGCATTTTGGAGTATCTCCTACAAAACTTAGCTGATTACAACAGCTCCAGGTTTTCAGTTGTTGAAAATTGTGGAAAGACGTAGAAGTCTTTGCACTTTGTAATCTTGACTGAAGAAAAAACTTAAGAAAAAACAATCCTCCTTTATTAATTCAAAGAATTGTAAGCCACTTTATGTGAATAGAAGTTTTAGCCATATACCTCACTTTAACTGTACTTTTATCAATAGGACAGTGTGTCTTATGAGTAAACCTAGAACAGATCACTAGTATGAAACAAGCCATCTAATAATTTACTAAGTTGTTTGACTGTTTATTTGCTTCATACAGGTATATCTTGCTTTAGGAAAGTTTAATATAAAAAAAGTAAAAATTCAAAAAATTGTTGCAAGTTTTCTTTTAAAAATTATCATTTTAGTCTACAAAAAAAGCAGCTTGAGAGCAAGTTTTTAGAAACACCATTGTGTAAAGAAAGATGTACGTTATTTTAAACCCAATATCATTGGTGTCTTTTTTAAAAAATAGAATCAGTTGAGCATAAAAGATTTATTTTTATTACTCAGATGGTGTTTGACTAAATACTGAGTAACAGTATAAATATCAGTCAAACATCCTATAAATCTGAGTTGAGGTAAAACTTTGAGGTCCTCTAACAGATATTTTTCCTTTGAATTAATCTCCTATGTTTTTAAGAAGTTAAATTAATCGCTGGAATGACTACATTTATTTTTATATCCTTCAATATTCTTGGTCAATTTAACTATCATCCAATGTTTTTGAATATTTATCCAAGGTGGAAATAATGAGATCAATAAATTCTTTTGTTCAATAAATTTGTTAAATCAGAGACCATCTGTCTTATGAACTAGAGTAATGTTTTATTATACTGTCTTATTTCTGTAACTGTTTTCTACTGTATTCCTCGATCTGCACTTATAATGCAGAATTAACCTATTTTTAAGCTCACAAGTTTAGGGCTGTTGATTACAACAGTCAAGATTATTTTCTAGCCCAAAAATATGGTATTCTTTTAAATGCTAGTGACTCACCATATACTAAGCTTTATTTTTCCGTTATCAGTAAGAAAATTGTAATGGTCTGTTCACATTTGAGCGTCTGTCTATAACATGGTACTTTTACAGGAGTGTGATTGTTACCTCGAAGCCAGCTGGTTCAGTCAGTGATTAAACCCTCAGTACTATACTTATACCTATCACTTTCTATGCAGTCTTGCAAGCTGAGTATGAACTATTGTGTTGTTAACAATAGTTTGTTTGGCTGACATTGACTTCTCTCACCAAGTATTTTTGTTGCTATCTAATTTATCCTGAATAAATCAACCTTTGATTTCAGCAGATCTTATTTTAGGTAAAGATGAGTCACATTTTTTTTCATATTATGTTCATCACTCTTTTCTTCTTATATTTTCATTATAATTTTTAGTTCCTCTTAGATCCTTGAATGTATTAAGGTGCTATGGGATAAGTATGAAACATAGTGCCTTTCCTTGAGGAGCTCATAGTCCACAGGAAAACTCTTATTGTTATCAGCTATGGAAGAATTAATCTTGAATTCTTTAAATAAATAAAAGAACACTTAATTATTCATAGCACTATTAAGAATTCAGACTACTTTATTTTAAAAGTAGAGAAAATAATTGTAGAATTCCTTTGGATTCACTGTAGTAGCAATAATAGGTAACAGTGCCTAGCACATAGTAGAGGGTCAACAATACTTACTGCATGGAGTACTACATACCAGGCACTGTGTTAATTTTTTAAAAATTATTTCTCCATTTTACAGATGAGGAACTTGAGGCAAGTCAAGTTACCTAAAGTTACACGACAAGGAGAATAGAGCCAGGATTGAAACCTGGAGAAATTTGGCTACAGAACCTGTAGTCTTAACCATTCTGCTGATATAGTAGCAGCATAAGCAGTTTATGCACATAAGTTTCTTCTCTTCTTCATCTTCATTAGAAAGCATATATTAAAAGGGAAGATTGTTAAATATTCCTACTCCGCCATTACCAGCTTCTTATATGCCTTGAGTCCGCACATCTCTAGTCTAGCGTGTCTCTCCCTTGGAACTCATCACTGAACACTGCATCCTTAGGGCTCTTCCATTCAGCTCTCCTCTTTCTCCAGTCAGAGCATCCTTTTCTATCATCTGTACCATTACACACCCAGACCTGTTCTCTTTACTACTAGTCCTTCAGTCCCCACTACTTCACCTAGTCCATTGGCCTTTTCCTGTCTACACATAATTCCCTGCGTAGTATTTCTCAGTTATTCTGTTCATCTTAACTCATCACTTTACCGTTTTCTTTAAAACTAAACCTTTCAACTATAGTCATCCCAAGGAGGTGCATGACTCGGACCATACTGGTGTGGCTTTTCTCCTTTTCCCTGTTTGTAGTCTCATTTGCAAAATAAATATAATGATATCTGTCTTTCCTGTTTTACATATATGTAATAAATATAAAATAATAAACATATAGAAAAGCACTTCAGAAAGTTTAGCATGCTATGGAAATTTATTGGATTATTGTTACTTACAAGTGAAATTAAGATAAAGACAGTTTTGATGGATTCAGCTTTTCTGCACCATAACTATAGGTGGGTTATTTATTTGTATAGGCTGTCAAGACGATTGAAACACAGCCTCATTTGCCTTTAAATTCATTATCAGATAGGAAAGTCTGAAATTCCTTGTGACTCATCAGTTTCTCTTTCTGGCTTCATGCTTGAACTACATTCTAGTTCTACAATGACCACCTCTCTCTAAACTATTTATCTTCCTCAAATCGTCTATAAATTTCATGGAATCATAGAGATTATCTGATCTGGTTTTCATGTTTCTTTGAGTTGCAGAACTCTCTGTTCAAGATGTGGAAGTTCAATGTTAAAACAAATACGGTAGAGCTGCTTGTGCTTGAGGGGAGGTTTGGAGGAACACTAGAGCTGTACCTGCTGGCTCTTTCTCTTAGCAGCTGTGAAGGGACTCCATGGAGCCTCTAGGACTTCTCGAGAGCACAATTTAAAAACCATTAACTGGATCCCACATCCTTCTTTTTTTAGAAAGGGAACTGAAACCCAAGGAGCGTAGGTGAATTACTCAATATCAAGCAGCTTGTAAAAAAGATTCTCCTTTTATCGTTTGTACTGTATAATATTTGTAGTGATATTCTAAACAACCTGTAAATTTTATGGTGTTAGCTGAAATTCTTCTTATAGTAGACATAGTGATAATTCCCCAATATCCATTCCATCTCATAAGATCAGTCTGTTTCTAAGCCAAGTAGTATCATCTCCATTCCTCATGCCAGTGTTTGCTTCAGGAATGAGCATGTGATCCAATTTTGACCAGCAGGAGGTGGTTCAAAGAAAAATTTTGTTACTCTTTAGCAGGAGCTCTAGGAAGAGACAGTAGCTGTGTAATACCTAAATTGGCATCTTGCTCCAGTCCCAAGAATGGGAAGTGGAGAAATGAAAATATCCTAGTTTGTGATGGTACCCTAGTCTTTGAATAAATATCTTAGTCATTGAGTGCCTGAATCAACCAACACAAGAACCTGCCCAACTTTGGACTCCCTGTTATGTGGAAGAATAAATTTCCTTATTATTTGATGGTTTAAGTGTGGTTTTCTGATACTTGTAACCAAAGTGTCCTAACTGATACTGACACTTTGTGTTTTTCATTTCAAAATATTTTTTTGTACAAAATGATAGATGTTTAAAACATAAAATGCATTAGTTTTATAACACCTATGTGATAGTCCACTTTGTAAGGATCTTTTGGTACAAATAAATTCCTCTGGCTCCCTGATTATCTTCCTTTTTCTCCCATTCCTCCAAAGCTCTATCCTGAGGTCTCTGTTTTTCTTTTTTCATATTCTTTCTTTCAGTTGGCTTATACTCCTTAATTCACTCAGTCACTTCATGTCATATCTCTATTTCCAGCCTCACATTTCTCTCTTTCTCCAGTTCTGTATTTTCAACTGCCTGTAGGTCATCTCCTTTAATGACTTATTGTACCTTCAGGGTCAGCAGGGCACAAATTGGATTGATTCTTCATTCTCCCTATCCCTCCTTCCAAAAAAAAAAAATTCATACAACTCTCCTTTCAAAGGAAACAGTGTTGCTGCCTGTGAAGGTGAACCATCCCTGGTACATTGAAACTTCATTTGGGGGAATTCATCATGTGTAACCTTCTATAATTTGAAAAAATATGAATGAAGAACTTTTTTTTTTTGAGCCTATTTTTTGAGCCTAAGCCTATGGCTCAGGCTTAATGATTTGTGCTTTTTAGCTTTCTTAAGAATCGGTATCAGAATATTGTCTATCATAGAAAATATGTTATGTCATTCTACTGAAAATCCTTCAATGGTTAATTCTTCATTGCCTATAAGGATACAATTAAAACTCTTTAGTTTGACCTACAAATATCTTTCAATATAGAATTCTGCCAAATTTCTAACCAAAACTACCAATACTCTACTCCTCCTCCTTATCCATATCATATTAGCTCCAGCCATATCATGTTAGTTCTGTTTCCCTGAAAAATACCATGCTCTTTCATGTTGCTGTACCTTTTTACCTGGAATGTCTACTTTTTTTGTCTTCTTTGAAAATTTATCTTTAAAGACTCAGTTCAAATACCACTTTTCCGTGTAATGCCTTTTTTTTTTTTTTTTTTTTGTGGGGAGGATCAGCCCTGAGCTAACATCCAATGCCAATCCTCCTCTTTTTTGCTGAGGAAGACTGGCCCTGGGCTAACATCTGTGCCCATCTTCCTCTACTTTATATGGGACGCCGCCACAGTGTGGCTTAACAAGCGGTGCGTTAGTGCGTGCCCAGGATCTGAACCAGCAAACCCCGGGCTGCCGCAGTGGAGCACACGCACTTAACCGCTTGTGCCACCGGACCAGCCCCCCATGTAATGCCTTCTTAATGCCCTTAACCAAACTGTCTCCTTAGTTATGCTTCTATACATTTCTGTAATATAGCACTCTACATTATATTGCAATTATTTCTTACATAAATTTTTCTTATTAGATGTTAATGAACTTAGGAGTTGATAATCTTTTATCATCTTTTTATCTGGGAAGATTTTTGTTGACTAAGTAACAAATGAAAACACCCTGCTTCTGGTTGTTTAGTTCATTTAGTTAGTGCACTCTTTTTAAGAGCAAAGATCATGCATTTTATCCCTATATCGTTGTGTTTGCTATTCCATAGCCACAAATAGCATTCTCACCTTGGCTAATTATCTTGCAAGGGAACTGGGGGAAATAGACTTGATGGACCAGTAGTATTATCTTGATATATGAAATATAGTAAATTATAATCATAGGTTTAAAAATGGACTTTAAAACTGTCAGAAAAGTTGGGGCCAGCCCAATGGTGTAGTGGTTGAGTTCGTGTGCTCTGCTTTGGCAGCCCAGGGTTTGCAGGTTTGGATCCTGGACGTGGACCTACACAACGCTTGTCAAGCCATGCTGTCACAGGTGTCCCACATAAAATAGAGGAAGATGGGCACAGATGTTAGCTCAGGGCCAATCTTCCTCAGCAAAAAAGAGGAGGATTGGCATTGGATGTTAGCTCAGGGCTGATCTTCCTCACCATAAAAAAAGAAAAAACTGTCAGAAAAGTACCTTGCTTTGATGAAATATATATGCTGAATTTTCTGTTTGATGTTTCCTATGTTAAGGAGCTAAAAAAAGTAACCTCAGACTTGGTAAAGTCCAAGGTCACATGTGAACATAAGATGGGAGAAGAAAACATCAATTTAACAATTAAAGAACAGAAATTTCAAGAACTTCAAGGAAGATTCAACATGGTATTTAATTAAATGTATTCATGTTTATAAAATTAATATTTTCTAAAACTTATGAGAATTTCCAGATTATAATACAAAAATGTTCCTTCTTTGTAAAGTTAATATACGTAGTAAAAAATATTATGAATCTTTTTTTTAATTGTTAGATAATTTTTGCCATTATCAATAAGACTTTAAGACAATAAAATTTGGCTATAACCATTTTATTTTCACTTTAATATGGTATCATGTAATCTTTTGGTACAGTGATGTCTCCAGAAGAGTGTTTGGAGAAGAGAGATTCTGTGGTTTTTAACATTAACATTTATAAATTTGTACCAGCCTGTATTGGGTATCTAATACATCTTCAGTTCACTAGAATCACTGCTTCAACAGCAAACAGTGTTGGTATTCCGGAGTAATAATAGGTCATGACACTCCCAAATTTGTTGAGCACTGAATTGAATGTAGAATTTGTCAAATTTTATATCATAACTTTAAAATTATTCAAATTTTTTAAGGAATTGGAATTAAATAAGAAGATTAATGAAGAGATTACCCATATTCAAGAAGAAAAACAGGCAAGCAATCATAAGATATTTTGGAAGCTAGTAAATATTTTAAAAACCAGATACCATGTCAGAAATAAACAAATTAAGTAACAAATGGAATCATGCCTAGGTCAGTTCCTAGCACATAGTAAGCACTCAGCTGGTGTGTATTGAATGAATACATGTGTACCTTTTTAACTAGGTCTCACGTATACTCCCATTAAAAAATCAATCAGGGGGCCAGCCCAGTGGAGTAGGGGTTAAGTGCACACACTCTGCTTTGGTGGCCTGGAGTTTGCAGTTTTGGATCCCAGGTGTGGACCTATGTACCACCTATCAAGCCATGCTGTGGCAGGCGCCCCACGTATAAAGTAGAGGAAGATGGGCGCAGATGTTAGCCCAGGGCCAATCTTCCTCAGCAAGAAGAGGAGGATTGGCAATGGATGTTAGCTCTGGGCTAATCTTCCTCAGCAAAAAACTAATAAATAAATAAATCGGAGGAGAAATGGGGAGATGTTCGTCAAAGGGTACAAACTTTCAGTTATAAGATGAGTAAGTTCTGTGGATTTAATGTACAGCATGGTGACTTTAGTTAACAATACTGTATTGTATACTTAAAAGTTATGGGGCCAGCCCAGTGGCACAAGCCGTTAAGTACATGTGCTCCGCCTCAGTGGCCCGAGGGTCGCAGGTTCGGACCCTGGTGCGCACCGACACACCGCTTGTCAAAGCCATGCTGTGGCGGCGTCCCATATAAAGTGGAGGAGGATGGGCGCGGATGTTAGCTCAGGGCCAACCTTCCTCAGCAAAAAAAAAAAAGCGGAGGATTGGCATCGGATGTTAGCTCAGGGCTGATCTTCCTCACAAAAATAAAATAAACATACATATAAAAAAAAACTTGCTAAGAAAGTAGATCTTAAATGTTCTCAGCACACAAAAAAATTGGTGTGTGAGGTGATAGAGATGTTAACCTTATTGTGATCATTTTGCAGTATATACACGTATCAAATCATCACATTGTACACCTTAAGCTTACACAATGGTATATGTCAATTATATCTCAAAAGCTGGAAAAAATGTTACATTAAAATATTTTATAAATAAATAAAGTGAGTAAAAATAAAGCAGCCTTTTCCTTGATGGCTTAGACCAGTGATACCCTAGCAGATAATTATTGAAATGTATGTATGCTTAGAGCATGTGTTTACGGGACGCTACACTCTCATTTGAGTCTATTTGATATTTATAATTCTTCTATTTAAAAAAAAAAGTATGAGAAAGAAAACGTCTGTTTCTTTTTTTCTCTTCTGCTTTTTCTCCATTTGATTCTGATTGCATGCCATGACATCCTAGCCCATTAGCAATATGACATTTTAGTAGTGATATATTTACTATTTGGAGAGCAAGCCAACAAAAGTTTTAGTTTTGAATTCTTCACCTTTTTCAGTAGTGTCTCAGAATTTATGGTCCATTTAAAAAAACGTTGTTTGAGGAACTTTTAAAAATAGTACTTTGTAAGAAATCATGTAATATAAATTATTCTAGATATTAAATTAGTAAAATGTGCCATTAGTTTATTTCAGTATATTGTTTATTATGGTGTTGAAATTAAACTATAAAGATAAGTTAAGAAACTAGAAAATGTATTTTAAGATTGAGTTTAGAAACATACCTACTATCTTAAAACTTTTTCAATTGATATATATATTTATATTTTTTTAAAGGATATCATCATTTCTTTCCAACATATGCAGCAATTACTTCAGCAGCAGACCCAAGCTAATACTGAAATGGAAGCAGAACTGAAGGTGCTAAAGGAAAATACTCAGGTTTTATATATATATATATTTTAGTATATTTCCATCTAATGAGCTTCACCTGTTTAGCTGCATTCATCTGTCCAACTTTATCTGAGATCATTTTGGATTTTAGGGCTATAATGGCCTCCTTCATCAACTTGGTATCGGTGTTTAAAGTAATGAGCATATTTTTTTAAACATGTAAGTCACTAGTTAAATGTCCAATTTTATAAAGTATTTGATTTAACTTGGTAACAGATTGAATGGGATTTTTTTTCTTTGTCTTAGAATTGTGGCCAAGATCCAAAACTGAAAATAAGAGGTGACAAGTGTCACCACATTCTAAGAGAGCAGTCAGTGAGTCCCAGAAATTAGGGGCAGATTCCTTTTCACAGGAACATGATAGAACTGGCCCTGTTACCGCAAAAATTGCCCCATCATCTTCTTTCCAGTATATGTAAGAAAATGACTGGGCAGGGGAAGAAGTTATGGTCACTGATGTTTTGGAAGTTGAGGGTTCAATAAGAGGCTTTTCTCTTACATGTGTAGTGGAGGGGGTGCATTTCCTCTCATGAAGCTAAGTGAAGGGGTCTACAGGACAATCACTTGGAAAGATGGGGGTACAACAAGGGGAGACTGCCATCTCGTTCCTCAGATGGATGCTTGAAATGCCATGGAAACCTGAAGTCCACTCTGGAGTTGCCAGTAGAGTAGAATGTAATAAGTTCATGTAGAACTTGGCATGTGTTCCTTGAAGTTTGAAAGTGTACCAAGAACATATAAACTGGTGCCCAGTTCTGGTCTAGAAATTTCGTGGAGGAAAGTTTTTGGAGTAATCTGTGCCAATGGAGCTTGAAGTGTATTATGCTTCTTCCAATACAATATAGCCCTGGAAGGGTGCACAAGAGAGAACCTTGGTGGTTCCTTGGCTCCACCTGAACAAACGTGGATGATAGTGGAAGGGCAGGAACTGCCCTGTGTGTCACTGGGCCAAGTGATGGGATGTCCAGCTCAGGAGAAGGAGCTGGGGACATGTTCTACTGGGGTGGCTGATGGAAGATATTTGTGCCCCTCTGAAGGGATTCTTAGTAATAAAGGGTGAAGCTGAACATTTCTCAAGAAAACTACAATCACCTCTCATGTAAAAACCACCATCAGCAGAGGCCAGGGCCAGCTTCATGGGTATGTAACCAGTGCAGTTGCCTAGGGACCCATACTCAGAAGGGCCTCGTACTTCAGGTTTAATGTTCTGTGGTCACTGTCTTGAAATTTTTATTAATTTTTATCTTTGAATTTATGTTTTGTAAATTAATTCTGATGGGAAAATGGAGCATGTGCTGGGGGCTTGGAGCCTCAGCTCAGACATTCACCTGTCTCCCACTGCCTCCCAGGACCAGTTCTTGGCTGCTAGCTCTTGCACCTTTTGGTGCCCTGGGTCCTGCCTGGCCTCATCCTCCCTGCTCCTGTCTCATCACTGCTGTAGGTTGACTGGGTCACACTGGTAGGGAAAGGCCTATGTTCTGCTCTTGCCCTTTACCTCTGGTGGAGGCCTAGACGCAGCAGGGAGGGTCTTGGTTGAGTGCATGTGCCTGGCAGCATCCTCTGTCCAGGTTGGCAATGCCTCAGCACGTTAGGTAGGTGATTTGGCAGGGAGCGAGTCCCCAGTCCAGGTACTGAGGGTATATCCCTGTCCAGCAGTTGCAGTCCCTTGGGGGTCACTCATTTGCCATGGGTAGGGGTAGAAGGCCTGTGGGACAGGGAGATTAACTTCCCGACTCTCAGCCAGGACATAGTACATGGGCCCAGCAGCTTGCAGGAGGTAGAAACCAGTAGCTAGTGGATCTTTCTTGTGCTGAGTCATGTGATTAGGCCCTTAGGCATCTGTGAGGATCTGCATTTGCCCTGTGAGTATCCCCCTGCCCAAGGGACCATGACATTAAATAGAAAATAAAAAGCATCATGATAGGTTGACAGGGAGAGAGAGAAAAAGAGAGGGAAGGAGGGACCATGAAGAAAGCAAAAAGTTTGGGCCGGCCTGGTGGCATAGTGGTTAAGTTTGTGCACTCCGCTTTGGCCGCACGGAGTTCACAGGTTCGGATCCTGGCATGGACCTACTCAACGTTCATCAAGCCAGGCTGTGGCGGCGTCCCGTGTACAAAATAGAGGAAGATGGGCAAGGATGTTAGCTCAGGGCCAATCTGCCTCACCAAAAGAAAAATTAAGTTAAAAAAAAGAAAGGAAAAAGTTTTGTATTTTAGTATCTTTAATAGCACTTTTTTTCCTGCTTTTTTCCATTTTGCATCAGTCCCCACAAATTACGCTGAGTTTATCATCCTTGAATGGAACCAGACTTAACCCAAACAATGCAATTTTATCTCCTCACCATTGATGTTCTGTGACTAGTCATGTAAAGAGAGTTTTGCCTTTCTTATTTTTCTTGCTGGCCCCCAATACTGTAGGTGTTAGACCTAGATAGAGGCAGATGGAAGAGATGTGCTAGAGTCAAACCTCTCCTTCTTCTTTTTTTTTTTTTTTGTGAGGAGGACTAGCCCTGCGCTAACATCCGACACCAATCCTCCCCCACTTTTTGTTCTTCAGGAATATTGGCCCTGAGCTAACATCCGTGCCCATCTTCCTCTACTTTATATGGGACGCCGCCACAGCATGGCTTGACAAGCAGTGCGTCGGTGCATGGCCGGAATCTGAACCTGCAAACCCTGGGCCGCCGAAGCAGAGCGCGCGCACTTAACCGTCTGCGCCGCTGGGCCAGCCCCACCTCTCCTTCTTCTTAACCACTTCTTAACTCCAATAAAAGACCAGTAAAAAAAATTTCTCTGAAAGTCCAGTTATAAGCAAGTATCTCTCCCATCTCCTCTACCCACTTTATAGATGGATAACTGGGACTGTTTCTCTAATATGGTATGTTGAACCTTCTCCCAAGAAACATAATTTACCCAAGTTCTCGATGAGTTGCAGTTATCAGGACTGTCTCCTAATCCATTTAAAGGAGTTGAAACATAGATTTTTAGGATGAACAAAATATTAGAGATTAGCCAATCCAACCATTTAATTTCGTGATGAAATAGATATCCAGAAAGTGTGAGCGATGTAGTTAAGGCTTCATAATTAGTGGGAAAACCAGGACCAAATCTTTGTCCTGATTCTGTTCCAGCACTATTTCTATAACATTACATTGTTAATATATTTTTCCTAGATCTATGAGAGCTCCTACTTTTGTTAGATCAGTTATAAGAATGCCACAACTTTTAAATTGCCTTTCGTGAGGTCTAAATCCAGTATTGATGTATCATTGAATTCTACAGGGCCTACAGGAGTCAATAGATGTATATAGTCATGTGTTTCTATGAGTTAATGATGACTGTAACTGTGGTTCCAGGATCTTTTAACTATAACTGCCAGTATCTTAGATAATCCAAATGCCTGTCTCTTTAACTAGCACCATTATTACCTTGATAGTTCATAAAGAAACTAGATTTCATGTAGTAAAATTTCAAACAAAGCATTAACAAGAACAGGATAGAATTGTCAGATTTTTATTTTGATAAGTAAGGACATGAAAAAATAAACATTACCATCTATCATCACTTTAACTTTATAAAAGAGAACATTTTAACACCAAAAGTATGTTAAGGATATAATCTCAGGATAAAGGACAGTCCTTTACAAGTAAAGACATTTGATGACCTTATATTGACATTTTTTGCCATGGACTAGTGAAATTTTGTCATGGATCAGTACTTGCTTACAGACTGGTGTTGGAGAACCACTGATATATAGTATAACAAAATATTAACGTTGACCTGTTGCTGAGGATTATGCTTCATGGGTATCTCAGGTGTCTTCTTGAGGAGCATTGTAATTCCACCTGTACTAAAAGGGATCATTACTCTTCCTAATGGTCTACTGTTTTTCAGTGCTCTGCAGTTATACTGTTATCTATCTTATTCTTTTAATAGTACAATTTGGAGCATAGAGACCTAAACTTTCATGATAGAGAATATTTTCTACTATGATTTAATTATAGTTTAGTCCAGATATAAGCATAGTTATGTAGCTATAGTCATAGTGTTAACAAGGATAATTTACTTAGTTTTTGGTATATTAAAGCATTAACAGATAGTTTTATTTTGATTTTCCACAATATCCATTTTTCAGAGATGGATTTCAGATTTGTTAATCCAGATGCAAATAATACTAAATAATTTCCTGATAGAGAATAAATTCCATGAGAACAATAACATTTTTACTGATGTAGCATAAGAGCCTAAAAGAGTACCTGGCACATAGCAGGAGCTCATTAAATTTTATTAAATTAATGAATGATTGATTAACAATGAATAAATTCAGACTCTGCAAGTTCAGATGTTGCCAGGTCAGGGCTTCTGGTTGAATATGTTGAGTTGAACCCACACATTCACTTATTTTTTTTTTTAATTTTTTGTTTATTGCAGTAACATTGGTTTATAACATTGTATAAATTTCAGTTGTACATTATTATACTTCTATTTCTCCATAGATTACATCATGTTCACCACCCAAATACTAATTACAACCCATCACCACACACATGTGCCGAATTATCCCTTTCGCCCTCCTCCCTCCCCGCTTCCCCTCTGGTAACCACCAATCCAATCTCTGTCTCTATGTGTTTGTTTATTGTTGTTGTTATCTACTACTTAATGAAGGAAATCATACAGTATTTGACCTTCTCCCTCTGACTTATTTCACTTTGCATAATACCCTCAATGTTCATCCATGTTGTCACAAATGCCTGTATGTCATCGTTTCTTATGGCTGAGTAGTATTCCCTTGTGTATATATACCACATCTTCTTTATCCATTCATTCCTTGATGGGCACTTAGGTTGCTTCCAAGTCTTGGCTATTGTGAACAACGCTGCAGTGAACACAGGGGTGCATGTATCTTTATGCATTGGTGTTTTCAAGTTCTTTGGATAAATACCCAGCGGTGGAATAGCTGGATCATATGGTAGTTCTATCGTTGATTTTTTGAGGAATCTCCATACTGTTTTCCATAGTGGCTGCACCAGTTTGCACTCCCACCAGCAGTGTATGAGAGTTCCCTTCTCTCCACATCCTCTCCAACACATGTTGTTTCCTGTCTTGTTAATTATAGCCATTCTGACGGGCGTGAGGTGATATCTCATTGTAGTTTTGATTTGCATTTCCCTGATAGTTAATGATTTTGAACATCTTTTCATGTGTCTGTTGGCTATCTGTATATCTTCTTTGGAGAAATGTCTGTTCAGGTCTTTTGCCCATTTTTTAATTGGGTTGGTAGTTTTTTTGTTGTTGAGATGCATGAGTTCTTTATATATTTTGGAGATTAAGCCCTTATCAGATGTATGGTTTGCAAATATCTTCTCCCAATTGTTAGGTTGTCTTTTCGTTTTGTTGATGGTTTCCTTTGCTGTGCAGAAGCTTTTTAGTTTGATGTAGTCCCATTTGTTTATTTTTTCTATTGTTTCTCTTGCCCGGTCAGATATGGTGCTTGAAAATATGTTGCTAAGACCGATGTCAAAGAGCGTACTGCCTATGTTTTCTTCTAGAAGTTTCATAGTTTCAGGTCTTACATTCAAGTCTTTAATCCATTTGGAGTTAATTTTTGTGTGTGGTGTAAGGTAAGGGTCTACTTTCATTTTTTTGCATGTGGCTATCCAGTTTTCCCAACACCATTTGTTGAAGAGACTTTCTTTTCCCCATTGTATGTTCTTGGCTCCTTTGTCAAAGATTACCTGTCCATAGATGTGTGGGTTTATTTCTGAGCTTTCGATTCTATTCCATTGATCTGTGTGTCTGTTTTTGTGCCAGTACCATGCTGTTTTGGTTACTATAGCTTTGTAGTATATTTTGAAATCAGGGAGTGTGATACCTCCAGCTTTGTTCTTTTTTCTCAGGATTCCTTTAGCTATTCGGGGTCTTTTGTTGTTCCATATAAATTTTAGGATTCTTTGTTCTATTTCTGTGAAAAATGTTGTTGGAACTTTGATAGGGATTGCATTGAATCTATAGATTGCTTTAGGAAGTATGGACGTCTTAACTATGTTAATTCTTCCAATCCAAGAGCACGGAATAGCTTTCCATTTCTTTGTATCTTTTTCAATTTCTTTCAGCAATGTTTTATAGTTTTCCATGTACAGCTCTTTCACCTCTTTGGTTAAGTTTATTGCTAGGTATTTTATTCTTTTTGTTGCAGTTGTAAATGGGATGGTATTCTTAATTTCTCTTTCTGCTACTTCGTTGTTAGTGTACAGAAATGCAACTGATTTTTGTATGTTGATTTTGTATCCTGCAACTTTACCATATTCGTTTATTACTTCTAAAAGTTTTCTGGTGGATTCTTTAGGGTTTTCTATATATAAAATCATGTCATCTGCAAATAGTGACAGTTTCACTTCTTCCTTTCCAATTTGGATCCCTTTTATTTCTTTCTCTTGCCTGATTGCTCTGGCTAGGACTTCCAGTACTGTGTTAAATAGGAGTGGTGACAGTGGGCATCCTTGTCTGGTTCCTGTTCTTAGAGGGATAGCTTTCAGTTTTTCACCATTGAGGATGATATTAGCTGTGGGTTTCTCATATATGGCCTTTATTATGTTGAGATACTTTCCTTCTATACCCATTTTATTCAGAGTTTTTATCATAAAGGGATGTTGTCTCTTGTCAAATGCTTTCTCTGCATCTATTGAGATGATCATGTGATTTTTATTCTTCATTTTATTAATGTGGTGTATTACGTTGATTGATTTGCGAATGTTAAACCATCCCTGCATACCTGGAATAAATCCCACTTGATCATGGTGTATAATCTTTTTAACATATTGTTGTATGTGATTTGCTAGTATTTTGTTGAGGATTTTTGCATCGATGTTCATCAGTGATATTGGCCTGTAATTTTCTTTCTTTGTGTTGTCCTTGTCTGGTTTTGGTATCAGGGTAATGTCGGCTTCGTAGAATGAGTTAGGGAGCTTCCCCACCTCCTCAATTTTTTGGAAGAGTTTGAGAAGGATAGGTATTAAGTCTTCTTTGAATGTTTGGTAGAATTCACCAGGGAAGCCGTCTGGTCCTGGACTTTTATTTTTGGGGAAGTTTATGATTACTGTTTCAATCTCCTTACTGGTGATTGGTCTATTCAAATTCTCTACTTCTTCTTGATTCAGTTTTGGAAGGTTGTATGGATTCTAAGAATTTATCCATTTCTTCCAGATTGTCGAATTGGTTGGCATATAGCTTTTCATAGTATTCTCTTATAATCTTTTGTATTTCTGAGGTGTCTGTTGTAACCTCTCCTCTTTCATTTCTGCTTTTACTTATTTGTGCCTTCTCTCTTTTTTTCTTGGTGAGTCTAGCTAAAGGTTTGTCAATTTTGTTGATCTTTTCAAAGAACCAGCTCTTGGTTTTATTAATTTTTTTTATTGTTTTTTTGGTCTCTATTTCATTTATTTCTGCTCTGATTTTTATTATTTCCCTTCTTCTACTGATTTTGGGCTTTGTTTGCTCTTCTTTTTCCAGTTCCTTTAGGTGCGTTGTTAGATTGTTTATTTGAGATTTTTCTTGTTTGTTGAGGTAGGCTTGTATTTCTATAAACTTTCCTCTTAGAACCGCTTTTGCTGTATCTCATAAATTTTGGCATGCTGTATTTTCATTTTCATTTGTCTCCAGGTATTTTTTGATTTCTCCTTTGATTTCTTCGTTGACCCAATTGTTGTTCAGTAGCATTTTGTTTACTCTCCACATACTTGTGGCTTTTCTGATTTTCTTCCTGTAGTTGATTTCTAGTTTCATAACGTTGTGGTCAGGAAAGACGCTTGGTATTATTTCAATCTTAAATTTATTGAGACTTGTTTTGTGGTTTAATATGTGATATATCATGGAGAGTGTTCCATGTGCATTCAAAAAGAATGTGTATTCTGCAGTTTTTGGATGGAACGTTCTGTATATATCTACTAAGTCTATCTTGTCTAATGTGTCGTTTAAGGTCAATG
Source organism: Diceros bicornis minor (assembly GCF_020826845.1). Taxonomy (NCBI): domain Eukaryota; kingdom Metazoa; phylum Chordata; class Mammalia; order Perissodactyla; family Rhinocerotidae; genus Diceros; species Diceros bicornis. Next base: position 87,890,130 of record NC_080746.1, on the reverse strand, counting down.
TTTCCTTATTGATCTTCTATTTGGATGATCTATCTATTGGTGTAAGTGGAGTGTTAAAGTCTCCTACTATTATTGTGTTGCTGTCTATTTCTCCTTTTATGTCTGTTAATAATTGCTTTATATATTTAGGTGCTCCTATGTTGGGCGCATAGATAATTATAAGTGCTATATCCTCTTGTTGGATTGTTCCCTTTATCACTATGTAGTGCCCTTGTCTCGTTACAGTTTTTGTTTTAAAGCCTATTTTGTCTGAGATAAGTACTGCTACTCCTGCTTTCTTTTCATTGCCATTTGCGTGGAGTATCTTTTTCCATCCCTTCACTTTCAGTTTGTGAGTGTCTTTAGGTCTGAAGTGTGTCTCTTGTATGCAGCATATATATGGGTCTTGTTTTTTTATCCAATCAGCTGCCTTATGCCTTTTAAATTGGAGCATTTAGTCCATTGACGTTTAAAGTAGCTATTGATAAGTATGTACTTACTGCCATTTTTTAACTTTTTTTTTTCTCAGTGTTTTAGTAGTCCTTCTCTGTTCCTTTCTTCTTCTATACAGAATTGATGGTCTCTTTAGTTTGACCTCTATCTGAAAGCTCTACTCTTTAACTCCCCTCCTCCCTCCTTTTATGTTTTTGATATCATATCTAACCTCTTTTTTGTGCATTTGTATCCATTACCCTCTTATCATGGAAATAGATAATTTTTCCCATTTGTGATCTTCTCTTTTCCCCTTAAATCAGTCCCTTTAACATTTCTTGTAGCACTGGTTTCTTGGTGACAAACTCCTTAAATTTTTGCTTGTCTGGGAAATTTTTGATCTCTCCTTCCATTTTGAATGATAACCTTGCTGGGCAGAGTATTCTTGGCTGTAAGTTTTTTCCTTTTAGCACTTTAAATATATCGTGCCACTCTCTTCTAACCTGTAAGGTTTCTGCTGAGAAGTCAGCTGATAGCCTTATGGGATTTCCTTTGTATGTAACTTGACTTTCTCTTGCGGCTTTTAGGATTCTCTCTTTATCTTTAATTCTGGACATTTTGATTATGATGTGTCTTGGTGTGGGCCTCTTTGGGTTTATCTTGTTTGGGGCTCTCTGTGCTTCCTGTACCTGGATGTCTGTTTCCTTCCTTAGGTTAGGGAAGTTTTCATCTATTATTTGTTGAAATAGATTCTCTGCCCCTTTGTCTCGCTCTTCTCCTTCCGGGACACCTATAACACAGATGTTAGTGTGCTTGATGTTGTCCCAGAGGTCCCTTAGACTGTCCTCACTCTTTTTAATTCTTTTCTCTTTTACCTATTCAGCTTGGGTAATTTCTTCTAGTCTTTCGTCCAGCTCACAGATCCGTTCTTCTGTATCCTCTACTCTGCTTTTGAGTCCTTCTAGTGAATTTTTCATTTCCAGTGTTGTATTCTTCATTTTTGATTGGTTCTTTTATATCTTCCATTTCTTTGTTGACATTCTCACTGAGTTCATCTATTCTTCTCCCCAGATCAGTGAGCATCCTTAACGCTCTTTGAACTCTCTGTTGGGTAGGTTGTTCATTTTCGTTTCACTTAGTTCTTTTTCTGGGGTTTTGTCCTGTTCCCTTACTTGGAATGTATTCCTTTGCCTCCTCATTTTGCCTCTTTCCCTGTGCTTGTGTCTATGTATTTGGTAGGTCAGCTAAGTCTCCTGCTCTTGGATAGGTGATGTTATGTAAGTGATGCCTTAGGAGGCCTGCTGTATGCTTCCCTCAGTTCTCAATGTTCCAGGGGTGACCCCTATGTGGGCTACGTGTGTCCTTCTGTTGTGGCCTGTTTGCTCTCCCTGTAGGCGCCCAGGGAGGCCGAGTTATGCTCCTGGCCAGCTGTTGTAATGCTCAGCTGCTTGTAGTTGTTGTCGGCCCTTCAGTCTCTTTATCAGGTGTGGGGAGCCCCAGCACAGTTGGCTGCAAGTTCTAATACCACATTTGTGTTGCAGTATTTCTTTTAAGTGAGTAGGCCCCCAGCATGGCAGGTTGTTAGGCTCAGGGCCTTGCAATTGCTATAAGCCTCCAGCCTTTAGGTCTCTTGTCAGCTCTCTGAGGATTGCAGCTGGGTGGGGCTGGCCTCAGGCACGGGAGCACCCAATTGTTTCAGGCTTTGGAAGGTGGGGCAAACCCCCTATGTGGGTCTTTGAGAAGCACAAGTCTTCTGCAGCTGACAAGCCCTGCCGCCCACAGGTCCACACATACAGTCAACACAGTCCTGCCCTGTGTGCGTGCCCCGACCTCCCGAAGTGGACCCAGTCTCTCCACGGCAGGAGCCCCACACACTCCACCACTGCACCACACTCTCCACCCGCTCCTTGTGCAAGCCCTGCCCCACTGAAGTCGGCTCAGTTGCTAGGCTGCAGAGAATCCAGTCACCAATCTATGCAGGCCCACAAGTTGCCTGAGGGCTTGTTATTGGGTGGGGCCAGTCTCTAGGGTGGGCTGCCTGCCTTGGCTGAGCTGGATTAAATCGGTGCTCTCGCAGGTGGGGCAGACCCTTTTGTAGCAGGCCTCAGGGAGAACTCCAATGGCGTCTGTGTCAGCACGCCCACACCAGGCCACAACAATGGCTGCCGCCAATGTCTCAGTCCCTGGAGAGGTCTCACCTCTCACCGAGATGCACTCAGGGCCTATTAGGTGAGTCTCTTTTCGCCAAAGCACTGTGCACCTTTCTTTCTGGTGATTTTAGGTTGCTTTCTGAAACGGGTGAGTTTGCGCGTGGGTCCTTTAAGAGCCGGTTTTAATTTCTTTGTGAACCAGCTTTTCTGGGGGTACTCCCCAATGTTTTAGTAGCAGGCAAAGTCAGATGTTATGCCACTCGTCTCGATTGTGCTGGGTCCACAAAATGCCCACCGCGGGGGTGCTCCCCGGCTGAGGGCCCCACTCCTCCAGGGAGGGCTGCATACCTTTGGGCTGCTCCCAGGCGGCCGTGAGGTGCTGCGGCTTGTGAAGGCGGGGTTCTTCCTCTCCAGAAGGGAGTCTCTGCCTCTTCTACCTCAATTAGGATTGTCCGTTGTTGCAGGAGTTCCTCTTATCCAGTTTTCAGTTCTGTCTCAGGGGTAATTTTTCCATGAGTAGTTGTAAATTGGCTGTGTCCACGGGAGGAGGTGAGTTCAGAGTCTGCCTACGCTGCCATCTTGACTTCCTCCCACACATTCACTTCTATTTCATTCTGAAACTGCAATAAAAAAACATTAATAAATCTATAAGGATAAGGAAATAGGCAGAGGAAATAATAAAAATAAAGTTTTAAAGGTGAGAATCAGATGCAAAATTAATAATTTACTTAGCAAATGAGAGAAAGTAAAAACACAAGTCAATGATGCAGAAACAGTCAGGAATTACAGGCATCATGTGCCTCTAGGACTAGGGTGCACAACCGAAGCCAAAAACTATAAGGTCTATATAAGAACCTATTGCACCTCTGGATTCTCTTCCCTACCCTGCATGAATAGGCGCTGCCTGTCTCCTGTCCTGCAGGAGATTGCAGGTTTACATTCGAGAATTTGAGTGACAGCTGAGATTGGGGCGATTCAGTGGTGTGTTGGAGACGGCTTGTACCAGGGAGAGCTGGTTGTTAGAGCTGTTGTCATTTTGTGAGCTGGTTGTTAAACCAGTGGTAGCTTGAAATTGACCATAGTGGGAATATTTAACACTAATGAAGTTGGCAAATGCTGTAAATTAGGCTTTTTTTTTTTTTTTTTTTTGCCGGCATACTAGTGAGAATATTATATTGAGAACAGGTGGAAAGTCTACTGAATTCTGAGACCTCCTGGCCCAATTTCCCCATTTAGAGGGCAGCCAGTTTTATAACTTCCAGGCAGGATAATGGAAGATTCCTTTCTGGGGGAACCAACCTGCTCAAGCGAAAAGACTATAGCTGCTGCAGTTAAACTCGTCCAGTGAAAAAGCTCACCCAGGTCAACCAACCTACAGCGAAGCTCACCCTCTAACAGAACTTTCAACCTTATTCTTAAATATGAACAGGCGTTTAAGGATCACTGGACTTTTGAAAAAGTCTCCAACATGAAAAACAGACAAAACAAACTGGGTAATGAAAAAAACTTGGAGAAACTAAGAAAATGTACTCAGTTAAGAGAAGTATATTTATTAATCCACAAAACAAGAATTAGGGATCCGTAAAAAAAAGAAACATTCATAGACTAAAAGACAACCCTTAAAATAAGTATGTTAACAGACATAAAAAGTACAATGGAAAGGTTGGAAGATAATATTGAGATAGTCTTCTAGGAAGTAGAACCAAAAGACGAGAAGCTGGAAAACAGGAGAGAGAGAAAATGAGGAGTCAGTCCAAGAGATCTGGTGAGTTTCAGAGTAAACAGAGAAAATGGAAGGAGGGGAAATGACCAAAGAAATAACAGAAGATGGTCACCTAGAACTGAAGGATTTGAGTTTGTCTTGCCCAACACCAATGCATGTCATTATGAAGTTCATACTACACTCGAAGAGAATTCTAAAACTCTGTGGGGAAGGAAAAAAATTAGGTGACATACAAAGAATTAAGAATGAATAGAAGAATTAAGAATGGCAACATAATGGCTCATACTTCTCATTGGTGACACTGGAAGGTAGAAGATAATAGAACTATGCTTTTAGAGATTGGAGAGAAATTGATTTCCAGAGCAGACTTGTACTGCATTCAGCCAAACAAATTATTAAGTATTGGTAAAATAAAGATATTTTCAGACACACGGGGTCTCAAAAAATGTACTATCTATGCCTCCTTTATCAAGAAGTAATACAAAGTTTGCTTTACCAAGACAAGGAGATACACCAGGAAAGAGGGAACCATAATGTCTAGGAAACAAGAGACCTATCCAGAAGAGAGAAGGAAGTCCTCAGAGAGAACCTGAGCCGTGTAGCAGATGGAAAGAGCAATAGGTCCAAATTGTAATGGAAGGATGGAATATCTCCAAAAAACAGAAACTGAGAGAATGCCCGATGTAGGAAGTTTCTTTTACATGGGGGTATGGGTAGGGACAGGAAATGACTGACATATCTAATACACTGTTTTAAGAACATAATGCTCTTGGTCATTTATTGTTACCAGGATAGAGACTGTGGCACATTCTCCCGTGTCTCCTCTAAGCTTTTGTTTATCTCCCAAAATATAGTGTTATCAATATAAATAGACACTGTAAAATATTTGTCAGAATGTTAAAGTACTAAGCATCTATTAAATATACACCATTGTAAATATTCAGAAATTGCCCTATTATTATATGTACCTATAAATTAAGAAGAAAACACGACTTCTGTAAAAATATTTACATTATTCTGAAATAGAGGCAATCAAAATAGGTATTCATTTAGTACTCTTAAAGTGCATAGCTCTTTATGAGCTAGAGGAGAATCTTCATGTTAAAATCGTAAAATGTTTTTTTAGATTTTTTTATTAGCTGTTTTTTTATTAGATGCTTCCATAATTTTGCATAATTATGTCTTTGCATATTGATATTCTAGATATAATTGAGAACTCTAAATAGATGGAATACTATGGATCCTTTAAAATGAGATAGATCTATATTTAATGATATGAACAGTGAACAAGACATGTTATTCGTTTCTTAAAAACAGATTGCAGAATAACATGGTATGTATGATATGGTCTCATCTGTATTTAAAAAGACATGTTCTATGTACTTGTATGCTTAGAGACAGTTTCTGGAAGGCCAAGAAACTGCTAAGTGATTACTCCTGGGGAGAACTGGAGAACTGATGAGAGGAAAACTTTACGTTTTCTTCTTATATCCTTTGTGTGGCTTGAAGTGTTTACCCTGAATGGACATAGGTTTGATAGTAATAAACAAATGAACTTGAAAATTCCAGAGGTATCAGACATGTAGGTAGAGTTCTTACTATTTACCTTTTTACAGAAGTTTACTTGGATTATCAGCAGACATTGAAGAAATCTAATAATATTGGTGACACTGATTTAATAGCTTTAAAACCCTTGTCTTAGAAAACACTTAGTAGTATTTTTACTCTTTAAAGGTTTTTTTTGGGGGGAGAGGGTAGTGTGCTAGTGACTGTATTATGTTAATTTATGAAGTAATAAGTTAATATGGTAAATATTGAAGCTCTACTAAAAAGTATTAATTTGAAATTAAAAATTAAGATTGTATTTAAGGGTTTTCTAGCCAGTTAATTTCTAAAGTAAACACATACAGAAAAAATGTTCTGTGGTAGTTAAAATTTTTTCATAGGGTTAGGCTGGATTATGCTACATTTCATATTTTTCAGTGCTGTACTTTATATTACTTTTTCAGTACATTAAAACTTATGCAGTGAAACTGAATAATGGCAATGTTTTTATACCCTTTTATAGCCATTTCTTTTTCCTAACCTCCCCCTATTTCCTGTTAACTAAACTATAAGCACCTTTCTGTTAATTTATGAAAGTGATTGTTGAGATAGCACGTTATCACTGATCTGTGTGGCACTTTCAGCGTGTTAGAAGCAAAGGTCCAAGCAACATAAAACACATCAAAATTCATTAATGTGGTATTGATTATTTTTTGGATAATTAATTTTATTGCAGACCCTTGAAAGAGATAATGAGCTGCAAAGGGAGAAGGTAAAAGAAAATGAAGAAAAGTTCCTCAATCTTCAAAATGAGCATGAGAAAGCACTAGGAACTTGGAAAAAGCATGTAGGTTTATTAAATAATAAAATATTAAAATATTTTAAATAGTTGTAGATGTTTAAAATAACTATTAAATGCTAAGAAAATATTGCAAAAATAATATAGGAGTAAAGTCAGAGACATTTTCTTTTTGCACTTATATTTCCAAGAAGTGAATGCTTTTTAAAAGCTAAATTTAATAAAATTTTCTGTAGTGCTTTCATGTGTGAAAAACCATACACGTACATGTGTGTATTTATATATATATATATAAAATTTGATTTCCCATATGTGACAAAGAAAAATTAATTTACCTTTTCATAAAGCTATTGCATAGTATTTTAGTAAATGATGAGAATAAAGAATTACATAGGTACTATTGTTAGCCGATTTATTTAGCTTCCTCAGCAGTTTTGTTGAGATGTATTAAAGCCATGTTTGGAACATGTATACAGTAGTTGAGTTCTATAGTGTTAACATTTTATCATAAAAGTTGATATGTTATAAACATGGCTATTTCCTTAAACCACCTTGGTTTATTTTATACTAAATTTTAATTTCAGTGAAGTAGATAATAAAAGTGTAAAATGATGTAAATTAAAGTTGTGAAATATAAAGGTTCACTTTAAAGATGGTGGATCCCAAAATTGATTCTTCTATTTTAATATCTATTTTTATTGCTTTTCAATTCTTTAAAAGAATTAACACAATAGAGAGTTGCTATTTATGAGTTTATGAAAGCTATATTTTGGGAAAGTGAGATTATATTTTAGACTATTAGACTAATTATACTGTATTATTCTAATACTTTATTAATATGATATATATCTAAATACCAGCTTGATAACATTTTCTGTAGATGATTTTGTTTGATAAAATTGTTATATAAGTAACTCTTGATTTTTCAATTCATTTGCAGCTAACGTGTTCTCTTAATTTGTATTTTGGAGAGATCAAGTCTTTACTGATGCATTTGATAAGCTTTACCCAAATCTCAAAAAATATTTTGTAATTAATTGTATCAGAATACTAAAAAATTCCTAATTATCTCTATACAGATAAAGTTCTTCTGTAAGCAACAAGCATAGTAATATGCTTAGTTTAGCTTTAGCTAATTCACATTGCACCCCAATACTTCCTTCTCATTCCTGATGTTTAAAAGACCATGGAAATGGTAGTCAGGATACGGAAAACTATCAAGTGAAAAGGGAATATAAATTTAAATATGCCAACCATGCCGAAAAAAAGATTAGTTGAGCTAAGAAGATTTAAACGTTCATTTTTCCTGTTGAGACCACAACCATGCCCCTCCCCCAGGAAAAAAATGAATTGAATTAAGAAAAATAAGCATTCAGTTTCACTGGTAAGGCCTCAATCTATAAATTTGAATAAAATTGGTTTTGTCCTAGGAGTTTTAGCTTCTATAATCATTTCACTTCCATGTGCTTTAGTACTAAACAGAACATAGTTAAATAAGAAAAAGCTGCTTTGGTTCTATTAGAGTTTTCTTGCATGGGAGGTCAGATGTGCTCTTTAATTGTATTTCTCTTTGTAAGTTTTTCACCATTCTTCAATGAAGGACAATTATAGTATTGCTACTGAGATTGCATCAAGATGGCTTAAAAAAAGATACAAAAATAAGATGGAATCATATAAATGCTGGTTTTCAAAAAAAAAAAAACAGTGAAAGAAAATACTGTACAAATAGAACTTAGTGAATATTATTAGACAATATATTTAAAATTCATTGAAATATTATAAAGAACAGTGTTATGTATATCTGTTTTCATTTGGCTAGTTATATAGCCAGTGGATATGTATAGACAAAAAGACAATAAATGAGGATGTTCAGGAATTATTCAGGGAAGGGGGGGGATCACAAAACAAACTCGATTCACAACATTTGTTGAGCATCTTTCATGTGTTAGGCACTGTTCTAAATATTGGATTTTCAAAGATGCCTTGAATACAAAGATTAATAAAGAACTTACACTCGCAAAGGGACAGATAACTAGGAAATTAACCACAATAGCATGGAGTGCTTTTAGTAGCATTAACAAATTCCTATGAAAGCAAAAAATAAGCCACGTCGTTTATCTAGGTTGGAGAAAGTTTTAGAGAAAAGATGACACTAGAATTTGGCCTTGAAAGATGAATAGGGTTTCAGCAGGCAGTAGGTGCCCATTTCCTACATTTCCCATTCCATCCTGTTGGCATTCCATTTAAGAAAGAATGGGAAAAATCATGGGGCTATGAAACTTCATTTTCAAGGGTGGTAAAATAGTCTGATTTGAATAAGCATAGGATATGTGGGATGTGACATTCGAAGATAGATTGAGATCACCTTCTGAAGCGTTCCTTAATAAAGAAGTTGAATTTTATAAGTAATGGGAAGCCATTGAGAATTTTAAAGCAGAGAAATAACATAGTCGGATCTGTATTTTAGAAAAATAGCTCTTATGGGGCCGGCCCGGTGGCGCAGCAGTTAAGTGTGCACGCTCTGCTTCAGTGGCCTGAGGGTTCACAGGTTCGGATCCTGGGCGTGCACTGGTGCACCCCTTGTCAAGCCATGCTGTGGCAGCGTCCCATATAAAGTAGAGGAAAATGGGCATGGATGTTAGCCCAGGGCCGATCTTCCTCAGCAGGAAAAAAAAAAAAAAAGAAAAGAAAAGAGGATTGGCATCGGATGTTAGCTCAGGGCTGGTCTTCCTCACAGCAACAAAAAAAGAGAAATAAAAATAACTCTGGCAGCTGTATAGAGGGTGGCTTTATGGAAAAAGACCAGTAAGAAGAATATTGCAAATAATCTAACCGTGAGCCTATGAGGGTGTGAATTAGGGCAATAGTAGTGAGAGCAGAGAAAAGAGATAGATGCAGGAAGCATTTTGGAGGTAGAATTGGTGGGATTAGTGGCATTTTCTACATACTGAGTATTAGAAGGGGAAAAAGTCCAGTATGAGAGTCTGAGAATAGTATAACTAGTAGAATAATAATGTCATTAACTGACATAAGGAATGTGAAAGGAGAAGCAGATTTGGTGGATGAAAATAATGAGTTTAATTTTGGAACTGTTGAATTTATGGTGCCTGCAGGACATTTAGCTTGAAATGCACACCATACATTTGGAAATGTGAATCTAATCTTAGGAGAAAGGTTGGGAGACGAGACATAGATTTCAGATTTATTGGCATAAAGATGAAATTTGAAGGTATAGCTATAATAAGATTGTCTATGGAAGGGATGGAGGACTTGAAGAGAAGAAGGTTAAAGAAGAGCCTTGGAGAATCTCAGCATTTTGTGAGTGGTTAGTGTGTGTGTGTGTGTTGGGGCAGGAGGGGAGGGAGGACCTGGTAAGAATGTGAGAAAGGTAGGAGGACAGAGAGTAGTACCATGAAAGCAGAGAAAAGAGGTTCTTTCAAGCACAGGTAGTCAACATAGTCGTGCTACAGAGCTGTTAAATGGTATTATACTTGGAAAAAATCCTTTTGCTAATTGGCAGGTGACATCTGAGAAAAAAAATCAGTAGAACAAGGAGGGCAGAAGTCAGGTTGTTAAGGGCTGATAGGAGGTTAGACTTTTAAAGCAGCAAGTGTGGGACTTTAAGAAGTGAGAGAGACCGAGTAATTGGGTCAAGGAGAAAAAAAATGAGGAATGTGAGAAGAGCATATTTGTGGGCTGAGGAGAACATGCTGGTACAGTGGGAAAGATGTGAACAGGCAGGAGAGAGATCACTACTGGAGCCAGGCTCTCAGGGAAACCAGGGGATAAGAACACAGGGAGAGTTGAGCCTTGGAAAAGAAGCACCTTGCAGAGATGGACTGAAAGATGCTTAAAAATAGAAGAGATGGAGGGAAAGTAATAGGTGAGCTCATGTCTGTTAGCCTCTATAAGGAATAGTACATGCATTTGTGGCGTTTTTAGTAGTTTTAAGATTATCCAAGAGAAACTTTATAATCTTTCATGACAAAAGAGTATTTTTCTCCTCAGTGGAACTTACTCTTTGTCTCATATGTGAGGTTCCCATGAAAGAGTACTCCCTCAAGAACAAGATTATGCAATTTTATTGTCAGTGAAAGCCCAGTGTATAGATGTAAATATTAGGCTGACCTATCAGCTTCTATTGTACTGCTTGGTGCTCAGTACTACACTTCATCCAGTCGAGTTAAAATCCATATATCTAATTTGCAACAAGAAAATAAAACTTCAAGAAAGCAATGAAGGTGTAACCTTTATAGAATTTTTATGCTTAAAAATAAATTTCTCATTTGTAACAAGAGGTGGTTTAATTGTAGTAATTAAGAACACAACCCCTAGATTTTGCTTTGGAGTTGAGTCCTGACTACTACTTTTATGGACCTGATCTTAGTCAAGTTACTTAATGTCTTCAAGTCTGACATTTCTCACCTATAAATTGGGGATTAAAAATACTTCATAGGGGGCCAGCCCAGTGGTGTGCTGTGCTTCGGCGGCCTGGGGTTCGTGGGTTTGGATCCTGGGCACAGACCTACGCATCATTTATTAGGTCACGCGGTGGCAGGCATCCCACATATAAAGTAGAGGAAGATGGGGACAGATGTTAGCCCAGGACCAATATTCCTCAGCAAAAAAAGGAGGATTGGCAACAGATCTTAGCTCAGGGCTAATCTTCCTCACCAAAAAAAAAAAAAAAGAAAAGAAAAAGAAGAAAAAATACTTCATAGGACCTTTATGAGTATGAAATTATGTTTATTAAGTACTCAGCACAATTCAGTATATGGCAGCTCTTGATATTGGTAGTTACTTTGGGGTTTTCATTTTTTACTTTTTCCTAAAACTTGTGTTAATGAAGTATTTTCATACAAAACACGTTTATTTACCTACTCATTTTGGTTAAATTTTTTATTAGGTTGAAGAACTTAATGATGAAATTAATAAAATTAAAAATGAGTTATCATCACTTAAAGAAACTCATATTAAGTTAGAAGAACATTACAACGAATTATGCGATCAGAAAAAGTTTGAGGAAGACAAGAAATTTCAGGTAAAATTCAAGTATGTTGGGGGTACAAACTGTTAAAGAAATTAGAACTGTCACTGATGATTTTCTCCCTGCTTTATATTTTCAGTTTCTCAACTTTTGAAAAATGAGTTTAAGCAGGTACTCTATTATAGATTTTTAGTTAATTTTTGTGTACAGTATGACATAAGGATTGGGGGTCATTTTTTGGACGTGGCTTTCCAGTTGTTTCAGCACACGCATTTATTGAAGAGACTATTTTTTCTCCCATTGTACCTTGGTACTTTCTTTGAAACTTTCTTTGAAAATCAATTGACCAAATATTTTTGTTAGTGCCCTCAAGTGGATTCCAACCCCTAGCACCCCTGTACAGCAGAGGGAACCCTGCCTGGGTCTTTTGGCGCCATCCTCTCACCTCTGGCACTACATCAGACAATGCTCCCCTGCTATTCATAGGGTTTTCATGGCCAGTTTTTCCAGAAGTTGGATGGCCAGGTCCTTCTTCCTAGTCTGTCTGGTCTGGAAGCTCCGCTGAAACCTGTCCACCATGGGTGACCCTGCTGGTATGTGAAATAGCGGTGGCAGAGCTTTCAGCATCACAGCAACACATAGCTGCCACAGTGTGACAATCGACAGACGGGTGGTGTGGTTCCCTGACCAGAAATGAGCCTGGGTCGCAGTGGTGAGAGCGCCAAATCTTGACCACTAGACCACCAGGGCTGACCAAATATATATGGGTCTATTTCTAGACTCTTTATTATGTTCCATTGATTATGTGTCTGTCTTTAAGCCCATATAACCTGTCTTTATTAACATAGCTTTATAAGAAGTCTTAAAATGTGGTAGTATAATTTCTTTAATTTTGCTGTTTTTTTCCAAAACTGTTTTGGTTTTTCTAAGTCCTTTGCATTTCCATATAACTTTTAGAATCAGTTTGTCAATTTCTCAAAAAAAAAAAAAGTCTGTGGGATTTTGATTTGGATTGTGTTGAATCTATAGATTAATTTGCAAAGAATTAACATTTTAACAATATCAAGTCCTCCAATTCATGAACATGGCATATCATTACATTTATTTAGATATTCTTTAATATCTCTCAGAAATGTTTTGTAGTTTTCATTGTATAAATCTTGCAAATATTTTGTTAAATCTGTCCCTGAATATTTCGTGCTTTGGGATCCTACTGTAACAGTATTTTAAAAATCAATTTTTATGATTGTTCCTTGCTAAGATATAGAAGTAAAATTTATTTTTGTACATTGACCTCGTATCCTATTACCTTTTAAATTAACTTTTGTTTCAGTAGTTTTTTGGTCAAACTTTGGGGTTTTCTATGTACATAATCATGTCATCTGCAAATTTAAGGCAGTTTTACTTTCTTCTATTTGCTTTGTATGCATTTTATTTTTTTCTCAACTTACGGTGCTAGCTAGGATCCTCTGGTACAATGTTGAATAAAAGTTGAGAGTGGACATGCTTTCGTTGCTCCTCATCTCAGAGGATATTTAGTCTTTCACCATTTCATATCATGTTAGCTGTAGGTTTTTTGTATATGCTCTTTATCAGTTTGAGGAAGTTTCCTTCTATTCCTAGTTTGCTGAGTTTTTATCATGAATGAGTGTTAAATTTTGTCAAATGGTTTTTCTGTATCTATTGAGATCATATTTTTTTCCTTCTGTTAGTATGTTAATATTAACCAATTAATTGATTTCCAAATTTAAAATAACCTTGCGTTCCTGGGATATGTATTATCCTTTTTATATATGGCTGGATTTGATTTGCTAATACTATGTTAAGGATTTTGCATTGATGAGGAATACTGATCTGTAGGTTTTGTTTGTTTTTTTCTTTGTACTCTTTTCGTCTGGTTTTTGTATCAGAGTAATACTAGCCTCATAAACTGAGTTAGAATGTGTTCCCTCCTCCTGAAAGAGGATTGCGTAGAAGTCGTATTATTTCTTTACTAAATATTAGAGTTCACCAGTGACCCTATCTGGGCTTTTTCTTTGTGGGAATTTTTTTTTTTTATTTTGTGAGGAAGATCAGCCCTGAGCTAACATCTGTGCTAATCCTCCTCTTTTTGCTGAGGAAGACTGGCTCTGAGCTAACATCTATTGCCAATCCTCCTCCTTTTTTTTCCCCAAAGCCCCAGTAGATAGTTGTACATCATAGTTGCACATCCTTCTAGTTGCTATATGTGGGACGCCGCCTCAGCATGGCCAGAGAAGTGGTGCGTCAGTGCGCGCCCGGGATCTGAACCTGGGCTGCCAGTAGCGGAGCGCACGCACTTAACCGCTACGCCACGGGGCCGGCCCCTGTGGGAATATTTTTAATAACAAATTCAGTATTTACGTTATTTATAGGGCTATTCAGATTCTCAGTTTCTCCTTGTGTTGGTGTGCAGAGAATAGTTAACATGGCAGGCCTATGAATGCTATCCTTCGAAAGGCCTGCTGATAAAGTCAGCCCCTGACTGATAGCTGGAAACTTGGGTTTGGAGAGGGTCACCACCATTTCCTGACTGACAGGAGTGGCTCATTGCGCCTAAACTGTTAGTCAAACAGTGTAGTTTATTCTGAACATCTGATTTCTTTCTGAGAGTCTGGAGTTTTGGTGCGTGCTAGGCAGAGGGTCCTTGTGTGACCAGCACCCAAAAACACCTTGAGCACTGAGTCTCTCTTGAGCTTCCGTGATAGACAGTAATTCACATGTGTTGTCACAGTTCATTGCTGCAGGAGTGAAGCATGTCCTCTGTGACTCCACTGGGAGAGGACTCGAGGAAGCTTGTGCCTGGTTCCCCTAGACTTCACCTTATGTGCCTTTTCCCTCTACTGATTTTGCTTTCATGAGTACGACTATATATTGAGTCTTGTGAGTCTTCCTAACAAATCACCAAACCTGGGGGTCGTCTTGGAGACCCCCATACAGTTTTGGTAATTTTTGTCTTTCAAGGAACTCATCTTTTTCGTCTAAGTAGTCAAATTTATTGGCAAAGAGTTGCTCATAATATTCCCTATTATTATATTTCTCTGTAGGACCTATATTGATGTCCCCTCTTTCATAATATTGGTAATTTGTGTCTTCTTTATTTTTCCTTTCTCTCCCTCCCTTCCTCCCTCCCTCCCTCTCTCTCTCTTTTTTCTTGATCAGTTTAGCTAGAGATTTTCAATTTTATTGGTCTTTTCGAAGAACCAGGTTTTGGCTTCATTGATTTCCCTCTCGTGTTTGTTCATTTACTATTTCACTGGCTTTTGCTATTAACTTTATTATTCCCTTCATTCTACTTAATTTGGATTAAATTTGCTATTCTTTTTCTAGCTACTTGAGATGGAAACTTAGATCATTGATTACTGGCATTTCTTCTTTTCTAATATAAGCATTTAAAGCTGTAAATTTTCCTCTAAGCTCTGCTTTAGCTTCATCCCACAAATTCTGATATGTAGTGTTTTCATTATTATTCAGTTGAACATATTTTAAAATTTTTCTTGTGAGGTCTTCCTTGACCCATGGGTATGGGTGTGACCTATAACTATGTTGTTTAATTTCCAGATATTTGAGAATTTTCCAGATATCTTTCAGTTAATGATTTCAAATTTAATTTGGCTGTGGTCCGAGGACATTCTCTGTAAGACTTTTATCCTTTTAAATATATTAAATTTGCTTTTTGGCCAAACATATTGTCTGTCTTGGTGAATATTTCGTGTGTGCTTGAAAAGGATGTGTATTCTGCTGTTGGTATGTTCAATGTTTTATAAATGTCAGTTAGGTCAGGTTGGTTGATGATGATGTTCAAGTCTTCTCTGTCCTTACTGATTTTTTTGTTGCACTTGTTCTTGTTCTTTTCTGTACTTATTCTATCAATTAGTGGGAGAAGACTATTGAAATCTTTCATTATAACTGTGAATTTTTCTTCCTCTTTTCAGTTCTGTTTTTGCTTCTTGTGTTTTTAAGCCCTGTTATTAGGTATATATAAATTTATGATTGTTATGACTTCCTGATTAATTGATCTTTTTATCATTATGAAATGTTCATTCTTATCTTAGTAATACTTCTTGTCACAAAGGCTGTTTTGTCTGATATTAACACAGCTACTCCATCTCTTATGATTAGTATTTGTATTATGTATCTTTTTCATCCTGTAACTTTTTTATGGGACTATTCATATTTTCTTTTCTTTATGTTGAGTAATAGTATGAGGAAGCCTTTTTCTCTCTTTGAGAACTATTTTTTTGTATTTATTGTGGTAAAATATACATAACATAAAATTTACTACTTGAACCATTTTTATGTTTATAGTTCAGGGGCGTTAAGTTCATTCACAGATGGGTGTGATTGTATACCAATAAAATTATATTTCTAAAAACAGGCAGTAGGCCAATTGGGCCCACTGGCCGTAGTTTGCCAACCATTTTCCACAGTTTAATTTGTCATAGTCTGCTTTCAAATAATATACCAAATTCTCTGATTAGGTAAGAAACTTACAATACTGTGTTCTCATTAGCTCCTTCTCATCCTTCGTGTTATTTTTGTCATACATTTTACTTCTGCATATGTTATAAGCTCCCCCATATATTGTTATTTATTTTACTTTAAACTGTAAATTACCTGGTAAGAAAATTAAGAATTAGATAAAATGTCTTTTATATTCACTCATATTTGCTGTTTCTGGCACTCTTCATTCCTTTGTGTAGATCCAGTTTTCCACCTAGTATCATATTCCTTCAGCTTGAAGAACTTCCCTTAATATTTCCTTTTGTACACATCTACTGGTAAGAAATTCTCTCAGCTTTTTTGTGTCCGAAAAGTGTTTATTTCTCCTTAATTTTTTAAGGCTAGTTTCACTGAATATAAAATTCTAGATGGACAGTTTTTTTTTTTTTTTCATTAATTTGAAGATGCCATTCCATTGTCTTCTTGCTTACATTGCTTCTGGCAAGAAGTCTTTACATATTATATTTATATCCCTTTTTATAAGTATCTGTTTATCTCTAGTTGCTTTCACGACTTCCTTTTGTGACTCAGCAGTTGATTCTGATGTACCGTGGTGTGGTTTTCTTTGTGCATATCTTGCTTGGGATTTATTGAGTTTCTTGAATCTGTGGATTCATAGTTTTCATCAGATTTGGAGAACTTTTGGTCATTGTTTCTTCAAACATTTTCTTCTATCCCCTTTCTTTTCTCTTGTGGAACTTCAGTTATACATGTTAGACTGCTTGATGGTGTCCCATGTCCCGCATGTTACTTTTTTCTCTCTCTACTTCCATTGGGATTGTTTCTGTTGTCATATCCTGAAGTTCATTTATCTTTTGTTCTAAAAGTGTCTAATCTGCCATTAAGCCTATCCAGTGAATTTTTATTTCAGATACTATGTATTTCATCTCTGGAATTTCCACCTGGTTCTTTTTTTTTTTTTTTTGGTATATTTAATTTTTTTCTTTATTATATTCATGTTGTCCTTTAAATCCTTGAACATTTATAACAGCTGTTTTAAAATTTCTTTGCTGATTCCATCATCTCTTGTCATTTCTGTGTTTGTTTCTAGTGACTAATTTTTCTCCTGTCTATAAAAGGTGACACTGTCTTGCTTCTCTACCTGTGGGGTAATTTTTTATTGAATTAGAACATTTTGAATTTTTAAATATTACTCACTGCTACATTTCCTTGTTTTCCTTTCAAGAGTGTTGAAGTTTGGGGCTGGCCCGGTGGCGTAAGTGGTTAAGTGTGCGTGCTCCGCTGTGGCAGCCTGGGGTTCGCCAGTTCGGATCCCGGGCGTGCACCAATGCACTGCTTGTCAAGCAATGCTGTGGTGGCGTCCCATATAAAGTGGAGGAAGATGGGCATGGGTGTTAGCCCAGGGCCGGTCTTCCTCAGCAAAAAGAGAAGGATTGGCAGATGTTAGTTCAGGGCCGATCTTCCTCACAAAAAAAAGGGTTGAAGTTTGACAGGCAGTTAAAAATTACTTGCAGATAAGCTTCATCCTTTTAAAGCTTAATTTTAAATTTAAGGGTGAATCTAGAATAGCCTTTACTCTAGGGCTAGTTCATACCTACTAGAAGGTGTGATCCTTCAGGGGTATTTATAGAATGTCCAGGTGTTCAACAAAGTCTTTCCACACTGGCTGGTTGGAACTCAGACATTCCCCCTGCCTGTGGGAGCTCTGGGAATTGTTCAGTTTACAGCTCCCCTGTAAGTCCTTGTGGACTTTTGCTCCACATGTGTTCAGCTTAAAATTCAGCAACAGACTGAATATGCAGATTTCTGGGGCTCTTTTTCTGCATAGCTCTCTTATCTTCAGTACTTTGCCTCACAAATTGCTGCCACCTCAGCCTCCCCAAACTCTGATCTTTGTCTTTCCAACTCAGTGAGACCTTCTTGCTTTGTGAGATTACTCCTGGTAATCTCGCTCGCAAAACAAGATGGTGCAGTTTGTGGTGCAGAAAGTGTCTCCAGGCAAAAGGCAGAGTAATTATAGGGTTCGTCTCATTTTTTCCCGTTTCTCTCAGAGAATGGTTTTTCATTATATGTAGTCCGTTGTCTGAAAACTGTTGTTTCATATATATCAGTTTTCTAGTTATTTATAGTGGGAAAGCAAGTCCAGTGCCAGTTACTCTGGCATGGCTAGAAGTAGAAGTCTAAATTTAAAAAAATCTTATGTTAAATGTTCTAGGGAAGTATAACATCTTAAAGAGCTCTGTGATTAGCCCTTCTTGAAGCAAGTATTTTTATTTTTGCATGTACATGTCTTTTTCGTAGAGTGGGTATTCTTTTTTTTTTTTTTGTGAGGAAGATCCGCCCTGAGCTAACATCCATTCTAATCCTCCTCTTTTTGCTGAGGAAGACCAGCTCTGAGCTAACATCTATTGCCAATCCTCCTCCTTTTTTTCCCCAAAGCCCCAGTAAATAGTTGTATGTCATAGTTGCACATCCTTCTAGTTGCTGTATGTGGGACGCGGCCTCAGCATGGCCGGAGAAGCGGTGCGTCGGTGCACGCCCGGGATCCGAACCCGGGCCGCCAGTAGCGGAGCACGCGCACTTAACCGCTAAGCCACGGGGCCGGCCCTGGGTATTCTTAATACATGTGCTTGTTAACTCATTCATTTACTTCATTCTCTTATCTATGCACTTATTCAACAAACATTTACTGAGTATTGTCTATATGCCACACACTTGGGAGATTATGAGAATATGACAATGAAAAAGACACACATGGTTTTTCAAGGAATTTCCAATCTAGTAGAAGAGACAGGTTGAAGAGCAATTGCAGTGTAGTGTGACAAGTGTTTCAGCAGTGGCAGATCCTGGGTGTGCTGCTCGTGGCGCAAAGGAAGAGAGATCAGCTCTATTTAGGTGAGGAGGGCTGCTCTAGGCAGACCTCACACAGAGACACTTTTGAGCTTTGTTAAAAGTTAAGTAAGAATTTTCCAGACAGAGATAGTATTTCAATTAGATGGAATAGAATGGGCAAAGAATCATAAAAGTGAAATATCATTATTCATTGTGGAAACTAGAAGTAGTTAGCATGGCTGCAGTGTAGGAGGCTAGCTATGCAGTGAGTAGCAGAAGAGGTTGAAAAGACAGGCAGAAGACAGCCTATAGAGGGCTGTATAGTCCCTTTGTAGAAATTTGTTCTTGACTCTACCGTTTGAGGTTTTTAAGCAGGAAAGTCAAGTGATCAGATTTACTTTTTTGAAAGATCATTTGGGTGATGATATGGGTAGACAAGTGGGACAAAACTAAAGGCAGAAATGCCAGCTTGGAGAATACTGCAGCAGTCTAGGCAGGAGATAGTTATTGTCATTTTAATATTCATAACTATAACATAGCTTGAGAATGATAAATGGCAAGTAAGTCCTACAGCATCTGATTGCTTACAGAAATGAATATAGACTTGCATATGAAAATAAATTGTTTAGCACTCATTTACTTTTAAATTGAAAATAGCTTTTATTTAATCAGATTGTCATATGTTTTCATTTTAAGAAGGGTAGACAATACAGAAACATTTAAAAGAAGAAATATCATCCATAATCCCACCACCCAGAAATAGTGATTGCTAAAATTTTTGTTTAAGACTTTCTAGAGTTTTTCTATACATGTGTTTGTATAGAGACAAACACACGTAGCCATTCATTCACATGCACTTTTTAGAAACTAAAATAGAATCATACTTTCTCTGGTATTTTCTAGCTTGTTTTATTTAGAAATTTCTTTTATTGTGGTAAGATATATGTAACAAAAAACTTACCATTTTAAAGTGGTTATATTTAAAATTACAATTCAAGTGCATTAATTACAATTCAGTGGCATTAATTACAAGTACAATGTTGGGCAGTCATCACCACTATTTCCAAAGCTTTTTCATCATCCCAAATAGAAACTGTGTAACCAGTAACCAGTAACTCCCCATTTCCTCCTCTCCCCGTCTCCTAGTGACCTCTAACCTACTTTCTGACTCTATGAATTTGCCTATTCTATGTATTTTATGTAAGTGAAATTGTACAATATTTGTCCTTTTTGTCTGACTTATTTCACTTAGCATAATGTTTTCAAGGTTCCCTCATGCTTTAGCATGTGTTAGAACTTAATTCTTTTTATAGCAGATTAATATTCCATTGTATGGATAGACCATGTTTTGTTTATCCATTCATCTGTTGGTGGACCCTTGGGTTTTCACCTTTTGACTATTGTGAATAATGCTGCTACGAACATTGGTGTACAACTCTCTGTTTGAGTCTCTTTTTTCTGTCTTTTAGGGGCATATACCTAGGAGTTGATTTGCTGGGTCATATAGTAATTCTACATTAAACTTTTTGAGGAACTTTTTTTTTTAAACTTAAATAGTGGATATCTAAGTCAGTAAAAATTGATCTATATCACAATTTCCATTGTGTGAATGAGATATGTCATAATTAATTTATCCACCCCTCTATCATAGGGCATCGTTGTACAAATGTCTTTGTGTACTTTTGTGATTATTTCTTTAGGATAAATTTCCAGAGTAGGTATTGCTGGGTCAAAGAGCTTGCTCATTTATAATTTTGTTACATATTGCCAGATTGCCTTCCAGAAAGGTTCACCAATTTATACTCCCACCAACCACATATAACAATGCCTGTATACTCAGACTGTCTTTATTATTTTATCAGTTTTAAGTTTGCAGTTTTTTAATTGATGTCATAATAGTTTATAACATTGTGAGATTTCAGTTGTACATTATTATTTGTCAGTCACCATATAAATGCACCCCTTCACTCCTTGTGCCCACCCCCCAACCCCCTTCCCCCTGGTAACCACCAAACTGTTCTCTCTGTCCGTGTGTTAGTTTATCTTCCACACATGAGTGAAATTATGCAGTTTTTGTCTTTCTCTGTCTGGCTTATTTCACTTAACATAGTACCCTCCAGGTCTATCCATGTTGTTACAAATGGGATGATTTTGTCTTTTGTTATGGCTGAGTAGTAGTCTATTGTGTATATATATACCACATCTTCTTTATCCAATCATCAGTCTATGGGCACTTGGGTTGCTTCCATTTCTTGGCTATAGTGAATAATGCTGCAATGAACATAGGGGTGCATAAGCTTCTTTGGATTGTTGATTTCAAGTTCTTTGGATAAATACCCAGAAGTGGGGTAGCTGGATTATAAAGTATTTCTCTTTTTAATTTTTTGAGGTATCTCCACGCTGTTTTCCATACTGGCTGCACCAGTTTGCATTCCCACCAGCAGTGTATGAGGGTTCCCTTTTCTCCACATCCTCTCCAACCTTTGTTATTTTTTATCTTGGTGATTATAGCCATTCTAATGGGTGTAAGGTGATATCTTAGTGTAGTTTTGATTTGCATTTCCCTGATGATTGACCATCTTTTCATGTGCCTATTGGCCATCTGTATATCTTCTTTAGAAAAATTTTCATACCCTCTGCCCATTTTTGATGGGGTTGTTTTTTTGTTGTTCAGTTGTGTGAGTTCTTTATATATTATGGGGATTATCCCCTTGTCAGATATACGATTTGCAAATATTTTCTCCCAGCTGGTGGATTTTCTTTTTGTTTTGATCCTGGTTTCCTTTGCCTTGCAGAAGCTCTTTAGTCTGATGAAGTCCTACTTGTTTATTTTTTCTTTTGTTTCCCTTGTCCGAGTAGACATGGAATTCGAAAAGATCCCTCTAAGACCAATGTCAAAGAGTGTTCTGCCTATATTTTCTTCTAGGAGTTTTAGTTTCAGGTCCCACCTTCAGGTTTTTGATCCATTTTGAGTTAATTTTTGTGTATGGTGAAAGAAGATGTTCTACGTTCATTCTTTTGCATGTGGCTGTACAGTTTTCCCAGCACCATTTATTGAAGAGACTTTCCTTTCTCCATTGTATGTTCTTAGCTCCTTTATCGAAGATTAGCTGTCCGTAGATGTGTGGTTTTAAGTTTGCATTTTTATTATGTTAAACATATTTTCATATGTTTGTCATTTATATTTCTTCTTTTTGGAATTTGTTAGTTTATATATTCCCATTTACAATTAAACATGCTCAAGTCTCTCCCATTTTACAAATTAAACAGCAAAAAATCTTTTTTGATCCCCTGTCCATCTCTAAATACAAGTCTGTTCTCCCCCTGTAGAGCCAAGTTTCTTGAAAAAGTGGTCTATATTCATATTCTTTACTTCCTTACTTCCCATTCATCCTTCAACATAGGGCGGTCTAGCTTCACCCTTCTACTCCATCCAGTGAACATTTTTCAGTCCCTCTGTCACATTTGAGACTGTCTCCTTCTTGAATGCCTGTTCCCCTTGTCCCTATTATGTTTCACTCATCTGCTATTTTCCCTACATCTCAGGCTTCTCCTTAAGGTGGTAATAATAATAGCTATTATTATTATTACCATGGATTGAGCAACCATGAGCTTATTTGCCTTATATACATAATTGGATTTAATCTTCACATAGAACTTCATGAGAGACTTGAGCCAGAACCATCAAGCCAAGCCATTCCTGAATTCCTGATCCATTGAAACTGTGGGAAAATAAATGTTTGCTGTTTTAAACCACAGAGTTTTGGGGTAATTTGTTACACAGCAATAGATAACTAATATAAGTATCCTTCTAGGATTTCACAGTTAATAAGTACTAAATCCAGTATTTGAACCCATATTTATCCAACTCCAAAGCTCCTGGTAACTACCATACTATTTTTCTCAATCTCCTTTGCAAGTGTCTCTTCTTTTGCCTCTCCCTTGGGGATTTACATTAGCATTTTATCCTTTCTCCTCTTTTCTTCTCAAAATACACTCTTCTTAATCAGTCTCATCAGCTTATACATCTTCAGTTGCCATCTATCTCCCAGTACTTTTCAAATCCACATCTTCAGGTTAGGCTTCTCTGATAAGCTCAACATTCCTCCATCCAGATGTTCATTAGACTTCGTGACCTGATGTCTTACTGACTCTTCAAACTCAACAGGTTCAAACTGAACTCATGATATTTTCCTGCCAACCTGCTACTCCTTCAGTTTTCTAGCTCAATAAATGAGTCACCTCGGTACCTAGTCTGAACTCTGTGAATCAGTCTTCTTTTTTTTTTTAATTGAGGTCACATTGGTTTATAACATTGTGTAAATCTCAGGTGTACATCATTATATTTCAATTTCTATATAGATGCATGGTGTTCACCACCAACAGTCTAGTTTTCATCCATCACTGTACACATGTGCCCCTTTAGCCATTTTGTCCTCCCCCACCCCCTTTCCCTCTGGTAACCATCAGTCTGTTCTCCCTATCTGTGTTTATCTTCCACATATGAATGAAGTCATATGGTAATTGTCTTTCTTCATCTGACTTACTTCATTTAGCATAGTACCCTCAAGGTTCATCCATGTTGTTGCAAATGGCACGATTTTGTCTTTTTTTATGGCTGAGTAGTATTCCATTGTATATATATACTACATCTTCTTTATCCATTCATCTGTTGATGGGCACTTAGGATGCTTCCAAGTCTTGGCTATCGTGAATAATGCTGCAATGAACATACAGGATCATGTATCTTTTCGAATTAGTGTTTTCATATTCTTTGGATAAATACCCAGAAGTAGAATAGCTGGGCCATATGGTATTTCTATTTTAAATTATTTGAGAAATCGCCATACTGTTTTCCATAGTGGCTGCACCAATTTATATTCCACTAGCAGTATATGAGGGTTTCTTTTTTGCCACATCCTCTTCAACACTTGTTATTTCTTGTCTTTTTAATAATTGCCATTCTGACGGGCATGAGGTATATCTCATTGTGGTTTTGATTTGCATTTCCCTAATAATTCTATGAATATCAATCTGAACTCTCCCGTCTCAGCCTTCCTATCTAATTATTCACCAAGTCCTATTGATATTAATTCATAATTCATGAATCTGTTCATGACTCTTCACCATTACTGAAGTCAACTGGACTGCTGTGGCTCTCTTCTGTTGTGTCTTTCTGTCTCATGTGTCATCTCCCTTTAATTCACTGTTTTTCAGACTTCTAGGTGCAACCTATTCGTGGTTCATGGAAATTAGTTTAGTGGTTTGTGACCAGCATTCTCTTAAAAATGAAATAAAATAAGTAGCATAGAAAACATTAGAACATATCTCATTAAGAGTAGGTATTTTTTGGTGTGCTCATAGTGTTGTGAAATATATTTATTTCTCCTTGCAGGGTTTAATCAGTGAAGTTTGGAAAACATTACTCTAATCCGTTCTTTGTACTGCAGCCAGAATGGTTTTCCAGTCAGATCACATTAATCACCTTGTCTAAAACCCTTCAGTGACTCCTCACTGTCTTCCTGGTGGAGTTGGAACTCCTTGGCATTCTGTGTTAGGCCCTTAATGACCCAGGCCTAGCTTACCTCAAGCCGCATTTCTCTCCATTCTTGTCGCAGCATCTGAGCTCTTGCTGAAGGAATCACAAGTAGTTTCATGAAAAGACTACAATCTTGCTTGCTTTTAAGCATTTGTTCTCCCTAGAGTGCCTCCTTATCCCCATGTATGTTAGAGTTGCCTGTTATTTCTTTTCACATCTTTCCCAGTGGACTGTAAGTTTTTTGAGGATAGGGACTGTGTTTTGTTCATCATTGTATCCAAAACCTAGTGTAGTGCTTTTACATTATCTGTGCTCAACATATAAGGTGAATAAATGGATGCTGAATTCACTATTTTAAAGATACATAAAAATACCAAACACTCAAAACAGTTTTCTGCCATGACTACCTTGCTTTGAATAAAGGAGTGGCTCTTTTATTACGTATAATGTGTGGTATTACATAATAATGTGGAACGCGGGGCCGGGCCTGTGGCGTAGTGGTTAAGTGCACACGTTCCGCTTCAGTGGCCCAGGGTTCACAGGTTCGGATCCCTGGCGCACACCCACACACTGCTTGTCAAGCCATGCTATGGCGGCATCCCATATGAAGTGGAGGAAGATGGGCACGGGTGTTAGCCCAGGGCCAATCTTCCTCAGCAAAAAGAGGAGGATTGGCAACATGTTAGCTCAGAGCTAATCTTCCTCAAAAAAAAAAAATAATAATAATAATAATGTGGAATGCAACGCATGTTTGAAAACATCTAAGGGTCTCCATTTTGTTTAAATATGACAGACTATACAAAAGGAACTTAAAAGTGATCTTGTTACAAAGACAAAGATATTAAATTTAGTAAAAAATCATTTGGCTTTCAAATAGAAATTGCTGGTGGAATTGAAACACAGATTCTACTTTTACCAGCAACGTTTTTTCAGATGTTTTATACTTGTTAATAATCTGCTTTTATATTAAAGGAATCTTTTCCATTTTACACTAGAATCTTCCACAAGTAAATACTGAAAACAGTGAAATGTCAATGGAAAAATCAGAAAACACCATCATACAGAAATATAATTCTGGGCAAGAAACAAGGGAAGAAAATACCAGGAGTTTTTGTTCAGATACTGAATACAGAGAAGAGGACAAGAAAGAAGACCCACTTACAGAAGAAATCATTGAAGGTAACCTAAGATTATGTTGATACTTTCAAATTTGTATATTGAGTTTTTTTTTCCTCTCAAATAAAGGACCTGCCAAAGCGTTGTGGAGGCCCTCTGTGGCATTTCAGGGTATCAAGTAGTCTTTGCTTTGAGAACCTTGTGCTGTAGTTGGAGAAACACTCACTTTTTCATTTGTATGTGTCTTAACAAAACAGTCTTCCTTTGAGCTATTGTTTACAGTAAATATTTTTGGGGAAAAAAATACATTTCTGCTTCCCCTTCTCATCACTCCTTGGCTTTTTGCATTTTGGTTTTACCTTCACTGCTTTGCTGAGAATGTTCTCTGGGCTACTAATAACCTTCTGATGACCAGACCTAAAACACACTTTTCTTAGTTCAAATGACCTTTTTGTAACCACTGAAATAATTTACTAATTCGTCCATCTTCAAAAAGAGTTGTTTTAAAGACGGTTTTGAAGGTGTTCACACCTGGGCTGAACAACCACTTGGTGGAGATGTTGTAGAGAGAATGATTGGACTAAAAAACCCTTCAAGCCCTGGAATTTGTATTCTAGGTTATTGTGACTGTACTGAAATTTTTAAATCTATGGTGTTAGAACCTAGATGCATAAAATTAATGTCTTGATTAAGTAGATAGTCTATACACATGCCCAGAAGTATTTCAAAATTTAAAAATATTTACAAGGTAGTAAATAAAAAAGTGATGATTGTTAGTTTTGAAGAAACCAGCTAGCAATTTCTGGATCTAGGTAGTAATAGAAATTAGAGTGTAACCGTTAGGATAAATTAATTTTTATCTAATCAGCTATGTGTTTATATGGAATTGTACTGTGTACCCAAAAAGAAGCAACAGACTAGAGATATAAAAACCATTTGGTAATACCCTCAACTTACTCCTCCTTTTTAAACCAAAAATACTTTTGCTGTTATGAAATAAAAATATAGGTAGAGCCAAATATTTTAGCATGCTAAATATATGCTTATTACGATAAAGAGAATCAACAGGTAAAATTGGTGTCATTTTGTTTGTGTAATAATTGGCCAATGAAATGTTTAAAATATTTTTTTATAAAAATAGATAATACATATGTCTTATAAAAGCAGGCTTTAGTGTATAATATAAATATTGTGTTCTCATCATGACAGATCTACAGCTTTTTGAAAAAAGCTCCAATGAAACTGATACTGTACCTAGGGATGAAAATCACAAGGACACCTCCCTGAGCAGAGCCCTCTGCACAGAAAAAGAATTAATAAGTCAAGGACAAAGCTTGGACATTACTGGCTTGAGAAAAGCAATTGCTAGAGAAATAAAAGATAAGGTGGGCTTGGGAAAAGACAATGGATGTACACAATTTAAATCACTGAATAATTCTTTTTTAGTGGCAGATATATCAATAAAAACAGAAAATATACACCTAGAAAGAACTGAAAGATTAGATCGTCACCAGGCAGATGTCCATCTGGAAGCTGGAATTAACAGAACATCATTTAACAGTATCTTCAATGAGATGGCTCCCCATACAGATCATAAAGAAGATGCTTCTGAAGATGAACAAAATGCCACAGAGAGGGACATTACAGATAATGACCCAACCAAAGCAGATCTGGATTCATCTCTAGATGTAAAAAAGAATCCTGTTCAGTGTCAGAAATATAGTTTAGAGGATTCACGTAATGTTATGTTAGATGATAAACGATGTAAAATGAAACAAACACAACTGTTAAATAAAACCAGTGACGGTATATTGCCATTTAAACAAACTTCCAATTGTCAGCGAGTCTATGATGAGACTTCAGAGAAGCCTGAACTGATGACTCCCTGTGACACAGCTCTCCATCGCCCTACTTCATCAGCCACTTGCAGTGATAATCTGGAAGGACTTAAGAACTCAGATAAAAATGGTAATGTTATGTCTATGTTGGTGAAACCCAACTCAAGCCCTGGGAAGGGAACTATATGGAAAAATATGAATGATATGCAGAACAGTCCATTGAAGAACCATTTGGGATATTTGGAAAACAACGCGAGCACTTCCCATCTTCAGGTTAACAATGAAAATACACATGCTTCACAAGCCAAAGACATGCAAACTGCTGTTCACACGAAAACTTCCACAGAAATACAGTTTTCCAAGAAAGAGAGTCAGATTGATGACAATCAGATAGCTGAAGCCACAAAAAATGACCTCTTCCTTTTTGTGACTGTTAACGAAAGACAGCATACATTGTTAAATAATACAGAGAAAAGAGAGTCATTAAATGACATTGTTTCAGGAAAAATGTACAATGAAGGCCAGCTGCAAGAATCATGTTCATTTCACATAGAAGCATCTGGAGATTTAGTAAACAGACGTGGAAGGTCAGTCTTTGATCTTTCAACTTCAGATAAAAAACCTGAGAAAACTCCAGTATACATGAATTTTTTAGACCCCAGTCCTTGGTCAAAAGTAAATCAAATTGCAAGTCAGACAGTGAGCACTTCAAATTCCAGCACTCCTTTGTTGCTGAAGGAGAGACCAGCAGGCCCATCAGAAAACAAGATTGTTTCAATGACACTTGACAAAAACGTTGGTGTGGATAATGTCAGGAGGGATATTGGAACAGGTAAGAAATCAAGGTTTATTTTAATTCTTTTAAAATTTGTATTTCTACTCATTATTCTTGGTAAAAATTCTCCAAAAACATTGTGTTTAAAATGAAAACATTTATATGAGTATTTTTTTTGCCTAAACCTAAAATACTCCATATATGTATATCTGTAAAAGGTTTTATTTAAATGGAAGTGGATTTCTCTTCACCTAAATCTGAGTTAGTATTATCAACATGTGTTGAGGTACAATTGCATTTTGGAAAGTTAAAATTTCTTTTCATCATCAAGGAACTGAAAATAGCAAAAACAACCACAGGTCTGGGTCATTAATTTTAAATTAGGAGCGACTACCTGATCTCTTTTTTTTGCTTTCTAGAGCAAATGCAGTGAAGTTGTTAAGGCTTCTGCCAGTGTGAATGTTTATTTTTTAAGAAAAAAACTTCCTTCCCTCAGACCTACATTTTAGTTTCTCTGTGTTGTCACTTTCTTCCCCCAATTTTCTCCCTTTCCTTAATTTTTCTATTTCATCTGTCCCTTCACCAGCACCACAAATCCAGCTTTTTGTTTTACAAGTAATATTGAGGTGTAACATTAATACATTTCATATCATGGATATTTGTCACTGTTTGCAACACTTTAAATTGAATCCCTTAATATACGTACCTGTATTAATACATTCAAATGTTAACTTTCAGAGAATAGAGACTGTTCTATTCTTTAAAACCACCACATGAAATAACAATGTCCAAGTATTGCTTTAAAAATACTCCAGAATAAAAAAAAAATAGGAGAGGTAAATGGATGAAATATATGACTTAATACTGACGGGTACTGAAGCTGAGTGATGGGTACATTGAGGTTCCTACTCTCTACTTTGATATTTGAAATTTTTCATATTAAAAATATTTAAAAATATACTCCATATCATGTATAGGTGCTATATAAATGTAACTTGAAGATAATGAGCAATAGTTTCAGAAGTATGATCATGAGGACGGCAATCTCAGAGTCACAGCTGTTCAGGTTGTTAAAGGCATTCTTAGATTTTAAGAGAACTCTGCCTGTTGAACAATATGCATTTAGATCCATTAAAGAAATGCAGATTGGGCTGGCCCCGTGGCTTAGCGGTTAAGTGCGCGCGCTCCGCTACTGGTGGCCCGGGTTCGGATCCCGGGTGCACACCGACGCACTGCTTCTCTGGCCATGCTGAGGCCTCGTCCGTCCCACATACAGCAACTAGAAGGATGTGCAGCTATGACATACAACTATCTACTGGGGCTTTGGGGGAAAAAAAAAAGGAGGAGGATTGGCAATAGATGTTAGCTCAGAGCCGGTCTTCCTCAGCAAAAAGAGGAGGATTAGCATGGATGTTAGCTCAGGGCTGATCTTCCTCACAAAAAAAAAAAAAAAGAAATGCAGATTACAAGGAAAGCTTTGCATAGCCCTCAGACTTAACATGCTTGTCTTAGAAAGGAAATTAAGAAAAAAGTTTTTTTATAAAAATTGGCAATTAAAAGCAAAATCAGTGTATTTGTTTATTAGCACGAATGGAAAAGTAATGTAGAGAAAAATAGAAAACACTGTAAAACCTCATTTCACAAACTATAATTTTCCTAATAAAATGTATTAACTTCAGATTCTATTACTTTTGTCTGTCAAATGCTGTGGTCAGTCAAGGGCTGGTCTAATGTTTACCATTTTCCACAGGTCTTTTCTTTTAAATTAAATCTCAATGATACAAAATGTAAGGATGGAAGGGGAGATGTCTAAAATTCTGTAGAAATTCAACTTGTAAAATACTCAAACTCATAAGTATGTTTTAACTTTCAAATTAGACCTGTTTCTCTAAATCATTTTTATCTATTTATTAAAGCCCAATGATCCCCTTACTAGACAGCCCTTTGTTGGCCTTCTTACCATGGTGAGTTTCTTTAAACATATTTTATGAATCTGACTTTTACTTGGTTCAGACTTTTCCCATTAATCTGAATTGGTAAGATGTTCCCTATATATGTGTTTACATGTGTGGGCAATGTAGTAACCAGGGGAATAAGGATAACATTTTATGTGACTTCTGTTTTATGATATTTATATTATTCACTCATTTTAATGTGAAATCAGGTTTTAGAAAGTAGCAATCATAAAATTTTGTTTTCTGAAATGAAATGCCTAATATAAGAGCAAAGTATATGAAAACTATAAAATGTTCAAAGTAAAAAGAAAATAGAAATTGTTACTTTTTAAATACAAAAGCATAGGATCGGGGAAAAACAGGTTCAGTCACTAAAATGAGTGCCTGGAGAATAAAATTCAGTTGTTGCCATTTCCTCTTTGTCAACCAGATACTACCAGCATCGACAGAGCTGCTGACACTTTGAATAACTCGAGTATCCATCCAGATCCCAAGGGAGAGCCCAGTGAAGAGAGGAATGCGACTGCAAAGACTTTTTATGATTCTTCTTTTCCCACAGAACGTGTAAGTCAGTTAAAAATACTGCCGAGCAGACCTCAGTGAGCTAATTCTGCAGATATGTGTAGAACTGTATGCATCTGGATGCTTTAAGACCAACTGATCTCCAAAATAATATCAAGAGGGCAACATGGCACCATTTTTCACAATTAAGGTTGATGGAAAACAGCAGGAAAAAGTCACAGTGTATAAATCAAATAGATATAATCCAGCCTGTTTTGGGAAGGATAAAGTGTGAGGTAGTGTACTATGTACTTCTATATTTTAGTCACCTAAATTTAGGAATAGTGGCCTTTGACCATTTATTTATTTAAACTAAAAAACAAAAACAGTTCACCCATAAGACACCTTAAATAACGTAATCAAGTCCAGTTTTTACTAGTGCTTAAGGTAATTTACATTATTTAGGGAAACTGACTATTGCAAAGGAAGAATTTTATCTGTTTTAAATTACTTCAATTAATTTAAAAGTATGTGAAAGGATCAAGTATCCATAAATATGATATCAAGTATGAATACAAATATTTAGCAAAATATTATAGATTTTATGGCTCCAGGAGTCCATTTGTCATATGAAAAGCTACTAACTACAGCTGACAAGTTTTTTGGTAAAATTTGTAAGTTTTTTCTTCATGTGCAAAACTGTAGCACAAAAAAGGCTATATTGTTCAAAGTCTAAAAAGCAGACAACTAATAGGTATAACTGCTAAAAAGTAACCTAAAAAGGTTAGGAAAGATTACCTATAAAAAAACTGCATAGTGACAGACTGATTTTAAAGCCACTGTATATTAAATGAAAATTGTATTACTAACCATCTTAACAATAACAGCTTTTAACAATATATTTTACTTTCCTTTATAAATAGGAGAAACTTCAAGTAAGGTAGTGTTAACTCTCCCTCTGGGAGAGCTGAAACGGACATCAGCATTTACCTTTTTCATCTTCTCATAACTGAGCTTAGCAGCAGTTTTGGCTTGATGTCTTACAAGTGTGTAACCTTTAAAATATGGTACCTAATGCATAGTGAACCTGGCACTGGGAAATCAAAGTTCTGGCCAGTTGGACAAGTCACAGAATAAAAGCAAAAAGGAAGCTTGAGAGTATGAAGCTAGACACCCATTTCTAATTAGGTGAATATTTAACACTTAACAAGATAAATGCCCTATTTTCAAACAGTTTAAGGGTATGATGGAACTTTCACACCTCCCTTTAAAGCCTATTTTTATAATTAACCCATTAGGGAAGTTCTTTTTGTCTAATTCCTAATGCTATTCCTGCAATTAATGTTGTTTTTAAGAATTTATAGAATTTAAAACTTTTTCAAAGAAATATTCCTGCAACAGTCCTGTATCTATTTTACAGATGAGGAAGCAGTGACACAATGTGAAATAATTTTCCCAGGTCATTAAGACACAATCTGCGATGGACTTAAGACTAGATATCTTGGCTCTTAATCAAATGCTGTTCTCAACTTTCATAATAAAAAAAAAGTGTTTCTTCTCAAAATACTGGTACATGTAAAACAAACCCAGCTCACTGGCTAAACAGACATCTTCTAAGTGCTTATTATTGTGTCAAACACTATGCTAAGTAAGCATCATCATCCCAGCTTGAAACTTGATTACCGATTAACCACCAACGTGGGACAAATTTAAAAGCTTTTGCCTAGTCTACTGAAAATGCTATTAAATTAAACTGGATTCGTCTCTTTGGAAGCTCGTTTATACTTGCTTAATATTTTACACTTTTCTACACGAGGGACCATCAAACGACAAATGCACTGCCTTTAGTTAGTTTGTTAGAGCACAGCTGCACCCATTTCTCTACCCATTGTCTGTGGCTGCTTTTGTGTTGCATGGCAGAATTAAGCAGTTGGGAGGGAGGCCACTTGGCCCACAAAGCCAAAAATATTTACTTCTGGCTCTTTACAGAGAAAGTTTGCCAACCCTTGTTCTAAATGAAGACAAATGAATTTTATGAAGACTTTACCCAGAAAGTGAATATAAGTTCTATTTTTACGTGTACATCAATCCTGTTAAATTCTGGGTAGATATTATGAGTGAATTCACTTTTTCCGTATAGATTCAGAGCAACTTGAAAGGGGTGTTTTGTTCTTGGAGGGGGTTATGTTGGTGGCCTGCTGCCATCTTTTTTTTTTTTTTAATAATTTTATTTATTTTTTCCCCCAAAGCCCCAGTAGATAGTTGTATGTCATAGTTGCACGTCCTTCTAATTGCTGTACGTGGGACGTGGCCTCAGCATGGCCAGAGAAGCGGTGCGTCGGTTCGCGCCCGGGATCCGAACCCGGGCTGCCAGTAGCGGAGCGCGCACTTAACCGCTAAGCCACCGGGCCAGCCCTGCTGCTATCTTGATTATACCCAGGAATGAGGATGAGAGAGAGACCAGAGTAGCCAAAGAAAGCCATGTAATTTTACACAGCCAATGAGTTACATTCACTTAAGTTAAATTTTAAAATGTATGGCCTGAAACCCCAGGCTGAAATAAAGAGGGCTAGACCAGGCGGGGGAATTGTAGGCTGAAGAGTAGATCTCTTGAGTCACAGAAAGAGGAGGTTAGGAGGTAAGCAGTTTTTAGAACAGGACAGGAAAGGAAGGAGCAGAATGTGACCACATGTCTGGAACTAGAGTTGCTGCTGGAGGCTGCAAACCTCAGTGAAGCTAAATAGGACACATGTTTAAGTGTCAACTTTAATCTATCTTGTATCTTGTTTCTCTCTACAGCCAGTCCCTGCTCCTGCCCCTCCCGCCAAGTGGGTAGTTAAGAGGAAAGAAACTAAAGCAGCTATGTGTAAATGTCTCTTTCCTTTCCATCATCTTTAAAATGTCTCTTTCCTTTCCATCATCTTTAAAAAGTCAAAAAATCAGGATTTTGGAAAATTTGGGTAATTTGTAGTTGATGTCAAATGCACGAAAATGCATCAATCAAGCATTTTGATGGCAAAACAGGACCATTAAATCACACAGATCATCAATCATTTTACTTCAGTATCTGTAGCAACCTAGATTTAGATTTGACATATTTCTCAGATGGGATAGACGATTTACATTCACTTTGGCCTTGTGAGCTAAATGAGGCACGTTGAACACACTTCTATGCCAAGCAATATCAGAAATATACAATTATACATATTTTTATCCATTACCAGTTATTCTCTACAGTAATAACATTTTGTAACTAAAAGGAGCTGACGAGAAAACTGAGGCCCACGAAAGGGAAGTGACTTGCCTGAGGTCTCTGTGGTCCTGTGCTGACACTTGTTTTCATCTGTCATTTCATAAGCACACAGGCAATCAGACAGACATAAGCACATCATCACCCCAAGGATCGAGGCTAAGACTTGAAGGGGACTGGTGGCTGACTATAGAGTTCTCAAGAGCCAAACAGAGCAGTCCCAGAGGAGCAATTCTTAGGGAACTGAGATTAAATGTAAACACTTAAGCTCATTAAAAAAATTATTACTAGATAATCTCACTTTGAAAATGACAATCTTATGAATATGCAACTCTTACCAGTCAAACTGGAAAAGCTTTTAATGTACGACAGTACTCAAAGATCTTCACCAAGATTTATGAACAAATGACATTCATTATAGTCTAATTTATAACAGTATATGTTTTCCAACAACTTAAATGTCCAACGATACATTCAATTATGGAACATGTTCTTAACAGAATTTTAAGAATAGAGGGAAATACTAAAAATGTTTTTAACACAGCATAGAAAATGATATAAATATGCTCCAAAATTTTTAAGTGTATATATACAGAAGAGATGAGAATATTTACATCAAAATGTTTAATGGTGGTTGGACTCTTGGGTAAGTTTAATGTAATTCTTATCCTGTTGCATATTTCTAAAACGTAATATTCCCTTTTAAGAGAAGATTTTATCTGGGACTCTATCTCAGAAGACCATCAAAGACTGTTTTCAAGAAATTAACTCAAATTTATTTTTGATAGGGATAAATTAGAAACAGATGTTTGCGGGCCTGCCCGGTGGCTTAGCGGTTAAGTGCGTGCGCTCCACTACTGGCAGCCTGGGGTTCGGATCCCGGGCGCGCACCGACGCACTGCTTCTCCAGCCATGCTGAGGCCGCGTCCCACATACAGCAGCTAGAAGAATGTGCAACTATGACATACAACTATCTACTGGGGCATTGGGGGGGGCGGGGGGGAAGGAGGAGGATTGGCAATAGATGTTAGCTCAGAGCCAGTCTTCCTCACACGCACACACACACACAAAAAAAAACACATGTTCAATAATAGTAAATTATCACATCCATAAAAGGAAGTATTTTGCAGCACTGACAATTGCTTATAAGAAATTTTAATGATCTAGTAAACAACTCACAGAAGGAAAAACCAAGATATGAAATTCTATAGAATGAGTACATATGCTAAAAATAGAAAACAAGACTAGCACCAAACAATATCAAAATGTTGACAGGTCTCTCTGGATAGTGGATTACTAGTGATTTTTAGTTTCTTTATACTTTTCTCTATTTCTAAATTTGCAATATTTTATCATCAGAAAAAAACCTTAAAATGAAACACATTTTCTAACACAGTATTCTAAGTATGACCCAGTGCAGCGCCTTGGGAACAGGCCGACTTCCAAATGCCTCGTTGCCCTTCCTGTCTCTCTGACAATGGTACTCAGAAGCGTGAGCAGAGACATGAAGGAAAAGGTGGTTTTTATGTGGCAGTTTACTTCTGTTAGCATTTTTCATTTTCCCCTGGCTTTGATAGAAGATACAAAATAGAGACATGTTTGGGAAGGGAGGGGAGTAGAAGACAAAACAGATTTTTATCTGCACTGTTTTAAGTATCTTTTCTTTCAATGTAAGCTCGAGACCTTTTATAAAAACGTCTGTGGTATCCCTGGAATCTATTAGGGATCTTGAAGAGCTACTACATAAGCCTACAAATTCAATGCACATTTTAGTTTTTGGTGCCATAATTAAGTACTAAGATAGTTGTTGGAAATTAGCCAAGAAAATGGTGGCTTTATCACATACTCATAATTGCAGAGGCTTAAGCATTTCCTTTAAACTATTTTGTTGATGACTATTTAGAAAGGTGAGTAATAATTTCAATGGTAAAAGTTTGGTCCTTCCTAGGTGAAAATAAAGCCTCTGAAATCAACTCTGCTACGAAGCCATTTCCAGGGAATCAAGATTAAAGATACCGATTCTACTGGTGAAGATGACTGGCAGAGCCTGATAACAAATCAAATAAATGAAATTGAAAAGTTCCTAAGCTTAGAAAACAACCACCAACCTAAAAAAAGAAAAGCAGAAGAGATGTTGGAAAAAACACCAGATGAAAATAATGCTTCGATAAATGTTTTCAGGGGTGAACTGATTTAACTGAAGTATCAATGTGGTTTTGACTAGAACAAAATGACTGTTACATCCTAAGCTTCACATTTGTACTTCTCCAACTTTTTCTGATGTAATAAATTATATTACTATTATGTTTTCACTCAGCAAATGCTTCATTTAAGATAGCTAAGATGGCAAAGTCTGCAGTTAGCATCTAGTTCACCTTAATTAAATTTGTCTTTCCTCCATAGATCCTTTCATCAGAGCTCTTGTTGCAACTTCAAAACCCTTTCTTACAGAACACAACTTACCTGTTAGACACAGTGACCCTCTGTAACATATTAGTTTGTATCCTCTGAAGATTGTGATTTCTTTTAAATTTGAGACAATAAATGTCAAGGCTATAGTCAAATTTCAATTTATAATGTTTTACTATGATTTAGATTTTTTTCCAAAATGAACAAAATTATATAGCATAAAAATTCAGGTATCAGAAAGACTCAAAAGGCTGTTTTTCACTTTGTTCAGGTTTTGTTTCCAGGCATTAAGTGTGTCGTACAGTTGTTGCCACTGCTGTTTTCCAAATGTCCGATGTGTGCTATGACTAAAAATTGAAAATAAACAAAGTTACTAGTCAACCTTTTATTCTCTGGTATTCTTTACAATACTACACACTTGCATCTAGTAAAAGCAAGATTAAATATACATAAAAGACATAATTTAGAATCGTAAGAGAATTAGAAGCTTATTTTTTAAAAATCTTTACCATATTGATCTTAAACCTTCTGTTTTCCTGAACTACATAAACCAGACACAAAAGTCATTAGTATTCTAGCCAGTGCTAAGCCATTAAATGAAATGTGCTGGAAAATAGGACTCTTTCATTAAATAAGCTAATCACATTCAGTCTGAACTTTAATAAAATTATGATAAATAGCAACTATTTAACTACTGTCAACTGATAAGAAAACCACCTTGGTTCTCTAAACATTTAGTGAAATAATCAGAACAAACTAAATTTGTCTACAACACGCTGCAAAGTATTAAAGTGTCTTACCTGACAACAACTTTTCTCTGGGTCTGATCAATTTTGCAATAGACCATCTTAGTTCTTACCGCTGAAAAAAAATGTTTCACATGATGTGTTACATGGAAAATTCCCAAGAAAAACAGTCTAAGGTATACGTATTTCTAAAGAAACTGACCAAGTCACAGTTTTCCAACATTATTTTACAGACTAACTCTTTCAATCTACTAACGAGCACAGCACTATGATGTGACCAAGAGGAAGGCCACACGTTGTCCCTTGGTTGCTGGGCCAGTCTGTCTAAACATCACACCGTTTTCATCAAGAATTCGAGGTGTTCTCCCCTACACTCACATATGGGGGGAAAAACTAATTTCCTAATAAGATATTACTTCTTTATAGGATTGTCTGAGACTTAGAGCATTAGAAAGAAACCATGTCAACAGTTCTGCACATTTTATTAATCTTAATTAAATCTATCCAACTTTCAAACTTAAAAAGCTCAGAAAAAATTCCGGATTAACAGTTAAATCACTTTATAACACAACTGTTGGGGAAGAAGTTCCTGTTTCTAGGCCAACCATAAAAACTGATAATGGTTAACATTTGCAGATCATTTACTATGTGCAGACACTGGGCTAAGTACTTCACCTGCATTAATTCATTTAATTC
This sequence comes from Diceros bicornis minor, assembly GCF_020826845.1. Lineage (NCBI taxonomy): Eukaryota > Metazoa > Chordata > Mammalia > Perissodactyla > Rhinocerotidae > Diceros > Diceros bicornis. Next base: position 87,852,376 of record NC_080746.1, on the reverse strand, counting down.
TCACAACCACAAATTAACTCCCACATTCCTGTTTCATAGGGGAAGACCTGGTCTGAAACCCAGGTATGACACTAAAATCTAGGTTCTTAACTACTAAGGTATACTGCGCCTAAAGGCCTTTGTTCTATATGATTTCAAGGGATAGAACAAACACCAAAAACCACACAGCAATTTCTATTTCCACTGAATTTTCACTCTATTACAAATATAATCTGCAAAACTACTAATACACGTTTGCTACAAAAGAATCCAGCTTTGTTAGCATAAGGCTCAGTTTCAAGATTAAAAATCTGTTCCATGGGGTAGAAGAAACTCAAGAAAAAAAATGAAAACCTTCTAATCGTCTCACCATCAATAACAAATGCTTCAACATCATCAGCTCCAATCTGAAGTTCTTGTTGCATTGTGTCAAAAGAAATTTCTTTATTTTCCACTGCCATTCCCATAAAAGTGAGTAGTCTCATTTTTGCCATATTCTGTTCATGTAATAGGCCTGAATAACACAGTAGTGAAGCCTGATGAGTATCCATGCTAATTAAAGACCTGCACAATTACAACTCTCGTGTTCAACTGTGGAAATCGTGTTTGAGCACTGTTTATAATTTTGATAAAGCTTCTTATATTCGCAAACCATAAACTGACCCCTAATTAAATTATGGAGTATTTAAAATCATTTCTCTAGAACTACATTTTTTTATTACTATAGTGCCACAGATGATAGGTTCAAAGTTAAGAGTGGGCTATAAAACAGTATTTTTAGGCCCTAAACGTTTTGTACATTTTAAATTTTTTGTATTTATACATTTTAGGAGATAAAATATACAAAGTATATTTCATAAGAACATTTTTATTTAATTGAATTACTTGAGCTTATTTTTACTAATAGCTCTCCATGAAACACAGGATTCCCTACCTACCTACAATTTGTTCTGTGTCAGTATTACCGGTAAAGTTTTAAAATATTTTCATATACATTCAGTTATGAAAGCATTCCACTTCCCTTCAGGTAACTTTGGATTAAAATGATTAGTACTAGATAAATAGTACCATTAACAGTGGTACTCGTTCTTTGTAAGGAAAAAGTAGAAAACTGTACAAATAATGCAAATTTTGCCTTATGATTTCTAACGAAACATGCTATTAAAATTATTCAGATCACAACTGTTAGACCTAAAAGGAAACTTAACAAGTTACCTAATCATGATACTTTCACTTTAAAAAACAATGCAACTGAAGAGCAAAGAAGACTTATAGTCAGTCACAGAGTGGCAGTACTAGGCCTAGAAAATAGGTTCATTTATAAAATAAACTAGAAATACAAATAAATATTTACAAATCCTGAATATCCAAATTATTACCCATTCCTAAGTAGAAGCTGAATTATAACACATCATATATACTTGATTTGATGCTAACTTACTAATTATAAAAACAAGTTTCTAATAATCTAGCATTACAATGTTCCTTTTCTCTGAACTTTCAAATTATGTAAACTCAGCAAATGCTCGATCATGTGCCTTAAAGCTTAAGTTTGTATTATTAAAAAAGTTCTAAGCATTCCATAAATAAATTTGAAATTTATAACATATATTAGCAGAAGACTAGGAAAGCCCATTAATATAGGACATAATAATCTGCTAATTAGCTATAATTATGATTGCAGGCTATTTGGCACAGATTCAACAAAAACATGATCATCATAACTCAAATGAATGAGGTACACAAGTAAGTATTGCTACCCGGATTTAATGGAAATCTACAAGCATCAAAAAATCAATTAGTGCACATTAACCCTAATTAACAAATGCAAATTAGATGCTGATTAACTTTCTGAAGCAAGAAGGTAGCAACTGGCTAATACCAGATTACATGTGGACATGTTAGGGCAATTCAGTTGACACAAGATAATGCTACTATTGGCCCAAGTTGTCAGTGTTAATAAAACAAAGTGTTTTGACAAACTGATGACACCTGTGGAATCTAGACATTTGTAACCATATTTCCAGCTGTAATAAATACATCTAAAGCCAAAAATATACACATTAAACACGTTGTCCCCAAAGCATCTTTTACAAACAAATTTCTAACGAAGGATTGCTAATTTGCATAGATGTTCAAGAAACAAAAGACAAAAGAGGGAATTTGATTTCCAGTTGGCACAATAAATTAAATACTATGTTTTTCCTATCACAGAGAACAAATACTAAAGATTTTTTCTCAATATTTGCAAATACAAGAAAATTTCTTAATATTTCCACTTCTATGGGCATATACAGTTCTTTTTCAATATGATAAAATGATGTAAACTCCTAAAATTTCTAAGATATAATTAAAAATTCTCTTGAAATTAAATTTATTTTACTGCTACTCTTTGAGCAGTTACAAGCTTACCATAAATCAAGACACTTATCAGAGAAATGAAGATTATTTCTAGAATGAATTATGTAAAACCATTATCTATCTTACATGTGGAAACCTGCATTAAAAATATTTCAATTTGATGTTTCAAGTCACTACTTAAAAACAAAGCAAACGTCAATTGAGCCTTTAGGACTCTTGTTCTCAAAATCAAACTATTAAGCCAGTGAGGTAGGAGTTCAAGACTTGTAGGAAGCTGTGCTTTGTTTTATGAAACGGGAATAATACCTTCAAAGAGGGAGTCACAGTGTTTTGTGTCATATTTCAATTTTAAAGTTATAAAAAAATCTAATTTTATGGAAACATTTATTCATTACTAATATGTCAAAACCTTAATGCAGTAATAAAAAAATGTGCATCACTGAGCAATTTCTGCATTGTCACTGACCTGTCTTGAAGTGCTGCAATATAGAAAACGTAATTTTAATGCAGTAGCTTATGAACCAGTGCTCCTTTGAAACAGTCAATTACACATCAACGGGGGAGTGTCCAAGTGTTAATTACTACTCCTTTTCCCTGGTGCGCAAATGAAGAGGTTGCTGACATTCACATTCCATCACACAGCTTCACGCCACAAAACAATTAACTGGGACAGAATGTGGTTTTCTGGGTCTAGTGCACCTGGCAAAGCATTCTACACAAACACACTTGCATCTACTTTATCTCAGTGTATTTCAAATGCCTTATCATATTCAGAATAATTCAATCTTCCCCAATTCCAATGGCTGCACAAAATTTACAGGTGACAGAAATTAATGATTACCAAACTCAGGACTAACAGTATAATCACAGTAGATAGATAAATGTATTCTTTATCTACATCTGAAACAACCAGGAAGACTAACAATTCAATTTTAATATGGAAAATACAACCAACCTCTAATGTACTTTGATTACTGCCTAGTAGGAAAACAAAGCACCTTAGTTTCATATTTGATTTCACTCCCAAAAAACTTTTTTGTTTTTAGAACAATTTAAACCTGTTCAACTAAAGATTTTCTAAGCTAAAAATGTGCTCCAGAAGGAAAATACTGAATATATATGGAGTTTGTTCAATGAGGATGAGTAAGATTCAGTTCAATTTGGCAAACATTTACTGAGCTCTGCTGCTCTAGAAAGAAAAGCTCAAAGACAAAAATCATAAAGCTAAGACTTACTGTGCTGTCTTCAACAAACTATTTCTCCTATTGTGTAAAGTCACTACAACTCCATTTCAAATTCCATCTACAGGTTCACTTACATCTTCTTAGCAATACTGTATATTTCTGTAATTTGTTAATGGGGGGAGGGAGGATGCACCAAGCAGAAAATACTGTATTAGAGGGGAAAAAAACTATTTCTGTTACAATTATGTGACTATGGCTTAAAAAAAAAAAACACAAATATAAATCACCATGAATCTAAGGAATAAGGTCTTTTACAAAGAAACAATTTTACTTTAAACAATAAGGTTTAAAGTACCTTTAATCATCAAATTTTGTCAGCTCTTAAAATGAGTACAGTTGTGCACCATATAACAATATTCTGGTCAATGAGGGACCGCATATACGACAGTGGTCCCATAAGATTAGTACCATACAGCCTAGGTGTGTAGTAGGCTGTACTGTCTAGGTGTGTGTAAGTCACTCTATGATGTTCACACAACGATGAAATCACCTAACGATGCAGTTCTCAGAACACATCCCCATCATGACTGTACTTCTAAAAATCTCCATTATGATCAAAGTAATGGTGATCCTTTAAAGTTGCTTTTCTACTCCATCTCCCATTCCAAAATTTTAAAAACACATAAATCAATGGAATTATTTCTATCTGAATCTCTCTCAGCACCTGCTTCTTGCTAGAACTTGACCTCAGAGAATCACGTAGAATAGAGCTGGAAGGGCCCAAAGTCCAAGCAGCTCTTACAGAGAGAAGAAAAGGCCCAGGTTTTCTGACTCCTAGTTTCATGCTTTCCATCACAAATGCTACCCCCGATACCTTCCTGGTTTCTGACTCCCAACTCATTCTGAGTCATCTTTTCAACTGTCCACCTGTGTTTGTTGCTGTTCCATCGTACACCCATCAGGGTAATCTACACACAAGGCCACGATCGTGTCTGCTGGACCCCACAGGACACAAGAGGTCTAAGAGAGCATGATCCCACCTCTCTCTACCCCTCCAAAGAATAAACCCCAAAACTTACCAAGTGAATCAATGAAGTCTTTATTATTCTGATAAAACTTGACATATGATGCCAATTTAGCACTCACAAAAATGGTTAAAAGCTATACAGAAAGAGACAAAAAAATAAAGAGAATATTCAATACAGAATCACGATTTATACTCAAGATATTTTTAAGACACTGACTCCCAGCAATAAAACTAACTCTCTACATTTCTTTCAGTGCAAAAATTTCCATCTGTTTGCTTAAATCACCGTCTAAACTATTTGCTTTCTTAAGACTCACCAGTGAATATAGTGAGCTCTAAATGATCTACCCCAAAAGATGGTGGTAATAGCACAGTACAAATGGAAAATAATCCAAAATGCATTTAGACTTGCAGTTGAGAAGTGCATTCATGTGTTTTTAAATATCAGATTTAGCTTCCTCATGGGGCTAGCTGACACTATATACTAAAAAGAAATTTGTATCATCTAAGTTCATAATGGCTGGGCAAGTGAGCAGATGAAGGAAAGGGAGACAGAACAAGAGTGTGTCCGGTGGCTGGAGAAAAACTGCTCCCAAATTTCAGTCTACTCCTGATATAAGAAGAATAAATAGTTCTCTTTTCAGATCTCTCTAACAGGCATGTTCATTAATACAAAGAAAAAGAGTTCTGCTTTAGTATGTTAGATTTAGGAAAAGAGAACATTTTTCATAGTAAGGATAAACTACTTACATCATGAATAAGCTCGCCTTCCAAAAACTTGACTGGTTTTAAAGTAAGAAGATGGTCAAAAAGAAATGCGTTTGGATCTTTCAATGCTCGTACAATACACCTTAATCAGAAAACAAAAATCCAAGCTCAGTCTTGACATTCAGGTACTTTTCAGACTGCAAATATATTTAATTCAGTAAAATATCTAAGAGTTCAATATACATGGCATAAAAAAAGGTACAGATTGGGGTTAAAACAAGCCAATAAATCTATTTATCAGGTATATCTGCTTTAATAAAATAATAAAATAGCTGTAGACAAAAACACAGCTGGAGAGAAAGCACCACCCAAGTAATCAAAGAATGAAGACAGCAGCAGCAGCATCCACCACACGCCAGACACTGAGGTGGGTGCTTGCCTGCATCGCCTCATTTAACTCTCATGCCACCCTGAGACATACAGTACTACCACACCCTCACGTTATCTATCAGTGATGAAGCAGGCTCAGAAAGAACTTGCCCAACCAGTGCTAAGTAAGTGGTGGAGTATTTGAATGCAGGCAATCTGACCTCAGAGTCAAAGATCTTCCCCCTAACCACCCTTTCTACCAACACCTACCACATCCAGATCCTCCGGAAGCCATAAACCTGAAGAAGTTATCACAATTTCCATTTCAGAGATTTAAAAAACTGATTCTATTCTTATTGCTACTAAGTAGACTTAGGACTGTGCAAAGTCATTACTCTCATTAGCGATGGGCTAATTTTTAGCAAGCCCCCAACTTTTCCTCATCTATATACCTTAAGGTAAAACTGACCCAAGATTAGGTTCTACTTCTCAGGAATTATCACTCCCATACCAGCAACACCCCAAACAGCAAACACCCTGTGGCTATTTCACATGCAATCTATGGTTCTTCCAATGTCAAATCTTGAATTTTAATATCTACATTAGAAACACCACAGAGCCCACAGTATCAAGTGGATTTGGATCACTGGTGGATGGGAACATGATTCCAGCTACACGAGTGAATACTGCAGCAGTCATTCGCACAATGTGTTGACTGTTACCTGTGGGCGTCAACTCGAGCCTGGGAAGCGTTGTCCTCCGTGTAACTTCCTAGCAACTCCACCATGACCTTCGAGGCAGCATCGCTAAAGAGAAATACTGCTTTAGGAATTTCAGAATATCACTACTGCCATTCATTCATTCAAAAATATTTACTAAGTGCCAAGTACTGTGCTGATGATACGTCCAATGGTGACCAAGCGAGACACGGTCCCAACTCTACAGGAAAAGTCATTGAACCTTCCTTCTAGTAGGAAAGACAGATAATTAACGAAAAATAACAACCAACAGTAAGTGCCATGAAGGATAGTGATGTAACGGAGTAACAAGTGCAGAGACAGGAAAGAGAAGGCTGCTTCACAGAGAACTAACAGGGAAAAGTCTCTCTGAAGAAATGAAGGATGTAAAACAACTGGTCATGAAAAGCACGGGAGGTGGAAGGAGGGGATTAGACGCTGCTGTCCAGGCAGACAGAAGACCAAGTACACAGGCCTGAGGTGGGAGAAAAGCTTTGTGTCCTAGAGACTGCACAGTACGGCTGAAGTTGAGCAAACACCAAATATTTAAATAACTTCACTAAAGCTATCCTTCCAATTAAATTATCTTTAAAATTATGTAATCAATTTTAACTGTAGTAAAAGGCACAAATAACTAAACACATTCATTCAATTTGAACTCTTAGAAAATGTTTATTTTCACTCTTCATTTCTTCCTTTAAACTGATGAATCTTCAGTCAGTTACAAAAAGCTTTACTAAGCAGGGGGTGTTTTTCTTTTTTCATTTTCTACAAACTTTTTTCCCCCACATCTGGATTCAACCCAGGTAAAATCAGTAAGAGCTCTATCATTTATTTTAAAAACTTAAATAGTATTCTAAAACTTCCTACAAAACTAAGGTTTATTAAAATATATAAATATAATTACAGGAGTGGTAATACAGTGATAACTAACAATTCAAAGAAAAGTTTTACGAAAAACTACGTTTTACTCATGTTAATCAACTTGTTCCACGTGGCAAGCATAGGCACAGGACACTCACTCAAGATCCTCGTACCAGCTAAAGAAACCTGAATTCACAAAGATCAGAGAACATGATCCATTTAAACTGCACCGTATCTGACATATAATGAGGGCTCAAGAAAATGTTTCACAATCTGCTCTCATCAACCACCAATACAAACAAAGTCATGAAGAGGCACCAATAAATGTAAGAATTTTTACTAAAAGGGCAAGGCCAATCTCAGAATTCTATTTAGAAGTGGGAAAAAAACCAGAGATTTTCTGTGTAGTAGGCAAAAAAACAAATCTTAACATTTATCAGCAGCATGACAGAAATTAAGTGTTTAATTAACCATCCTCTTCCGGTTCCCTAAATGAGGGTAGCGTTCATCCATTCATGTGCCCAACACCTTGGGAATACAATGGCTGACAGACAAGGTTCCTAGTCTTCACTGAGACTACGACTCACAAAGTCCTTAACAAAGGGTGTTAAGTGCCATGATAAAGGTAGAGGGTGCTGTAGAAGGCAGGCACCAACCTAAACACGGGAGGAATGTTTCAGGCAGAGAAACAAAGCTGGGTGTAGGTCTAGACCAATGGGAGGCAAACTTTCTGTAAAGGGCCAGACAGTAAGTATTTTAGGCTTTGCAGGCCCTATGGCTCTGCTGCAACCACTCAAGTCTGGGCAAAGGGAGCCACAGACAATGCGTGAATGAGGAAGTATGGCTGTGTTCCAATAAAATTTTATGGTCACTGAAATGTGAATTTCATACAATGTTCACATGTCATGAAATATTCCTTTGATTTTTTCCTCAGCCATTTAAAAATGTAAAAACCATTCTTAGCTTGTGGGCCATAAAAAAAAACAGGAGCCAGCACCTGGGAGGGGTCCAGACTGGGAAAGAGCATGGTGTTTCTGTAATGACACAGGTTCACTGTCCAGAATGTGATAACCAAGAGGAAGGGTGTGGTGTGGTATGTGCGAACAAGTGAGAGAAACGGAGGGAAAGAATATCCATATAAACAAAGCTAAGTTTTTGTAGTTTGTCACCGTACCCTATGGAAGTGGCAAGATGATGATAATCACATTCACAAGCCATGCTACGGCAAGAATCCATGTTGCAAAGGACTTAATGCCATACTTAGAAGTTTGTACTTTATGCTAAAGAAAATGAAAACCCAGAGAATGATATGCTCAAATTTTTGTTTCACAAAATCACTGTGATGGCAGACTGGAAAAAATAAACAGATCACTTCAAGATGTCTTGCTTAGAAACAGAGAGACTAATTTAGAGGGAGAAAATGATAAATTCATCTTGGTCACACTGAGTCTGAGGCATGTATGGGCCACATTCAAGGAGAACAGGTAGAAAGCAGCTGGACATCAAGACCTGAAGCTCAGGAGAGAAGCCTGAGTTAGAGACAGGGATTCTCCTTCAGAAGATGACAGAAGCCACGGGAAGAGGTAAGATGACCCCAGAGAGGGAACAGAGGGAGACAAAGGTCCTTGGCCCAATTCTTGAGTGGTACCAGCATTTAAGGGAGCAGAGGGAGCATTTACAAAGGTGTCTGAGAATGAACTGCCCAAGAGGTTGGAGAAAAACAAGGAGTGGTGTCACCTAAGTCGAGGGAAGTTTCTGTGAGGGAAGGGGTACCAGTCACATGCTGTTGAGAGGTCAAGGAAGACAGCAACTATAGAGTGACCACTGGACTGCATCTGTTCTTAAAAATGAAGGAACCAACACTCAAATACTGGAAACTAATTTTCACAGCATCAGAACACTGGGACAAAGCCAGGGATTTTATACTTGCCAAGTGTTTTAAAATATTTTAATCTAAATGCTATGGGAAGGGCATACTCTCTAGTTCCATAAACCACCACTTCATATTGTCTTACATCTCTGCTTCTTGTAGCCACTGTTTTTGCAACATGTTTATACTTCAGAAATAGTCATTCATCCAACAAATATATACTGAGTGCCTACCAGTGTCAGACACTGTTCTAGTAACGAACCAAAGTCCCTACCCTTGTGAAACTTACACTCTAGTGGGGACAGACAGACAGTGAACATCAGAATATAGCCTGTTAGTAGTAAGTGCAATGGGGAAATAATGAAATGAGGATGAGGGAAAAAAGCAATTTGGGGGTGGGGGGATATGCTATATACACAGACAGCCAGAGAAGGCCTTTCTGATGAGGTGACAACTGAGCAGATTTGAAGGAGGGAAGGAGCCACGTGGGTGCCTGGGAGGAGAGTGTTGCAGGAAGAAATGCAAGTACCAAGACTCTGGAGCCGGCTTTGCCCTTCACTCTGAATGAAGCCACTGGAGGGTTCTGAGTAGAGGGGAACCATAACCTGACCCTCCATATTAAACACAACTTTCTGGCAGCTATATTAAGAACAGACTGTAAGGGAACAAGGCTCAAAATGGACTGGTTAAGAGTAAGAAAGATGTAAGAAATTAACAGTAGCTTAGACATGGTCGCAACGGAAGCAGTGAGAAGTTGGACTTTCGATTTATCATAGCTGACAGGATTGGCCATTGATTAGACGTGGGGTAGGAGACAAGAGAGGAATCAAGGATGAATCCCAAGTCTTGTTTTTGAGCAACGGGAAGCACAGAAATGGCATTTCATGAATTGGAGAAAACAGAAAGAGCAGATGTAGAAGGAAAAATCAGTGATTCACTTTTGCAGATGTCAAGCTTGAAATGCCTTTTAAATATCTGGAGACGTAAACAGGAATGGATATTAGGAGTCCAAGGGAGCAACACAGGAGAGCATCGGCACATAGCTAGTATTTAAAGGCAGAGACTAGGGCCAGCCCGGTGGCACAAGCGGTTAAGTACGCGCGCTCCGCTTCGGTGGCCCAGGGTTTGCCGGTTCGGATCCCAGGCGTGCACCGACGCACTGCTTGTCAAGCCATGCTGTGGCGGTGTCCCATATAAAGTAGAGGAAGATGGGCACGGATGTTAGCTCAGGGCCCATCTTCCTCAGCAAAAAGAAGAGGATTGGCATGGATGTTAGCTCAGGGCCGATATTCCTCACACAAAAAAAAATAAACAAAGGCAGAGACTGACATAGCGCTCAGGCAGTAGTGGGCTCACCGGGTGCCCTGGGGGCATCTGGACCGCGGGAGCTGCTGTCATTGTTCCAATGATGGGAAGGCACCATGGGCATTTTATCAGGGATGATGAGTGTCCCGCAGGGAACCTAACAATCTAGCAACACAAAGAATCGTCCCACCCAGAATGCATTTGGCACTCAGCCTCCCTCACAATCACAGCAAAAAACACAAATGACGTGGACAGGGAATGAAGGTAACAGAGCAGAAATGTCCCAGGATTGAGTTATTCCAATGTTTAGAGAAGATGAGAAGGAACCCACCAAAGGGAGCTATATGAATGAAGTCAGAAAAGAAATCAAGAGAAAGGAGCCCCTAAAGCCAGCTGAAGAGGAAAGAGCAGTCATCTGTGCAAAGGCAGCAGACATTTCCTAATCGTTACCATGGGACATGCCTAGTGCGGCTCAGACGGGTCCTGACGTCCCCTCTCAACATCTGAGGATCAGCCTTGGAATCCTTTAGAATGTTACTTCAGTTACTCCATCTCTGCACATAGCAGACTGAGAACCTACTGATCAGGCACTAGAGAAATCACCACCTCTGATAAGCACTAGACATTCAGAGGGAAACCATAACACTCATTTCAAGATACCGTACCACAAAAAAGACTAACTTCTTAAAACTGAACTCGGAAAAACGAAAAGGATAGTGATAGAAATAATAATAGCCAACATTTACTGAGTGCTTTCTCAATAAGGGAGACACTATTTTAAGAACTTTATGTGTATATCATCTTGTTTCATCTTTTGGACAACCTTATGAGGTTAAGTACTACTACTCTTTCCACTCTGAAGTTGGAAACTGAAGTACAGAGATGGTAAGTAATTATTTACATACAACAAGTAAGAAAGCCAAGATTCGAACCCCAGTGGTCTGACTCCACAACCTGCACATCTAAAGTGTGGATTAAAATATGGATTATTTCTCCAATACTGTTTATGCCCTCCCCATTCGAAATGGTTTTTGTTATAAACTACTTAATCAACACTTCACTGACAACTGGCTGGAATGCTGCCACAAGTGTGCCAGCATGTAACAGACAGTAGCCACCGCTTCAGAATGAAACAGGCTATTAATTCAAGATCCCATCTTATCCTCTTTTATAATAAAACGTTCCAACTTTCACAACAAAAATACAATTTCTTCTTATATTGTTACATTTAAACGGTCTGCAAAAAATTTACATCATTTTATTTAACTTATTAATCTGGTTGATCCGCTGTGATATATTAAACACCCTAGCACTGAAAGCCAGTATAAAAATTGTGCAATAAAACTAAACTGAAGACTGATTACTTTTTCTAAAAGTTTTTAACCACTATGTGAAAAGAGAAATTGAAAAGCTAGGTCAAACAGGCAGGATTACCCTTCAATGCTAATTCTAAAAATGGGGCCAAACTTGTCGTTCAGTGGGCATCCTGAACTGGGTATACAGAGGAACAGATACTTTGGGATGAAGTCTGCTGGGCTGAATACAAGCCTTAGAAACCCAAGGCCCTGTAGAAGCCCCACAGGCACTCATTTAGCACAGTCTATTCCAAAGGTCCATCTCTGGGGCGTTATCATATAAGAAACTTCGATTGCTACACTCTCACCAGCATTAACAAAAACAACAGCACTACCCTGTACTAAGACATCAGAGCACCACTGAATAACTCAGTCTAATGTTACAAGCAGCTTTGGGATTAACAGTTTTACCATTTTTAGAACAAAATCAAGTTTTGCTCTTTATAAAGTTTAAAGACAGAGAAAAACTATTTTAAACTTTGCAGTTATCTTAACTTAGCAGGTAGAATTTACAGAAACAGATTTATAGCAGCTCCGTGGAGAACTAAGTAGGGAATCAGTCACCCTGCTTGTCTTTAAACAGCCCTCACCACTCACGATGCCTGTTAAGTTTTAAGTTGGCTCATTAATTCTGAATACCTTTTCTTACAATCCACAAGTGCCTCATAAAGTAGCCTTAAAAGGGTGTGTTTTTTTTCAGTGGTGAGGTTCCAGTCAGAAATCCATTTTCTAACCTACGATGAGATTGACAAAAGGAAGAAATTTAGTGACAGAGCTAAACATATTTTCACAATTTAAAAGACAACGTTTAAAACACATATGAGCTACTTATTTTAGCTATAATATAAAACTATACTTTTTAGAAGCAGAGTATTACAAATCGTAACTCACTTGATCCAGCTCAGTTGGAATATACTGGATGGCCCCACAAGACGCTGCCACTTTAATGAGGCTGCAATATACTGTATATCTGACAGGAGTATTCTTATCCATCCCATGGAAAAGGTTACTGAGCCTGGTTAACAAACAATAAAACAATGTTTGAGATCAGTAACTATGGTGATTAATTTGAGGATATCTGCTCTCACAACAAACCTGAGACACATACTATTAAATAACTTTACATTACAAGGAGGGAACTGGGGCACAGAAAGGTTAAGTGACTTGTCTAAGGTCACACAGCTAATAAGAGCCACAGCAGACAGCCAAGTTCCAGAATTCTTGCTTTTAATCATTAAATGACAATGATATGAAAAGGACCCCTTGAAAACTGAGCCTCTTTCAAGTCGTAACTTACAATTGCAGTCTCAGAGACGGGCGTTCACCTTCCCGAAATTTGACCAGCTTTTCACACAGGCTTTCAATCAGAGCTTCTTGCTTATCTGGTTCCAGGATCAACAGGAGGGATACCACGCTGTTCATCACACTTTCAACATCTACACGTGAACGGATAACACAACAGTGATACTATCACACTTAATGTATCTAATTAAATATGTATTTCCAGTTTTAATACACCAAAGACCAGTAAACATGAACACTTCAAAAAGATATAATTTGGCTACTGTGAACCAGTTCTAGAGGACACTTTTTCTTCAATGGTGTGCATTATAGTAAAAATATAGCATACATGAATTCAAACTAAACCAGGTCTGTTGTACAGTTAACGTTCAGAAAGCAATTTGTACACTTTATTAAAGAAGAAGGAAATTATTACCTGAGACTTGGTTTTCAACTAGTAAAACTAGTTGAAGGATGATTTACATGTCTATATATACAGTTTCAATTTTTACTAGCAAGATATTCAATCATTTGGAAGTTATTGGTTAGGTCTTAGGCTAGGATGCTTTCCCAACTGAAAAAAACTTTGTACAAATAGAAAATTATTTAGATATAAAAGCTATCAACTTTCTGGTTGGGTCACTAACTTTCGAGTCTAAAATATTAATCATATGCCGAATTTAGTCTCAAATCTTAACTAGAGATTTCAGCACTCCAAATTTTCAAAACGTTTCATTTTATCTCAATAAATAGAGAATCAGCCAAATAAACAGCTTTTAGATTATATCCCATTTGATACTAATCTAAACCTTCTAAAAAGGAAAGAAAAGCTTCATTTTTTCCCTTTAGTTCATTCTGAAATTAACAGTATTTAGTGTGTGCAACAACACACAAACATACCTGATGTAAAAAAGATGTTTTCTCAAAATAGGCTTACTTCACAGGTATAACAGATTAGAATAAACTGAAAGTATGTGCAAAAATAAGATTAAAAACAACAGTGCTTATAAGTTCTAAGGTATAAAACAAATATAATTCACAAGAAAGTTTAAAAAGTAGGTCCTTTATGATCAGTAAGAAATATTACAAAAAATTAAAAACAAACCTTTATCATCTTCCTTCAGACACACATCACAGGCTTCGATAATCTGAGCTAAATCTACATGAAGTCCACCTTCAGAGTTCTCTTCCGAAACTTCAGCTCCTTTAGATTTCAGATAGGCTCGAAGCTCCGCAGCCTGTTGACTCAAATAAGGTTACTATGTATCTACAAAACCACCAACGGCAAAACACACGATCAAGTCGTTCTGCTCTACTTCTGAAGAAACAGATGTAAATACCGTGTTTAACAATGACTTGAAACTACGCGGAAGTGCCTCTCCCCCACCACATGCATCATCACAGCCCCACAGGTTTTCCTCTACAAGACCCAGAAGCTACAAAGACCCACTATGACCCACACGGATCACCTATACCCTGCTGGGCTTCCGGTACACAGCAAAAACCTTTCTAATATAACCCAAAGCCTTTGGGGGTGGGGTGGGGAGCAGAGTTGATCTGACTTGGTAAATTCGATCTGGGTTACTGCTCTCGAGTGTACATAACACAGCTACTTAAAAAAGTTGGAGGCGTTCCCTTGGCAAGAGGGTGTTCATTTGTCAATTACATGTTAGAGAACCTACCTGAGACAAGCATTCTGGATGACACAAAGATAAAACAGATGATGCCTTTGAATGTTGCCTTGAAGAAAATATTTATATCAAATTGGACCTACCATGTAATTAATCTTTTAAAATGCAAAATGCATGTCTGGACCAGAAAGCATCTTTGGACCTATAAAAACAACTACAGCACCGCGTCCAGGTATTTAGGCAGTTTCTACTGTAATGCACATACAATGTTTAATACCTTGTTCTCTTTAGAGCTAGGTATGGCAGCCAAACATGAATGCAAATGGTATTTAAGATGATAAAATGAAGAAGTGAAACAGGGAGAGCTAAGGATACCATTAGAAAATGCATAGGAATCACATTTCCTAAACCCACAAATGTTTGGCCACCTAAGAAAAGTATATGAAGTCTGCAGATAAGACGGTGCTACCTTTTCAGATAACAACACTAACTTCACGTATGAGCTAGTATTACAAACAAGATATATCAGAGGCCACAAAAACACCAACGGAAAGCACGCTTCTTTATGAAGGAAACATACCATGGTCCAAAATCAAGACATTTCTTCAGTCTCTGCTCTGCGGACACAAAGCAAACTTCTAAGACTACTCAGTCAAGTTTACTGTTCCTGGCTGTCATCCTCTCCGGCCACAGCGGCGGCGGCGGGGCACAAGCGAAGGAAAAGAAACAGGGAGCCTCCACCCCATTCCGTAACCCTCGTCACAGAGCACCCGGCCCAAGCTCAGCCGCGCGACTACCGCCTGCGTCCCGAAAGGGACGGCGAGTGGCAGGCGGCAGCACAGCCACCCGGAACGACACGCCGACACCGCAGCCGGGCAGGAGCTCGCGCGTCCACACCCGCGCGCCCGCGCCCGACGCCCGCCGCGCCTCCTTCCCCTCTCCCCTTTTCCCCGCCCCGCCACGGAGCGAACCACACCCGCGGCCCGAACAGCGGTCCTCTCGGAAGCCCCCCGAGACCCCACGTCGGCGGGGCAGCAGGGGCAGCAAGGGCGCGGCGCCGGGAGCCACGTGACAGCGTCCTGCTCCCGACATCACCGGAGCGCGCACCTCGCGCCCAGTCTCGGCCGCCGCAGCCGGACCCCCGTGGGCGACGCGCAGGGCGCCGCCCCGCCCCGCCCCGCCCCAGACGGAGCCCTTAACCGCGAGCCGGGCCGGCCGCCTCCAGCCGCCGGCGCCCGCGACCGGCAAAACCGGCCCTCCGACCCTCTCCGCCGCCCGCCCGCGGCCGCAGGGCCGGGAGCAGACCCCGCGCCCCCGAGCCGCCGGGGACCCGGGCAGGAAGGGCCCGGCGCCGACCGGACCGGCCGCGGGCCTCGGATCAGCGCTGGGCCGCCGGGCGGACACAACTGCGGCCCGAGCGCGCGCCCTGCCCTGGAGCCGCCCTCCCCCCAGGCCCAGCCCGCCCGGGGCCCCGCGGCCGGGCGCACACCTGGTCCTCCTCACTGATGTCGATGAAGGCCGGGACGCTCATGGCGAAGGCCGGCCCGACGACGGTCCACTAGCACACCACGCCGACCGGAAAAGGGAGCTGGGCGGTGCCTCACAACCGCTTCCGGGTCACGCCGCGCAGCTCCTGAGGGGCGGGGTCACTGGGACGGCGGGCCACCCGGGCCAATCGCAGCGCGCTCTGGCCGCGACTGGGGGCGGGGCTGGGGCACGGGGCCAATCCCAGGGCGCGCTCTGGCCCCCTCTCTCGCCCTCCCGCGCCGCCGCCCGCGACCTCTGACCGCTGCAACGGCGCGGCTGACTGTCGTCAGCGTTACCGCCCGCCCGCGGCTCGCTCCCCCGTGACGTTTTAGGCCCGTTTGGTCAACGAGACTCGCTGGTGCTCGGAACAGGTGTTCTCTCTGGCCACGCCCCTCTACCTGCGGGCTCAGGCCGCCCTCGAGCGCCTCGGGCGTGGCTCCCGCCGGGCCGCCTCCCCGTCCCCGCCGCAGGCAGTGTCCCGCGCGGGGACCGTGGTTTTCAGGAGAATCCGCGGCCTCGTCCGGGGTGCGGAGCGCGGCGTCCCCGGGGGCGCGGAGGGCAGCGCGGACGACGGTGTCCGCGGCGGGGCGGGCTCGGTTCCTCCCCGAGGGTGAGGCCCGCGGAGGTTAACGTGTAGCGGGCGGGACGCGGCGAGCGCCGACTGCACCCCGGGAGGGGTGTGTGTGAGCGCGCACGCCCGGTCCTGGAGCGGGCAGAGACGGCTCCGGTGATGCGGGGAGCGGAGCGGGCGCGGGCGGTGCTAGCGAAGAGGCCTGCAGGAGAGCTTCGTGCGGGAGAGGCGAGGAAGGGGCGTGAGGAGGAGGGGCCGGGGCGGACTCGGCCGAGGGGAGGGCAGGACGGAGGGGAGAGAGCCGTGGTCGGAGTTGGGGCTTTGGCTGGTGAGTTGGCGAGCCCGTGACAGGTCTGGAGCGGAAGGAGGAGGACATGGAACTGTTTCTGTGCAGGGTCACTCTGGCAGCTGTGTTGCAAATTGGTGTGAGTTGGGCAAGGGCCAAAGCAGGGAGACTCTTTAGAAAGCGATTGCAGAGGCCGAGCAAGAGAAGACAGTGAGGGGTGGTGAGAAGCTGGTTGGTAAACTGATAAGATTTACTGACAGATCATATACGGGGTATGAGGGAAAAAGGAACTCAAGGTGACTCCAAAGGTTTGGCCTGAATTCCAGCCAACGTCTTCCAATTTTCTGGGGCAGACTATCACCTGCAGCAGTTGCAAGCTTGCCTCTTATTTAAAGGCGGGAGAAAACAGACAAGCAGGCCTTGATACACCCTGAGATGATTATTGTTTAGGAAATTAGGGCAAAGTAAGTTTTAAAAAAAAATGATGGGAAATTCAATAGTAGGAAAAAGAACAACCCAATTTTAATGCAAATTACAAACATAGTGAGATACTGCTACACAGTTACTATGAAAGCTAATTTTTAAAAACCTGACAATACAATAATAAGGATGTAGAGCAACTGGAACTCTAATAAATTGCTGGTAGGGGGCCAGCCCAGTGGCGTAGTGGTTAAGTTCACATGCTCCGCTTTGGGTTTGCAGGTTCGGATCCCGGCACAGACCGATGCACTGCTTGTCAAGCCATGCTGTGGTGGTGTCCCACATAAAGTGGAGGAAGATGGGCACGGATGTTAGCCCAGGGCCAATCTTCCTCAGCAAAAGGAGGAGGATCGGCGTGCAAAATGGTAATGGTAATCAAGACAGTGTGGGATTGACATCAAGATAGACAAATCAATCAAAGGAAGAGAATGGAGAGCTCAGAAGTAGACTCGCACATGTCAATTGATTTTTGACTAAGATGCAAAGGCAATTTAGTCTTCTCAACAAATGGTGCTGGAACAATTCTATATCCATATTTGAGAAAAATGAAATTGAATCCATACCTTATACTAAATGGAAAAATGCACTTAAAATGGATCTTAGACCTAAATGTAAAATATAAAACTATTAAACTTCTAGGAGAAAACATGGAAGAAAGTTTTTGTGACCTTAGGTTAGGCAAAGATATTTTTAGATACATCTCTGAAGGCATGATCCCTGAATGAAAAAAAGTGGTAAACTGGACTACATCAAAATTAAGAACTTCGGCTCTCTGAAAGACACTGCTACGAGAATGAAAAGACAAGCCACAGACTGGGAGGAAATATTGGCAAACAACACGTCTGATAATGACTTGTATCGAGAGTGTATGAATGTATAAAACTCAATAACAACCAATCCAATTAAAAAGTGGGCAAAAAATTTGAACAGGTGGCATCAAACAATACATACAGATATCTGATAAGCACAAGTAAAAATACCAACAGTATTAGTCATTAGGGAGATGAGAATTAAAACTACAATGAGATACCACTATGTACTTACTAGAATATCTAAAATTAAAGGACTGACCATACCAAGTGTTGGCAGGCATGTGTGGGATCCAGAATGCTCGTATACTGCTGCTACAAATGTGAAATGGCACAACCACTTTGCAAAAGAGGGGCAGTTTCTTAAAAAGTCGAACATCCACCTACCCTATGACCCAGATATTCTACCCCTAAATCTTTACCCAAGAGAAATGAGAGGGTGTGTCCATACAAAGACTTGTACATGAATGTTCATTGCAACTTTTGAAATTTGCTAAGAGAGTAGTACTTAAATGTTCTCACCAAAAAGAAAAAAAAAAGTAAATAGGTGATGGGTGTGTTAATTAACGTTGGGAGAATCCTTTCACAATGTATACGTATGTCAAATCATCACATTGTACGCTTTAAATAACTTACAATTTTGTTGGTCAGTTATACCTCAATAAAGGTGAAAAAATAACAGCTTTATTGAAATATAATTCCAATATCATAAAATTCACACTTTTAAATTATACAATTCAGTAGTTTTTAGTATAGTTACAGAATTGTGCAACCATCACCCCTATGTAATTTTAGAATATTTTCATCACCCTAAAAGAAACTGTACTCATTAGCAAGCACTCTCCATTCCTCACTCCCTCAATCCTTAGCAACCACTACTTTCTGTCTATGAATTTGTCTATTTTGGACAGTTCATATAAATGCAATCATACAATACGTGGCCTTCGGTGCCTGGCTTCTATATTTAGCATAATATTTTCAAGGTTGTGGCATGTATCAGTCCTTCATTTTTATTGCTTAATAATATTCCATTGTTATGAATATACCACCTTTTGTTTGCCCATTCATCAGTGGATGCACGTTTGGCTTGTTTCCATTTTTTGGCTATTATGACTAATGCTTCTATGAACATTCACACACAAGATTTTGTATGGATGTATATTTATAATTCTCTTGGGTATATAATTAGGGGTGGAATTGCTAGGTTATGTGGTAACTTTATGTTTAGCTTTTTGAGGAGCTATTTTCCAAAAAGACAGCAGCTTTATTTTTAATAGCCAAAAACAGGAAACAACCCAAATGTTCCTCAACAGGTGAATGGATAAACAAATTGTTACATATCTATGTAATGGAATACTACTCTGCAATAAAAAAAGATGAACTACTGATACATGCAACAGTATGGATGAACGTCAAAATAATTTTGCTGCGTGAAAGAAGCCAAACATACTGTATGATTCCATTTATATGGAACTCTAGAAAATACAAACTAAAGTGGCAGCACTGTAGATTGTTGTTGCCTGTGTGAGAGGGACTAGGCAAGGAGGAGGGAGAGATGAGTTACAAAGGGGCATGAGGAAGCTTTGGGGGTTATGGATATGTTCATTATCTTGGTTGTGATTGTGTCATGGTAGTGTACATATATAAGATTTAGCAAGTTGTGCACTTGAAAATGTGCAGTTTATTGATATCATGATTATGCCTCAAGATAAACAAATGGGAGGCAAAGAAAAAAAAAAAGTGGGCAGGATAGAAAACATCTGAATAGACTAAACTTGAAAGGATTCATTCCTGCATGGATACCCTTGATGATGTAGAGACTGAGCCTGCAGGCAGGGAACTTGTGTGTCAGGTCTCACTGTGTTCCCTCCACCCACCTCAGTGTGCAGCACCCCTGCAGGCACTCAGTAGGTGTCTGTGGATGTCTGCTGGTTCTAAAGGAGTAATCTCTGAGCTCCTCCCAGAGTTCTAGGAATACAAACTAAAAGATACACGTACTCTTTCATCAAACATTCCCAAGTCTTATACTTTTTGCTATTTTTCTTCATTCTGTGGTCTTTGTGAAGTAAAAAAACATCCTTTCAAGGGAAGTTCTTGAAAAGGAGATAGTGAAAGGATATGGGCAAAATTATTTGAAACTTTAAACTTTCGTTTATTCTTACATATATATTCATCTTTATTATGTGTCAGATACTGTTCAGGCACTTGGATACCAGAAAGAACAAAATTAAAGGATACATCTTGAATGGGGATAGGAATGCTTATGTGTCCCAGCTTGAAATCCCTTTTTTTTAACTTTTCTCCTGATTTTCTAAACACAGGACATTGGTTTCCATTCCTAATAGCTACTGGATAGGAGAACCACTCCCAAGTGAGCTATAGGGACCAACTTCATGGGAAAAGGTGAATATTCTATATTCCTATGCTTTATATTCATTTAAAATGATATCTGAGACCAAACTGATTTTTAAATGAATTTAAAAAATCTTAGTTTTATTTTTGTTAAAGAAAAAAGTGTTCTGTGGGCTTTTTTTTTTTTTCTTTTTCATTTAAGTCTCCTTTAACTCAGACAAGTGATACAAGAAATATTATCTATTATTCTGTATAGGGCATATCCCATATGTTCCAGATAAATAAATTTGGAGCCAGTTGAAGAAATTTGGAGTCAGTTGAAATGGAGCTGGCCAATTTCAGCTTGATCCTGTGCCTAAAATAAAGTACAGGTCCCTGCTGTGTTAAAGGTGATAAGAGTTGTCATTTACACCATCACAATAGCAACTTATTATTGTATCATATTCTTTAAAGTTTCTTGAAAACATACGTAGGAACTATCAAAAAATGAATTACCAAGAAGTTGAACAAGGCCACAATCTTCTGCAAGACAATATTCTCTTAGCTGATTTTTTACCTGAAAAATACAAATATTTATAGTTTTTCTTTATTGTTTAGTTTATCTGGTTTCCCTCTAGTGCTATCTCCTTGTTCTTTCTGATTAAAAATTCTGGAAAACCTGGATTTAGCTATGTTTTTCATCTGTTTGCAAAGGCCATATTAATATATTCACTTGAAATTTTATTCTTGGACCAAAACTACAATTTTTTGTAAGGAGAATGCTTTGCATGATATTGATATCTAAGATTTGTCTTCAAGTCTGTATCAGGGATCTCAAAACTATGGAATTATTCATCTGATAATGCAAAGTATATTTTAGCGTTAAAATAGTATATGTAGTTGAGACGGTGTCAAGATGGTGGTATAGGCTCCCCTCCTCCCACAGACACAACAAATTTACAACTACCCTTGGAACAATTACCCCCAAGAGAGAACTGAAAACTGGATAAAAAGAACCCCCATGACAAGGGACAGTGCTGAGGTGACAGAGGCAGAAATTCCTTTCTGAAGAGAAAAAAGCCACCTTCTAGCTGTGGTGCCTCATGCCTCCCTGAGAGCAACCGTAAAGTACACAGCCTTCCCTGGAGGAGTGGAGGATCTGAGCAGGGGAGCGTTACCACAATACGCAGATTTTGGACTCAGGACAACAGAGATGAGTGTCATCATACCTGGCTTTGCTGGCTACTGACAACAATGGGGAATACCCCCAGAAAAGCTATTGGACATAAGGGAAAGAAAAACCTGCTCTTAAAGGGCCCACACACAAATTCACCCATTTTGGAAAGCAACCTAAAATCTCCAGAAAGAATGGTGCAAAGTCCTTTAGTGAAAAGAGCCTCCCTTGATAGGCTCTGGGTGCATCTCAGTGAGAGGTGAGACCTCCCTAGGGACTGAGACATTGGCAGCAGCCATTATTTTGACCTTTATTGTACCATCCCAGACACTGGCAGATGCCTTTGAAGTTCTTCCTATGCCTATTAGCAGAGGGTCTGCCCCACCCACTATAGCACTGATTAAATCCAGCTCAGCCAGGGCAGGCAGCTCACCCTATGGACTGACCTTACACAACAGTAAGCCCTCAGGCAGCTTGTGGGCCCACATAGGCAGGGTGCCTGGAACCTCTGCAGCTGGACGAGTGGGTCCACCTCTGTGGGGCAGGGCATGCACGAAGGGTGGGCCTGTGTTGGTGGAGTCTGTGGGGCCTCTGCAGTGAGGCGACTGGGTCCGCTTCAGTGGGTCGGGGCACGTGCACAGGGCAGGATTGTCTTGACTGTGTGTGTGGCCCTGTGGGTGGCGAGTCTTGTCAATTGTAGAAGATTTGTGCTTCTCATCTCAAATAGCCACATAGGGGATCAGCCCCACCTTCCAAAGCGTGAAACAATTGGGTGCTCCCAGGACTGGGGCCGTCCCCACTCAGCTGCAATCCTGAGAAAGCTGATGACAGCCCTGCAGGCTGGAGGCCTACAACAATTGTAAGCTCCTGAGCCTAGCAACCAGCTGTGCTGGGGGCCTACTCACTTAACAGAAAAACTGCAGCAGGTATGTGCTATTAGACTTTGCAGCCAACTGTGCTGGGGCTCCCCACACCCAATAAAATGACTGAAGGGCCCATAGCCACACGCAGCTGAGCATTATGAGCAGCCAGCCAGGGGGACAGCCTAGCATCCCTGGGCAGCTGCAGCAAGAGCAACCCTTCCACAACAGAAGGACACAAGTAGCCCACACAGGGGACACTCCTGGGACATTTGAAACTGGTGGTGAAAGGGAAGCACACTGCTGGACCTCATAAGGCATCTCTTACATAAGCAGATGTGAGATCTCCTTTCTAAGATCAGGAGACATAGCTGACGTACCTAATACATGGATATAAGTGCGGGGAAAGAAGCAAAATGAGGAGACAAAGGGAACAGGACAAAACCCCAGAAAAAGAACTAAGCGAAGCAGAGATAAACAATCCACCTGACAAAGAGTACAAACTAATAGTCATAAGGATGCTCATTGATCTTGGGAGAAGAATGGATGAACTCAGTGAGAACTTCAACAAAGAATTGGAAAATATAAAAAAGAACTAATCAGAAATAAAGAATACACTACTGGAAATGAAAAATTCACTAATGGGACTCAATGGCAGAGTAGATGATACAGAAGAATGGATCAGCGAGCTGGACAAAAGACTAGAGGAAATCACCCAAGCTGAACAGATAAAAGGAAAAATAATTAAGAGAACAAGGACAGTCTAAGAGATCTCTGGGACAAAATCAAGAGCACTAACATCTGTATTATAGGTGTTGCAGAATGAGAAGAGAGACAAAGGGGAAGAGAATCTACTCAAATAATAGCTGAAAACCTTCCTAACCTAAGGCAGGAAACAGATATCCAGGTATAGGAAGCACAGAGAGCACCAAACAAGATAAACCCAACGAGGCCCAAGCCCAGATGCATTATAATTAAAATGTCAGGAATTAAAGATAGAGAACCCTAAAAGCTACAAGAGAAAGGCAACAAGTTATATACAAAAGAAACCCCATAAGGCTATCAGCTGACTTCTCAGCAGAAACCTTACAGGCTAGAAGGGAGTGGCACGATATATTTAAATTGCTAAAAGGAAAAAACCTACAGCCAAGAATACTCTACCTGGCCAGGTTATCATTCAGAATGGAATGAGAGAGAAAGAGTTTCCCAGACAAGCAAAAACCAAGGGAGTTTATGACCAAGAAACGCTAAAGGGACTTATTTGAAAAGAGAAGACCACAAATAGGAATAAGAAAATTATCAAAAAAAAAAAAAACAATAAAATCACTGGTAAAGGCAAATATACAGGGAAGGTAGCAGATCAACCACCTATGAAGCTAATATGAAGGTCAAAAGACAAAAGTACTAAAATTGTCTATTTCCATGGTAAGAGGGTAACAGATATGCACAAAAAAAGTGATTACATATGATATCAAAAACATAAAACGTGGCACGAGGGGAGTAGAAGAGTAGAGCTCTTAGCAAGAGGTCGAACTAAAGAGACCATCAACTTCATATAGATTGTTATATACATAGGTTATTATATATATGAACCTCATGGTAATCACAAACCAAAAACCTATAATAAACACACAAAAAATTAAGAGAAAGGAACCCAAACATAATACTAAAGAAAGCCATCAAACCACAAGGGAAGAGAGCAAGAGAAGAAGAAAGGAACAGAGAAGAACTACTAAAACACTCAGAAAAAAAGTAACAAAATGGCAATAAGTACATTCTTATCAATAGCTACTTTAAATGTCAACGGACTAAATGCTCCAATAAAAGGCATAGGGTGGCCGATTGGACAAAAAACAAGACCCATATATATGCTGCATACAAGAGACACACTTCAGACCTAAAGACACTCACAAACTGAAAGTGAAGGGATGGAAAAAGATACTCCATGCAAATGGCAATGAAAAGAAAGCAGGAGTAGCAGTACTTATCTCAGACAAAATAGGCTTTAAAACAAAAACTGTAACGAGACAAGGGCACTACATAGTGATAAAGGGAACAATCCAACAAGAGGATATAGCACTTATAATTATCTATGCGCCCAACATAGGAGCACCTAAATATATAAAGCAATTATTAACAGACATAAAAGGAGAAATAGACAGCAACACAATAATAGTAGGAGACTTTAACACTCCACTTACACCAATAGATAGATCATCCAAATAGAAGATCAATAAGGAAACATTGACCTTAAACGACACATTAGACAAGATAGACTTAGTAGATATATACAGAACGTTCCATCCAAAAACTGCAGAATACACATTCTTTTTGAATGCACATGGAACACTCTCCATGATATATCACATATTAAACCACAAAACAAGTCTCAATAAATTTAAGATTGAAATAATACCAAGCGTCTTTCCTGACCACAACGTTATGAAACTAGAAATCAACTACAGGAAGAAAATCAGAAAAGCCACAAGTATGTGGAGAGTAAACAAAATGCTACTGAACAACAATTGGGTCAACGAAGAAATCAAAGGAGAAATCAAAAAATACCTGGAGACAAATGAAAATGAAAATACAGCATGCCAAAATTTATGAGATACAGCAAAAGCGGTTCTAAGAGGAAAGTTTATAGAAATACAAGCCTACCTCAACAAACAAGAAAAATCTCAATCTAATAGTACACCTAATGGAACTGGAAAAAGAACAAACAAAGCCTAAAATCAGTAGAAGGAAGGAAATAGAATCAGAGCAGAAATAAATGAAATAGACTAAAAAAAATAGAAAAAAGTCAATGAAACCAAGAGCTGGTTCTTTGAAAAGATAAACAAAATTGACAAACTTTTAGCTAGACTCACCAAGAAGAAAAGAGAAGGCTCAAATAAATAAAATCAGAAATGAAAGAGGAGAAATTACAATGGACACCTCAGAAATACAAAAGATTATAAGAGAATACTACAAAAAGGTATAAGCCAACAAATTGGATAACTAGCAGAAATGGATAAATTATTAGAATCATATAACCTTCCAAAACTGAATCAAGAAAAAATAGAGAATTTGAATAGACCAATCACCAGTAAGGAGATCAAAACAGTAATCAAAAACCTCCCCAAAAATAAAAGTCCAGGACCAGACAGCTTCCCTGGTGAATTCTACCAAACATTCAAAGAAGACTTAATACCTATCCTTCTCAAACTCTTCCAAAAAATTGAAGAGGAGAGGAAGCTTCCTCACTCATTCTATGAAGCCAACATTACCCTGATACCAAAACCAGACAAGGACAACACAAAAAAACAAAATTACAGGCCAATATCACTGATGAACATTGATGCAAAAATCCTCAACAAAATACTAGCAAATCAAATACAACAATACATTAGAAAGATCATACACCATGATCAAGTGGGACTTATTCCAGGGATGCGGGGATGGTTCAACACCCGCAAATCAATCAATGTGATACACCACATTAACAAAATGAAGAATAAAAACCACATTCATCTCAATAGATGCAGTGAAAGCATTTGACAAGATACAGCATCCATTTATGATAAAAACTCTGAATAAAATGGGTATAGAAGGAAAGTACCTGAACATAATAAAGGCCATACATGACAAACCCACAGCTAATATCATTCTCAATGGAGAAAAACTGAAAGCTATCCCTCTAAGGACAGGAACCAGACAAGGATGCCCACTCTCACCACTCCTATTTAACATAGTATTGGAAGTCCTAGCCAGAGCAATCAGGCAAGAAAAAGAAAGAAAAGGGATCCAAATTGGAAAGGAAGAAGTGAAACTGTCACTATTTGCAGATGACATGATTTTATATATAGAAAACCCTAAAGAATCCACAAAAAACTTTTAGAATTAATAAATGAATACGGTAAAATTGCAGGATACATAATCAACATACAAAAATCAGTTGCGTCTCTATACACTAACAACGAAGTAGCAGAAAGAGAAATTAAGAATATAATCCCATTTACAATGGCAACAAAAAGAATAAAATACCTAGGAATAAATGTAACCAAAGAGGTGAAAGACCTGTAAACTGAAAAATATAGAACATTGCTGAAAGAAATTGAAGAAGACACAAAGAAATGGAAAGATATTCTGTGCTCTTGGATTGGAAGAATTAACGTAGTTAAAATATCCATAATTCCTAAAGCAATCTACATATTCAGTGCAATCCCTATCAAGGTTCCAATGACATTTTTCACAGAAATAGAACAAAGAATCCTAAAATTTATATGGAACAACAAAAGATCCCAAATAGCCAAAGGAATCCTGAGGAAAAATGAACAAAGCTGGACGTATCACACTCCCTGATTTCATAATAGACTACAAAGCTATAATAATCAAAACAGCATGGTACTGGCACAAAAACAGACACACAGATCAATGGAACAGAATCGAGAGCCCAGAAATAAACCCACACATCTGTGGACAGCTAATTTTCAACAAGGGAGCCACGAACATGCAATGGAGAAAGGAAAGTCTCTTCAATAAATGGTGTTGGGGAAACTGGACAGCCACGTGCAAAAGAATGAAAGTAGACCATTATCTGATACCATACACAAAAGTAAACTCAAAATATATTAAAGACTTAAATGTAAGACCTGAAACTATGAAACTTCTAGAAGAAAACGTAGGTAATATGCTCTTTGACATCAGTCTTAGCAGCATATTTTCAAGCACCATGTCTGACCAGTCAAGCGAAACAATAGAAAAAATAAGCAAATGGGACTACATCAAACTAAAAAGCTTCTGCACAGCAAAGGAAACCATCAACAAAAGGAAAAGACAACCTAACAATTGGGAGAAGATATTTGCAAATCATATATCTGATAAGTGGTTAAGCTCCAAAATATATAAAGAACTCATGCATCTCAACAACAAAAAGCTAACAACCCAGTTAAAAAATGGGCAAAGGATCTGAACAGATATTTCTCCAAAGAAGATATGCAGATGGCCCACAGGCACATGAAAAGATGTTCAACATCACTAATTATCAGGGAAATGCAAATCAAAACTATAATGAGATATCACCTCATGCCTGTCAGAAAGGGGATAATTAACAAGACAGGAAACAACAAGTGTTGGAGAGGAGGTGGAGAAAAGAGAACTCTCGTACACTGCTAGTGGGAATGAAAACTGCTGCAGCCACTAAGGAAAACAGTATGGAGATTCCTAAAAAAATTAAGGATAGAACTACCATACGATCCAGCTATTCCACTGCTGGGTATTTACCCAAAGTACATGAAAACACGAATGCATAAAGATACGTGCACCACTATGTTCACTGCAGCATTATTCACAACAGCCAAGACTTGGAAGCAACCTATGTGCCCATCAAGGGATGAATGGATAAAGAAGATGTGGTATATATACACAATGGAATACTACTCAGCCATAAAAAAGGATGAAATCTGGCTATTTGTGACAATATGGACGGACCTTGAGGGTATTATGCTAAGCGAAATAAGTCAGAGAAAGAAAGTCAAATACTATATGATCTCATTCATAAATAGAAGATAAGAACAACAAACAAACACACAGAGACAGAGATTGGATTGGTGGTTACCAGAGGGGAAGGGGGAAGGGAGTAGGGCGAAAGGGATGATTAGTCACGTGTGTATGATGATGGATTATAATTAGTCTTTGGGTGGTAAACATGATATAATCTACACAGAAATCAAAATATAATGATGTACACCTGAAATTTATATAATGTTATAAACCAATATTACTGCAATTTAAAAAAATAGTACACGTAGTTGATTACCTAAATAGTAGTGCTATATTTTAGAGGGTAACCCATTCCAAGTGGGCATCATTTATAATGATTAATCATCATCCTTTTACTGAATCAATGTACTGTGAGCTCTGAGAAGGTGAGGATGTGTTTATTATTGCATCCCGTCACTTATCAAAGTCCCTGATACAAAGATGGTACAATATTTGTTGTATTAGTGAATACTACTGTAAAAGTTAACTAAATTGATTTGTAATAAATCTCAGATAATTGCTTTAAATTTTAATTTTGAACAAAAAATAGATGAATGATTACAACATTTTAGAAAGACATGGAAATGGAAAAGAGTAAAAAAAAAAAAGTGTGGCAAAGACTACAACTTGTCAACCTGCTGTCCATTCTCTTATTTCTTAGTAGCAAAACCCTCCCTGTAGTGTAGATGTGGCAATGAACCCTTCTATGCCACTAAATTTATCAACCTTATTATGGCTAGGGCTAGCCAATGAGTTGTAAATGGAACTTTGGGAAGAGCTTCTGGGAAAACCCTAGAAAAGGAGCAGACTTGCCTGGAAGCTGACTCTTTTGCCCCTTTCTCCTTCTTGCTGCCTAAAACATAAACTTGATGTGGGAGCTGCAGCAAACAAACTAAACCCAAGACGTGGCCTTAAAGGGGAAGCATGTTGATGGAGAGGGAAGGTGGATGGAGCCTACACCTGATGGCCTCAGGGAGCCAAGGCACTGGCCCACAACTGCCTGCCTCTGGACTCGTTCCACATAAGGGGAGAATAAACCTCCGTCTTGCGTAATCCACCATTACATTGAGTTTCTCTTATACACAGCTGAACCTAATCCTGACTGACACAGAGAGAAAAGTTTGAAGCCTAAAGTCATAATTTTGTAAATAAAAGGATTACGTAATTGGAAGTTAACAAGTTTTTATAATGCATATCTATGGTGGGAATCTTGGAATCTCTTTTAGTGCTGTTGTGATGTAACACTGAATTTACAAAGCAACTATCATCTTAGAATCTCAGAGATTTATAGCTAATGATTAAATTTTAGAGGAGTGCAACGTATGATTAGAGCAACTTTATGAGTGAAACAACTAATGTTTAAACCAGCTGATTGGTGGCTTACTCAACTATATTGCACCTGTGTTATACATTCAGCAGTAGAACTAATACAGTGTCTTAAATGTCCAACACTTTGACCATTAGAAAACACAAATCTTCCCGTTAGTCTTTGTAGTAAGAGAAAATTCATAAAGTTAGCTTCTTCACTTCACATGACATAGCCGATTATCGAAACATTCAGAAATATGTTGAATTCAAGGAAGACACATTCATCATTTATGTTTTTAAGATGACTTCAGGAAGGATCGTCTATACCAGAGTAAAAAACTTAATGCACTAGTCGAGAGGCTTATCGGCTGCAAGCACTGCAAACGCAAGAGTAGTTTTAGGAGCTAATAATTTTTATGTTTTTGGGAAAAAACTTACTATTTTGAGCTCCTATGTGAGCCACACTAACCAAAACCCTGTGAATTATTATTGTTGTGATTATTATTATATAAAGATGAAACAACAGAGGCTCCGAGGAGTTAGGCAGCTTTGCCGCCAGGAGACATCAGCGTGGATTCCTATCTAGGTCTGTCTCACTTAAAAGCTGCTGCTCTTGTCTCTTCTTTTTTGTTGGTTGGTGACAATTTCATTTTGAAAGTAGAATTTAAGAATTCTTGACCTGGAGTATAATATTTACTTTTAAAATAAACTTTTGTACTAAAGTATAAATTACGTTCAGAAAAATCATAAGCATACACTTTGATGAGTTATCACAGTGAACATACACATGTGACCACCATCCGGGTCAAAAAAAGAGCATTCATTAGCCGTCAGAGAAATGCAAATCAAAACCACAATGAGATACCCCTTCACACCCACTAGAACGGGTATGATAAAAAAGGCAGACAATAACAAGTGTGGCTGAGGATATGGAGGATTTGAAACCCTCATTCCTGATGGTGAGAATGTAAAGTGGTGCAGCCACTTTGGAAAACAATCTGGCAGTTTCTCAAAAGGCTAAACATAGAGTTATTATATGACCTAGGAATTCCACTCCTAGGTATATATCGAAGAGGACTGGAAATATATGCCCATGCAAAAACATGTACACAAATGTTCCTAGCAGCATTATTTATAATAGTCAAAAACATTCATAATAGCCAAATGTCCATCAACTGATGAATGGATAAACAAAACGTGGTATATTTATGCAATGGAATATTATTTGGCAATAAAGAGGAAGGGAGAACTGATACATGCTACAACATGAATGAACTTTGAAAATATTAAGCCAAATGAAAGAAGCCAGAACATACATATGATGTGATTCCCTTTGGGGGGTGGGTGGGGGTGGTGACTAACGGGTAAGAGTTTCTTTATGGGGTGACGAAAATGCTCCCAAATTGACTGTGGGGATGGTCACACAACTCTGTGAACATACTCAAAACCGTTCAATAGTATATTTTAAATGGGTGAATTGTATGGTGAATTATATCAACAGAGCTGTTTTTAAAAAGAAATAAATAATGTGCAGGAGAGGCAGATGGGGGACAAAATAGCATCTTCATTACTGACAGAGAAAGTCATGTGGTATGGCTTTTGATGTATTAACTAAATATGCTGGGTAAATGCAACCCCAGAATCAGGCAGATTTATTCACCTAGCCACAGGCAAGCCTAGTCAGGGAGAATCTGATATGGTAAGACTTACACCAGGGAGGAGCACAGAACTCAGGCTCTCTGTGGCCAACTTGCCAAGAGGAGAAGAGGCCTGATGGGCTGGTTCCTACTACATGAGGCCCAAGGCTGCACTCCATGTGAGGCCCCTAGCCGGTGGAAAATGGTGGACCTGAAATGAGCCTAGTTATTCTTCCCACACGTACCCATCAGAGAAATCACTTGACTTCCTGTTGGGCAGAGGGAGATAAGGATATGGGGAGACCAGAAATGTCAGAGTGGACACTTTAGCGAGCTCTCTTCGCTTGGAGGGAACCATCAGGAGCAGGGAGGGACCATTTGCCCCAGCTCTGAACGGCTCTTCTACCCTTAGACTTAGGTGCTGTTCAGACGCTCCTCATTTCTTCTCTGGACTCCCGAAGTCGTCTCCTATCCCCTCACCCTACCTCCATTCTCGCTGTCTTGCCACTCATTCTCAGAGGTTGTGCTGAGAGGACCTTCAGAGCAGATACAGCTTAAAGATATATTTTATTGTCCTATATGGCATTTAGAATTTTTAAATTAGTTTCTGTGGGCGACACTGCTGGTAACTTACCTGATACATGTTCCCTCCTGTTACTTTACTGCTTTTGTCCAGGGTGGCATCATGCCACCTGGAGAATTGTGTTCCCAGCCTCTTTCACAACTGGGGATGGGGATGTGATGCCTTTTGGCTGATAAGATGAAAGGAAAGTTGCCATGTGGGGCTTTCTCGAGAGTTCTTTAAAACAGGGGCATATAACTGGCAGACGCCGTTGTCTCTCTGCTTTTCCCGTTCTTGCTTCCTTGGTGTAACTTGAAGCTGGAGGTGGGGCAGCTGGAGGAGAGGAAGTTGGCGCGCCCTGCCCACCTCACCTACCTCTCCCGTGGGCCCTTCTTTTTCTGCAACCCCAAGGTAACAAACCGAGGATGAATGCTGCATGCTACAGGGATGGAGCAGGAAGCCAAAAGGAACTTTTTCAGCCCTGGGAAGCTTACCCCTAGATTTCTAGTTTTGTGAGGAAAATTCACCCCTTATTTGTCTAAACCAGTATACATCAGTTTTATTTTGTTACTTGGAGCCAACCTAAATGAACAGATTTAGTACCAGAAGTAAAGTGCTTCGAGTAATAGAACCTAAAATACGGTATTGGCTTACTGAAAGTAAGGCTTTAACATAGAGTTTGCAGGGCAGAAAGAGCATGAACCTTGTATGATGTCAAAACATTCTCCATGGAAAACTGTCTCTTTTCACTCCTGGGGAGATAACCCTGGTGTCTTAGGTTGTTGTAGGGGAAAGAGTAGAGGTAATTCATGTTGACACAGCCTGGTTACTTCTTGCCGCTTTCAGCAAAGTCCCAAAGGATTGGGGTGAATTCAGACTGTGTGGATGGACCCAGCTGTGTGTCAGACATGTGTATTACAGGCAGGGAACCCTGAGCTTAGGGAACCTGGACATTTTACAATGAACTGTAAGCATGCTTGCCCTTTGTTCTGGAGGGAAACACTAGCTCCATCTTCCAACGCTGTCTTCTGATTTCAACAGGCTTGAAAAGATAGTCTGAAACAAAGGGTGACCAGTGCCTCTGTGTACAAGATATGTAGAGATACAAGAAACCCCAGGAAAATGGTCTCAACACAGTGTATTATCAAAGAAACTCCAGACTGGTCTGGCAACAGCCTATGATTGTTCAACCCCTAAGGCTACCCGAGTCCCTAGACTCACACCTACTAGAAGTGGGCTGTGAGAGTTCCGCGAGGCCCCCAGAAAAGGCCTCCTTTCCAAAGCCCTTCTCGTCTGAGGCCATGGATGATAACGCACTAGGAGGACTCCTGCAGAACCCGAGGCTATCAGACATGCTAACCAAGATCTTCCCCCACCAAGGTGAGGAGTCCTCTCTCTCTCTGGAGAATACAGAGCTTGGTGTTTCCCACTCTCCTCCTCCCTGAACTGGCGTTGTCACTGCTCTCCGCTCCTTCTCTGTTGTACACTCAATGCACAGGAGGCAGGGGGCAGTTGCCTTGTCTTTGTTGTTAAGGTCACTGCATCTACACCTGCACGTCACCCAGAGAGCTAAGATTCTAAGCTGGATGCAGTACTGGGATGGGATTTTTTTTTTAGATGGTCTCTCTTTTGAGAGGGAGTGTTTATTTGCGTGAGGAATGTTTGCATTATGTTCAACAGGAGAATTTTATCGTGATTGTTAGTGTGTTGTTGTTGAGTTTAAGCATAGAATAAGGACATATTGATTTGAACAGCAAAGTATGGTAGACTTTCTCATATTTTTTGACTAATCATCGCTTTTTGGACATCTTTGTGATTTCTAGCCTTCTGATTCCCATCTCCCCTGAGGAGGAATCCAGAAAAAAATTTGACCTTAGGCTTCATCAGTTAGATAGACCCACTTGAAACTAATATTTAGAAATGAACAATTTGAAAAAAGAAAGCTCTATGCATGATCTATTTGCTGGGCAAAGCTGGGGCAGAGGCCTCTGGCTTCCAGGGCAGCCACGTCAGTGGTGATGTCCCCTTAGGTTCCCCAGGGCAGCAGCAGCAGTAATGGTTTTATTAGGCCAGGTGGCTCATGTGGTGTTGGGTGTTGTTTCAAGAACCGCCTCAAGCCTGTTTGTCCAGCTCACTCCACAATTCTGTGAGCGACCCCAGATATTCTTTCTTCTTCTTTTTACCTTTTTATTGAAACATAATATGCATACATATCTGGTGGCATACCAAGGGCAGGGTGGTGGGAGGGGTCTACCCTGGGTACACACATAGGAGGTGTGTGTCTGTAGATCATCTAAAAACAATGATAAAGCTGATTAATCTGCTTTTTATTACCACCATGCACAGTAACTTCTAAACAGGTCAGTGATAAAAGAATCCTCTCGGAAATAATCTTTTGATGCTTAAGTTTTAAACAATTGGTGCAGTTGCTATTGAATTAAAAAATATATATATGTATATACTATATATATATACACACACATAAATATATGCAAGGCAAATCAGTACACTTTATTTCTGATCCTTTAATAAGCATTGTATTCTATAATAAAATTAACTTGGAGGACACCCAGTTATACAGTTGGGCCCTGACACACATGGGCTCAGCTACATGTGAACATTTCAAGAGTAAGTCTCAAAGGCCTGAAATCTTCTGAGCTGGCTTTCGTCACAGATTGAGGTCCTACGTATTTCTGCATTTACATAGAGGGTTCAAAATACACAACTGTACGGTGGTGGTAAAGACAAAGAAACAGAACTTGAGTAGATTTAATTCTGTCAATCTACGTGACTACGTGACTACGTGAAGTTTTTATTTGTATTCAAAATTTAAAACAGTGAGACAGAGGGAACTGCAAGATGTAATATTTTTGTTCGGTAAGTGCAAATTTTACTTCATACATCATATATTTTCCTGAATTTGAATAATATCTTTAAAACGGAAATTTCTTCTTTTTAACTGTTAATTATTTAAGCACTTATATATAATATGTGTGTGTATACACCCATATACATACACAGACAGACACATATATATAAAATTTAACTAAAGAAAGATTTCACTGTCTACATTTCCTTTATGGCCATTATTATTTTAGTTTTATTTCATGACTATTATTGAAAATTATTTTGTCATGTAGAGGAGGAAGGTGTTTAAAAATAAATATGCTAGGGACCCCCCTGCACATGTTGGAGATGTACGATAAATACAGTGAATCTTCACAAACACACATACCAGTGTATCCCGAACCAGAGCAAGAGACACTATTATGAGAACCTCAACACGCTGCTGTGCTCCCCTCCAAACACAGAGCCCCTTCCCAGCGGCCAACACTGTTCTGATTTCAAACAGCATGGATTGGTTTTGCCTGTGTCTGTGTTAGATATAAATGGAATCACACAACATGCACGCTTTGGTTTCTGGCCTCTGTTGCTCGACATTACGTTTGTAAGGTTTATCCATGCTGTTGCATGTAGTTGTAGATCCTTTGTTCTTATTGTATGGACATTCCGATGTGTAATTGCCTTACCCTATATTGTCTTTCTAGTGTTAATGGGCATTTGGGTAGTTTCCATCTTTTGTAAGATTCATGGCACTCCTATGAATATTCTAGGACATGTCCTTTGGGGGACATACATTTGAGTTAGGTATAGATCTAGAGGTGAGGTTGTTGGAACACAAGGTATACATATGTTTGCCAAACAATTTTCCAAAGTGGCTTTACTACGTTAAGTGTCTTTTTTTTTTTTTTTTTGTGAGGAGATCAGCC
Organism: Diceros bicornis minor; assembly: GCF_020826845.1. Lineage (NCBI taxonomy): Eukaryota > Metazoa > Chordata > Mammalia > Perissodactyla > Rhinocerotidae > Diceros > Diceros bicornis. Next base: position 87,816,867 of record NC_080746.1, on the reverse strand, counting down.
CTGAGCTAACATCCGCCAACCCTCCTCTTTTTTTGCTGAGGAAGACGGCCCTGGGCTAACATCGGTGCCTATCTTCCTCCACTTTATATGGGACGCCGCCACAGCATGGCTTACCAAGCAGTACTTCGGTGCGCGCCCGGGATCCGAACCAGCGAACTCCGGGCCGCCGCAGCGGAGCGCGCGCACCCAACCGCTTGCGCCACCGGGCCGGCCCCTAAGTGTCTTTTTAATAAATGTATTTTCTGCATTATCGTCCAGAATCAGTTTCTGCTCCTTGGGGCTAAGAACCTTATGACATAGTTGCCATTAAATAATGGGAGATTTTACATTAAAATATAGATGATCAGTTTATTTTGAAAAATTGAACAGTCTGGCAGCACTGGGTTAAAATTCCTCTTATCAATCATTGACTGAAGCTGCACGGTGTCTGCTCCCTTAGCCAAGTCTTGTGCTCTTTGGTTTGCCACGGTCCCCACCACTCCCTGTCGTCCCCACCACGGTCCCCACCACGGTCCCTACCACTCCCTGTCGTCCCCACCACGGTCCCCACCACTCCACCTCTCCCACATGCAGCCTACTTGATCATTTATTTTACATACCTAGCCCGTGTAAACACCTGAGTTTAGGATCTTGCACAATACTACTACCAAAGAGAAACTTTGTAAGAGCAGATCTGATTGTTGGTCCCCTTTATGAGACTTTGAGCCACTCCCGATTGCCCCTGACAGCAGGCCTCAACCTTAGGAATCACCTAAGAGCTTTGCAGATCCTTGGTCTTTCCAATCTCACCCGTCGTTCTTCTTGAGATTCTGAATCATTAGAGCCCAGAGATCTGCATCTTAATGAGGAAGCTCTAAAAAAAGTCTGAGGTGTTCCTTGGATCATGATTTGAGAAACACTGGCCTATTGAATGAAATCCAAACTCCTTACCATGGCATATAAGGGCCGTGTGCCTCTGCCCAAAGACACGCATACACACAAGGGCATGCACACGCACGCATGCATGCACACGCACGTACACCCCAGGTCCAGTCCTATTGAACTGTGTGTGCTTCCTGACCTCACCACTGTCTCATATCCGCGGGCCTGTGCTTGTGCCCCTCCCTTTACCCTGAACGTCCACTGTCCTGTGTCCACTGATAAGCCACACTAACTCGCAAGACTCCGGGAAACCTCGTAGGCACACTCCCTCACTCCCTCCCTTCTCTGTCTGCCTCTGTGTCCCGTGCACACTTCCATATGTGATCACTACAACGTTATGTTATACTCATCCTCTGCCTGCCCCTCCTGGTCTGTGAGCCCCTCAGCAGCTGTGACTGTGCCATTGGTCTCTGTAGCAAGGAGCCTAGCATAGCGTTTGATGCTCACTAGATGGCTTAAACCACTGAGCCACGCAAAGAATAAAAATACTACTCTCTTGAAATTAAGCCAAGCACCACAATTCACCTCTAACTAGATAGATATACCTCTAGCTATGGAAATTCTTTTCCAACTATAGAAGTGCAAAAAAAGGCCTTAATAAAGGAAAGCATATCAAATTTCTGCTGATCCAGAAGCTCCATGAGTGAGCAGGACTAATATTTCAAGATGTGCACTCTAGGGTTTTCTTTTAAAGTCTCAGGAGATGGAGGTGACGTGCCCCAACTCCAGGCTGTTTTCCTCTCTAAACTATTAACATCAGAATTCATACTTTCTGGCAGTTTTTCATTGCAGAATAATGGTGTTCTGAAGCATAGCTGTTTTGGAGGTAGAAACAACCCCATTACATTTGAATCTGAGCCAAAGACATGGTCCTTTATGCTCAGGAGCTCTCCCCCTTCTACACAGATATAAACAGATGTTACTTCTTGGGCCTTGTATCCTATCCCCATACGCACCCTAATGTCAAGCTACAAAATTTTCCTTGTCATTTCTCAGATGCAAAGGTTCTCCCCTCCTTCTGAACTTGGTGGCTTGTGCTTGGCTCTCTACGTACGGCCTCTCGATGAAGTCCGTCGCGTCTGCTGCTCTTGTCGACATGCTGCCCTGCCCCGCCTCACTGGCTGCTCCTCATCCGTGTTCTCATCTCGCCAGGGCGCACCACTACCACTCTGCCTGTTGCAATGCTGTAGTTCACTTCCCTTTCTCCTAGACCAAAGGGACTGTTTCATCTCTGTAGCCTCAGTGCCAGAACAGCAGTTGCTTACTCAATGCTTTCTGAATTTCCTGTGCACCTATAGTGTGTCAGACACTGTTCTGGGCACGTGGGATACACCAGTGAGCAAACCCGGCAAAGGTCCACCTGTGGGGCTTACATTCTAGCAGGGGGACACAGACAAGAAGAATAAATAAGCAAATCCATAGCAAGTTAGAAGGTAATGAGTTCTGTGGGGAAAATAAAGAAAAAATAGAGCAGGGTAGAGAAGCAACGAGTTTGGGCTGGTGGTCTAATGGGTGGCCAACTTACTCAGCAACGGGGAAGCCAGAGCAAGACTGTCAAGGAGGCTTCATTTGACCTCCATGTACAGGACTGAGCAGGAATTTCTCAGGTTGGAAGGTGGTTGTGAGAGGTTTAAACCCCAAAGGGCATTCCAGGCAGCAGAAGCCTGGTGTCCACAGGCACGCACTCCTGAGAGCTGATGATGTGGGGGCGGGAGCTCTGTGCGCGGTGTGGGGAGCAGAGTGCGGGTCCAAGAGTGGAAGATGAAGCTGGTGAGGAGCGTGGGTCCAGGATGCGGAGGGACTTGTCTGCCCTGCTAAGGAGTTTGCACTTTACCCTGCAGACAGCGGAGTCCCGTTGATGATTTTATGCAGGGGAATGTCATGTTTATATTTATTTTTAGGAAGATAATTCTGGCAGATGTACTGGAGTGGTGAGAGACTGGGCAAGTCACTTAACCTCTCTCTTCCTCTGTTTTACCATCTATCAAATGAGACGAGCCATATCTGCTCTACTTACCTCGTAGAACTGGGGTGAGAAATAAACGAGATAAGAGACGTGAAAACACTGAAGAGTACATGGTGCTGTAAGAACATGAGAGGTGCCCTTGTTTCAGCTGTGCTGTGTTTGGGATGTGGTTTTAGAGAAGCTCAAGGAGTCAAGGAGCAGAGGACAACTCCTGTTCTGTCTCCCTAAAACAATAAAACGCAATAATACTTTAATTTATTGAATGCCCATTTCGGCACTCCACTGTACAAAGAGCTAAGGAGTTTTTACAGAAAATAGAGAAAACCAACCCTGGAGAGCTGATGCTCTAACTGGAAACACAGGATACCTCTAAGAAATGAAAACAAGTACATGTAAATACAATCCAATCCAACAGGAAAATGCTGGAGGGGGTGGAGACTGAAGGAGTGAGAAAGACTCTGACAGGAAGAGTCATGTAGTTGCCCTAATGAAGAAGATGATTTGCTAAATAACATCGCCCCTCTGTCATTCCACTCCCCATGATGAGGCCAGAGGAAAACATTTCACCAGGTGGAAAATTTTATTTCATAATTGATTGCATTATGCAATCCATTCTTCCAAAAGCAATGCTTATAAACAGATTACCACATTTTGACATTTTCAAAATTGTGAGTACCTTGGTGACAAATATGACTAAGCCTCATGACGGAAACATCCTGGGTTAGTCTACCAAGTGCTTCTCCATCCTCAGGTATTTGCTGGGTAAAAACAGGTCCTGGGCATATTAAATGATTTCTCTAGGTTCCTTCTTGAATGCAAGTTCGAGTTGGCTCCACCTCCTTCGTATCATATCTTTGTGTCTCCTGCTGGCCTGTGTAGTGCCATAAATATATTACATTTTAAACTTTAGATGCCTCTGTGTTTTCTTTTGTAGATTATGATGACAGGGTGTGTATCTGTGTAAGAGTGGCAGAACCCTCTGTGTTTGGGAAATATTGATAGAGGACAACGCAATAAAAAGTTTTATAAGGGATATGTTAGCTTCTTCCCGGCCTTTGTAAAAACATTATTTCATTTATTAAACATTCTCTGAGTTGGTAAATTATCTTTTTACTCAAGGTTTTTAGTTAGGAATCATATAACCTTTAAGATATTATTTTTTAAAGCAACCATTCAACTGAAAGGAAGTTCTTAGTGTGTGAGTCTTCAGTATGTGCTTAGCACGTGATTATCACCTCAGTAAACCAATAATCTGATTAAGGAGACAAGATTTATACATACGAAACAGTTAGCAAAAAAACACTGTAGTATAAAATGTACTAAATTATGAGATGTAAGCTAAAAGAGCTATAGGAGTGAACTAGCTTCATTAGAAACGATTTTTACTTTCAAAGCCGATGTATCAATGTGTGCTACTGATAGTTAGCGTAAATATGACCAGTTCTCCTTGCCAAGGGTGTGGTGTAATGGAAAGAGGACGGCTTTGGTATTCAGCAACCTGGGTCCTAATCCAGGCTCTGAAACCTTTCTGTTGTATGACCTTGGGCAAATTACTTAACCTCAACTATGAAATGCACCTATTAATAGTAGCAAGCATGACTCTTGTAAATAAATAATGGCAATTCCTAGAAAGAAGATAAACATGTCAGCGTGTTTGTATTTAGTTCTGCCTCTTACCACCTACCCAAGAAAGGATTTTTTGCCACTGTGGGGTATTTCCCCGAGGGCCCTCAGAAACGGGGAAAAGGCAGTCATTTTCTCGTTGAAATTTAGAATAATATCCTTGGATGATGAGAGTGTGCAATGGGAAATACAACTGGATAGGTAGGGTAGGACTAATTACGCAGCAGCTTGAGAGTCAGGCAGAGTGATCAGGGAGGCCACCGTCAGGTCCTAAGCAGGGGAGGGTCGAGATAAAGTGATGGGACGTGGAGACGGTGGACAATGGGAAGGGAAAGGAAAAATCAGATAAGAGACATTTAAAAATGTCATTTTGTCCTCTGACACTAAATGTAATAGGTACATTATAGCAGGTTGGGAAGTACGAAAAATATAAAGCAGAAAATAATTACCAAAAGTCCTTCACCCTGACATCCTCATTGCTTATGTTTTGCCATATTTCTTCTGAGTCCTTCCACTTTCATTACTCCTAATAGACATTTGGGGAGAATACTGAAATAAAGACAATTCAAAGCTTATGTCCCCTCTTCTGGGAAGAATTCTTGGATTTCCATGCAGGATTCATCCTCTGTGCTTACAATATTTTATACCTATCTAACAGGGACCAAAAATAATTTTAAACCAAATGAAATAAATGTGATTAATGTCAGTTATTCTAGGAGTGGCTATAGAATTCTTCTTTAAGGGAAGATTGCTCTTTTATTTGTAAGAAAAGCAACTTATTAATGTGACTTCTGAGTTATGCAAAGGTAAAAGCAAATCCTGCTTTGGGACAGAGCAGTTCAGGAATTGCTAAATTGCTTTGCATAACAATGTAAAAGACAGTCTTGCTGTGAGCAGGGAGCGTGTCTGTAGAAATTATTATTTAAACAGGACTTTTACTTGCTGGGGCTAAAGGAGAGATTTTGGGATGCTTGACTTGGGTGAGGGCTGAGGACAGGCTATGGAGGACTTCTGTCTCGAGGTTTAAGAGCTGGCTCCTGCAACCCAGCAGCAGGCAAAGGGCTGAGCAGGGAGACGTCCTACAAGTGACATCCTGGATAGGGGCGCAGCCAGTGGACCCCAGGTTCTAGTAACATTTCCATAAACACGAGAGTATTTGTGGCCAGTGCTTTTCAGGATTAAAGGAAGCACTTATGATCGCTAGACGTGCTGTAGCCCGCTGGGAGACAGCAGCCTGAGGAAGTGGATCAGACCCTTAAGTGGATAAGGTCCTTGTTACATCAGGGGCTATTCTGAGACCTCTAGCAGATATTAGCTCCTTTAATCCTGGCAACAACCTTCTTATCCCCAGTTTGCAGATGAAACAGGCACAGCAGAGTGAAATCCCTCCAGGGGCCCAGGAAGCGGTGGAGCCGGGCCTCCAGTCTTGCTGGTAAACACTGACCGTCTCTTGGACAGGACGGTGCCTTGCCATCTGCAGTCACCTGGGACTGCGGTTCAGTGTCCGTGGAGAACCGGAGGGAAAGAGGAATGCAAAACTGGAGACCCTGGGGACGTCTGTCAGAGCATTTGCCAGATATTTTCATGCATGCCTCTTTCCCACCCAGCAGGCTGATTTCTTCGTGGGCAGGAATGTGTTGTGTTCTCTCTGTATCCTCAGTGCTAAGCACAGTGCCTGGCGCATAGTAACCACTCAAAAAATATTTACGCAGAAGAGCACACGGGACACATCAATGATGACTCCAAGGTGCTGAGTCTGGTTTTGAGAGAGTGATGGGGCTATTTGGAGACAGCTAACTCTTTAGGTAGAGGGTCCTTGCAGCCTAATAAGCATGCTATTATTTTGAACAAGTTTTATATTTTTCAGCCTTTCGTCCTAGAAAAATCTCCATTCGGAAACGGGCTGAATTTTGCTTGTAATTTTCTCTCCAATGCCAAATTACAATAGGGCAGGAGCCAATCTGAGATTTACAGCCTTGAATATTACCATGATATCTGAGCACCGGTAATAAGAGCCATCTATGAACTTGGTAGGATTTACAGCATGTTTCAATCTTGTGTCCAGCCCTAATATATAACAAAACACAGTGGGACAGTCAAGTAAAATTCATGTAGCATGCAAGGTGCAAGGAGTAGTGAGTGAGTGCGCCAGTGCCTGATCGTGGGACTTGGGTTCCCTCCTAACAAGTCCACGGGGGATTTTGGATGACTGATGCACTGCAGCTAAAGACATTTGATGTTAACTTAAGATAAAGTGCCCTGGATAGTCTGTGTTTAGTATTATTGCTGTTATTGTTGTTGTTAGGATTAAGCCAAGAGCAAAAGCAAGATTTTACCTTAAAACCAAAAGGCAAATATGAAAAAATTCAAAAACGTACAAGAGTGGAGAGAATAGTATAATAATTCTTACATTGCTAGCATCCAGTTTCAACAGTTATTAATTTGTGGCCAGTCTTCTTTCATCCATTGGTCCTCATTCCACCCCAGATTATTTTGAAACCAATCCCACACACTGTATCATGTGTCTATAAATATTTCTGTATGTAGTTCTAAATGAAAAGAAGTCCTTTTTAAACTTACCACACCTAAAAATTAATCATACTTCTTTAACATCATCAAATATAGAGTCAGAGTTCAAGTTTCCCTGATGATTGCCTGGTTAGATGTTTGTAGTTTGCTTGAATAAGGATGCAACTAGATTCTATACCTTGTGGTGGATTGACACGTCAGTTGAGTCTCTTAATTTACAGGTTCCCCTTCCATCTCTCTTTTTCTTGTGATTTTGGTTCTGTGGAGTACCTCACATGTGGATTTTACAATTGCATCTAACCTGGATTATTTAGCATGTTCCTTTCTCCTTAGTATTTCCTGTGAATTGGTTATTACATCTAGAGTTTTCATTAAATTCATTTGGGCAGGATGTTTTATCAGTAGTGGTTTATAGGTGTGTATTTCTATCAGCAGGCATGTGTTCAGGATCAGAACTGGCCACTCCAAAATGTGTCTCTTTGGCATGAGGATTATTTTGGGGCTGGTTACTTTTGCAAAACTGCAGGCAGGGGAGAAGCTCTGAAAACGAAGTAGAAGTTACTCTCTGTAGGAGACATTTACATTTGTAAGGGGACTCTCCATTTGTAAAGATGTCTCCCTCTCTGTACTAGGAAGATAGGATGACCTTACCTCTAGAAACTCTTATCAGTGCAGAAGGCAAGGACTTAAATCTGCATAATAACCTTACTCTTGTTTACTGTGCTTTTCTGGTAATCTCCCATAGCTGACTCCCCCTACCTCGAACATCCTCCTTTGTCTTTAGCTGAAGGTGATATTTAAGGTGGCAACCTCAGCCATTCTGGCGAGTAGATCAGTTTTCCTGGGTTTCTCCCATGTATACATGCCATAAAGCTTTGTTTGATTTTCTCCTCTTATTCTGTCTCATATCAATTTACTTTGTAGGCCATCCAGAAAGGCCTAGAGGGTAGAGGAATTGTCCTCCTCCCCTACACACGGTTATTTTAGTTTTTGTGATGTTAGCAGCCAGGGATCATCATTACCTGTATCCAGCAATTCATTAGAGGTTGCACAATTCACTGGTTCATTAGAGGTTACCTTAATTTTTCTAATTCTAGAATTCTTTCATTATTTATCAGTGGGAATAATTCTGTAAAGAGAAACTTGTCATCAACTATTTGATTACTTTAGGATGTAGTTCATATAAGAAAAGCAGGACAAATGCTTGATTCTTTCCCTTTATTCAGCAGATTTTAAAATAAATTGGTTCCCTAGCATCCTCCAAAGATGACAAGGGAGATGCGTTTTAAGTATCAGTTTAAACACATGGATTTACAAAAACTTGATATATTTCAATCCATTGTGATTACTGGCCAGTTGATGCTTTTGCGAGTTGAATCTTGACTCTTTGTAAGAGACCTCAAGCATCTTTGAAGGCATTCAGACTTCCACAGAGATGTTTCAGATTCATCTTGTAGATTTCCTACCCTGGACTGAGAATCAGCTGTTTATCCAGGGAACTCTGGGTCATTTTAGAGGGAAATGGTATTTAGAAACCACAATCTGGGGGCTGGCCCCATGGCGTAGTGGTTAAGTGTGCGCACTCCACTGCTGGCGGCTCGGGTTTGGATCCCGGGTGCGCACCGATGCACAGCTTGTCCAGCCATGCTGTGGCGGCATCCCATATAAAGTGGAGGAAGATGGGCACGGATGTTAGCCCAAGGCCAGTCTTCCTCAGCAAAAAGAGGAGGATTGGCATAGTTGTTAGCTCAGGGCTGATCTTCCTCACCAAAAAAAAAAAAAAGAAAAAAAGGAAGAAATCACAATCTGAGAACTAGTGGGAATAGGACTTCTTTTTTTTTTTTTTTTGGTGAAGGAGATCGACCCTGAGCTAACACCTGTGCCAATCTTCCTCTACTTTATATGGGATGCCACCACGGCATGGCTTGATGAGTGATGTGTAGGTCCGCACCCAGGATCTGAACCTGCAACCCCCAGGCCGCTGAAGCAGAGCACACAAACTTAACCACTATTCCACCGGGCTGGCCCTGGAATAGGACTTCTTTGAATTAAAAAAAATTTCTAGATCCAAATATCAAAACCTTAGAATATTTAGAGCACCACCCATTTAGAGTGGCTCACAAGATTCCTAGAGATTTTTCCCTTAGAGAGTTACTACTTTGATAAAGCACTGTGTTCTTTGAACATCCATGTTTAAAAAAACACTACCTAGAAGGAAATAATAACAATATCATTATTGCACTTGGGGCCTGTGGTAGGCTGAATGTGTGTGACCCCCAAAGATGTCTACGTCCAAATCCCGGGAACCTGAGCATGTTACCTCACATGACAAAAGAAACTTCGTAGGTCTGATTGAATGAAAAGTCCTGAGATGGGGAGGTTACCTGGGTTGATGGGGTAGGCCCTAAACGTAATCCCAAGTGTCCCTGTAAGAGGAGATAGATGGAGATTTGACCATAGAAGAGGAGAAGGTGACATGACAACAGAAGTGGAGATGGAAGTGATGTGGCCACAAGCCAAAGAATGCCGGCAGCACCCAAAGCTGCAGGAGGCCAGTAAGAGATTCTCTGGAGCCTCCTGAAAAGCCCGGCCCAGCCCACCCTGATTTTAGCCCCATAAGACTTATTTTGGACTTTTGTCCTCCAGAACCGTAAGAGAATAAATTTCTGTGTTTTAAGCCATTAAATGTGTGGTGATTCGTTATAGCAACAGTAGGAAACTCATACAGAGCCTCATCGTACAATGAGAGACAGGAAGTAGGGCGATGTATTTTGGAGAAACAGGAAATCAGAAAAGTTGTGAGCCTTAGCAGGCTGCTAGGATCTGGTGAAGGGCTTGTGTTTAGAGGAGAGAAAGTAAAGGACAAGTTCTCAGGGCAATTGTTACACTTCCCCTTCCGCATCTGTTTTATCGACTTGAACTTATGCAAGCAGCTTTGGAGAGACCCTGCTTGCACGCTCCAGTGCAGAAGGTCTGTCTGCAGATGGCCACACCAGGCTTGAAGGGACGTGTGAAACTCTCAGGAACAATTAGGTGCTGATGGGATGGGATTTGGCAAACCCACGGTGTCACGTGGGGCTGGCAGCAGGACGGGAGGGGAGAGCAAAGGCTTTCAGACCACTGTTCTTGGTAATAACAATGACTGTTAGCAAGTAATAAAAGAGCTTTTCATCAACCGTTGACAGTGGAATAATTCAAAACACATTTTTGTGAGGAAAGAAGACGTAATAGGATTGTGTGGTAGTTGGAACTAAGGAGCTGAAACTGTTGCTTTTTTAATGGGGCTGAAGGCTGGTGCTGCAACCTCATGTTCTGTGTGGTTTCCACGAGAAAGTGGGAATCACCCTGCTGATCAAACGCTTCGTAAACTCTTCCCTCTGACTTATGGTTTCTGAGACAGACATGGTACACACTGGCTGCATTTTGCTTCATGCTTCAAAAGTTTAAATAAATAATCCTTCACTTCAATTCAAAAGCTATCAGGAAAATGATATTGTTTTTACTCATCCTAGTGAGGGGAGGCACTTCTGAAATGCCCACGCTTTTGAGCAGAAAGAGAGTATTTCCGCCAGCGAAGCGTGTAGTGAGTTCCCAAGCCATCAGCCGAACTTTTTATCACAAAGGAAAGATGAATGCCCACTCTAAACTTCGGCTGCCTCTGTTTTTCCTATATATGGTCAGTGGTTTCCGTAGACTCAGGTATGACCTGCTGTTTTTCCCATATATGGTCAGTGGTTTCCATAGACTCAAGTATGAGAAAGGCTTTGGATAATAAGGTTTTATTCTCTTGGCTAATGGAAAGTTTTTGATATTTAGGTGAAAAAGTCAGAATACTTTGTTGGATGAGTTGTGCAATTCACAAGAGGACAGAAATTCACCCTCGTGTTGAGTAGCCCCAAGGGGCCACAGCAAGGTTACTGTACTTGGGAAGAAAGGAAACGGATGTCCTTTTAAAATTCCCCAAAGTCCCTTTCATAAAAGTGTATCAATCCCCATTAAAGAACACCACTTGATCACTTTGACTTCCTTTGGCAAAATAACCATGAGAGTTTGCCATGAATTGGACATCAAAGAACCAATAAATTTAAAGAGCAGTTTTCAACATTAAAGGCTCACTAGCTGGTATGTTTCATTATTACTACATCCATGTTAAGAAAAAAAGAATCTCAGTTCTAACTAAGGACACGCCTCTCAAGCTTTGACAGAGAGAATGTGCCCAAGACCTACCTTATGAAGGAAGAACAGTGATGTAAATGCTGTGACCAAGAATCTGCTTCATGGCGCCTAGAACGTTGTCATTAAAGATTCACGGCTTTCAGTTGAAAACAGTCTTTCCTAGACTCTCTTCTCTGTGGATGCAAAGGATACTACATTAAGTCACACATCTTCAGATTACTTTTATCTAGTAAAAACAGGGAGCAAGTTAGGAAGCCTTGGGAAATCGGGGTACAGTGAGGCTGAAGTGGGGAAGGACGCTGAAGGGGCGATGACGGTGCCTGGCAGCACAGCTCACCCTCCTCGCAGTCTCTCCTCGGGCGGCCCTGAGTCCTCCCGTTATCTCAGGGGTGGCAGACTCGGCTATCTAGGGCACCTGAAGTTACACAGGCACTTACGTGCGTGTGAAGAGCACGGAAACTGGACAGCAGGCCGTGTCTAAGAGACCAGCGTCTTCTTAGCTCCTCCCACTGTGGCCATGCTTCTGATTCCTCAAAAAAGCTGGAAATCAGCATTTCTATATGGAATCCCCTGATTTTAAAATATAAACAACTAATTCCAGTGTTCTTAGCACCTTGTGCAGACTAAACAAAGTGTGTCTGTAGCTGAGTTGGGGCCTTCGGCTACCATTTTACATTAGCTTAGGAACAAATTTTGCATTTTTGAGACTTTGTAGGTAATTTATGAGAAAAGACCAAGATTCTCTTATATCTTCTATGTAGAATGTCCCCGGTAAGAATAAAGAAGGAAAATAATCACTTAAAAGCGAATTTAAAATGATACTTAAAAAGTTTTTTTTGCCTTTAATCTTGCAGACTACACATTTCCACAGTTACTCAGGTTGGCATCTTCCCCATCACTCCTTCAGCGAGGCTGTTTTGTGCATTTGTGAAAGAGCTGATAGTCTCGTCACTTTCTTCAGGAGGACCCCCAACCTTCTAAACACGTTTTTTAAGATTTGCATTCATGAAGGTTTGCTTTTTGTGCTGTGAAGTTCAGTGGGGCACTTATCCACCATTACTGTGTCATACAGAATAGTTTCACTGCCCTAAAAACACACCCTGTGCTTCACCGTTCAAATGCTTTTTTGGTCTAGTCCCCATGAACCAGACATGAGAGAGAGTGTGGAGTGCTGTCTAGAACGATACTATTGTGAATACAAAATATTTATTTTCAGCTGCAAAAAAGGAATGTATTGGCAGGGTTTAGTTGCAAGAAACAGAACTAACTTGCTATTTTAAGCAGAAAGTGATTTAATATAGGGTTCTAGGTTGGACCTCCAGAATCACTCCCAGAACAGCACCAAAGAACTAACCCTCTACCTCCGCCCTAATGAGGAAGGTGGGAATCAGGAGGCCCTGTTGACCTCAAGAACAAGAGACTGGAGCTGCACTCTAGAGGTCAGGAGGCCACTGCACAGCCCTGCAACTGCCCTTGACCTTCACAAATTCAAAGGCTGTCCCCTGCTAACATGCTACAGTAAATTCCAAGATCTTCATAAGCGTGATTCCCAACAGCTTCAGCCACCATAGTAGAAAGAGGGCCCCCTCCTCCCTTCTGCCTTCCAGCTCCAACACAGTGCCTCTAATGGACAGAGCCGGCTGACACCCAGAAACCCTAGCGCAGTGGGTTGACTGATGTCTCCCCCAAATGTATGTCCACTCAGAACCTGAGGATGTATTTGGAAAAAGGGTCTTTGCAGAAGTAATTATGTTAAGAATCTTGAGATGAGATCATCCTGGATTATCTGGGTAGGCCCTAAATCCAATGACAAGTGTCCTTAGAAGAGACAGAGAGGAAATGACAGAGAGGAAACGACAGAGAGAAGGAAGGCCACGTGAAGATGGAGGCAGAGATGGGAGTGATGCAGCCACAAACCAAGAGTGCCTGGAGCCATCAGAAGCTCCAAGAGGGGTTCCTGGAGCCTCTAGAGGGAGCACAGCCCTGCCAACCCCTCAATTTTGGACTTCTAGCCTCTAGAACTGTGAGAGAATACATTTCTGGGTTTTTTTTTTTTTCCTCCTTTTTTGATGAGGAAGATTGTCTCTGAGCTAACATCTGTGCCCATCTTCCTCTATTTTGTATGTGGGACGTCTCCACAGCATGGCTTGATGAGCAGTGTGTAGGTCCACACCCGGGATCCGAACCCTTGCACCCTGGGCCGCTGAAGCGCAGCACACGAACTTAACCACTACACCACTGAGCCGGCCCCCCATTTCTGTTGTTTTAAGCCACCCAATTTGTGGTAATTTCTTATGGCAACCCTAGGAAATAAGACATCTAGCTTTAAGTGACTCTAGGAAATGTCCTCCACGTCAGCTTTCCAGCCTCTGCCATATAAAAACACTACTAGAAGGAGGCTGTGGGGATGCCGTGTGCTAATCGACCAGGTCTACCACTTGGAAACAGAAGTTATGGATCACGACAGAAAAAAGATTTCTCCTGAGCCGGCTTGTTTACATTTACAAATCTGAGGGTCCTAGCCTTCATGTCCCCCACGCCCTTAGATGAGGTCACACCAGCCAAACACACACCAAGTACAACGCCAATAGCAGCGGCCTTCCTCTTCCGTTAAAAATGTTGCCCATGTAAAGGCTCTTGGGCCAAGTCTAAATTGGCTGAGTTCATCTTGATTTGTGAAGCAACAGAAGGTGACCTACTTTGGCAAAAAAATCTTGGGTATTCTTTATTTCCACTGCTAAATGCACAGTGGCCTTCAATGGCACGTGACAACACACCTCCTGAAGTTAAATGTGAGGCATTAAATACCATGCTGTGGAATATACATTCTATTTAAGACATGCAAGAATATGTCATGTTTCTGTCATCACATAAGGTTAGTTAAATGGGCTTTATAGTCTTACGGAATAAAAGAATTGAGGCCGGCCCATCGGCACAGCGGTTAAGTGCACACGCTCTGCTTTGGTGGCCCGGGGTTCGTAAGCTTGGATCCCGGGCGTGCACCAACGCACCACCTGTCAAGCCGTGCTGTGGCGGCGTCCCATATAAAGTAGAGGAAGATGGGTACGAATGTTAGCCCAGGGCCAATCTTCCTCAGCAAAAAAGAGGAGGATTGGCATCAGATGTTAACTCAGAGCTGATCTTCCTCACACACACACACAAAAAAAATCATTTTCTTAGCTTGTCCCAGCAAAACTGAGTCTAAGTAAGCCGTTATATAAAAATTGTTATTTTATATAATAATTACTAGTGTTGACGCCAAGACTCTTCCTGTGTGAATTCTACCACCCCTTTGCCGGGAGACTGGGCTGGTATCTGAAGCTGAGGAGGATACCAGAACTGGGAGATAAAGCAGAGTTTAGAAACTTATGAAAATCCAAAGTTCAAAAAGTCAGAAGGGGACGTGGTGGGTCTTCAAACAGAAAGGAGGAGGATATACTGGAGCGGAGACTCTGAGACCATAGGACGAGAACACAGTGATGCGAGAATCTGGGAAAAGACCCTCCACAGGGGTCAAGGAGTATGCTGCTGTCTGTACCTCCTTTTCAGTAGGAGCTGAGGTGTGGTGCCCTGTGGATTAGCAGTTGACAAGGTCAGAGTAGAAGAGACACTGGGACAATGAGCACCCTGGTATGATAACCAGCCCGTGATAAATATAGTCAGAAACTCACTGCAGTGAAGGCATCCACATGTTCTCAGCCACATGGGTGGTATACATACAATAACCAGCAATTTAGCATTAAAGATGCACAGTTCAGTCTCTAACTATAAACTCATGAAATTCAGAAGCTCTATGTGTTTGACAATATTACAGAGTGGACAGCACCTATATGATGTGACTTATGGATGGAAGGATGGGTAGATGGATGGATGGAAAAAATCTATCCCCAAAAACATTGCTCCCATTTACCATTACAGATCTCTTCCTTGGGCTAAAGTACCCAGCAGCCTCTTTTAATATGCAAATAAACCACACTGAATATCAACATATTAGTTATAATAGCAAAGACTACCTGTATAGAGCTGTGCAGTTAAGAAAGTATCATCTTGTAAATATTCCACATCACTTTCCTCACATTTATGGGGAGAGATCAGTGAGGAGATTGGAGCTTTGATGGGGAGATACAGGAGGACTGATTTGGGAGCAGAGGGCATGGTCAGAGGTGACAGCTTGAGCGGAGGGACACATCAGAGGGCTCCAGGCATCCCAGGGCACTCGGGGCCAACGGGGCCTGAGGATGCCAAGAGAGGGGGTGCTGCAGACGACCGCGCCCCTGACGGCCTCACTGCCTCGAGGTCTCGCTGGTGCTCTCTGCAGCTGTCCACATGACTGCCATCCTCTCTCTCTCACGCTCTCGCAGCGCCACGGCCCCTGCTGTTTTCAGAGACAAACCATCACACACAGATCTCCAGCGGCAGAAATCGGGACAGCATTTTTGTTGTGGAAGAATATGGTGGGGTTTTTGAATTATAGCTGCAATCCTAGTATTTGGTGACTTAATTCAAGAACTTTTCTTTACTAACTTATGCCTGGAATTTAAAAGATTTTTTTGTGTGTATTATCTCAGTACTTTAGTACCAGTGTCATACTCTCTAAGTACCAGTTATTGGCAGGCATTTTTGTGGCCTTTCTTGCAGTAAAGAGTCAAATAAAAACTGTATTTTTAACATAACATGAGCCTTGATAATGGATAAAACCATTTAAGTGGAGAAAAGACAAAAAAATGAAAAAGGTATCCATTTTAAACAAACCAACCAACAAATAACCCTAATAACCATGAGCAGCATTTTCAGTTTGGAGAGATTTTTTGGTGCTGTGGGTTGAAGTGAGTTTCACAGTAAACACTCCGTGGAGTAGTTGATGGGTGGAGTGCGAGTTTACATATAGATCTGGTGGCACTGACGGTCTCTTCGGAGCAGGGCGAGGAAGCTGGGTCACATTCTTTCCATGACATTTTAATGAGCAGTTTAGGGAGTGTGGCTGGTGTGGTGACAGTAAGCGGGGACAAGTGGCAAAGATTAACCCACTATTCATTTCGCCTGACTAAGAATTTAATACCTCGCTGTGTCTGGTACTGTCAATATGGTGGTAGAAAATACGCACTAGATTGTGCTCTACAATGTATTGTATAGAATAACTCCAATGGCTAGTTAAAGTATTTTAAAGGTTTTTGGTTGTTAATAATATTCCTTTTCCTCATTTTTCTATAAGGATCATGCATTATTAATAGTATATTTATATTTTTGTGGAGATATAATTCATCTACCATAAAATTCACCCTTTTAAAATGTGCAGTTCAGTGGGTTTTTTTCAGAAAGTTGTGCAACCATCACTACTATCTAATTCCAGAACACTTTCATCATCTCGGAAAGAAACCCTGTACCATTAGCAGCCACTCCCCAAGTGTATTTATATTTAATTGAACTACAAATAAAAGGCTAGAAGAGGTTGTCCAGGAATACATCATCCATGAGAATCAGGTGCTTAAGATGTACCCTTAAGATGGTGTGAGGGCACCACTTTCTCTGATGAGCCAGCTTGTGCCAGGCCCTCGATTTTTCAGATTCTTGCCAATTTTATTATTTTTTTTAACTGTATGCAAATCTCAGTGCTGCCGGAGCAGAGAAGAGCAATTTGCACAGTGGACAACTAAAAGCGTGAGCTAACGAGTGGTTCGCAAAGTTTTATATATCATTTTATATCATTCCCTTTCAGAAAAATCTTCTCTGGATTGTAATTTATTTTACTAGTTGATAATAATAAAAATTTAATAACCTCCTTGCAAAGTTGTGGGCAAGAGTTTGGAAATTCCAAGTAAAGGATTAAAGACAATATCTGAGAGAAAGCCGCTAAATATACTATGACTGTCGTTCTAGCAATAATAATTTATGCCCATGTAATATTTAATTCACAGATATCAAAGACTGTAAACTACTCATCATCTATTTTTCAGGAGAATTGGATAAAACCCTAACATGAAAAATACCTTACAATAAGCTAACCGTATACTGTTATTAGCAAGAGCGACAGTTTATTGTCCTGTAGCTGACAGTGGAAACCAATAGAACACACCACCAGTAGTGAGAAATCTAAAAAATGTAACTGAATTATTGCCAAATTGAGTAATAAAGTTTTAGAGGATTGATTTTGTACATCTGAATATATTGTGAACAAGGAGATGCAGCTTTTATGTCAAATATATCTTTTTATACATACACTGAGGGAAAAAGGTACGTTTGCTTGAGTTTGCATTCACGATGGTAGAAAAGCGGTGAAATACTGACCTCTACCATTTCCGCAAGTATCTCACAGATCTGAGGCTGTGGCAGTCTTTCAAGACGGCCACAAATTCTTTGATACTTGTCCCTTCAAGAGGTGACATCTCTGTGCCCCTCCCCTGAACACGGGCAGGCTTAGGACCGCTCTGAGCAGCGAGGACAGCCCAGGACGCCGTGCGACCCCCAGCGCCGGCTGGCGGAGGGCCGCGGGGGCCGCCTGGTCCCCGGGACTCGGCTCTCGCGGGACGTCCGGGCCTCGGGGGCCGCGCGCGAGAGGCCTCGCGGAGCGGGGGGCAGCACCCCCGCGAGCCTGGCCGCGCAGCCCCCCGGCAAGTCACCAGACTGGCGAGTGAAGCCGTCTTGGATCCTATGACGAGCCCTTCACCTGCTGAATACCCCCAGGTGATTTGTTGACACGACGTGGAATAGCCAAGCCCTTCTCCAAACCCGGACCCACAAAATTCCCGGATATAATCAACAGAGCGGTGGTTTTCGGCCGCTAAGCCTCAGGATAGCTGGTTACGCAGCAACAAACAACTGGACCGAGGGCTGTCTGTGGGCACCGTCGGCCGTGCTGTGGAGCCCGGGGTCGGCTACCCTGGCTGAGCCGAGGGTCCGCGCCTCCCTCGCGGCTCCGAGTGCTCTCCAAAGGGAAACCTTCCCCCGAAGAGCCGCCGCTTCCTTGCTGGCCTGCTCCTCCTCCCTCGTCCCTGCCCTGAGCTCCTCCATCGTTTTGTTTGTTTCTTTGCTGCTGTTGCTGAGGCCTTTGAATTTACGTCAGATCTTAGTTGTTTTGGTCTCTGAATAGTTCAAATGCTCTGACCTAAGGCTTACAATATGCAAATGAATTTGGAAATTTTCCAAAAAATAATTTCTTGCAAGATTTTAAAATTCTTTCCACTTACTTTTATCCACTGTAACATGAATGTTCTTGAAGTCTTTTCTTTCATTAAACTGGATATTTATCTACAAAGTGAAGTGGAAAATTGAGGTCATCACCCTTGATCTATACCCTTGAAAAATGTAGAAAACAGAAAGAAAGAGGTATCAGAAAACTGAGACAACGGTTTCCCACCTTTCTAAATTAGTATATCTCTGACTCTACAGAAAAAAGAAGGAAACCATGAAACCCAGGCCATAACTATAGATTCTAAGCTACTCAATTATTTTTAAGCTTTGGGAAATTTTTGGTTTATACCTTGACTGAAGGTTTAAGAATCATCCATCTCTAGCTACATATACAGTACCAATAATGTAGGAATGAGTTGCCATTGGAGAAAGAGGTCTCCTGGATTAGCGACTAAAGCCCCAGGATGTCTTGGGAACATTTATGATGAATCTACATTTCCTCCAATCCTCCCTGAGAACACAATGGTGCTTTGAGTAAGTTTGTGTACGTCCTGTCAGGGGCATAGAGCAGTATCTTTTTTTCTTTTCTTTTAGCAGTACAGCTGTGAGTTTCTGGATGATGGTTGATGAATGAAAGCAAAATTTATGTAAGTACAGGAGCTACCCAACTGAACGTGTGTGTGGGAGAGGGGTCAAGGTTATTGGAAGAGAAGAGAGGGAGAGAAAGAGATAGAATGAAAATGAATAACATAAGTTTCTCTTGACCCAAGACTGAGATATGTTCAACATCACACCTGCTGCTAACCAGCTAATGTTAGGTTTGCTTTTATTCTGGTTGCATTTCTTGAAGAAGGGCAATATATGTGGCTGTCAAAATTTTTGAAATTTTCTGATCAGGATTTTGGGCCACTTCATAGGCTCTCCAGTGACCCCCACAGGAACCCCATTGGAAGTCCCAGGATACGGCATTGAAAATTAGAGGAGACTTTGGTGTCATCTAGTTCTTGATCCTCAAAGTGTGGCCCAAGGACCAGTAGCATCAGCATCACCTGGGGGCTTGTTAGAGATGCAGAACTTCTGGCCCCAACCCAGACCTACTAAATCAGAACCATCTTTTTAACTGGATGCCCAAGTGATCTGTGTGTACGTTAAAGCATGAGAGGCACAGATCTAGTCCATCTCCTACCCCATGTAGGAACCAAATGGAAGGAATGTTGTTATATCCTAAGATGATGAAATTATTATAAAGACAGGTAAAGAGAGTTTAAAGTTCCATTTTTGAGTAGGAAAACAAAAACATTATAAACCCAAACCAATACAAATAAGAAATAAAACCCACAAAAAATGATGGAAAATCAAAGAAAAGGAATGTAGAAACTTTGATGGGAAGAATTAAGAGTAGCATCGAGATAACATGGAAAAACAGAGGGGTGGAGGTCATGACATAGGACAGACTGGGAACCACTGGTCCACAGGGGCAGGTGACAATCCTGCCTTGTGGATTTGTTGGTAGAAATTCCTAACCTGTCACAGACCAGGACGTCTACAAGAGAAGCCTTTAACAGTACTGAAGTATTTGTTTGTTTGTTGTAGAATAATTTTATTTGAAGCAAGTAAGCCATGTTTTGGGATTGTTGTAGCAGGTGTTTTTCTTAATCTTTTTTTTTTTTTAAGGAGAACTGCTGAGTTCAGAGGAAATGAGCACTCTTTTATTTAAATTTCCTGAGATTAGAGGAAGAACATATTGCCAAACAATGCCTCTTCACTTCAAAACCTCTCCCCATAAATTATTTGAGGATATCTTATTAAAAGTCTGTAAAATTTCCTATTAAGAACGGTTGATTGCAGTCCAGACCGTCATAGCTTTGGTGCTTTCCTTGAAATACCACAGCTGTCGGGAAGAAATATATTTTAAGACAAAAGGTTTTGTTTCTCCAGCAATAAATTATTACAGTGATATCTCAAAATAGATAAAACTTTCACTTATGTTTGAGTGAAGGAAGATTCTACTGATAACTTGTTAAGAAATCTATAAAAAGAATATGAGAATGTAGATGTAGATAGCAAATTAAAATCAGACTTCCTTTAAGTTTAGTAAAGCAATTATTTGTAAAGCCAGTGAAGATTATTATTACGGATAATGGAATGATTTACTGGGAAACATGGAAATGACATTCAATATGGCCACATATCTGCACAACCTCAAGTTGGTATTTTCAACTTTAACCTTGGAGCCATTAAGAAAAAAATCTTACCTCTAGTAATATTTTATGTAAATTGCTAAACAAAAGCCCTACATAGAGTGATGTGGATCTTGCATGAGGTAGGAAGTGCCTTGTTTCTAGTGCTGATGTAATAATCCATTGATTTCTTGATAGATGGACTCTTTAAAACAAAGTTGCTCTTCCTAACACTAATAGGTAATTTCTTGGCTTCCTTTTATCCCTAAACAAGGAGGACTTTTCTTACTGTAGTCATAAGAAAACGTATTTTATCAAACACATTGATTTTCAGAGTTGCAAATATCTTTTACTTGCTGGAGTAAAGATGTATACTGAGCAGGCTGCTAAAGACTTCTAATTTTATTTATTTTTTATGAACCTTTTCAGGGAACACTGGACTCTTAAAATATTTTGTAGGCCAGTAGAGTTTTTTTTTTTGCTTTTGTTTTCAACTCTGGTGTAAAGCCAGTGAGAAAAATTTATTATGTCTTCATCATCTCAGAGTGATGTTAATTAAGGAAAACCCAGTCCATTTTTCATCTAGTTCCTGAAAGCAATTCTACTGACTTCTGGTAAATGCAGATCTTTGATATTTAAGTGATGGATATTAATAGTAGGTGGAGTTGAGTGGTTTGAGACCTCACATAGCTCAATAACGACACGATTCACCAACTTTGATGATAACAGCAAAGTGGAACAAAATGCTGCTAAACATTGATGAAACAATAATAATTAAAAATGTGTGATAAAAATAATCCTAATTATTCACTCTTAATTTGGAGACGAAGAACAGACTGTGTCAGCATAGTGTTCGTATTTTTTTCAGAAATTAAAAAACTGAGAGGTCATTTGCACACTTTTAAAATAAAAAATATGTATCTCAAAAATACATAGTGCCCTTTAGTCAGGTAACTTAAGTAAAAACTGATACAACACCCTGGATCCCAGGGTGCCTATTACTAGCAGTTTTATGTTTGAACAACTTCATTTTCCTCGAATGACGGGTCTGCTCACAGTGAGGACAGGCTGCCTCCCGCAGCCTGCAGTTGTTAAAAGAACGTTAATCATTTAAACAGGGTCACGAGCAACAAAGGCCGATGAGGGTTCAGAGTTTGCAGGTCCAGGCATTCGTCAGGCAGAAATAGGCTGCATTTCAATATTTTATAAAATATCCTTTTATGAAAAAGCTCTCAGTCATTGTAGAGCCTGGCAAAACTGGTTATTCCAGCGAACAAAGGGAATGATGACAATGAATCGAGAACCCTTTGTGAGTTTGCATTTTTGAGGGACCACCACCGCTTGAACATACGTTTTCAATTTCTATAAGGATGTGATTATTTTGTGGGAATGTCTTCCTCCCTCTGGCAAAGCAAAAGATATGTCAAAATTGCCTCCACTTCTGATAGGCAGATTAGGATCAATTGGTTAAGGAAATCCCAGAGCTGGTACCACTAAATACCATGCAAATTATGGTTTTCCACTGACTTTTGTGATAATTTAAGCTATTCCTATGGGAGAGGTATAAAACAGACGGCCTTGGTTTATATTTAGCTTGTTTAATTTCATCTACTTTGTCGTCCACCATTTGATGGTGTCTTAGAGACCACTCTGGGTGTCATGCGCCTCTGATCTATGTGTTAGATGAGGTCTTTTCTACATTTGTTGGTGGCTTTACATATGCCTTTCCCCATTCATTTGAAATTAACTCTCAGGTATTTCAAACCTTTCAAGTTCAGAGAAGAAACAAATGGTGCGTGACCTTGCCTTTAACTGGAGAAGAGCCCTTTAGTATCTGAGTTTCTTTTTTGTGTGTGAGAAAGATTGGCCATGAGCTAACATCCATTGCCAATCTTCCTCTTTTTGCTTGAGGAAGATCAGCCCTGAGCTAACATCTGTGACCACCTTCTTCTATTTTGTATATGGGACACCACCGCAGCATGGCTTGATGAGCGATGTGTAGGTCCGCGCCCAGGATCCAAACCCCGGGAACCCCGGGCTGCCAAAGCGGAGCACACGGACCCGACCACTACGCCGCCGGGCCAGCCCATGAGTTTCTTTTTTTAGAAGCTTTATTGAGATATAATTCACATACTATATAATTTACCTATTTAAGGTGTGCAATTCAGTGGTTTTCAGTATATTCACAGAGTTGTATAACTATCACCATAATCAATTTTAGAACATTTCACTATTCCAAAAGGAAACTGTACCCACTAGCAGTCAATCCCCATTTTCCCCTAAACACCTCCAGTCCTAGGCAACCATTGCTCTCCTTTTTGTCTATAAATTTGCCTATTCTGGTTGTTGCACATAAATGGAATCATACAATATGTGGTCTTTTGTGACTGGCTTCTTTTACTTAGCATAATGTTTTCAAGATTCATCCATGCTGGAGCGTGTATTGGTACTTTATTCCTTTTTATAGGCAAATCATATTCCATTGTACGGATATACTACCTTTTGTCTATCCATTCATCTTTCAGGTTGTTTCCACTTTTTGGCTATGATGAACAATGCTGCTATTAACATTTATGCACAAGTTTTTGTGTGGGCATATGTTTTAATTTCTCTTAGATATATACCTAGGAGTAGAATTTCTGGGTCATATGGTAATTCTGTGTTTAACATTTTGAGGAACTGCCAAACTGTTTTCCAAAATGGCTCCACCATTTTGCATTCCCACAGCAGTGTAGGAGGGCTCCAATTTCTCTACATGGCTTTCTCTACATACTTCTCCATAAACTTGTTATTACAGTGTTTTGATTATAGCCTGGCTAAGTTTATTTGTACCATTATTACAATACCAGAATTAGACACTGAAAAAGTTTTAGGCTAGAAAAAGTATTTACTTAGTAGAAAACGTATTTAATTATTTAATTAGACTAGAAAAAGTTTTTAACAGAGATATAGCATTTAAATTTATATAGCACTTTTAACTTTTCAAGAGTTTTCTCAGCTTTAAGTTTAGTGTAAAGGATTAAAATCCCATGTTTAGAATTATTTAACTGCACCTCCCATCCTCATGAATCCCATTGGAACCCAACAGTTTTCTGTAGTAGACATGGTTAAGAGGCTACAGGATGGGCCAGATAACATGACGACTGGTAAATGAAGCATTGTAAAGGGTCTCACACAAGATCTCACCAGGCTGAGTCAACATTTGTCAAAAATACAAGTTAAATCATTTTGAAAATTAGCTGTATAAGATGCTTAGATTCTAAGAAAGCATAATCTTCATTGGCTGCAAGATATTCCTTCATACAAATGGGTCATAATTCATTTAAACATTTCCTAATTTTTGGACGTGTAGGCAATTTCCAAACTTCACTATGATAAATAACGCTGCAATGGACAATATAGCAATTTCTCCCATGCCAAATAAAGAGTTGATAGACTGAATTTCCTATTGCTGGCTTTGGCTTCATGGAGATCCAGTCTGAGATTATCTCAAGATTGTGTAAAGTTGATGCAAAGCAGACCAAGCTTCACTTAGCAAGGGGCTCATCTGAGAGACCCCTAGAAGCCCACTCAACAGGGCATTCCAAGAACTCAATTTATCTGTCTTAAAAGGTTAAGCTCTCATGTTGACCCTGCCAAGGTTCAGACCTGTGCTCCCAGGAAGGCTACATATTTTAAGGCTGCTGTGGCCCTGAGTAGCCATTCCTTTCAGCTATACCAGTGTTATTTCTTTATCCCCAGAACTGGAAGGCAAGGACTCTGTGATAACAGAAATTTCTCTTCCCATTTGAGACTACGCAGTATAGATCTTTCTCTTACTTCCAAAGAAGTAGATTTCACTATAGTGGAAAGACTTTGAAAAAAATCCCAGGGCCGGCCCCGTGGCTTGGTGGTTAAGTGCGCGTGCTCTGCTGCTGGCGGCCCGGGTTCGGATCCTGGGCGCGCACCGACGCACCGCTTCTCCGGCCATGCTGAGGCCACGTCCCACATACAGCAACTAGAAGGATGTGCAACTATGACATACGACTATCTACTGGGGCTTTGGGGAACAAAAAAAAAAAAAAAAAAGGAGGAGGATTGGCAATAGATGTTAGCTCAGAGCCGGTCTTCCTCAGCAAAAAGAGGAGGATTAGCACGGATGTTAGCTCAGGGCTGATCTTCCTTACACACACACAAAAAAATCCCATAAGATATAGCAGAAATAGCATGTTACACTTCAACATATAAATCAAATATAAGAAGTAGCATACTAAAGAAAGCTTGAGTCGAGTCCTTGTCCTGTTTCTTACTAGCTGTGTGACCTAGGATAAGTCACGAAACTTCTCTGAGCATCAGCTTCTTTTTACCAAAATCAGAGTTTGATTAGATGATTGCTATAGACTGTTCCAGCTCTAAAGTTCTATGTTCTCCAAAACAAAAGTATTGTTAGACTAACAAGTGCACAGAATTTTCTGAAGAGTGTGAATGATGCTGCTGTTGGTGCATGCGAGCCCATTCTACTTTGCATGTTTGTTGTGGATGTTACATAATACTATTTACATTTGATGAAATAGTTACATACATTTCCTGATTTGATCATTCCATAATTCTCAATATCCTCATTTTATGTATTAGAAATTTGAGGGTTGGAGAAACTAGGTGACTTGCCCAAAGTCACACGTCTATTCAGAGGCAGAGCCCAGGGCTCAACCCATGTTTTCGTATCTACAGTCCCTGCTGCTTCTCCACACCAACTATTTTATGGTTCGGGCACACTGAGAAACCATTACAGGTGAATTTTAAGACAAGGTTCTTATGTGCACGAGGAGAGGGGAGCTGTGGATGTTCCACTGGTGGGCAAAGCTGATACCCTGTCTTAAATTCTGTCACTTCATCTGGTCACCACCACCTCTCCCGCTGTCCCTACACGGCCGAGTTCTTAAAAGTCGCTTTCTCACGTCCCATTCACTCCTGGAGCACTGCAGTGTGACTTCTGCTCCCAGTGCTGCTCTGGCTAAGGCCGTCTGTAGTGGACCCCAGATGGATGGCTCCCTGCCACTGTAATGCCCCCTTCTCTGTTCAGCCCCAACTCACGGCATAGGCCCACACTGACCATTTCCGCACCGTATTATCATAACCACGGCAACAGCTGACTGTTTAAGAGCAGACACCTCACCTGAGTTGGGCCAATCTCCCAGAAGTTTGAAACCTGAATAGAAATCCAGAGACCGGGATGATTGGAGCCGAGATGGTGAGCGGCAGCTGGCTGACGAGCAAGCCCGCCCAGCGCAACAGCCCAGGTTCCTGGGTTGCCTTGATTCCCGCTCAGTGATCAGCTCTTCCTCCGTCTGTCCACACTACCACCTTTCTTGCTTAAACTACTTTCTGAGACTCGCTACCCAGACACTCTTAGCTAACACATTCATCAGCAAACCTTTTCCCTTTAAATACAGTGGACACTGATGTCAATTTCCCTTCTTGAAACTCTTTCCCCTGCTGGCTTTCGTGATACTCCCTCCCCATTCTCTTCCCACTTTTGGACTCCACTTTCTGAGTGTCCTCAGAGGTGCCTCTGCACCGTCTCTGCCCCGAGGCTCTATCCTTAGACTCCACTGCTCTGCTCGGTCTAACTTTCCACCTGGATGATCCGTCCACTCCCATGGCGTCAGCACCTCCCGGGGCCTCCCTCCAGCTGCACCGTCCAGCTCTGCTGTGCATGTGTCATCTTCTCTCGCCAGCCTCCCAGCCTTTGCTCCACCAGCCCCAGCCCACTTCTCCTGCACAGTTCTTCCTCATGCTTTTGGATTCAGTGTGGACGTTACGTCCCACAGCAAGGGTCTTCCAGTTTGCTCTCATATGTACCAAATTCATTTTGAAAAACTATGCACCCCCTTGCACAATTTATGTTGACCATCAGAAAGTGTTATCATAAGTTTAGAAAGTTGCAAATGAAGTAATTTATGGTTTACTGTAAACATTGACATTTTAAAATAAAATTGGACTTAAAATACTTTAAATACTTCAATGATTTGATGCCCTCCATCACCTTTTTAAAGAATACATAAACTCACTCTTTTTAACGGTTAAAAGTTTTATATCATTTCTCTTTCCCCTCAAATTTATATTTGTATTCTACTTACCTCGCAAAATTTCACCCTCATGTAAATTATTTTAATCTTGAAAGTTTTTTATTGATCACTCTCTCGTGTTTCTCTACCACAGAAATAGGTAAATTAATTGAAATTAAAAAATTCTTATGATTATAAATCTCTAAGAGTTAAATTTTTTCTTCTGGATTGAATTTTCATTATAATTACACTATACATGGCAGTACACTATTAAGCAAAAGATTATAAAATATATTACAAATTTTGTTTAAAAATTATTAACCACAAAAAGCAAATGATTAATGAGACAGATGGGCCTTTTAAAAAATTGATTTATATATCCATGGATGGATATTACTTATTACTAGAATGTGATAGTGTTTCGGCATCAATTCTATTCCAATTTTTCTATTATGTGTAAGCATTGAGAAACCTCACTCATAAATAAAACAGAAGTTTGATTAGAACAATGTCATTAGATTCTTTGAACTCCTTCCAAAAATATGTATTTCCTATAACATAATTATCTAGCATAAAAAGTAATTTTAAAGTTCTTTTTGCTGACAGCTATATTACATCCTCCTTTAATTTTGTAGAAGGATGTGTGTTTCAGCTATTAGAATAATTTGCTTTCTCAATTGCTGGAACATAAACCCAAAGTTTTTACCAAAACTTATCAAATGACTATTAATTATGTCTGTTGGTCTTTCATTTAGATGTATCTTATTTAACCTATTATCCTCAGAAAGATTTTGGAATATCAAAATTGTTAAAAATTTCAATACTCCTCTGTTGATGCTTTTTTTTTTTTTGCTAAAATTATCTTATGTTGCCACATGCTTTAAATATATTTTTATCGAGTCCTTGGAGCTTCTGATTATACGCATTCAATTTATGGAAAATATCTAATATACAACCTAGTTGGCATAAACAGTCCTCACTCTTAAGGTAGATGCGTTTGTTATTTCTATGTGGAAGGAGATCAACTGTTTTCATGGTCTATTCGGCTTCTGGTTGTGTGTGTGTTTTATTTAACGATGTCATAACTGACCCCGCTGTTCAGTTAATGTTCACATTTCTCTGACTTTACAGCATCTCATGTCCTGCTGGCATTTCTGAAGGGCAATTATTGTCTGGAAATTGAACATCAGAAAGAATTCATTTAATCTACAAACTATTTTTAAAGTGATTTTCTTCATAAATTTTTATGTGGTTTATCTGATTTTGTTAAGACTGGTTAAAGCATTAGATGCAACAATAGAATTGTATTGATCATATGTTGATGTGATTAAATTATACTGATTACCTGACAACCGCCTCAAATAATCAGAATTGTTACAACAACTAGCACTGAACAAGTGCTTGCCGAGTAAATGAATAACGAACTGGAAAATCCCAAACAGATGTCTAAGTAATTGCTTAAAAATTTTCTAGTAAACTCTATCTACTTCTGGAATTTCTCCTAACTCTTTCTAATTCTCTCAAACAGAAAATTAATATCAGCAACTTACACTGATTAGGTCTTTTCCAGGTGTCAGCACTGCTCTGAGTGTTTTGCACGTATTAATTAATTTAATTATCACAATGGGGATGCTATAAAGATTAAACGTGTATAAAGTTCTTACACAAACACAGAAATCTATATCTAACATTAAGTTAAAGGACTTAGTTGGCATCTTCTAAATTTAATGTAACTGAGAAACGACATTATTCCCCAATCCTGCAAGAGTACAACTTAGATATTTCTACAGTTGGTACAGAGGCTTCTGATTTATTTTAATTTTATTTGTTTATTTGTTTTTCCCCCAAAGCCCCAGTAGATAGTTGTATGTCATAGTTGCACATCCTTCTAGTTGCTGTATGTGGGACACAGCCTCAGCATGGCCGGACAAGCAGTGCATCGGTGCGCGCCTGGGGTCCGAACCCGGGCCGCCAGCAGTGGAGCGCACGCACTCAACCGCTAAGCCACAGGGCCGGCCCCCAGAGGCTTCTGATTTTAAATAACCAGTTCAAATCCAGAGGCTGTGTGGATAAACCAAACTCTGCTTGATTTTTTGGCACTTTGAAGCATTTACTTTTTTTCTAAGATAAATAGGATTCAACTAGGCACATTTAAACTGTTTAATTAAATCTACCTTGTCCCAAATGGTTGTTCTGTACCTCTAACGTTCTGCCTCTGCTCACACTGGCCATGGGTGCTGTCATGCTCCACCTGTGTGGAGGAAACGTTCACATGTGCAGCTGGTGGGAACTCTGGAAACTGGCTGTCTACTCTCGGCAGTTTGCACTTTTTATATTCCTCATTAAGACTTTGGTTATCTTACATCTTGTATCCATAGAGATCTCCATCCACAGAATATTTATCAAGACCATGCTATTGGGCTATTACCGACTTCTGTGACATCTCCCCGGGGCATTTTACAGAGCAGGGGATTTGAGTTTCTCTTCCGAGCTTTTTTGGTTCTGTTGATATCGCCAAAGGGCAGTCCTGCATCCATTCAGGGTTACAGGATGTGCAACATCGTTCTTGAGAGCACAGCTTCAGTGGCATCCGTCACCTATAAATTAGGGTGACCGTGTGCTTTGGTTTGCCCTGGACACTCTGAGTTGATGACTGTTTTCCCAGCCTCCCGTCTAGCATTTGTACCAGGTGTTTCATTTTTTAATGGCATATTTTTATTAACAGTGGAATGAAAAGCTAGGATGGTTTTACAGATCTCCACTTAGAACATCCAGCTTCTGTCATGATCTCTATTGTATGTGAGATGTATGTGCAATGAATGGAATTCTCGCTTTAACACGTCGTTCAATCTAGAGACTGACACTCCTCTCTTTACTGGACCCTTTCGAGGTGCAAAGCAATTAACAGCTTCCTGTCAAGGACAGTGTGTGTAATGCTTGCTGATAAAACCCACGGTGCCCTCCGACAGGAGGGGTAGTGACAGCTAGTTCCTTCCGTGTCCAGTGGTGGTGGAGAGAGGGTCAACAATGCCCACCTCTTTGTCCACCTGCCAGACCATCAGTGGGCTGGTCAGAGAGAGATGAGAGGTCATAGTTAGGTGCACGTGAAACGAGCACAGGAAATACAGGCCTCGCAGTCCTACCAACAATGTACAGAGTGGTCTTAGAGGTTCATCCTCTCCTGTGTGATGAAAACAGCATTTATTTCATTGTTTGATAATGCTTTTTTAAAATGTTTGAATAAATTCTTCCAGCAGCTGTCTTAGACTGAGTTTCTGAGAAACAGACTCTGAAGTGGAGGTTTATTCGGGAATGCTCTTGGGAGCAACCTGTGAGGGAGTGAGGGAAGCAGGATTGAGCAGAAGGAAAATTAACCTGTGGTGCAGGGGCAGCAGAGGTTAGCGGATCCCGTGGGAGTCCTGGAGCTGGGCTGGTCTGTCAGGGTTGTCCTGAAAGGGGCAGGTGGGCCAGGTCTTTATACTTCACCAACGCCTCCCACGCCCTGCCGTTGACCAATTACAGGATGGAAGCTCCCCTGGGGCCAGACTTTGGCTAAGGCAGTGAGTTCCAGCTGAGAGCAATTCCTGGAGATGGAATCAACTGCTAGCCGTCCACAGCCAACCCTTCCGGCCGAAAAGCTTCTTCAGTCCTGCAGAGAGAATCCGGGCAGCACACCACAGTCTTCACGACGGCCACAGTGAGAGAAAGAAAGAAAGAAACGGGGAGGGAAGGAGAGAAGGAAGGTTTTATAAAAATCAAATACTGAGTCTCCACATTTCAAGAAAGTTAATGAACTTATAACTTGCACATAATATTTGTGTGCATTTACCGTCTATTGTGGGGCCCATAGTGATGTCATTGACTAATGAAAACCATGACACACAAATATTCTGAAGAAGGATTAAGTCAGTAGTTATTTTAAGAAGACAACACAAGCAGCTTCAGATGTTATATTTATGTGTCGCTCTTTAAAGCCTGAGTTTTCACTTTTATAAATTAATTTTGCTCATTTTGATTTGAGTTATTTTAGCCTGGTTTCCCCAGAAAGTAGCACCTAAGATAAATCTTTACATTCAAATGTTTTATTGCTGAATGTGATTTGGATAGCAGGAGTGAGGGATGGGAAGAACAAAGCAAGGAAGGAGGGGAGTCAACACAAAGAAGTGTTATCAAAGTTGGCCACTACTGCATGTGGCTTCCTGTTGGTCCGTGGGACTGCCTGAAGAGCCACATTAGCACGTCTCAAGACAGTCCTTCAGAAGAAGAAAGGGGTGACATTTAACAATTGGCCCCACTGGATAAATGTTCCTTCCAGGGGCGATTGCCTTACTTCCAGGTTCTGCATGCATGCTAAGCATTCTGCCCAGGTGTCCACAAAGATGCGCTGGAGCAGAAAGTGAGAAATCCAAAGGAAGGGTGGAGAGCTGAAATGGAAAACTGCCGGGATGCTCTGGTGTGATGACCAAGCAGAATCGGTGAGCCTGAGAAAACCTGAAGTGGTGCACGGCAGGTACCCAGTATGTATACTTCTTCTTGTGCACGTACAAGAAATATAGCAAAAGCTGCTAATATGTTGGCTCCATTAGGAGCAGGAGAACTTTGAAAATAGTTAAATGACTCCTGATTTACATGGATTATGTCAGATATTTCAAATAGAAACTCAAATTCATTTCAATAGTGGTTCTACTTTTTAATCCAATTCATGAAATCAGAGTAAAATATTTGAAAGTTCATTTGGTCAAAGGTGAAACATCTGCCATTATTGTGAATCCTTTTGTAAATTTAGTTAAAAAGTCCATCATTGAAGATAAAATGATTTATGTTTCTAGTGATATCACAAATACGAATTTTGGTGGAACACAGTGTTGAGGTAGAAATAATGCTTATATTATATTAATTAACTTAATTTGGAGAAAAGTATTCTGGAATTGATTGTGGTGCACATATAATTCATAATTTCATCTGGTATTGCTGTTGACCAACACATTGTTATGAAACCAAATCAAACTGGCTGTCTCAATTTGTAAAAGATGAAAAAGTTGTAGAAATTACTTTACCTGATTTAAAACCTTGCTATCAAGCTATATTAATTGAACAGTGTGGATTTGGTGTAAGAATGGATACATAGATCATTAGAACAGAACATGTAGCCCAGAAATAGACCCACACAGGCGATTTCTGACAAAGGTGTCAAGGTAATCCAACAGAGAAAGACAGTCCTCCCTCTTCCAGCAAATGAAGTGTTCCAATTGGATATTCCTATGAAAAGAATAAACCTCGTCCCTTACCTCAAACCACACATAAAACATTATTCATAATTATAATGAAAATGGGTCATAACCTGAATGTCAAAGCTAAAAAATAAAACTTCTAGGGGCCGGCCCTGTGGCGTAGTGGTTAAGTGTGTGCGCGCCGCTGCTGGTGGCCCGGGTTCAGATCCCTGGGCACGCACCGACGCGCCGCTTGTCAAGCCATGCTGTGGCGGCATCCCATGTAAAGTGGAGGAAGATGGGCACAGATGTTAGCCCAGGGCCAGTCTTCCTCAGCAAAAAGAGGAAGATTAGCATGGATGTTAGCTCAGGGCTGATCTTCCTCACAAAAAAATAAAAAATAAAAATAAAAATAAAATAAAATGTCTAGGAGAAAACATAGAAGAAACTCTTTGTGACTTTGGGAAAGCAAAGATTTCTTAGCTAGGACACAAAAAATACAAACCACACATGAAAAAAATTGATAAATTGAATTTCATTAAAATTTAAAACCTCTACTCTTCTAAAGTAACCGTTAAAGTAGCAAAAAGGTAAACCACTGAGTACAAGGCAATACGCACAATACATGTAATGCTTGACAAGAGACTTGTGTCTATAATATATAATGAGTGCTTACAACCCAACAATTAGACAAAAACCCAATTAAAAATGGGCAAAAGATTTGAACAGAAACTTCATTAAAGAAGACATATGAATGGCTGACAATCATATGAAAAAATACTCAGCATCTTCAGTAATCACTTCAGGAAAAAGCAAATTAAAATCACAATGTGATAGCACTACATACCTATTAAAATGGTTAAAACTAGAAAGACTCACAATGCCAAGTGTGAGTGAATGTGGAGTGATTGGAACTCTCACACAGTGTTGGTGGGAGTGTAAAATGGTACGGCTACTTTGGAAGACAGTTTGACAACTTCTTATAAAGTTAAACATTCTCTTTCCGTATGACCTAGCAGTTCCGCTCCTAGGTATTATCCAGGAGAAATTAAGATATATGTCTACACAAAGACTTGTACATGAATATTCATAGCAGCTTTATTCATTATCACTTAAAACTGAAAAATGAGTGAATGGATAAAGAAATTGTGGTATATCCATACAATGGAATACAACTCAGCAATAAAAAAGAACAAACTACGGAAAGGAACATCTACATGAAAGAATCTCAAAGCGTCATGTTGGGTGGAAGAAGCAGGATCCAGAGGACTATTCATTGTATAATTCCATTCAAGGAAGCTCTAGAATGGACAAAACTTGTCTAGAGTAAGAGAAAGCCAATCACTGGCTCCATGGGGCCCAGGGGCCCGGGTGGTGAGACTGACCACCCGCAGGGAGCTCGAAGGGACTCAGTGGTGTGACACAAATATTCTATAGTTTAACTGTGTTGGTGGTGACGTGGACGTGTGTGTCCAAACTCATCATGTGTTCTTAAAACGGATGCGTTTATTATAGGTAAATTATACCTCATTATAAATTATGATTATAAATTATGTAGACTAAAATATTTACAAGTTTTATTTTTAAAAATAGAATTGGTAATATCTTCCATTTAGTATAATTTTCTCTGAGCTTATTGGGACCTCAGGACCTGTGGAGCAAGTCTGTTTTTAAAAAGATTATAGTCTACAAAAAATAATTAATTAAAAGTATGAATAGTTTCAAACTCACTTTAAAAAACAGATAATTTTATGAAAAATTTAAAAGTAATGCCTTCTTCAGAAAAATGGGTCCTCATCTGGATGATAAATTATATGGTCACCTTACCTGTGAATGTGTCCTGAACTTCCCTGGCTGTGTCCTCATCCTGCTCCCGTCAAGGGAACTATTTACTCCTCCACAGCAGGTCTTGCATTTTCTGCCTCTTTGCCTTGATTCCTGTCAGTTCCCAATCCTCAACCCCATTCCCATTCCACACATCTGTCTTCTAACCATCTTCCCAAGGCCCCAGCGACCTCCTCTAGGGAGTCCTTTTCTCCAGACAGATCTTGGCCTCTAGCACTTTAATTCTCTTGGATGATTTATCCCATTTTTTTATCTATCATTCTTCACATGCATGTTTTATCTCCTCTTATTTCCAACTTCTCTAAAGCCAGAGGTGGTATTTGCTCCTCTCTACACCACCCGTGGTTGCTAGCACCGTGCCTGCTGCGTGGTACACATTAGTACATGTGTGTTGAATAAAAGAACGTGTGAAAGAAAGAACAAACAAACCAACGAGTGGACGACCGAATGAATGAATGAACCTCTGTTTAGCACAGGTGCTGAGCATAGTGTCAGCACGCGTGGTGTAGAGAAACAGATTTTTAAGTCCTTTTTTTTTTTCCACTGCATTTGTGATCATTGGTAAAACTTACAAATCCATTTTAGGATAAGGTCTGTGTACATGAAGCAGTTAAAAATCTTTCTTTTTCACTCTTCCCATTTCTCGTGATTTATTGGAATGCTTTTGACATCCTGCTGCAAATGAAGAGGGCCGTTCTGAGGTGTGGAGGTCCTGATGCAGGAGGTCCTGATCTGTGGTCTTGCCTTCCACCAGGATGGACGTCCCTGGGGGCAGGAGTCCGCCAGCAGCTCAGCTTCTGACATACGATGCCCATTGTCTACAGACTCTGCCCCAAGGTTCTTCACGCGTGAGGAAGCGCCAGGATTTTATCTGATCACAACCCAGGCTGAGCTAGGGCACCCCAGACACCATGGTTCAGAACTTTTCTGTGTGGCCTCCATAACACTGAACACATTGCCTCACAAACAGTATGTGCTCATG
The DNA here is from genome assembly GCF_020826845.1 of Diceros bicornis minor. NCBI lineage: Eukaryota > Metazoa > Chordata > Mammalia > Perissodactyla > Rhinocerotidae > Diceros > Diceros bicornis. Next base: position 87,782,260 of record NC_080746.1, on the reverse strand, counting down.
ACTCAAAAAATCATAATAATATTCGCCGAACGTTAACACATGAGTGAGCAGTCTAATTGCCAGGTAAAGCAGGAAGGGCTGCCCTTTGTCCGGAGTTGTGAAGCTGCCACCTCCAGGGGTGTGGGAGGGCTGTGTTGCTCAGCTTCTCAGCTGTCTAACTTTAGCCTCCACTGTAGAGGTAGCATTTAGCTCCGATGACACGAATCTACCGAGAAGGACGACACTTTCCGTAAACTCCGCTCAAGTGCCAAAAACTCGCAACTGAATGAGAACAAGGAAACATCAGCCTGCCAGTATTTATTGGGCACTAACCGTATGTACGTGCAACACTCTCAAAAGGCTCACAAATTTATAAAGGAAATACAGGACACTGTTCTTGCTTTCCAAGAACTTTAAATTTTGTTAGGATGCAATATGAAAATATTCACAAAACAAAAAATAATGCAAAACTATAAATAGCACACTATCGAATCAGGTGTTTGAGAAAATAAGGGGGTGCTGAGTTCAGGGAAGAACTGGTTGAGCTGAGGAAACCTCTGCCATAGAGGCATCAGCGTTTGTCAGCAAATACCGTGCAGCTTGTTTCTGAGAACATATTCAGATGTCGCAGCCTAAAGCCCTTATCTGATTCCAGTGCTTACTAGCCAGCATTGGTTCTCTCAGTCTCTTGCCCTCTGGCTGGTCCTAACGGTGGGGTGTGAGCTCCAGGCAGGAAGCCTCCATGGAAGTGTAGAGTGTCTAGAAGTAGGCTGGACCAGGCACAGCATCTATGTAGAGCCGTGAGCGGCATGCACCCAGAGAGAGGAGGCAGAAGGGCAAGCCAGGCAAAGGGTGGAAACTAACAGACACCAGGGGTGAGGGGAGGCAACAGTCAGGAAGTTGACCCACTAGATCATAAGGAGGGCGCTCCAACAGGTCAGGAAGGGAGGTGCGCAGCCCAAGTGGTCCTGGCTGTGAACCTGGTAGGAGTGCTGGGGGCCCAAAGTGGCCAGGGTGGAAAAGGGAAGGCAGGGGTAAGAATGCAAAGGGGCCCCGCAAAAGTTAGATCAGAGATAGAGAAACTATCTAAACAACCACGAGTTAAAGAGTAGTCAGTCCAAGACGTCCAGAAATAAGATTTGGATCCAATATCTACCTTGGGGAGCCCCAGCCTAAGTACAAAACTTTCAGTCCTACCGTTGGCAGGGCCATCATTTACACCAAGCTGTGAAGGAGAGACTTGGGTCTTAAGAGTAAACTTATTGAGATTGGTTTGTTCAGTGTGATTTCTTACTCATCATACCCCAGTCTCACTGGTATTCTTCTGTTTCTGCATTTCTATCTACGTGTAAAGCACAGTCGCACCCCAGGACCGTTGCACATGCTGTTCCCGCTCCAGAGAATTCCTTCGCCTTGACTCTTCAAAGGTCACCTCCTCAACCACCCCACCTAATACTGGTTCCCCTCCATGCCTAGCTTGGCTGAGCCTCTGCTGAAGACCTCACTGGAGGGATGCAACCTGTGACAGGCCAACTGTCAGAGGAGACATCCACATCCTGAAGAAGCTGCTCCTGGTGCTTGGTGACATCGCAGGGACAGCCTTGATGACCTGGAGGAGCTCGGGGAGGTGGGTTGCCATCAGGCAAGGGCCATTCAAACTCAGCTTTTCCAGAATTGTTAGAAGAAACTATAAAACAGAAAACAACGTGGTCAGCTTCAAAATATTTTTATCTCTTTATCTACTGAGAACCTAGAATCAATAAAAGCTTGGGCTTTTTTAGCACACCAAAACACTGGCAGGTTTGGAAGTGCAGAGTAATCAAAGCCAAATATTTGCAACCGGTTCTTAAAGCAGCGAGAAACAAAGCGGGCTGGCCCGGTGGCATAGTGGTTAAGTTTGCGCGTTCGCTTCAGCAGCCCAGGGTTCTCCAGTTCGGATCCTGGGCGCAGACCTACTCACCGCTTATCAAGCCATGCTGAGGCGGCATCCCACATAGAAGAGCTACAACTCCACAACTATGACACACAACTATGTACTGGGGCTTTGGGGAGAAAAAGAGAAAAAGAGGAAGATTGGTAACAGATGTTAGCGCAGGGCCGCTCTTCCTCAAAAAAAAAAAAAAAGAATAGAAATGAAGGATGGGAATATTAAGGCATCTTGCTAGATGCTTTATTAATTAAGCTGTTCTTACACCTGCCATGAAAACCAACAAAAATTCCATTCATGACTTCAAGAGGTATGGGTAGATCATGTGGGCCTCCAACACTGGACACCCAGACGTGGTCCAGCGCTGAGAACAGGGAGACGAGCAGAGACCTCAGTCAATGCTCACTGACCCCATAAAAGAATTCAGCTCTGTGATTTTTACCACTTTTGCGGATCTTATGATTTTAGGTGTCTAAGATTTCTGAAACTTAAACTAGAACAAAATGATCTAACAATGGGTAGACTATTATAAGTGGGACTGTCTTTAAAAATCCCTACAATTTCAATATCCGACATCCAGTGACCCATCCTTAGAAAGACTCAGACTTTGGGCAACAGCATCAGTGTCAGAGCACGAGCCGGCGTCTTCCATTCCATCCACGTGTTGTCTCAAAGCCCTGGGGCTAACGTGTCTGTTGAACCCCAACTACCACCACAAACAGCTTCCAAAAGCACACATCTCAGTAACTGCACTTGCTATAGACTTTCACAGGTGAATAAGAAGAGAGGAAGGTGAGCCATGAAGGCACAGGTCCCTGGAATCCAAAGGCTAGGCAGGACCTTGCTGTTGCTCTGGCCCAACCCCATTGTTGTTTACATGGAGGAGCTGAGTCCACCAAGGTCAGGAGACTTCCCCAAAGTCCCTTAGAATCTGCCACTCCTACTCCTGTTTCAGTATTCTCAGGAAGACAGTTGAGACGGTTGCATTCTTTCACTCAGTGATTATCGAAGGCCTATTTGTGTGCCTGGCATTATGCCCGGAGCTGGGAGTGCTTCCTGAGTGAGACAGACAGCACCCCTGCTTGCGTAGAGCTGAGAATCCATTAAGGAAAACAGGTTATTAAATAAACGATTGCAATGAAGGGGGATAATGTCAATGATAAGGCAAGTGCAGGATAATTCGTTCACTTATTCATAAATTATCAAGTGCCTACTGTGCGCTGAGCACTGTCCACATATCATGACATCACAGCAGAAAACAGACAGAAGCCTGCCCTCATGGAGCTTATGTCGTCGTAGGGGAGCCACACAATAAACAGAACAAGCAAGTGAATTATTCAGTATGTTGGAAGGCAATAACTGCGGGAGAAAGGACAAACGGAGCTGGGAAGGGCGTCAGGAACGTGGGTTGGGGGAAGCGGCGGTCCTGAGGGAGGCTCACTGAGAAGGCGCGTGTTAGCAGGACCTGCAAGAGAGAGGACTCCACGCGGACATCTGGGGGGCTGCTCTAAGGGGGGCCATGGACCCCCTGGAAGCTGGTGAGGTGGAGGCGATGTAAAGGAGTGGCGAGTGGAGGAGAGGAAGCCAACCGCGGAGCAGGGCTCCTAGACTCGAAGGGTCAGAGAGCACTTTCCAGAGGAAGACGTGGCGCGGGAAGGAAGACAAGGAGCTGAAATCAGACGGAGGATTCGACCATCTGCCGAGAAGTCTGAAGTCAAACCTACAGAGTCAGCAGTCTCTTTCTGAGTGCGTGCTCCACAGCCAGGCATGTGCTAGGTGTGAAAAATACGTGAACAGAAAAAAATAAATCAACGGATTTTACGTGGCTCACAGGTCCATTTCCCTTGAAACACCCCAGAAGTTATCAACCATCCTATAGCTGAGATAAAAATTAGCCCCTCTTTCAGTTGAAGGTGGTAATAGGGGTTGTGAGGCCGTCCTCTATGGTTGAATCAGCAAAAACCCGATTTTAAAAGGCTCTCCCCGCCTTGCCCTTACCACACGTCTGCTTAGAAGTGGAAGGGGGCCTGCGCTTGGGCTGCTCCACGACCTTTCTGGAGCATTTGGCTCCACTTCAGGGCCCCAAGCAGGGGAGCATGTGCACTGTTGTGCCCGGCCCGGGAGGCCAAGGGCAGGCCTGGCACAGACCTTCACCAGCTGACCCAGTCAGGAAGCCGCCCTGCCCTTTTGGAGGACAGACACACGCAGAAGATGGCCCAGGCTTTGCTCCGGTTTCTTCTAGAGAGGCCAACTGTTCCAAAGGAAGCCCTCAGCAGCGATAAGACCGGAACATCGCCTACGCTCAGCAGGAAGGACCGCGGTGCTGGCTGAGCAGGGCCATCGTGGCCCAGTTACGGGTGTGAATGAGGCTGATCTTGTTTCTCCCCTTTCTCTTCTTTCCTCCCACAGAAAACAACATTCACGGTGTTTTCCTTAAATTCACCTTCATTAATCTTATTAGGTTTCAACAAAGCTGGTTCCGTGAGCGCCCGATGTTTTCTTTACCAAAGTTCACGGCTCTCTGTTCAAACCACTAATTTCCATGGCTTCACTCCAGTGCTTTAGTGCTCCTCAGGCCCTCCAGGAATGAGCTCAATTATCAACCCTGAGTGAATCTGAAACCCAATTCAGTCTTCGTGCCATTTGATTAAAGCAGTGGGGTTTTATAAATGTCACTAAAGACATTGTCAAACCTAGGCTGCTAGAGGCTGGCCAGGCAATTGCTTCCCCCTGTGGACTTATGGCTTATTATCTTTCGAATATCTGAAGCAGATCAGTGGTCCGTTGGTCATTGTGTGTCTTAGAGGTTAAGATTTTACCATGAAAAACATTCCTTATAATACTTGGCGCGCACATTCCAAAACAAAAATCCTATCAAGAGACTGGCAGTTTTTAAATTAATTATTTGAGCTTGAACAATTCAAAAGCATCATCAAATTAAAACAGGGTAATTTGGCACAGAAGTTATTGCGCATCATGTCTTCTAATTACTTTTCTGTATTTTGAAAAAACAAAAACAAAACATTAAATGCTGAGATAATGAACTTTGGGGACGGCGTTCCACAGCAATCCCTTGGTGATGGAAAAATAGCGCTGACTTCCAAACAGACCCATCTGCTCCTTCCCAGAAAGATCTGTTTTAGGAAGTGGTCAGTCTGAGACCCCATCTCCTTAGAACACCTTTATAGCACAGCCACAAACTGCTGACCTGGTCACGGAGCAAGGAGAATAAAAAGGAAAATAGACACAAGGGTGCTTTAAAAAAATTCCACTTTTTTGAAGTATAACTTAGAATTAAATGCATCTATTTTAAGTGTGTAAAGAGTTTTGACAAATACACACATTTGTGTAACCACCAGTACAATCAAGATACAGCACATTTTCATCACACCAAAACCCCCTGTGACCCTCATGGTCAATCCCCACCATGTATCCCACTTTCCAGCCCCCAGAACCACTGATCTGTTTTCTGTCACTATAGGTTAGAATTTCCTATAAATGGAATCACAGAGTATCTTCTCTTTTGTGTTGGCTTCTTTAATTCAGCAAAACATGTCAAAAAATTCATCTATGTTGCTATTGCATATCAGTTGTTCTTTCTGATTGCTGAGCAGTATTGCATTGTACGGATGTAACAAAATTTGTTTACCCATTCTCTGTTGATGAACATCTGGGTTGCTTCCAGGTTTTTATTTTTGTTTTTTCTTTTTTACTATTTTAATAAAGCTGCTGTGAACAATTGTGTATAAGTCTTTGTGTGGACACGCTAAGTCTTTTTTGCAAGAATAAATATAAGAACTCTAAAAGGTTCAGGCAAAATCCATAAGTTCAAAGGGGAGAGGTGGGTAATGTAAATGAGGGAAGCAGGTAGGTATAAGACAAAAGGGAGTGGTGGGGACTGTAACAATTTGCCACAGCAATAGTTTTCAACTCCTGGTTTATAGAAATAGTGTTAAGAAATGTGAAATGGTAATGGACCAAAACTGTCAAAAGAAAAAGCTTTATAGGTCACCTCATTCCTTCGGGTCAGAGAACAAAGAGCCTTTTTCAGACTTTCCTCTTTCCACAGGCTTCATGGCGTGAAAATCAAGAATATAAAATTTGCACTGAGACAGTCTTGGGTTTGAATTCTTGATCCACACCTACTAGCTAGCTGTTGACTCTGGACAAGCTTCCCAACTTTCTGAATCTTAGTTTTCTTATTAGTAAAATGGGCATATTATTACTAACAACTATCTCACAGAGTGGTGGTAAAGAATAAATGAGTTAAAGGCGTGGTCGGAGTTGACCTGAGTAGCTTCAGAGCTAAGTGCTGACTCTCTCTCTCACTTTGGCACATGCAGGATAGTGCCTGGCACTTTACTCTCGTGATCCTATTTTATTAAATCCTCATTCCCTTTTGCTAAACAGGAAACTGAGTCTCAGAGAGGTGGTGAGCCAAATGACGAAAGCGGGGAAAGAGAGCCACCAGCTCTAGCTGGACTCTGCAATCTTCCCTGGAGTACGAGCCAGGGCAGGACAGTCTCTGAGATCCCAGATGCACCTCTTCACACGTCTGTTGGTGGAGCTCAGCTTTCCCCAACCTCTGCAGCCTCTGCCATGGCCCGCGGCCTGCGGCCCACGTGTCTGGTGTCCCCAGGAGCACTGGAGCCAGAGCTTTTCCAGGAGCCCCTCTCAGGCTTGCTCTCACCAGGTTTTCCACTACAGCATCTCCCCCATGAGACCACAGAGTGCTGCTCCATGCTGTTTTCCCAGGACCTGGCACAGTTCTTGGCGTGTAGTGGGACCCTTGGTGAGTGTGATTCCAACGAAGGCAGGAAGGAATGAGCACATTGAGAATAACACGGCTGCTACCGACAAGGACATTCTTCCCTTTGCCTGTGCACCCACACGCACAGCTTGAATCCATGAATGGTTGTAATAAAATGCCATTTCATCCAACTAAAAGGAGAATTAAGCAGATAATTTCTATAGATGTGAAGAATCTATACAGCCTCTATTAAAAAATTTAAATGAAAGTCTATAGTCATTTGCTTTAAATTTTATATACATATATATGTGTGTGTACATTTGTGTATATATATGTACATGTACACACAGACATACACGTGTGTGTGAGCTGATAGGCTGATTTACCATAGAGTTACTTAGAAGTTCAACTTACGAAAAAGATTATATTTAACTAAAATGCTAGGGAATATCTGAGTACTAAGCGTTTTCATTCTAATGAGATAACTTTTAACTCTTTGGATCGGTCTGTTTTGTTTTTCACTTGAGAATAAGTGAGCAACTCCTGCCGAGAGCATATTTATGGAGTTTTTTCTTCCTGGATTAACTGTGGGGATAAAACAACACAGAATTTGTTCAACTCCTGGCAGTGTTTGGCAGGACAGGACTTACCACAAGCGACAGAGCGCAGGTCTCCAGGGATCAGGTGTTGTGTGAAGTGCTCGGGAGAAGGATTAAAAAGAACGTTCCTAGAGTGTAGTGAGTTCTATGTTCCTAGAATGTGGTGAGTTCTATGTTTCTAGAATGTGGTGAGTTCTATGTTCCTAGAATGTGGTGAGTTCTATGTTGGGGTAGTTTTCAGAGTTGGGAGAGACTGACTTGTGGGTTCTACAATCACATCTGCAGAGCTGAAAGGGACCCAGGACAGTGTGGAGTTCCAAAGCTCACTTTACTGAAAAAGGAGGTGAAATGACTCCTTTAGTTCACAAAGCAAATGCGTGGCACCAAGTCCAGAAACCTAGACCTTCTAATACTCATGCAGGCGCTGGGAGTGCTGCCAGCATTTTTTTATGAAAATCTCAAACTTATAGAAAAGCAGAAAAAAGTACTACAGTGAACAGCACACCCTCCACAGATATTCAACAATTTTTAATATTTGCCATATTTGCTTGATCTCTCTCTCTGTAAACCTGAGTAAAGTTTAAGATTAATTTACAGCTCTTTTTGTCCTTACAATATATCCCCCTAAGAAAGTATAATATATCCCCCTAAGGATGTACAATATATCCCCCTAAGGAAGTACAATATATCCCCCTAAGGGTGTACAATATATCCCCCTAAGGGTGTACAATATATCCCGCTAAGGATGTACAATATATCCCGCTAAGGATGTACAATATATCTCGCTAAGGATGTACAATATATCCCCCAATGATGTACAATATATCCCCCTAAGGATGTACAATATATCCCACTAAGGATGTATAATATATCCCACTAAGGAATACTCAAAAGTTACCTTGAAAAATTGTTTCTCTGTTGGGTTATGACATCAATTTGATATACAGTTAGGTTCATTTGTTTCTATTTTGCTTCAGTTTTAGGGCTTGTTTGTTTTTTCCATTTGACATAAGTTTATTTTTAGAACATATAAAACATATACAGTGTTCAAAAGTCAAAGTGACATAAAAAGTTATCCTCAGAGAAGTCCCACCCCCATCACCAACCCCTTCCTCAAAATAAACATTTTCATCCTGTTGCAATTTATCCTTCCAGTCATTCTTTTCAGAGAAATAAGCAAATACACATATGGAATTGCATTCCCCCGTCTTTCTTACATAAAAGATAGTATACTAAACATGCAGCTCTGTGCCTTGATTTTTTTTTTTTCCATTTCACCATATATCCTGGAGAGCTCTCTGTATCGGTTTCTCACTCTCATTTACGGCTGCGAAGTTCTCTGTTCCATGGGTGATCCAGCCTGTCCCCTATTGATGGACACGGGGGCCATGTCTGATCTTTTGCTCTTAAATAATGCTACAAGGAATAACCATATTCATTTATGCTTATTTTGTTCATATTTGTGGAGGCTTATCTTCAGAGCAGATTCTCAGCAAGAAGATTGCTAGTCAAAGGGTAAATGCCTGTGTAATTTTGATAGATATGGCCAAATTCTCCTCCACAGCCATGTACCATTTTGTATCCTACCAATAACGTATGAAAGGCCTGTTCCCACAGCCTCAGTGTTATCAAGATTTTGGGTTGCTGCCAGCTAATAGGTAAGAAACGGTGTCTTGGTGTAGTTTCAATTTACAGTCCTCTTACTGTGAAAGAAGTTGAGCACCTTATCAGATATTTGAGTCATTTGTGCATCTTTTCCTATGAACTGTGTGGTCACGTTTTATACCCATTCTTCTATCAGGTTTTGCTGTTTTTCTTCTCAATTGTAGGAGCCCTTTATATATTAGGAAAGTAGCCCTTTATAATAAGAGTTGCAAATATGCTCCCACCATTTGTCTCTTGTTGTTGTCTGCTTATGATTTTTTTTATTTCTCCATAAAAGGGTTTTAAGGTATTCAAATTTATTGTTATTTTTTTTCTGTTGCTTCTAGCCTTTGAATCATAGTTAAAATCTGCCTACTGTAGATTATAAATGAATTCATCCATGTTTCCTTTTAGTAATTCTCTGGTTTTATTTTTTACACTTCGATCTTGAATCCATTTAGCATTTATTCTGGTAATACTGCAAGTTTAAAAAAAATTTATTTTGGCATTTGACTTTTTCTTTATTTCATAGTATTTTTTAAATTAATCAATTGAATATTTTTATATTTTATCATTGGCATCTTTTCTGATTTTAAAAGTAGCATAAGTTAATTGTGGACAGAATGAAAAGTAAAGAAAAGTATAAAGAAGCAGGAGAAAAATTCCAGAGAGTTTACACAGGTGCATATTTTTATTTTTTTTAAATCCTGTTTTATATTATTGTGATAATACTGCCTGTACGATTTTATATCCTCCTCTTTTTCACTTAACATTCTAACACAAACACTTTCTCATGGTCCTAAAAGCTATTCATTAAACAGGCATTTTAGTGCCTCCAAAATAGTCCATAATGTGGATATATTATTATGAACTCACCCATTTTCACATTGTTGATTTACTTTTTGGGTTACTCTTTCATTCAAATAGCCAACTCTGTGATGATCATACCTACATGGTTCAATTTGGAAGATAGATTCCAGAAGAAGAATTGCTTTGTGAAAACTTAACCACATTTTTTTTAGGATCCTGATACAAAGTGCTGAATGCTTTCTAGAAAGGTTATAGTAATTAGTATTGCCACCAGCAATACATGATCCTATCACGACAGCTTAGTTCAGCATTTTTGAGAAATATCTTTTCCTTCCAATGAACCTTTTTTTTTTTTTAACTCAAAGAGGAAGTAAAATCTTCAGTATGGAGCAGATAAAACAGCATTATCCAGAACATCTTTGCACCGACCAGTAAATTTATTTTTATTCTCCTTTAATGTTGTTTAAGTCAATATAGTGATGTTTACACAATCAAAACACTACTAAAATTTTAGATGTATTATTCGCATCCAACTAATAAAAAATCTCATATTAATTCTTTTAGCAAATAATTATTGAGTGTCTTCTATGTACCAGGTGCTGTCTGGGCCACATGAGATACATGAGTGATCAAAACAGACACCTCTTCACGTATTCATTACCTGGCTAAACCCTGAAGGCATCTGAGTTCGCAACATCTTCTATACATTACGCCGTCTCCCATCTATTGTTTTGCAAATATTTACTCCTTCATTTATCAAACATATATACACTGATGGCTTACAGTGTGCCAGACACTGCTCTGGGGTCTCAAGATAAACCAGTAAACAAGACAGAGACCCTCCCTCAGGAAACTGTCTTCTAGGAGGGCAGCACGCAGTCAACATTCAAGATACTAAGTAAGGAGAGTGTATCACGTGTACACAGAGGCGGGAGCAGTCAGAAGTGGCAATGTGCTATGAAGGTGGGGTGTCCTAACGCCAATCTTCTCCACTATTTTTTCTCATTAAATTCTCTTTGAAGGCGAAAATATTTTCTAATCTTTAAAAAAAAATTATTTTGAACTAATTTTAAGCTTACAGAAAGAGTTGCAAAGATAGTGGAGAGAGTTCCTGGATATGCCTCACCCAGCTACATCTTACACAACTGTAGCGTGATTATCAAACCCAGGAAATTCACATTGACACAATTCGAATTGCACCAGTTTTTCCACTAATGTTCTTTTCTGTTCCAGGATCTTATCCGGCATCTCACACTGATTGGTTGTTAATTCTCCTTCGTCTCCTTTAGTCTGTACAGTTTCATAATCTTTCCACGTCCTTCATGACCCTGACACTTTTGAAGAGAACTCCTCACTTCATAGAATGTCTCTCAATTTGGATTTCTGATGTTTTCTCATGCTTGGAGTGAGGTTATAAATTTTTCGCAAGAACATTGGGAATGATATGGTGTCCTTCTCAAATCAAGGGGTTCGTGATGTCAATATATGCTATTATTGGTGATTTTAACTTTGATCATTTGGTTAAGATGGTGTCTGGACAGTTTCTCCACTGAAGAGTTCCATCTTTCTCTGTGTAGTTAATAAATATCTTGAGGGAGATATTTCAGGACTTGGTAAATCCTCAAACTTCTGCCCACTGATTTTTTAGAACCATCTGTGGGTCTTGTCTGCAACAAGTACTGCTGTGATATTTGCCTAATGGTGATTTTCGACTTCCTTCTTTTTTTCTACATTTATTCATAGGAATTCTACTGTAGGGAAGAGCTGTCTCTTCTTAGCCATTTATTTATTTATTCAATTATATATTTATATCAGTCTGGACTCATGGATATTTATTTTATTCTATAGACAAAATCCAGTAGTATCAATGTTTATTTTATTGCTCAAATTGTTCTAATTTGTCCTTCAGGAGTTCCTTCAGGTAGACTTTTGTTTTCTTTTGACATGCCCCCATCTTATTTTGAGCACTGTCCTACTTTCTGGATCCACACATTTTTCCAGACTCATCTTATATTTTCCCTGTCCCTGTCCTGCCACTTCTCCAAAGATCCCTGGTTCCTTTTATTGGAGAATGGTGTTTAGAAACCGAGATCTGGGCACTGGGTGTGCTCACTGAGACTGGTTACCAGTGCTTCTTGGCAGATAGAGCTGGGAAATTATATATCTATAAGCCTTGCACCTATATTTCTGTAAGTATACAGGCTATGATTATCTACAACATATTTACTTATTTGTTCTAGTAAACATTTAATGAGAAACTCGTTTACTAAATAGAATGCAACATTTACCAGTAGTTTGTTTTGTCTTTGGCCTGAAAAGACCCAGTCGAGACACTGTTTTCCACGGTTCCTCAAGTCAGCTCTTTCCAGCCCCCTCCTTAGTGTAGCTGTGTTCCTCATCTGTAGTGCTTCTAACCTTCTCTAAGTTCCCTCTATAGTTAGTTTTGTTTGTTTACTTTTTAGGGCATATGAAAGGTATATGAAATCTTACTATGGTTTTAATAAGCAGGACTACAGGAAAAGATAGACTAAAAGATGTTATTGACACTTTAAAATTCAGTTCTTGGTACAGTGTTGGCGATTCAATCAATATTTATCGAATAAAAGACTTAGTTTAGGGGCTGGCCAGGTGGCGTAGCGGTTAAGTTCGCGCACTCTGCTTTGGTGGCCTGGGGTTTGCAGGTTTGGGTCCTGGGTGTGGACCTACACACCACCATGCTCATCAAGCCATGCTGTGGCGGTGTCCCACATAGAGCGGCTAGAAGGATGTACAACTACGACATATAACGATCTACTGGGGCTTTGGGGAGAAAAAAGGAAAAAAGGAGGAAGATTGGCAACAGATGTTAGCTCAGGGCCAATCTTCCTCAAAAGAAAAAAAAAAGAATTAGTTTATATGTAAATGCATAATTTTGATATTCTAAAAGCACAGTTACAATAGTATTTGAAACTAAAATGACGACATTGCAAAAAACATAGCTGGGAAAGAAAAAATATTTAGCAGAAAAAATACTAACAGAATCAAACTAAACCAGAGGAAAAAATGGCCTCAAGTTTTCACTTTGGCTTTTTGACTGAATTCTATACTTTTTCAATCAGCACTTCTAAGGAGTTTTGCACAAATTTGAGAAATGTCAAATTTGTCAAAAACTGAGTAATGCCCATATCAGAGGTGAGGTTAGCGAAAGTAGCGTCCCCGTGGTGCCGTGTTTTGTCCTTACACACATTTTCCTTTCTGCAGAGTCTGAGGAGTCTTCTCACATTTCCTGTGTCTCTTGTAGAATTTAAAGAATTTTCAAACAAAAGAACACATTCAATTATTTCACATTATAAATCTGCATGCTTCCTCTAGGTAAACACCATTATAGGCCACAATTAATTTAAATTTCCAAAGAATTTAAATTTCATTGATCAAAGTGGGGGTGGAGGACTGGGGGACGGTGTCACCTCCTTCTGTTATCAGCTATTGTGGGACACCTTCCATTGCCATTTTTTTTCTGGGTCATGTTCAAAGAAGGTAAACATAGGGCTCTTCATTAAGTCTGTAAACGTGTTTTCTTTCTTAAAGTGAGGAGAAGAGAAACAGCTACAGCATGACAGTAACAACGTATAATGCGGAAAGAGTTTCCCAAGGAGAGTCTGAGCTGGATCCCAGTCAGCTGGACTCTTCTTGAATGTGTCCAGCCTGCTCTTTAGCATCAACGGCCTTGATGTTGAGGATATTCTCATGTGTACTTTTTTGCCAGCAAACGACAGCGTTCACCGCGTTCACCGAAGCAGCACTTTTCCCCCAGTCCTCGCTGATGCTCCTCCTTGGCCCTTCTCCTCCCTCCTCCTGCCAAATCATGCTCTCAGGAAGAAATCTGCACCAGTCTCCTCTAGCTTCTGCCAGCTCAAGTCCACAGGACAGGGGAAGGGAGACAGGAACCGGCTCCTTGGGGTGTGTACCCAGCTCTGTGCTAGGGATCTACGTATAAGCCTCATGTCTAAAATGAGGAATGGGGGATTTGACCACCACGTTAAGAGAATTTTAGTGAGAAAGTAAAAAAAAAAAAATCATTTTAACAGATGCAGTCATCCATTTTGGGAAAGCTGATAGCTATCCCCTCGCCCCACTGCGGAGGCTGGAAGCAGCATCTCCTTTGACTTTGCCTGTGTCTCCCTCGTGCCCCGGCTAGTCTAGTCCCTCATATACAGACTCTGAAGAGTATTAGCTGAAGATTAGGTTGTTTCTACTGACAACCAGAGCAGATTCTGTTCTCCGATTGAGCTCACTTCACAAATATTTATTGAGTTCCTCCTTCATAAATCTCATTTCCTGTGAAAGGTGATTAGGAGAGGATGTACAGGGAGTAAAACGTTGCCCCCGTCTTCAAGAAGCTCACAGCCCAGTGATAAACATGCACACAGTGTGACTCGGGAGCGTGTCTGTGTTTGTCCCTGTGGGTCTCCATGCCATGTGACTTTTGCTTTCTAATTCATCAGGCTCCAGGGTTCTCCTGAATCCCATGTGGACGTTCTGGTTTCCCTTTAACCTGTGGTAAACACAGCCACTTTCTCTGGCTCTCAGACAATAATAAACATGGGGGTGAATGATAAATAACTCACGAGGGCTGCTCTGTTTCCAGCTGGAAGGAGCCTCCTTATCCTTGTTAGTGCTAGGCAGGATTTAGGGGCTTAAGTCTGGTGTCAGAGCACCCTTTTCTCTCCCAAGATACATGACTTCTTCTCGGCTCTTATTTTGATTCACTCAGCTGTATCTCTTTATTTACGCTCTTGCCCCAGCACAGGGTGGATGTGAGGGTGTGTCAATCTCGTCTTCCCGGGAGAGTTGAGAGAGATACCCGAGTACCTCATCCCAAGAACACCCCCACCTCTCTAGCCAGCTCTTTCCCTGCCGATGATGCTGGGATGAACACAGAACACAAGGGGGGGACTGTTGGCTGACTACGACTGCTGTGGGCTTCCGCCCTTCCCTCCTGGCTCTCTGGAGGCCTGGGTGTGGGACTGGATTCGGCTTCATGCTCATTTTCTCAAGAATTGCATAGGACTTGATGAGAAAGGTGGCTTCTAAATCTACCTTGGATCCACCTCCCCGCCCCTACCCCGGGTTCATTAAAATGTCAGCTGTTTCAACAGCTAACGTCTTGGGTGTCCCCTATTTGTTGTGATATATTTTCTGAAGGGGTCTGTGCTCCTGGCTGGTGTGGTTGAGAGCCCGGTCACCCTGCACAGGGTGACCACAGAGTGGACAAAGCTCGTCTGCACAAGCACACACCGTCTCTCCATCCTCACATGGACCCAGTTGTGTTGCAGAGAGACCTCTGAGAGGGGGCCAGTGTCTCCTGCTGCCAGCTTTCCTTTGCACATGACTTGAAATCTAGAAAAAAGCTGAAGACCAAGAGAGTTTCCTAGGAAAGGGAAACAGACCATAAATAGCCACAGCTACTCTGGTTCTACAGAGAAATAAAACAGTTCTGAGTTCTTTGACATACTTCCTCATCCCAAACTAGGTTTGGAAGCTAACGCCTTGGACCCCCTTGGATGAAATCTGAAAGGCAGTAACCAGGAAGACAAAGCTGGCATTTCTACTTACTGTGTTGAGTGTCCTGCAGAAGTTGAGTAAAGACCTCACCATTTTGTCAAGAGTTTCTAAATAATAGCTGGGAAAGATGTCCACGATACTTTGGACTGGGGCAGTGGGGAGAAAGGAGTTTGAGAGTATGACTGCATGTGCTCATATAAAGTATTTACTTATAAAGACTTACTTTTAAAGTATTTACAAGTCATGGGAGGATATTCAGAGGGCGACTGCTATCGGTGCCTTCACAGGATGGAGGTAGTGGAGTGGGGAGCAGAGTAAAGAGGGTGGAGATAGGGAGAGTATAATGTTTTTTTCTGTATACACTTCAAATCTGTTCAAATTGTTAGAGTAAGCATTTATTTTTGCATTTATAATTAGAAAAAAGTAAAGCGTTTTGTTTTAAAAAGTAGCTGGAAGGTCTGCCTGTGTGCCTGAGGCTGAGAGGGGATTAAATCAGAGCCTTGCTAATCGGAGGGGAGTGTGCTGGGCCCCACGGAGCCCCTCCGACTGACGGGCAGAGGCTGCCCAGTGGGCTGTTCTGCCACCCGAGAAGGCTGAGGCCGGCTGTCGGCAACTGACCTGCAGGAGCCTGCAGTTCCTCAGTGCCCCTTCAGTGGATGTTGCTGCAGGCCCCGCGAGTGATCAATCAAGAGTCTGGCGAGACGCGGGGCTGGAGGGAGAATCTTGAAACCAAAGGAGCCGATAACCGGGCGCCCTGCAGCAGGGCCTAGAGCCCCACACTGGGCTCGTCACAGCTGAGTGGGCTCTGGGGGCCGGGGAGCAGGCTGCGGCTCGCCACCATCTGGTGGAATCTGTGCGTGCCTGAGAGCTGGTGCCGTTGTATCGCCTCTCAGGTGAGAAACAGCAGCTTAGAGAGCTGAGCAATCTGTCCAGGTTCACACGGCTTCCATCACAGGTCTACGTGAAAATACAGTCACAGTTTATTAATGTGTGTGTGAATGGTTACGTGTTTATACACTTGCAGTAGAGGCTCTAAGACTCCTAGTTTTTCCAGCACTTTCTAACACCTGAGTAACCTTTTCCAAAGTTTCTCAAAAAGCAACAAACAGACTGGATTTATTTCAGTCTCCCGCAGGCCTGGCGTGTCGCAGGCACCCCTAAAGAGGCAACACTGACCGGACTCAGACCCCACACAGGTTGGAGGAGAAGCTCTGCAGACTGACACAATCCAAAGCGGTCAGCCTGGGGGACACTTCTTCATGTGGAGAAAGTGTTTCTGACTTTTCAGCCCGCTACTTCCTCCTATCTTTCTCCTTTTCCTCCTCCTTCCCTTAATACAACATCTGAGTTTGTGCTCTGGGACAAGAGAAAAATGTGGGTTCTACTCAATTTAGTTCTTCCTCTGCTGACCTGATTAGAATAAACAAGAGCCTCCTAGGACTTGTAAAAAAAATCTTTACTCAGATCTTGGATGAATTATTGCTGAGAGGTTTTAATTGGCTGTGGTTGGCTTCTGACCTCTTGTACAGATTGATTTATGAGGTGAATTTGCAATCAACTGTTGGAAAAATTGATAGCATGGTAGCAGATAGAAGTTGCTGTTTGAATAGGGCTTGGAAAATATTTATGCTATTCCCGGTCCCACCACAAACACCCAGTTTCGTGTCAGCAGACAACATTCCCCAGGAGCACTGAGGGGCCCTATGCTGGCCCTCCATGTTCTGTTTCTGGAGTCAGATAAAGGTTGGCATTTTCCAATCTGCAGAGGGAAAAATATTAAGTTATCTGTTTTATTTTTTTCCTATAATTGTTCTTAAACCTGCTACAAGATTTTACACATGAAGTTTTCTCTTTTAACAGAAAAGTGATTTTTTTTTGTTTGTTTTTTGCCACTGTTTTAGTGTTTCATATGTTTTGTCAGGAGACATGGCAACTTCTACTTGTGAATCACTGCCCTAGGGATTTGGACAAGCCTCGGATCGCAGGACAGCAGGCTCTCCCCCGGCTTAGAGAAGAAGTCAGATTTGGGTGGCCTGACAGGGCAGAGGGGGCTGTGAACACACGCAGAGTGGTCCAGGTTGGCTCCACAGCAGCCTCTGTACGTGGTCTGGATATCGTTAGAAAATGAGAGACCTGCGCGTCGTGACATTTCTCTCCGGTTCATGTTACTTCCAGGGTGTAGGACACAGTTCAGATCCAGTGAGCCATTCTTAGAAAGTGGTTCAGAAATAAGCAGAGCATTTCCTCATATGAATTCTCATAGCCTGTGTGTTACACTGGTTTACATTGATTATCAGCTACCTACCCTTTAGTCCTTGTCTGCTTTCTCCAACAAGCTTCTAAACCTTGATGGCACTTTGCTAGGTACAGAGTCAGTGTCTAATAACTTCATATTAACTTTATCCATTTATTCATTCGCTCACCAAGTCTTTATTGAGAGTCTACCATGAATAACCTCTGAGGGGGCACCTGTACACAGTGGTGAACAAAACAAATGTGGATCTAACCTCACAGGGCTTAGATTCTGTGGGAAGGCAGACACTAGACAAGTAAAACACATCAATATGTCGTTACAGATTATCATATAGGCTAAAAAGGAAAAAGAACAAGATGCTGTGGGGGGAGTAAAAGGGGAAGCCTACATTACATTAGGTCGTCAAGGAAGGACCCCCTGAAGAGGTGACGTGTAAGCTGAGACCAGAAGAAAGGAGCCATCCATGAGAAGAATGGGGAAAGCATTCCAGGCGGAAGAGACAACATATGCAAAGGCCCTGCATAGGAGTAGGACTGAGCAGGTGCAATCCAGGAGCTGAAAAAGGCCTGTGTGGGTGCAGCATCCTGTGCAATGCAGAGAGAGGGTGGAGGGGGGCTCAGAAGACCAGAGTCATTTAGGGATTTGCAGCCTAAGTTAAGAAGTCTGGACTGTGTTCCATGAGCAATGAGAGGACATGTTGATCCTGACAGAGCCTCACAAAGACACTGCATTGAACCTCTGGCTACAAGAGGCCTCTTATCAACCTTAAGCCAAATTAAATCAGGTCATGTCTTTTGAGAAAGTTTAGTGTATCTCTTTTAGTATTTTTCCAATGCATATTATATACCCTGTGTGTACATTACACAACTTGGATAGCATCCTCTTGTATTCACTTAACATATCACAGGAGTGTCCCCATGTTATGAAATATTCCTCTACAACATGATTTTTAATAACTTATAACATTGCCAGTATGAACACACCATATGGGTCTAGCCTACCTCCTATTAGATATTGGAGTCTAATAACTTAGTAACGATATTAATAACTTAATGATGAATAACTTAACATTGTATAGAACTTACTTGCACATTAATCTTTGCACACATACACCTGATTATTTCCTTAGGGAAAATTCCTAGAAACGAAATTGCTGAGCCAACGGAACATGCTTACTTTTATGATTGGATCAAGAACGCCAAGGGTTCAGCCTGAAAGCTATCAAGTTACACGCCATGAATGAAGTTTGAGAGCCCCATTTCAACGGGGATGTGGTTTTCAAAAGTTGTGCATTGGGCTGCAGAGGGAATGGGGAGTCTTTTGGACCCACTTGGTTGGAATCTTGAGTCTGCCTCTCCCACGAGGACGTACACAAACCTTGACCTGAAAGATGCTACGTTTCTTCATCTGCAAAATAGGGGAGATGAGAGTATTTGCTTCACAGGACGGATGCAGAGATTAAGAGAATCCACGTATGGAAAGCACTTACACCGTACCCACCCAAAGCAGGCATTTATTAGTGCCCTCTCTCTCTCACATTTTGTGTGTGTCTTATGGGTGTGAATTTGGACACTCTCTTGAGCAAATGGAAAAAGGAAAATTCCTGTCTCCAGTATCACATCTTATAGGCATTGAATAAAGTGTTTCCTACTTTCTCCTGGAAACTAAGAGTATAATCTCCGTATTCAAACGTGAAATTTCTCCCACACGGATATTTCCTTTCTGAAGAGAAGACAAGTCATCTTCGGCTAACACTGGGCTTAGAGACTATCTGTTTTGCACTTAAATCTTTCATTATTTGCTCATATTATGAGTGGAAAGCGTGGCATAGGAGTCAGAGCCCCTGAAAACCTGTGCCGGATGCTGGCTCTGGCCACTCACAGGTGGTGTGGGCTCAGTCGGGTTCTCACGTTCTCTGAGCCTCATATCCCCTCACTGTAATATAAGATACCACCTCTCAGTGTTGATGACAGAATTAGATGAGATTAACTTAAGCAAGAACATTTAACTTCTGCTGGGTAGGAGACCAATAAATATTGTTGAATCCAAATCTCATAGCCACCTCGTAAGCAATAACCAGTAATGATATGAGCACAGGAAACTTCCTACATCCCTGAGGAGAGACACCTGCTCTGAGGTCCAGCTCAGCCTTTTGTTCCTACAATGATCAACTGCCTCTCCCTTTTTATATGCTGTCTTAAAAAATCACAGCCACCCTGACTTGTAACCAAGATAACAAAACACAAGTGATAAGGACACTGATGACTCTCCTGACGCGTAGCAGGGTTATTGAATAATTAAGTTGACCTGTGATCTTCTTCCTTTGTCAACTCGAGAACTTCGAGATGGTCAAGATGTCCAAGGTAGCCAACAGCCCAACGGACTGAAGAGTGGAAGGAGCAACTGAGCTCACGGTGGTCCTGGGAGAGTCTCAACAAGCAGAGAACCGTTTACATAAAGTTTACTGTGAAAGGTATGTTGGTTCCCAGTGGTAGTGACGGCCATGTCGCTAGCACGCCAGAACCCACTTGAGCAGATGTAGATTGTGTCTGAGATGGCAGGGGGAGCAGTTACGGTGGGAAAGGGCCCGATAGTCAGGAAAGATTGGGAGGATCAGGAGTTTAAAAGTCATAACTCAAACTAGGTTTTGAGACTTAGTTTTTTCATTCTTGTTATTTCTGGAAAGCTATTCCTCCCACCCCCATATCAGGTGCAAATCCCCAGATTCTCAGTTCTTAAGATGTTAGCTGGAGTGTGGGCTTTGAGACCAATTTATCCCTGTAGCCCAGATTGCTCCACCCTGCCTGGATGTTAGTGGGCGTCCTGAGCCTCTTCACCTCCGTTAGTGACAACTCCATTCTCTCACAGGTGGAGCCAAAACCTTGGGGTCTCTGTTGCCTCCTGTTTTGTTTGCTTTTCTCATACCCCTGTCCAGTCTTCTGGGAAATCCTGTTGGCTGTACCTTCGAAATATATCCAAGACAATTTGGTCCTTTCTAACTACTCTCATTGCCACCCGGGGTCTTAACCTTCATCTCTTACCTGACCATCAATATCCTCTCCACTGTTCTCTCTCGTTGTATCTCTGCTCCTTCAGTCTGTCTCCAGCACGGCAGGCAGAAGAGCCTGTTCAGGTATCCGAGTCAGATCACGTCAGACCCTCAAGCTGCTTCTCGTTTCCCTGAAAGGGTCCTTCCTGGGGCTTCGTGAGACGACGGTGCTCTGGCCCCACAACTGCCTGTCCCTGGCTCTGCTCCTCATTCACCCCACTTCTGCACACGGGGGAGCACACGCATCTGCGTCAGAGCCTCTGGTCTTGCCCTTCCTTCTGCCTGGAGGGTCCTCTCCCCAGAGGCAGCCTGCCGGCGCTCCTGCTTTCTTCAGACCTTTGCTCCGGTGTCGCCTCCTCAGCGACACCGTCCCTGACCTGTCCTTTCTAAAGTCGCACCTCCCCATCCCATCCTATCCTCCTCTCCTATTTTATTTTCTTCTCCTAAATGCTCACTGCTGTCTAACACACTTCATGTCTTACTTACTTATCTGGTTTGTCGTCTGTCTCCCCACCAGCCCGTCAGCTCCTGGAGGGAGCGGAGTTTTGTCTGTTTCATCTGCTGTGGAATCCCTAGTTCCTAAAACAGTGCCTGGGCTAGAGAGCTGCTCCACCAATACTTAATGCATCGAATTAAACCTACACCTGGATCTAAAGCTGGGCTCTCCCACTTAATAGCTGGGTGAGACACTCAACCTCTCTGTGTGAAATACATGCGACTGTGCTTGGCTTACAGCAGATGTCAATGAACATCTATTCCCTTTGCCTTCTCCTGATTCTAGCAATGGCAAAGAGATTTTTAAGATGCTAGAAAAGTGACAGCCAAGTACAAGGAAATTCTTTCTCTCACTTTATTTCACTTCTCCTTCCTTCTCTTCTTTACCTTTCATCCTTTTTTTATTCCTTTCCTTCATCATTGTTCTTACCAAGGTTGCTGAAATAATGCATGGAGATAATACAGGGAAAGAATGGCAGATGGACTCTGAGCTAGCACTTACAATTGTTGGAACTTAAGAAAGGGACTTACTCACTTAGACATCAGCCCAGGACACTGCTGACGGGAAAAGAGGCCAGGGAGGGACACTGGAATCCGAAGAGTTTATAAAGCGCAGACTTGACAACAGACTTGACAGGTTTCTCTGTGCCGTTCTGGAGAACACAGGAAGGATACTCAGGAGCTGCACAGCATTCAAGAGAGGCGTTTAAAATAATTCAGGTGCTTAGGAGAAGGAGCTGCTATGTGAGACCCTCTCCCTCTCCTACTCCCTTCCCCCAGTTGTGAGTCTTCAGTCTGCAATGGTGACAAGGAGAAGGAGTGACAGGCAGCAGACTTGTCCGTCACACGGCACGTCAGGCTCGTGCTGTGCACGTGACACACAGTAACCTGTTCAATCCGCACAGCTCTCTTAGAAGGTAGATGCTATTATGCTCATTTTACAGATGAGGACACTGAGGCACAGAGAGGTTAACTAATTTTCCCAAGGTCATACAGCTGGTAAGTGGCAGAGCTGAGATTCACATCTCGGCAGGTGACAGAAGAAGAAATATGACTTAAGTCTCAAACAGTCGTATTGATCACGTGAATGTTGACTTGTTCAGCAAACTCTAGACCTGTTTATGTGTCCTGATGAGCTGGCTACTGCCCACCGTCCTCTGGTCACCCAGCTGGCCTCATCTTATCTACCCAGTTGACACTGCTCCCTGAGCATGCACCTCCATTCTGGACTGGCCCTGTCTTTTTCCCCAGACCTTGTTCACACATATTTCCCTGCCCAGCCTTCCTCACATCCTTCACGAGGAGCTCCCCACTCAGAGCTGGGGCTGCACGTCCCAGGAGGAGTGTCTGCCTGTGGGACGAAGCGGCTTGGGAAAGCTCTCCAGGTTTCGTTTCTGCCCCCTCCCTAACTCTTTGGCTCTGGACTGATCTCCCTAGTTCCTGCCTTTCGTCTTGTTCCTGCATCCTGTCTTTGGCCCAGTGCTTCCATACTGACACCTTGAGGTGGTCCTCCTGGCTTGTGGTTTTGGTGTCACTGGCTGCTCTTTCTTGGCCAAGCTCTGCTCCATGCCCTGCAGCCTGGACAGATGCATGCCTGGCCACCATCGGTCTAGCAGCCCAGGGGGCCAGGGACTGACCTGAACAACCTGTGCTTCTTCCTCTATCTGTCCAGATCCTGTGAGACTCCTGTCAAGACTCGGCTCTGCGATGAGGCTTTCCCTAATAATGCCACCTGGTGTCTCATCTTTCTGCTTCCTGGTCATCCCTGTGTTCATTGGCTTCACCATCCATTTAACACGTGGTTGAACATTCCTTCGGCACTCTGGACAGTCGGTATTGTTCGCTGCCTATATCCTATCACATCTCTCCAAGAAAATGGCTTGTCCTCTAGCCAAGGACTGTTTCATGTCCTTCTTTTATGTTCCTTCTCTCTTCCATGTGCTAATATTTTCCCACTTGCTGACTTGAAGATTTTAGACTCGTCTATGAAGAGTGGGTTAGCAAGAGAAATGTGGGGCTGTGTTGACATCTGCAGCGTGGTCCTTATGAGACTGGGTTTGGAGGTTGACAGATGTGGATCCCTATCCCGGCTCTGCCAGTTCATGTGTGGCCCTCGTGTGTTACCTCCATCGCATCTGTCTCCTCATCTGGAGATGAGGGCTCTCATGAGGGTTAGTCAAGAAAATGTAGAGAGTTCTTTAGGAAGCTGCCTGGCACATCACAAGTGCTCAGTGAACAGTAACTATTATTTTTCTTGTCCCTAAGCTTCAAAATTTATATTGAAGAGAACAATGAACCACTGGAATACATCCCCTGGTGAACTTGTCTGAGACTTTCTGGACCGTGAACCTGTCCCAGGACAGAATTTTGGACAAACTTCTGTTAAACTGGATTGTAGGTTTTCAGCCCCTTGAGACTGTGGAATAGATGCTATTGAACATTCAGGACCAAGGGTTCTGGGGACAGCCTGTGAGACTGGATGGAGGGAGAAAGTGAAGGCTTTTGATAGTTTCCTGATTGCTACTTTTCATGTGGCCTTCCTTTGCTTCTTTCCTCCCTCCCTTCCCTGCAAGTTTTGGAGGCTTATCACGAAAATGAAGGAAAGAACAAGGAAATCATTGATACACTTGGTTTATGTGCAAATGGGTGCAAATGGGACAGGTTCACGGTCCAGAAAGTCTCAGACAAGTTCACCAGGAGATGTATTCCAGTGGTTCATTGTTCTCTTTAATATAAATTTTGAATTTATAGATTCTTTCAAGTCTTCAACATTTAAAACTCGAGTTTACTATTCTTAGTAAAACAGTGCTGGCTGATACCTGTTCACTCTATCTTCAGCCGGTTCATTTTATAGTTGCAGCTCGAGGCAAAGCCTCCTATTAAAATCCTACTATTCATTCAGCCTTTCAGATGTGGTTCTTAGAAGCTGAGTCACAACTGCCAGAGTTGTAACCCAACTTTTGGCTAGTGAGTTCAAAGATCATCTCTCACTGTTAACATTTTTCTTTATTTCATTAATTCACATACATTAATTGGGTTCCTGATATGTGTCAATTATGGAGATGGAAAGATCAATACAACGCAAGAAGCTTACATATACTTTATCTTCTTAGGTAATGATCTACTGGATCATAATGATCTATTGTTATAGACTATCTTGATTTCCAAGGATGCATTTGAATACTAGCCTCATTAACAAACACTGGGGAAGTGCATTTGAATACTAGCCTCATTAACAAACACTGGGGAAGTTTTTATCCATTAAAGCGGTGTTTACGTGTGTGTGTTCATTGCCCCGATAATTTTTTGCTGCTTTAAACAATTTTTTAAAAAGGTCCTCAAGTCCAATTTGTGGTTTGAAGCTATGTCTACTTGGGTCTCCTATGATGTTTTGTATTACAGTGTTGCAGGCTAGGTTATTAAAGTTTCTTAGTTGTTTCCATAGTTTTGAAATGCAAAAGTCTTCTTCTTATACCTCCTAAGGTTTCTTTTATAAAACTAATCCTTTTGTTGTCAGAAAATTTTTGTAGAATAGATAAATAAACCCATAGGAAAATTTCAATACTCTTAGTCTCTCACATAACTAAAAACATTTTATCCAGCTACATTATTTACTATTTTATGAATTTTAATGATGTTTATTTTTTTAGGTAATACACGTTATTGCAATTAATAACCACGAAAATTAGTTATTTTCTAAACTTTATTTCTCTATTTATGTTTCACGTTTTGTTGTGTCTTATGAACAGGTTTCTCAACCTCAGCACTATTGACATTTTGGGGTGGATAATTCTTTCTCATCATTGTAGGGTGTTTAGCAGCATCCCTGGCCTCTACTACTAGATACTAATGGTGCTCCCATCCCCAAAGTTGTGACAATCAAACATGGCTTGAGACACTGCCAAGTGTCCCCTGGGAGGCAAAATTAACCCCAATGAGAACCCCTGGTCTGGAACTTCTAGGACCTTGTATAATAACAGCAGTGATAAGATGTCCCTCATTTGCTTCTGATTTTACAGGGAATAATGCTGCTGGTGTTTTTCCATGAAACATATCAGTCTAGCACAGGTAGTCTTCATGAAGTTGAAGAAAGAATTTTACTCTTATCCTAAAATAAATAAAATGTAAATTTGCAATGAGTATTGATTGGTGATAATGTAGGATCAATTCCTTGTGGTCAAAAAGAATTAGTACAATTCAGTGGACCCTGCGGGCGTGTGTGTGTGCGCATGTGTGTATGCGCGCGCATGAAGGAGTTGTGCAGGGGCTGTTCGTAACTCTTGACTCTGGACACCTGACTCGGAAGCAGAAGAGAACCTGTGCTAAGAGAACATGGCCAAGGCTTTTGCACAGCGAAAGGAAGGAAATCAAATGGCGGACAATCGCTGTAATTGAGAAATGGCCCCTAGGTATTTTGAGTAGATGAGTTCTTTAGCCGCTCCTTTCAAACAATAATTTATAGCTCTTTTTGTTTTTCTGAACTCATTTTATTAGGCTTCTGCTTTCAACATTTCAAACATAATAATGAAGTTGAGAGTCACTGTTAGCTTTCAGTGGCCTTGAGAAGTCAGCTTCTGTGACTGAGGTGATGATGGCAGACTTGGCAAGGAGCTGGAAGTTAGGTTCCAACCTTCTACAACAGACTGGAGTGGGGGCCACAGACAGACCCACAGGTGAGAGGAAGCATAAATTCCTCATCCTCACTGCTCAGACTTCACTTGGCCTGAACGGGCCTCCCTCCGTGGGGGTTCAGAGGCCCCTGGGCTGGCGGATTTATGTCACAAGAGCAGCATAGTAGAAACAGATTAAGAACCCTTTCAAAGGATGTGCGAGGGGGCTGCTCCTGGATCTGAGCAGTCTGGACACAGAGCTCAGGCTGTGGGGACCTGGGCTGGTGCCAGCGGAGGGAGTAGGGCAGGCCTGAGGAATGAAGGTCACTGGCCAGTTGGGTGTTGTGATAATTATGTCCTTGTTTCCTGGAAGGCACCAGGGTCCTTGACTTTCCATCTTCAAAGAGCGCTGGCTCTGAAGCAGGGCACGTTCACACCTGCCCTCTGCCGTGATTTCTGCCTTCCTGGCCGCAGACTCAACAAGACAACAATACATCTGTGGATGTGTTCAAGGCCATGTGCATAAACCAGGCCTGGGAAGCTTCTCTTCCACCCCTTCTTCCTAAACGAAAACGAAGGGTTAGTGTGCCCTGTGAGAATTCAGCAATGAACCCAATTAATGGTTTTACCTTAAATTCAGAGTCTTCATGGGTCAGGCACTCTATTTATTTATTTTTCCCCCAAAGCCCCAGTAGATAGTTGTATGTCATAGCTGCACATCCTTCTAGTTGCTGTATGTGGGACGCGGCCTCAGCATGGCCGGAGAAGCGGTGCGTCGGTGCACGCCCGGGATCCGAACCTGGGCCACCAGCAGCGGAGCGCGCGCGCACTTAACCGCTAAGCCAAGGGGCCGGCCCGGGTCAGGCACTCTAAATCACCACCCCACCACCCTAATCCATTCTCCCTCCAGTTCTCGCCCCTCCCAAAGGGACTGTCAGGGACCAGAAGCCCCGTAATTACTGGAGGTGTGAGTACACAATACACCCGGAATGGTTTCCTTTTACCCTCCCATTCTTCTCCAGAGAAGTTGTGCCAACAGCGCTTGAGAAGCACGAGCGTGGTTCTGCCTTTCATACGTCTTTACGGCACTTAAGTTCCCATGAGACCTTTAGAGGGGTGAGAGAGGTATTTATTTTTTTAATAGGACCCTTTTTGTCTACTGGGTGCAATGAATATGATTTAAAAATGGGATTTCCACTGACTAAACACATATTTGCTGCTCCCCACCACGACTTTCCACTGATCATCTGAACCCTCCCATCATTAAATGAGCAGATTTAAAACCATATTTTGATTGATAAATTCCATTTGTTAAAGGTGAGATGGGACGTAAAACTTTCCCAAGAAGTAGACTAGACAGTACCCATAACTCCTGGATCCTGCACTCTGATGCTTCTCGTTGTGCCGTCAGCTCTGCAGACCAAACCTTCCTTCTCTTGGCAAAGGCAGGAGGTGGTCCAACCCGGGAATTAGCTAGAGGGAAGCACTGTCTGTTTATCTAGCTAGTTCTTGTTCTGACCTTGACAGTGATAAATAGGATATTCCCAAACTCTTTTTAACTTTTGCTCTGAGACTGTGCAAATATACACTATTGTGTTGATGAATTCCCAATTTAGCGACATATAAGTAACTGGAGTCTTCCCTCTTGGAAACATGCAGACTCTCCCCCACTCCTCCCTCTCTCCTTCTCTCCCTCTCCCCTCTCTTTCTCTCTCTTTCTCCATTGTTCTGAGAGGTTTCCACTCCCGAAGATCATGGGAATAACACCTGGGAGGACAGAAGCTCCGTCCTCAAGATTCAACTCTGACCTGGGGACCCTGGATTCCAAGCTCTGGCTGTGATTTAATAATGAGACCCGATGGGGTGGCCCAGGTGCTGTATCTCATACCCTTGCCGATTGCCAGGGGAACGTTTAATCTGTTGACTTTATTCAGTTATATTAGTCTGGCAAACTACCTGGGGCTGTAAATTATTTAGATGTTTAATTTATTTGGTGTAGAAGGAATTCTCTTATACCTTCATTATCAAATAGCAGAAGGTGAAAAACCACTTTGTTTGCAAATCATAAAAACTTTAACAGACTTGTGCCTTAAAGAGTAAAAGAGACTTCCCTGACCTTAAAGGATAACAGGGTTCTGAACAAGCGTTGTCACCACATTACCCAGAGATAAAAATTATGGTATAAATCCATTCAGATTGGAAGCGACATGTGAAACTAACACCTCCCGTCGGTGCTAACAGATAACCCATCTGAACTGAGCCCTGCGTAAACCATGGACCAGGGCCAGCAGGGCCGTTGTCGCTGTCCCTCTTCCCGTTATGATGGATCGACTCTCCAGTGACCCCGGGGAGGGAGACATTTAAAATTGTAGGAAATATGGTATAACCTAAACCCTATTAGTATACAAAATTACTACCTAATATGAAACATGTCACTGTTTTATTTAGTCTGTGACTTTGTACTTAGTACATGTTTCAATAAAATAGAAACAACAAAACAAATTATCTCATGGAGCACCCACTGTCACATCAGATTAGAGCCCCTCCCCTCCAACTGTTTCATTCACTCTCTTGATGAAAAAGGGTTGATCTGAAGCAAAAATAAGCATAATCTATAGCAAAGCAAAAATATAAACAATAAGAGTACGGAAATTCTTTGTAAAATTTTTCTTTTATAATTGCCTCATTTTAAAGGTACTTCTGGAATCAGATGACATTATTGGGCTTCTGTTTATCATCTCCAAATATTTTAAAAATTTGCCTTCATCAATGGGAGGCAGCACCGTTTTAGCTAAGAATGCTGGTTCTGCAATCCTGCTGCCTGGGTTTGAATTCTTGACCGTGTTATTAGCTGTGTGAGGTTGGAGAAGTTATTTAACGTCTCTGTTCCTCAGCTTTCTCATCTGTAAAATAGGGGTATTATCTTCCTCATAGAGTTCTTGTGTGGGAAAGTACAAAAAATAGCACCTGACTCATAATAAGTGCTTGATAAATGTTAAATTATCCCTACGAATCATTTACTATGTGCTTTGGATTCATTTCCTCATAATAAACAATTCTGCAAGGTGTTATTATTATTCGCATTTTACTGAAGAGGAAATTTACTCCTGGACCCAGCGTTAGAGGTAGCAAAGCCCCAGTTCGGCTCACGTCTGTGCCTCTCCGAGGCGGGTCTTGATGCCCGGAGCCCCTGAGAGTGCCCTGGGGGGGGTCTGTGGAGACGCTGCATGCCGGGCTCAGCCCGTCCCCTGAGCTCTGGCACCGTCAGGATCCTCAGAGCCGGACCGCCGGGGCCTCCACGAATCTGCAGCCTCAGGGGCAGGTGGCCCTCTCCAGCCACAGGCCCTCTGCAGAGAGGGTCCCCCGAAGAACCGCCGGCAGCCGGGGCACAAGCACTTCCGTGAGGGTGTCTGGGCCGTGTGTCCCGGGGGGTCCGGGCGGTGTGTCCGGGGCTGGGGGGGTCCGGGCGGTGTATCCGGGGCTGGGGGGGTCCGGGCGGTGTGTCCGGGGCTGGGGGCGTCTGGGCGGTGTGTCCGGGGCTGGGGGGGTCTGGGCGGTGTGTCCGGGGCTGGGGGCGTCTGGGCGGTGTGTCCGGGGGTGGGGGGGTCTGGGCGGTGTGTCCGGGGGTGGGGGCGTCTGGGCGGTGTGTCCGGGGCGCACACCCCTGCGGCTCAGGACGGCGGTCAGGGTGGTCTCGTGGACCCCAGCCGTGTGATCCCGCTTCTTGTGCCTGGAATCCCTCAGCCCGTTCATGGCGGGGAGTCCGGAGTCTCTGAGCCACAGGAGGTGCTGGCCCCGCGTTTACATTCTCTTTACAGCTGGCTCTTAGAGTCATCATTTAAAAATCCTTCAGGAGCCCAAGTTTTAAAAATCCAATCCCTCTAGCAAGCACTTTTCATGTCCTGATATGTCCTGATCCTTAGGCTAGAACTACAGAATTTTAAAGCTGGAAGGGGCCCGAGACCCGGCTCCTGAGTTGGGTTGGGGTGGATGGGAGGGATTCAGTGAAGGTCACACAGCAAGTCCATAGTTACAGTGGGACTGGGACCAGAAGCACAAATACTGATATCGCAAGTAGAGTTGAGCTGTTTGCCAACTGCAAAGAAATTATAAAAACAAATTCTTGGCTGAAAACTTGAAAGGATAGGTTTGGAATGTTATCTTAATGCACATTACAATCTTGAAGTTTCTTGTCATATCCTAGATAAAGTACTGTGTTTATATTTTATTCACGTCCATGCAAAATGGCTTCTAAAAATAAATGCCAAGAATTCTCCCTGACATGGTGTGGTTCACATTTCTTTGCTTATATTTTGTTTCTTTTCTGACAATAGAGTATTTTATGATTAAAACACTCCTCTCCTCCTAGCACTATAGTTTTTCCCCATATAATGATACAATTACATAAATACTGTGTGGTGTTGGAAATCTTTAAAGAACCCATTTCACATTTGAGGGTAAAGTCTTATCTTAAAATTACTTTTAGAAAACATATCAGACATACAGAGCTGTCAGCTTTAAAACGGTACCCCCAATTTTATGTTAACTTATTATCTAAAGTGCAGTATTCTCTGGCACATGGATACATCTATAACCACAAAGATTAGTACTCAGCCAAAAAAAAAAGTTTTTAATTTTTCATTACCTCCTCAGGACACTACCTGGCTGCAATCAGACATTTAAAATTCCCATATGATTGTTCAGCGCCTCAGAGAAGTTAACCCTTAAATTTCCAGCAGAAAACCTACCAGACAATACTTGACTATTAAGAGTAGTACTGGCGGTCAGAGCATGGATTTGGGATCCACACCACCAGGGGTCAAAGCCCAGCTTTACTAGCTGAGTGACTCTGGGCAGGTTCTTAGCCTCATAAAATGGGCATAGTATTAGCACTTGGCTCTTATGGTTGTTGTAAGGATGACATGAGACAATGTGTGTAAAGTGCTTAGAACAGCCTTTATGCACAGCAGGGCTCAGCTGACGCCACATTGTTAGAATCTGCTCTTTAAACTACAGAGGACTGAACCTTCACGAAGAAAGTTAAAGATGAAAATTTAAAAACTAGATACACCTAAGTGATCATGTTATATCTGGATTCTAACAATGGAATTGTTATGTGAAATAGAATCATAAACCTATATAGGCCATACGCTTAGATTTTAAAGATTTATTCCACAACCTGATACACACAATAAATGACACTGTAAATTCCCAATTTTTAACTAGAAGAAGTTTGACTCTGGAAATCAAACAACAATGTTCTAATAATGAGCTCTAGAAAATCATTCTCACTTGGTAGCTACCTGAAAGCTGTGACTATGCTTTGCTCACCGTGATTTGCCCAGCATTTTGCTCACTGCCGTGTGGTGGGAATTTACTATGTGTGGGATGACTGACTGATTGACTGTAAGAGGAAATGCTCTTGAATTCATAGAACTTGAGAGTTAGAAGGGGCTGCCTGCTTATGATGTCACAAATAAGGAACCTGAGGATAAATGACTGAAAACTAATTACGTGGTTAGCTATTAATAGAATTGGGATCAAGGAGTTGACTCCAGGGCCTGGACGCTCAAATAAGTCATCACTTCAGTAATATTTTTCTAAAATGATTTCCTAGAAAGACCAGCCTCTTGAGATAAACATGGAGTAAAGGATGGAAGGAGTTGTTCTGTGGTCAAAGAATTTTGGAAAATGCTGAGTTAAACAAATTAAACTGTTGCTCTCCAAGAGAAAGATACAGTACGATTTGTAGCATTTCTGAAGAGAGTTTGACCATAAAACTCCTTTTGAAGGGAGCATCTTTTGGAACTGATGGTTTATGAAACACATGGAAGAAGACTGACCAGTAGGCTTCAACAAATACTTATTAAGCACCTACTACATGCAATTATCACGATAGGAACCATACAAAAAGTTGAGGTGAGTTAGACACCAACGTGCTGCTGGGGCCTTTAATGAGAGAGGGTGAGAACACTGGTGGAAGTGGGAGGGCCTTAAGAAGAAGCACATATAACTTCAGTCTACATCTGAATTTGAGAAGTGTCGTGAGAAAGGCCCAGACAGAATGCTACTGAGATTCAAAGGTCAGAGTTCCATTGAAGAAATGGCATTTGAGATGATCTTGAAGGACAGGTGTGAGTTCCTTTAGAAAAGGTCTGCTAGTTTTTGATTATCTGAAAATGTCTTTATTTTACTCTCACGCGTGAACTATAGCTTTTCTGGATATGCAACAGACAGTTACTTCTTGCCAACAGTTTGAATAGTTATTCTGCTGTCTCCTTGCATCCACTGTTGCCCTTGATAAATCTGCTGAGAGTCTAATTGCCAGGTTACCTTTCTTCTCTCTCAGGCTGCTCTTAAGATTTTCTCATTGTCTTTGGTGTTTTCTAGTTTTCCTATAACATGTCTAAGGCATAAACTTCCTTTTAATTTATCCTGCTAGAGATATGTTGTATTTCCTAAATCTGTGGACTTATGTCTTTTCAGCAGTTCTGAAAAATTCTCAGCTACTATTGCTTCAAATATTATGTCTCTTCCATTCTCTCTATCCTCTGCTTCTAAAACTCCAATTAAATGGATATTAGAATTTCTCATTCTATCTTCCATATCTAACCTTCTCTTTCATATTTTCCATTTCCTTTTTTTCCTGTGATACATTCTGAATATTTTCTTCAGATATTTCTTCAATTCACTAATTATCTCTTCAGATATTTAACATGTTCATTAAATGTTCACTTCCAACCACTTTATTTTCATTTTAGGAGTTCTTTTTCATTCTTTTCCAAATCTATATGGTTATTCCTGAGGGTCCTTTGTTACTTGCTTGTCTTTGGTACCCCACTCCTTATTTCTTTAAATGCCTCACATGTAGCCACATTTGAAAGGCAGCAAAATGTGGTGGTGAAGAGCAGAGAGTCTACAACCAAAACTGTAGCTCCACCGTGTAAGAAGTGTAGACCTGGACAAACCACTTAATCTCTCTGTGGCTCAGCTTTTTCATTTATAAAATGGTAATAATTATAGTGCTTGCTTCATAGAGTTGTTATGAGAATTAAATAAGTTAAAGTTTGAAAAAATCTTTACATTACCTAGCACTTAATAATTGCTCTATGCACTTTTGTAAATAAAAAAATATATTGTATATCTGAGAATTCCAATATCCAAAATTCTTTAGGTCTAAATTGGATGTTTGTTTTTCCACTGACTCTCTCTCTCAGTGGCTTGCCTCCTTCTGTGCTTGGTGATCTTGGATTAATGTCTTCCCTAATGTGTACATTTGTATCTGCTTCTGTTAGGAGGCAGAGGGAAAATACCAACCTGAGACCCTTTACCCCTTTTGGGGTGTCCTGGCCTAATGCAGAAGTCTCAGAATCTTGGCTTCCCCACCTTCTGAAGCTGTAGAGCTTCATACAGGGCTACTAATGGCACTGGCCCTTAGGACAACCCAATTTTATTATTTTCTTAGCACTCTTGGCTCCCAGTTGTGGTTTCAGCAGACTTTTTGGGAGAAGGGCTGTCCCTAGACAATTCTTTTACTACTTACAAGCCCAGCCATGCGTTTAAAAAGTGATCCAGTTCTTTTGTAGTTGGAAGGCCTTCAGTATCTACTTATTTATACTGCCAGAAGCTACCTACTACTTTGTATCAGTCAGAATGGGTTACTTTATGCTGCAGCAACAAATGACCCCCAAACCTCAGTGGCTTAGAAGAACAAAGGTTGATTTCCCATTTGTGTTACATGCCCATCTCAGGTCCACAGGGCCTCTGCGCCATGTCGTACTTACTCAGGGACTCAGGCTGATGGAGCTTTGACTATCTGGAACATCTTCAGTCCTGTAACAAGGGAAAGAAAAAACAGTGAATAATACTCTGGCTGTTAAAGACTTCCATCTGGAAGCAACACACATAATTTCCATTCACTTTTAATTGACCAAAGCAAGTCACAGGGCCACACTTAACTCCAAGGAAGTGCTTAGGAAGGACTGGAAATATAAGTGAGAATCACTAACAATTACTGCATGTTTTTTTCACCTAACATTATCAACGTTTTTATGTTCTTATATAGATTTGGTAACCATATATTTTTTAAAAAATTTATTGTTAAAATCTCAAACATAAAAAATGTAAAAAGAATAGTATAATAATATAACCAAGACCCATAACTATAATTTTAAATGTCTGCACAATAGTCCAGATGGGGGGTATTCGAATAAATTTTATCATGAAATATTTCAAACATACTAAATCTAAAATTATGAAAGTGTTTTTATTGTAAAAGTAATACATTTATATTTAAATATTAATATTTCATTTTGAAATTATAGTAATGTATTTAATTAAAAAATTTTAAATACAGAAAAAATAAAGAAGAATAACTAGAATTTTAATAGATGTGCATTCCAAATGGAAGAGGAAGTGCCAGCAAATGTAGTGAGGTACATGAGTATAGAGCATGTTTGCAGGAAAGCAGGTAGTTCTGTTTTGCCAGCATATAGGCCACTAATGGGAAGTAGGAACAGAAAGTTAAGTGGAAACCTTATCGTGGAGAGCTCTGCATGCCAGATGGGAACTTCATTCAGGAAGGAGTGGAAAACCATTGGACATTTTCCAGTAGAAAAATAACATAAATTTAATCTAGTCTTTACTGAGTACCCACTATGTACCAGATACCACGTTAGACACTGAGATACAAAAATGGACAAAATGCAGTCCTCACCCTCTATTACATGATTGAACATTGATCTAGACCATAGTGGGAGAGACCAGACATCAATGCAGAGAACCAACTCAGAGGCTACTGCAACAGTCCAGGCAAGAGCTCAGGAGGGCCAGAACAGAGGACTAGCAGGGACTGGAAAGGAAGGAGTACATTGACACGTCTCATGGAGCTTGAGTCTGTAGAATGTTCTGATCACCCAGAGATGGGGAACAAGGGAGAGGAAAGACCCGCTATATTGAAAATGGTAATCATGAATGACAGGGAGAATAATAGCATCAATAGAAACAGAAACACCAGGAAGAGGGCTTGGTTTGGGGAAAAGATGATAACTTTGGTTGTATACACACTGGATTTCAGATTCCATGAGTACATCCTGGTGGAAGTACCCAGCAGGAAGCTGGATGTATGAAAGCAGAACTTGGAGGGAAGTCAGAAATCAGTCGTGGGCACAGCAGTCATAGTTTATATCCTCTGCAGAAGATACAA
Organism: Diceros bicornis minor; assembly: GCF_020826845.1. Lineage (NCBI taxonomy): Eukaryota > Metazoa > Chordata > Mammalia > Perissodactyla > Rhinocerotidae > Diceros > Diceros bicornis. Next base: position 87,747,394 of record NC_080746.1, on the reverse strand, counting down.
CTGCTGAGGGAGAGGGGACTTAAAAATACTTTTTTTAAAATTGCTGGATGAACATGTGAAAATCACAGGACTGTCCTTATGAGGGCGAAGGACAAAACTATTCCTCCATCCAAGAGTCGTGTCCTGTCACAGTGAATGCAGTTCCATCCTCACAGGTCCATTCCTCTGTGTCTCAGAGGCTTCTTAGTCTCCAGTGTCCCCAGGTACAATTAGATACCCCCAAATAATCCACAGGCCTTGATCAGCCTGGGTTTGTCAGGGACTTTCCCCGATAGCTGACAGGGAGACCAAGTGGCATCAGGTTGTGTGATGCAGGGCTGAGGACCACTCACGAGATCAGGAAGAGCCTTCAGGGGTCTCCTGAGGCCCAGCTGTGGGACACACTTACACATACTTACACATATGTGTTTACCAAATGTATCGAGTGGGAATTTGGTATAAAAAGTTCAGCATGGACAAGTCAGCACTGTTACCTGGTCTGACAGTTACGGTGCTCATGTGGCAGGTTGGTTGACTGAAACATTAAATTGGTTCCCTTTCCCTTCATTTCAAACAGACTTCCTGGCTTTGTAATGCTTTGCCTGGAAAATTTGGGCAGGGCAAAAAATTGGATGCAGCCTCTCTTGGTAAAAGTTTTGCACCTTGGTACTCAATGCCACTGAACACTTAAATGGTTAAAATGTTAAATTTTATGTTATGTGTATTTTACCACAATTTTTAAAAATTTGATTGAATTAAATACAAAATATTTTTGTTCTGAGTATTCTGATATATGTATGTTATAACAAGAAATAAACATAGTGCTTATCATCTTAAAGAGAAGTCTTGCACCTTGGGTGACCAGGAGGGGTGTTCTGAAGAGGGATAGCCTGGGGAGGGTGCCTTTGAGAAGTGAGCAGCTAGGAGAAGAGATTCCCCATCAGGAAAGAGTGCAGGATCATCCGATCGGGCTCTGCCCCCCACTTCCCGGCAGCATCCAAATGACAGCATCCGTAGCAAGGGGCTGCATGTGCTCCCAGGGAGGCTGATCCTGGCCAAGGCCTGGGCGAGGGGCAAAAGTGCCTGCTCAGCCTGGAACGCAGGGCAGCGGTTTGGCCTCTTCTGTTCACCCTACTTCTCAGCTCCTGGAACAGGGCTGGCACGTGGTAGGTCTTCAATAAATATTTGTTAAGGGGCCAGCCCGGTGGCATAGCAGTTAAGGGCGTGTGCTCCACTTCGGTTGTCCGGAGTTCGCATGTTCGGATCCCGGGCAGACCAACTCATCTCTTGTCAAGCCATGCTGTGGCAGGTGTCCCACATAGAAAGTAGAGGAAGATGGGCACGGATGTTAGCCCAGGGCCAATCTTCCTCAGCAAAAAGAGGAGGATTGGCATTGGATGTTAGCTCAGGGCTAATCTTCCTCACAAAAAAATAATAAAAAAATTTAAAAATTTAAATATTTGTTAAATAAATAAATAATGACAGTAAGGCGGGGCCTTGGTGGTGCATCAGACCTCTGGACTTCCACACACGCTGTGGATCAGAGAGAGGGAGGCAGATGGTTATCTTTCTCACAAGCCTGACAGCGTGAGGACGTGAAGTCAGAATTAGATTGATTTAAGGAAAATAATAGTGACATCTTGCACACCCGATAGGAAGCTTTTCATAACTATTTCTTTGTATCCTTTATAATATGTTATGTGACATATTATGTTTGCAAATAAGTGGTAGATATTTAGTTACTAGGATAAAGAGCAGGGTAAGAGCTGTAATTCTCAGAATGGAGGTACTTTCCTGGCTTGAGATCCCTAAAGAATTAGACACTCTCCCCATGAGCAGCGTTGCGTGTGAGCTGAGTCTGGGGTAGAGGAATGCAACCCTCCACTTGCCTGGCCTGGGCTTCGAGGCCACAGGTTCCTGCGCAGGGGCCTGGGGGAGAGCGCAGGAGACCTGGGTTGCACTCCTTGCTCTGCCACCACGCAGTCTCGGGTAAGTGCTTCAGCCTCTTCTGCAAAACCAGGGCTTGGGTTTGATGGTCCCTAGCGCAGGACTGCGGTTCAGCCTGTACACACTGGGTCTGGCCATCCGCAGTGTCTACAGACTGTGTCATCTCTGGCTGGTCAGGTATCTGCTATAAAATGGTTAAACATTTTTTTTTTTTTTTTTTTTAAAGGGAGAAGCCCCGTCTGATGGGTCAGCAGGGCTATCACACAGGTTCCAGAAGAGTCTGGCTTTTATTCTAAATTCAGTGGACACATTTCTTTTTATTTATTTATTTTTTTTCCCCCCTAAAGCCCCAGTAGATAGTTGCATGTCATAGTTGCACATCTTTCTAGTTGCTGTATGTGGGACGCGTGCGCAGCCTCAGCACGGCCGGAGAAGTGGTGCGTCGGTGCGCCCCCGAGACCCGAACCCAGGCCGCCAGCAGCAGAGCACGCGCACTTAACCCCTAAGCCACGGGGCCAGCCTGTTAAACATTTTTAATATTATCCCTACCCTCAGGTCTCTTCCAGGTGAGGACAAGTCTCTTGCAGGTCTGCAGGAGACAGAGGTAATTTGTCTTTCCAGAAACCGAAGAGTCACAGGAACACATCCAAAGCATCACTTGTCCTGATTATAACTATTGCTCCTGAGGACTCCTGGAGCAGTGCTGTGTGCCACATGAAACCGACTGCTTATCGCTGCTCTGTGCTCCAAGTTCCCATTTTCCAACCTCCTGTAAGTCTTTTCTCCATTTACTGTAAAGTAATATTTTCCCTGGCTTCGCAACACGTGGACACCTTCCCCATCGACGTGGAAAGTAAGAACAGGAGGCTTGAACCCAGAGCGTCCAAGGTCCTCTCCATGCCTCACTCTTCCTCCTCAGAGAAAACGAAACAGAGAGGGAAGGTGCCGGACTGAGACCCAGCCAGTCTCAGTCTGGTTCGTGTTCTCCCATCTCTCCACCCTTTTCCTCCATCTGGAAATAGACCCCCACCGCGTTTCTCTTTTGGAAAATATCTCAGATACAAACAGTGCTATAATGATGTGATGTTGAGGAGGGTAAAATTGAATGTTAAAAGTGTTTCCTGAGGGCCAGCCCAGTGGCGCAGTGATTAAGTTCACAGGTTCAGATCCCCCCGAGCACCAAAGCACCGCTTATCAAGCCACGCTGTGGCGGTGTCCCATATCAAGTAGAGGAAGATGGGCGCAGATGTTAGCCCAGGGCCAATCTTCCTCAGCAAAAAGAGGATTGGCAACAGATGTTAGCTCAGGGCTAACCTTCCTCTCACACACACACACACACACACACACACACACACACGAAAGTGTTTCCTGATATTTGATTCCAAGGGGTTTTTCTCTACCAACAATAAATCCCCTTTACATAAATTAGCTTCAGAGACTTTCTGTTCCTTTGCCACCAGACAATCCTGTGCAAATAGTGTGCCACCTGCATTAGTCAGAGTTCTCCAGAGAAATAGAACCAAGAGGATGTGTGTGTATATATATGTGAAAACACAGATTTTTAAGGAATTGGTTCACATGATTGTGGAGGCTGACAAGTCCAAAATCTGCAGGGGTAGGGCACAGGCTGGAGACCCAGGGAAGAGGTGTGGTTTGAGCCCAAAGGCAGTCTGCTGGCAGAATTCCCTTTTCCTCAGAGGAAGTCAGTCTTTTTCCTATTATGGCCTTCAACTGATTGGATGAGGCCCACTCACATTATGAAGGGTAATCTGCTTTATTCAAAGTCTGCTTTACTTATTTGTGTTAATCTCAATGAAAAAATACCTTCACAGAAACATCTAGAATAATGTTGACCAAATATCTGGGTACTGTGGCCTAGCCAAGTGGATAGCAAACTAACTATCACATGCCCTATCTCTGATTCTGAGTGGTGGCTGCCTTGAGGATTGTGTTGCATAAGACTCTGAAGCCACACCCAGACTCAAGAGGAAGGACACCCTTATGAACTAGTAATGCCTGCTCTGAGCACAGAAGGGAGGAGGTGCAGCCCGTGCCACGTGTTTGCTATTCCTACAATAGAAGTCTGGTTTGTGTTTACTAAGTGAGTGAAGAAGTGACAAATCTTGCCCATTTTGCCATTAAACCTAGGACTGGCCTTAATTCAAGTTGTGCTCAAGCTGAATTGTCCGATATCACCCAGGCAGGCTGTGCAAATGCTCACGTGCCCCTGCACGCAGGCACAAGAATGTTCCCAGCAGCTTTATTAGCAAAATCTCGAACTGGAAATAATCCAAATGTCCATCAACAGTACGTGTAACAGTTCAGTAAATAAAAAATACTGTGCCACAATGACGAACTACAGCTATGTACAACATGGACAAGGCTTACAAACATGAGATTGAGTGAAAGGAGCTAGAGACAGAAGAACAATGCATTAATTCCATTTATTTAAAGTTCAAACACATAAAATTAAACTACATTCTATATAGTTGCACACTTAGGTGTTAATAATTGTTTTAAAAAGCAAAGAAGTGATTCCCATAAAAGCCACGATAGTGGTCGTCTCTAGAAGCAAGAGAGAGGCCGTGGGGAGAGCTGGCAGTATCATACTTGTTGACTTGGGTGTTAACTTGAAAGCAACGTGTTAACCTGCTTTTTTCTGTATGAGTGTTAAACTTCACAATCAAGAAGTCTGAAATTTTTCCTGAGGTCTCCTTATGCCAATTCCTGAAAAAAGCAGACATGCAGGGAACCCCACGAACCACTGACCCCATCCATTCAGCAGAGCCAGAACTTTCCCTCCCAGCCTCTTCCCCACAAGCGTCTGCTCTGGACCCTTTCTGTTCTGCCTCTTCCTCCACAACAAACATCTCCATTTTACTACAGTGATTAGACTCACAATATAACAAATTTACAGTTGAAAGTCCTAAAATTCATCCTCAGCAAAACTTGCAAAGCAGCTGCAAAAGAGATGAATGTCACTCGTGGGATGAGAAGCCCAGAAGGGTTTCGTGGAAAAGTTCAGAGAGTGCACACAAAGCCTGTCCTGAGCAGAAGGCCCGTCAGAGGACAGGGGGTCGTCTGTCTCACGGTCAGCTGTGTCCTGGACAACTGGGCCTTGCAAGGCCGCCCGTTCATGGGCAGCAATCCTGTACCAAGGGCAAGCACTGTCATCTGCCTCCCGGGATCCTGGGCCTAAACAGAGTTCAGCTTCAGGAGAGCTGGAGAAAAGGCAGAGCGAGTCCAAGGGCAGGTGCTAGAGGTTTGCTTGGCCTCTTTTCATAGCTTTTAGGACTTAGAAATTTGCAGTTAAATATGCTTTCTTCCCTCTGGAAAACAGATTTCCACCCCCTCCCACCTCTGCCTGGGGAATAACAAATTTCAGATGGAAACCTGAAAACCCAAAGAGAAATATGCGATGCTTCAGACGCCTCATGTCGGACTGGCTGTCACAGACCCTGGTGTGGGTCAGGCTGTTTAAGCTGCTTTGGAACACGCATTCATCTACAACGGGCCATTTTATAGATCCATTAAATCTACATTTCTCTTGGGCCCCTTTCCCCAGCCCCCCTCAACCCCGCTCCAGTCACACACTCTAAAAACCCCCTTAAGCCTGAGAAATAAATCTCTATAAACTGCCAAGTGTTCAATCAGGCTTTTACTGTATCTCTTTGCAATTAGAATAAATTTACTGCTCAGAGAGATGGGGGAAATATGCAAGGTACTCCTTGGATAAATATACCGCAGTGAGAAAAGTAGAGGCTCTGTAAAAATTATCTCTGTGAATTCAACAAGAATCAAGGTCACCGGAGTGCTACATACCAGGGAACGTTAATTAATGGGCCTGCAGCTGGTGGTACCACTTGGCTGCTCTGCTCCAGCTGCTGGCTCCATATTTCTCTCGTTTGTAGGACCATTCTTGGATCAAATCCCATCTCTTTTTTTCCTCCAAGTACAAAAAGTACATAAGTCTATCCTGGAAGGATGCCAGCCTTTCAGAGAACTAAAGAAAGTGTTGTTTCTTAGCTATTTTTATCTCCTTTTTTAAGAAAGGACACTCTGTCACCCCTGGAGCTGGATTACTGTAATCAGTGTTCGAGCTGCGGTCTGAGGTCACCTGCGTCCTGGCACCGACCCCGGGGAGGTGTCCTGAAGCCGGGGAGCGAGAGGACACCCGAAAAAATACACCTATCTCCCTTCACCACACAGTGTGCGTTTTAGGCCAGGCCGAAAGCAAGGTAAAAATGCAGCCAGAATGCACTCGACGCCTCCGAGCTGAAGAGGGAGGGGACGGAGGTCGGAGCAACCGGAGAAAAGAAGAGGCAGAGAGCATTCCAGGGTCAGGGGAGTTGACTGCGTCTAAACCTGCTGGGAAGCGTTAAACGAGACCAGGCCCGTCAGCTCAGCGCACTTGCTCCTGCTGACAACACTCGAGGAGGCAGAGCAAGCGCCCCACGCGGGCGCCCCAGCCGCGCAGCTTCCCGGTCCCACGGGCCTCGGGGTCAGAAGGCCCGGGCGCAGCACCTGCGCCGGCGCTAGCGGCCGGGGGCTCACCTGGCGGCCCCAGCAGCCCGTTAGGCCCCAACTTGCTCGTCTGTAAAATGGGGCTAATGACAGCATGCCTCTCAAGGCCGCCGAGGGAGTGGGTGCGATTCCGCGTGGGGCCTGTGGGACGGTCGGCGCCGCGCCCGGTGCCCGGCTGACCTCGGTAAATAGTCACGGCTACAACCGGGGCTCTTAGAACTGCGTCCGCGCCTCAGCGACGGGAGAATCCAGGCAGCTGCTTCAGGGAAGAGCTCGCCTCCGGGCGCAGGAGAGCGGCTTAGGGAGAGGCTTCCGAAGCGGCGGGAACGGCCCCACGCGCCTCTGGCGCACCGACCTCCTTCCCCGCTTTTGGAAACTTTCTCTCCTCCAGCGTCGCACAGGGGAGGGACTGGGCAGCTTTCCACACGTGACAGACACGCGACTGCCCCCCGGAAAAGCCAGCGAGCATGCCTCCAGGTGGTCCAGGCCCTGGCCCGGGCCGCCCCGCTCGCCCCGGAGACGGGGGTCCGCGTCCACTCGTGCCGAGTCCTCCGGGAGACTCAGCTGAGCCCTTTTTAAGGAAGGAATAATGTTCTGAAATATTGGGAAATGTTCTCCATTACTACGTCCAAACTGTAAAATGATATTTGGGCCTTTTAAAGACTTGGGAAATCTTAAATTAAGGAATATGGATTTAAAGGAAGCCTTGGGGATTAGAGTTTTCCTCCTCTTCATTTGAAACACCTTTCATCCGCCCTTGGAGGGAGTGCTGTCCCACTGGTGGTGGCTTTCTGGTGGCGTTGTGCCTTCTTCCGGAACTGATACTTCTGTGCCTCTTTTAAAACGTATTTGGAGAAATATTTAGGGTATAGAAAAAATAAAGCTTCAATTTAAAGAACAAGACTATTCAAGGTAAAGGAGTGGTGGGGCCGCCCCGTGGCTTCGCGGTTAGGTGCGGGAGCTCCGCTGGCAGCCCCGGTGGATGCCAGGGGCACAGCGACGCACCGCCTCTCCCGCCATGCTGAGGCCACGTCCCACATACAGCAACTAGAAGAATATGCAACTATGACATACAACTATCTACTGGGGCTCTGGGGGATAAAAAGGGGGATTGGCAATAGATGTTAGCTAAGAGCTGGTCTTCCTCAGCAAAAAAGAGGAGGATTAGCATGGATGTTAGCTCAGGGCTGATCGTCCTCACACACACACACAAAAAAGTAAAGGGGTGGCTTCTAAGGTGCTTGAAAGAAATTTTTAAATTTGTGTTTGGGGCAAAAGAAAATTAAACAAAAACCGAGCTGTCTGTGCAGCGACAATGACGTGTCATTCATCTCTAATTTCCAGGTCGTTGGTCCTCCCGTCACACATATTCATACACATAGTGTTTGCAATATGCAAAAAGTGTCCTGTACTCTCACGAACAGCACCACTTGGGGAGGCAGGTATTATAATCCTCATTTTACCAACAAGGGGCTCAGGGAGTTAAAATTGTGCTTAAAGAAAATGTAATATGGCAAGAACTTGAACTTGGGACTCTGGGCTTTGGTCCCAATACCTTTCTCCCAACACCCCATTACCTTTAACCTGCCATATGACCTGGGCAGTCCAGTCACCTTTTGGTGCCTCAATTTCCCGGTCTGGTTTGTGAGATGAAAATAATGGCTCTCTGGCTTCCTTTCAGGGAATGGTGTGTAGATGTTCACGGAACAAGCCTATCTATCAAGATTTCCAGGAAGTGTGTGATGAGCCCAAATGAAACACACTCTGCAGAGCCCAGGGAAGTCCTGCCATGCCCTGTCTGCACAGGTGTGCTGTGGAGCTCTGCAGGAGACCATGCTGAAGCTTTAAGGGGACACTGGCTACAAAAGACCGGGAAGAATGGTTACAAAGCTGGCAGATGGCCTGGGAGCTACAAGTGGCTGTGAATAGCTCATTATCCCAGGGCTGGGGGACCTGGAGAGGTGGCAGTGGAGGAAAGACACACACCTGCCAGTCTGGGGCCCGAATTCCCTGAAGCTATACAGGAGCTAAGTGTGTCATCAAAGTAAAAGAAAACTCAATAGCTGTACAATTCTAGAAGAATGTACAGTTTTGAAATGTCTAGGAAAATAATATATTTCTCCTTTTCATTTATTTATTAATTATAAAAGTATATCTATTATCAAAATAATGACCAGAGAAGTGCAGAATTAGAAGGTGACATTCCCTCCTTCATCTGCTCCCCCCCGACTTGCTGGCTAGAGTCTCCTAGCTCCCATGTGCCATTCAGACACTGTGTGTGCACATTCAGAAGCATGTTAAACAGATTCACACATGTATTTTTAAATGGGGTCTCACAACACATAGTGTTCTGTAACTTGCCTTTTTTTAACTTTACAATGTATCATAGATACCTGCTCATACAGGCCTTTCATCCTCCCCAAGCTTTATTGAGATATACTTGACAAATAAGAATTGTATATTTGAGGTGTTTGGCATGATGATTTGATATACTTATACATTGTGCAATGATTACCACAATCAGGCTAATTAACATATCCATTACCTTACAGAGTTACCGTTTTCTTGTATGTGGTGAGATCTACTCAGCAAATTTCAAGACTACAATACAGTATATTAACTATAGTCACCATGCTGTACATTATTCATCCTGCATAACTGAATCTTTGTACCCTTTGACCAGTACCTCCGCGTTTCCTCCAACCCCCAGCCTCTGACAACCCCCGTTCTAATCTCCACTTGTATGAGTTCATCTTTTTTAGAAACCTCTCATTCCTTTTAAAAGCAAGAAGATTCCATTGTATGGATATACCATAGTTTATTCAACCACCTCCCTACTATGTAGATACAGGCTACTTCTGGGTGTTTTTTTCCCCTCTCTATTACATATAATGCTTCAGTGGATAATAATGATGGTTTACTAATATGAAAGAAAACAATCTAGGGATATATGGGCCAGAGGGAATTTGGGAAAGTTGGTACAAGACAAAACCCTACCAGTGAGCCCAGCGTGGGAGTCAGCAATGAGTGGACCCTTCCCAGCTTAGCTTCTCACTAGGTTGGATCTGATCGATAGCTGCCACCAAAAAAGAATCCAGGAAAAGAAGAAGTTAAGAAGGAGAAAAGAAAGCACAGCAGTCCTTTTGAGAGGTTGGGTAAATTGAAGTAAGGACTAGGTGTATAGATAGAAACCCCACAGAGAAAGGACAGGATGCGTAAGGGAGATCGCCTACATCGTGAGGAGCGTGGAGGCGAGGAGCGTGGAGGTGAGGAGCGTGGTGGCGAGGAGCGTGGAGGCGAGGAGCGTGGAGGCGAGGAGCGTGGTGGCGAGGAGCGTGGAGGTGAGGACAAGAGGTGCTGAGCGCCGCCTCCACGTCAGTCCTGCAGAGCTGTCCTCCTGTCTCGCTCCTTCGTGGCCTCCACACCTGCACAGCTCCTGACAGGTAAGAGGTGTCGATTAGGACTTGAAGAAAGAGTGTGGAATACTACTCTCGAGAGGACCAAGCCTTTGGACATGAGGCAGCAGGACCTACCTGAGTGAAGATAAATCTTGATTTGTGACTTTAAAAATAACCTAAAATTTTGAAAACATTTAGCTTAAGTTGAAAAGCAGTAAGTTCAAAAATGGTTTCACTGAAAGCCTGTTGTTTATGGAATGTGTTTTTCTGCTTACTGTTCTTTGTGTTTCAATTTGTTCCCTGCTCAAAAAATGTAATAATTAATCTGTAACTGGACATTGAATTTAAAAAAAGTTTTTTTAACTGACCTTATTTTTCTTGAACCCACCATTAAGTTGTTCTGTGTCTAGTTGCGTTAATTGGCTGGTTTCTGCCTCTTGGCCTCAGCATTCATGTTCCTAAATGAAGTAAAAAGAATCAGGTGACCAGGGGCATGACTTCAGTCTTGTTGACAGAAAATTCAAGGGAAAGTTGAAGACACGATCCTCTGTGTGAAGGTCCTATTGACTGGGTAACTACCTCCCAGTCAACCGAGGATCAGATAACTAGCCTTGTGTGTGTGTACAGCCCTCAAGATACTTTTATGAGGAAGGGATGAGTGAAAGGTAAGCAAACTGAAATGAAGGATTTACTTTAAAAAAAGAGAGAGAAGAGCCAGCTTGGTCACCTCTACCTTCTACATCAGGGTCACAAATTACCAAAAATACGCCCAAGGGAAGACTGCCAGCCCCTGTTCTCCATTGTCCGACTCCTCCAGAGTGGTAATCCGTACTTATTATGATGACCTTGACGTAGTAGGGAAAGAAAGATCGAATTAAATTCAGTAGAATTGCTGGTATGTATTTCAATGCTCCATATATTCATTCATTCAACAAATAGGAGCCGAAACACTAGACAGAGAGACCATTCTCTAGTCATTCTGAATCAGCAGGATGGTTCTGTTGAGCCTTTTAATCAGTTCAGTACCCCGACCGATGCTGACTCCTCCCTCCCCACCACAAGGAAGCTCTGGTTTACGATGAGACACGCTGCAGAGTGCTGTGGATTGTTCATGGACAGAACTGTCTGCAGGGAGGTGACCCCTGGCTCTGTAAACGAGAGGAGGATGATCTGTTTAGGAAGACCTTTTTAAGTCGTCCTTTTGGCCCTGTGGCTCAGAGGGTGGAGCACTGGACTGATGTCATCTCAGGCTCCAGGCCTTTTATTTGCTGATCTGCTGTGTGACTCTGGGCTTCAGTTTCTTCACCATAAGATAGAGTTCAACGAGGTGACTGTGGCATGGAGGATAGTGCCTTCTATGAGTGTACAGGATAAGGGGTGATGAGCAAACCATATTAAGATGTCTCCATAATCCTAAAGACTTATGATTCTTTATAGAGGTGAGAAAAAATCCTGGGGATTCTAAGGGGACTTCTCTTGGACACCAGTCCTAGGTGTGGATTTTTTCTCCCAAATCAGGTGTTCCTTGTGCTCAGGGATTCTGGCAAGAGCTCTCTGTACTAAACCAGATCAGCTATAAGCCCTGTCCTTCCTGAAGGCATGGGAACCTGGGGCCTGTGTTAGGAACTAGAGCTTTGGACCGGGCACGTGGTCCTGTGCCAGCAGTCACACTCCCACTGCTCCACCAGCAAGTCCTCCATTTGTAGCCCCCTGAGCTCCGTGAGGCCACCCAGGGCAGCTATGCTGGCCCATCTTCCCTCAGCTCCCGTCTCGAAAGGCAACTTCAGGGCCTCCCAAAGAGAAGGCCTTCACAGTGCTGTTGTTTGGGTCGCAGATTGACCTCTGGGCCCTGACTAAAGCCATGGTTCGCTTGATGATCACGAACGATTTTGAGGAGTTGAGAAAGCCTCAACTCCAGGGCTCTTAACATTTGTAGCCAGTCACCGTCCAGCAGGAAAAGCCTCATGTTACCTTTTGGTACCTTGGTACCTAGAGTTGCTCTAGAAGAAGAGAATCTTAAAGACGAGTTTTCTGAATTGCTTCTCTGATCTGATTAGATTTAAAGACACAATGACTGTGTTTCCTGTGGTGAAGAGGGCACTAGAGATATGAAAAATAAGACCACTGGATACTCCTAATGAATACCTACAAAAGACGAGAACCTGGGTGACCATGTCACGCTTCTTCAAAGGAAATTCATTGGTGGCTCTTCCAGGAAAGAGACATCCTCCCCACCCCCTGTCCTGTGAATACAGAGACTTAATGCTGACGTGAAGAGTCTGGTTTTGGAAATGGCTGGTTTCACTTTGCTCATTGGGGAAAGCCCACGGGGTGGGAGCAGCAGCCTGGAGGCAGCATGTCCTGTGTTACTTGGCCAGGAGAAATCTCTCAAGGCAACATGAAGCAGTGTCTCTTTGGGCCATTTGCTTTTTCCTGCCTCTCTCTCCCATTTTTAAGAGTCGCTATGACAACAATAGTGATCACTCACATGGCCGTCACCATATGCCAGTGCACAGCTCTCAGGCTGTAGAGAGATTCGTGTATGTAATTTTTACAACAACTGTATGAGGTGGTATTATCATTAATCCCATTTTACAGATGGGAAAATGGAGGCAAGGTCACATAGCTAACAGAGAAGGAGCCAGGATTTGAACCCAGGAAGTCTGGCTCCAGAGTCGATGCTCTCGGTGCACTTGGGTGATGAACAAGTCTGCGTTGAACCCTGGCCCTGCCACTCAGCGGCGATATCATCTTGGACAGACCCTAAAACTCTTTGGGCCTCTGCGTCCGAATCTTAATATGGGAGTAACAATGGCTCCTGCCTTCAGGTTGAAGTTCGATGATAAACGCAAAGGGCCAGGCGGTGCGCTTCCCGTCCTGAGACGCCCGTGTGCAGTCACCACTAATAACACTTTCTCCCAGTTTGTAGCTTGTCTTCTCATCCTCCTAACGTGGTCTTTCACCAAGCAAAAGCTTTTAATTTTGATCAAGTCTAATTTGTAGGTTTTTTCTTTTATGGATTGTGCTTTTCTTGTCACATGTAGAAACTCTTCATCAAGCCCTAGATCCTGCAGATTTTCTCCTAAAATTTTTACAGTTATGAGTTACTTTTTGAAAAGGCATTTTTCCTAAACAGAAAAGAAACACACCTATTGTAGACCATTTGGAATATAAAGAAAAATTCAATGGGGAAAGCTAAAATCACTAGTAAAACCAGCATCCAGAAATAAGTTTGGTATCTGATGCCAGGACTCACAACTCCAATAAAAATGTCCCCTCTTTTAGAATGAGAAAGCAGAGCCCTCCAACAGTGAGGTCACTACTGAGTGCCAGCCGGCAGGAGAGCTGGGCAAGGTGCGTCTCCTGCAGCCAAGGTCGGCTGGGAGTCGTCGTTCAGAAAAGGCTAAGAACCACTGACCTGAACAGTGAAACTGTTCATGAATGGCAGCCATTGGTCACAGACTGCACCTGCCCCACCAGGTGAAGAAGCTGTTGAGGAGAACAGGAGGCTGAAAAGAAACACAGTAATCTCTGGAGATCACAGGGTTGTGAGTGAGGTGAACGTGGGGTGTGAGGGTGGAACTGATCTCTGTGTAATTGCTGGCCTGGAGACAGGCAGGGTGATCTGGCACGAAGACGGTCCGCCCTGCTGCTGTTCCGTTTTGTTGGAGAGCACCCTCAATCGGTCGACGTTCCCTTTTTCAAGTCCTGGCACGTGGGGGCTTCTCATGGCTAGAACCCACTTCTGCCTCTGGGCCCTGGGACCTCTGCCTCTTGTCCTACCCCCTCACTTGTGCTTGTTGGCCACATGGTAGCAGCTGAGATCGGAGCAGGGGACTCAGAGCAGCAGCTCTCTGTCCCCGCCGCCCTGTACAGAGGACAGGAGCTAGTCTTAAAAGAAGGCGTTGGGTATTTCAGTCGCATCCCTCCCTTCCCCTCGCCACCAACCTTCTGCGAAGCTGATACTTTTGAAAGGGCATTTTGCACGAAACTAGAAAGGCCGTATGAGAGAAAGAGGTGAAACTTGCTGTTTAAATTGTTTAGTGAGGCTAGGAAGCAATCCTGAATTTGATTTGGTCCGTCTGGATTTTCATATATCAAGTTTGCACCCCATGGAACATTGCTTGAAGCACTTGACTATATACTTGCAAAGAAAACCTTTTTTATCACCAAGTATCACTGTTGGAATCAGGTAAAACCCCTGGATGGTGACACACAAAATTTCATAAAAATTTACATTAAAAGTTAATTATGTGGTGAAAATTGCGACATAAATGTCCATCAAAAGAGAACTGGTTAAATTATGATAGATCCATACAAAAGCTCAACATTTATTGGCATGGAGAGGTGCCTACGTATATCGAGTATAAAAAGCCAGTTACAAATTAACAAGTAGAATTTGATCCTATTTTTAAAAAGGCATTGGAAAGAAATATACCAAGAGATTATCAGTAGTAATCTCTGGGTGACTAAATTATGAAATTTTTTATTTTATTTTTTCCTGAGTTTCCCAAATCTAATTGCATTAAGTTGGTATTGCGTTAGTAATCAGGAACAAAAAAGAAAACTAATTCCCAGCAACGGTCACAGAGTGGCATGTTAGAACTGTTACAATTTTATTTACTAGTTTTATAATGTAAAAAGCTCATAAATATTCAATAAAAATATTCAAAAGGGACGAGGAATATAAGGAGAAAAGTAAGAATCGTCTCCCTCGTGAATCCCCAGACCCTCCTCCACATATAACTACCATCAACAACATATATATTTAGAGCAGAAATTGAATAGTGAGAGCAGCTCTGACAGGCAGACTTGGATGACAAGGCAGAGACCATCCTGATGGAAGTGAAGGGAGCTCACCAGCCTGCCGCACCCCTAGCCCCTCTTGGAACACCCCTTCAATCACACTGCCCCTCAAGTGAGGGAAGTCACCCTCCTCACACTCAGAACTCGTGGGCTCCGACAACATCACACCCAGCCAGGTCCGCAAATTAGCCCAGCTCCAAAACCCCAAGGAAGCAAGTCAGGTTGGAGTTTCAGAGCAAGTTGGGCAGTGAGCCACAGAAGACACAGCTCCCGGTGGGGCAGGCTCTTCCCTCTCTCCGGCACCCAAGCCCAGATTTGCTTATTTAGTAGTTTGGTAGCTGACTCCTGCTCCTCCTTCATGCTTGAGCTTAGATAGCACGTCCTCAGAGAGAGATGAATCGGCCTGGCTGAATCCTAGAGCCCTTCCTTTATTCTCTGTCACCACTCTGATCACATCCTTTTAGTTTATGTGTCTATATCACAAGGGCAGGGACCGTGTGTGTATGTAAATGCTGGCTTTGTTTAGCCAGCTTTTAGCTCATGATACGCATTTAATAAATATAGTGTTAATAAGATGGAAAATTTTGCAAGTCTAGTTTTGAGATGAAACTCTAATTTTATGAATGTTTTAGATAATGGCTGACCCTTGAATGGTAGGTCCGTTCCTTTCTTCATTCATTCTTTCATTCAGTCAATCAACAAACTTGTATTAAGAGCCTACTGTTTGCCTGATCCTGTGCTAGGTGCTGGGGACAGAGGTGCCCAGCAAGCAGGACAAATGAAAACAGGCAGATGTGACCCAGGGGGTAGTGCAGGGTCTTAGGGGGGCATTGAGTCACCTGTTTCCTGAGCTTTATGAGAACCACAGCTGTTGTCTTCTGCACCCAAGTCACCCTGTGACGTCCACTCAAGCCCAGTAACTTCACACTCGGAAAGCTGATTCGGGTTATCTGTGATGTGTAAGTCTGTACAGGAACAATTATCATCAGCTTTTTAAAAAGAAAATAAATAGTGTAAGAGAGTGACACCATAACAAACAAATAAGAAGCCAGGGGGACAGCTTAAGAAACTCTCTGCAGAGGAGGGCTTCATAAAGTGCATGCTCTCTCTCTCCTTCATTCTCTTCTCCCCCCTCCTCCCTACTTTCTCTCTCACACACAGCTCAGACACAAGACGTGGAGAAGCAAATGTTTTCTGACTCATGACTTGAGAGGATTAGTGCTCCTTTGAAAGTGATCTTGTTACAGCCATAGCATGTTTATGTGTAACACAAACATCTGTTTGTGTGATGCAGACGTGTCTGTGTGGGGACATTAGCATCCCAGCCTTGTCATTTAGTGAGGCAGGAAGTTCACCTAGAACTACAGATCCCCAAAGCTTTGGGGAATCTTGATCCCAGAGAAGGAGGGAGCTGGAGAGAAGAGGGGAGATTTATTCAAGGGTTAGTTCTCCTTTTCTTCTAACTCTCCTGGGCTTAACTCCTACTCTTTGAGAAACAGTCCTTTTCCAACACAGCTGGGGTGGTCGTCAGGCAGAGGTGCACTCGCTGATGACAGCAGTCATCCAAAAATGGGTCAGGCAATTAGGAGATGCCGGTGAATCACAGAGACACTGCCATGAGACCTCTGTTTATAATAACCTGACAGCAAAACATCCGTTTCAGACCCTGACACACCACCCCAAAGAAACAAACTAGAGGGAGTGTTTGCTCAGTAATTTTCTTTATATGTCAAAATATATCCTAGAAATCAACTTTTTAAGATTTTAAAACTCTTCATTGTCCTTTGTGAATTATGAAGTAGCCCAGGCTCACTGTGACAGGTCAAACCACACAAAGTGTGTACAGTCATGACCCAGTCCTGCCCTCCGCTGTCCCTCTCTCAAAGCAGCATGGCCCAGGGAAATGGGATGTGAGCACACGTGCAATTTACAATGTTCTAGGAGCCACACGAGACAAAGGAGAAAGGAACAGGTGAAATTGAGTTTAATTATACATTTCATTTAACCTAATGCGTCTAAAACATTATTACTTGAACATGTAATTAACATTATCACACTGTTCACGAGACATAAAATTATTATTGAGACTGTTTCACTACGTTTTGTAGAAAGTCTTCTAAATCTGGTGTGCATTTCACACTTACAGCACAGCTCAGCTTGGAGGCTAAATTTTCCTTGAAAACACTTGACCTGTATTTAGACTTCAGAAAACATACAGTTTAAAAAGTGGATTCACATATCCAAGTTGTTGCAAATATACTTAAAAGTTTTCCAGTAACTGAATGAAGTACGAATTTTTCAACGAAATATGAAGTAATTAAAATTAAATAAAATTTTAAAACCAAGCTCCTCATTGCCCCAGCCACGTCTGAGTCCTCAGGAGGCTCATGTGGGAGACACTTCTCTGGACTGTGCAGCTGAGAGGGAACCACTATTATAAGTTTGATGTGGAATCTTCTTGACTTTTTCTCTATGCATGTATGTAAATATATAATTAAACAAATATATATTACAGTTATCTGGATTTCATTTCTGAAAAAAATGTAAGCATGTTATATATTTTACTCCACAATCTAATTTTTTTTCACTTAAAGTTATATTTTGGATATTTTTCCTTTTCAGTACATATGGATCTGGTTGTGCAGTAGATTTAGTTAACTACTTCCCTACTAAGGGGCACACACATGGGTTTTGGTGTTTTGCAGTTATAAACATCCGTGTTTGCATATGTATGCTAGGATTTGCATAGGCTACATCCCAAGAATTGACACTTCTGGGCCAAAGGGTGTGCCCATTAAAACATTTGAAACCTAATGACCAATTACCTTCCCAAATGGTTGTGCCAAATTTTATCCTACACTCTTTGCTGGCATTCCTCTTCAGCATCTATAGATGCTCCAAACGCCAAAATCATAAAACACAGAAAAGAAAAGATCCTAGAGATCACCTATTCAGTCCCTCTATCTCATGGACCAGGAAAATCAAGCCTACACTTTGGGAAGGGCCCACCCGGCACATCTGTGGCCCAGCTGGCCTGGAGCCGCTCTCGGTTCTTGCGCCCGGTCCCACTGAGCACGCAAGAGCCTGGCAGGGCCTCTCAGAGGCATCCCCGGGAAGGTCATCTTTCCTCCCGCTCAGCATCATTATCAGCGGGCGGACGAGAGCAGCAGGCCTTCAATGGAGCATCACGTCGCGCCTCAGTAAACGGCAGGAGCCAAGGGAGCCTTTCCTGGACACTTGTATCGGAAATGGAATTCAGTCTGCTCAGACGCTTGCTACAATTTCCAAGTGTGCCTTTCAGGCCTCCCTTTTGCTGAGCACAGCCAAGTCATAGGCCTGGACAGAGGGAAAAATACAGGTGTTTTGTTTCATGCAGAAATGAGCTCCACCGTTGAGCTGTTCTGGCGGGCCGGCTCAGAAACACTCGCCTTTACCCGGATTCACTGGGGGAGGGCAGCAACAGAAGGGCGTGGAGGTCCCTGTGGGGGAAGGTGGTTCCCTTTGGCCACGCTGGAGCTGGTGGAGTGGGACACTAGAGGCAGCTCACAACGTGCTGGCAGGATGGGCTTCCCCTAAGGCCTGCGCCCCCGCCTTACAGTTACCTACGACTTCACAGAGCCCAGGAACACAAGCGCCGTCTCAGAACCTTGCATGGAAGGTGGGCTCCACGCATTGGTGGCAAAGCCAGGCCAGAAGCCTCTCTCCTGACTCCATCTCCAGAACGTTTCCTGCTCCCCATCACTCAGCACCTGCAACGCCACAGCGGGCCTGGACCCTCCGCCTGCTGCCTGCACCGCAGCCCAACTGCATCACAGGCATTAAAAACAGAAACCCATTTGCTTATGCTACTCATTTATTTATTTTTTAAAAATTAGCTCAGACATTTTAATTCTATTTAATTTTTCTTCCCCTCTTGTCTGATATCACCTCTTTCTGCCCAATTATAAGGCCTTCTTCACGTACTGGCACCAAAAAGCCAAAGTTCAGGTAGAAGCTGTCTCCTGTTTTTGCTGCAGAATAGCTCAGCTCCCACACCTGGTGCCTCCCTGGGTCCTGATTTTAATTTTTCTGATGTTTCTTGAAGAAAGGAAAGAGGTACCACAGCAGGAAAGGAGCGGGCGGGAGGGCAGAAGAGCAACTAAGGCTTTACCTCACTCTGAGTCTCATGTCACCGTGCCCAGCACACCTTCACCCTACACCCTCACTCGCAGGCCTCGGTGCCTGTACCTCGGCAGGACCTCTCGGGTCCACCCATTCTTTCCAGGTCCGCTGTCTTCACCTAATTCAGTCTTCCCCAGATTAGCTCCTGTCAACCTGCACCCACTGTTGCCCGGACAGCGTATGTTCCACACTATGGACAGAACGAGCAAACAGGAATTTTAAGCCTCATGCTAAACCCCGTAGGGACTATAACAATAGCCATCATCACCATTGTTAGAATTTGTTGAGCACTTTCTCTGTGCTGGGCACTATTTTTAATGCTTTAATGTCTAAGTCATTTAATCTTCACAACCCTAGAGGCAGATAGTATTATTATTCTCATTTTAGAGATGAAGAAATTGAAGCACAAAGATGTATGTAATTTGCCCAAAGACACACAGCGATTAACTGGTAGAACCAGTTTAGGACACTGAATCTAAAAGAGTTATCAAGACGTACCCAAATAGTTAATATTTATACAGACGGCAATACCGAAGGGGTCACAGTCAGGTGTGACGTGTTGTGCAGACCCCACAGGATGGCAAGAGAGTCACATCTCACTGAGGGATTGCGAGTAGCTGCCTGGACGGCCGGGTTGGGAAGGGTTGTGAGGCTGCACCTGGCCCCGTGGGAAATCTGGGGCATTAAAGATGTCTGTCCTGGGCAGGCCCTGGCTGGAGTGGGGAGAGTATTTGTTTCCTGTTGCTGGTGTAACAAATTACCACAGACGTAGTGGCTTAAAACAACACAGATTCACTATCTCATCGTTACAGAGGTCAGAAGGCCCCGGGGGTCTCGTTAGGCTACGGCCTAGGCATTGGCTGGGCTGCACTCCTTTCTGGAGGCTCCAGGGGACAATCCACCCCTCGCCTTCCCCAGCGTCCAGAGGCTGCCCGCGTGTCTTGGCGCGTGGCGCCGGTCCAGGAAACGCACCCCCTCACTCTGCTTCTGTCCTTACAACCCTTTCTCTGACTCTGGCCCCGTCTCCCTCTTCCACCCTTAAAAGGACTCGTGATTACATCGGGCCCACCCAGATAATCAGAAATCATCTCCTCACGTCAAGATCCTTGACTTAATCCCATCTGCCGAGTCTCTTTTGCCTGGTGAGAAACACTCACAGGGTCCAGGGGTTCGGCTGTGGACGCCTTTGGGGCAGTTGTTCTGCCGCACAGGGAATGCCGGCGTTGCATGTGTGAGCACGGGGGTGTCAGTCTTCCCTGCTTCTGCATCATTCACATCTGCCACACAACAGGTGCACGAATCTTTGACGAATGAATAGATGAAAGAACCGATAAAAATACCCAGAATAATGGAGTATCTATGGAGATCTTTCTCTCTCTGTACTTGGGAGTGTAAGAAAATGCTGCTATTTTAACACGGAAATTTGGGGGGAACCATTTTTTAAATCTTAATGGAGTCCCACAGTTTGGGCAATGCCAAAATTAATGGTGGTAACTGAGGTTATATTAAGAAGAGCTTCGTGATGCATGAATTTTTGGATTTGCTAGCTGTCTTAATCAGTTTGTGCTGCTGTAACAAATTACCGTCAACTGCATGGCTTATGAACAACAGAAATGTATTTCTCACAGATCTGGAGGCTGGAGGCTGGAGGCTGGAGTCTGCAGGTGCCGGTGCGGCCGGGTTCTGGTGGCTCACTTCTCACTGTGTCCTCGTGCAGAGGAAAGACAGCCAGCTGGCTCTCTGGCCTCTTCTTTTAAGGGCACTGATGACATCTGTGAGAGCTCTGCCCTCGGGACCTAATCACCTCCCAAAGGCCACACCTCCTAATACCATCACATCGGGATTTCAGCATACGAATTTAGGGGGGGACACAAACACTCAGTCCACAGCACCGGTCTTTTCTTGACGTCACTTTTATTTTAGTGAGGTCATAATAGTCTATAACATTATGAAATTTCAGTTGTACATTATTGTTTGTCAGTCATGGTATAAATACTCCCTTTCACCCCTTGTGCCCACCCCCCAACCCCTTTCCCCTCTGGTAACCACTTATCTGTTCTTCTTATCCATGTGTTTGTTTATCTTCCACATATGAGTGAAATCAGATAGTGTTTGTCCTCTGTCTGGCTTACTTCGCTTAGCATAATACTCTCAAGGTCCATCCATGTTGCAAATGGGACGATTTATTTTTTTACGGCTGAGTAGTATTCCATTGTGTGTGTATACACCACATCTTCTTTATCCAATCATCAGTGATGGGCACTTGGGTTGCTTCCATGTCTTGACATCACTTTTAACAGCACCAAAAGATGGAGGTCTGATAAGAATGGAAGGATGTAGAACTCACTTACTCCTATAGAAGATGGAGGGAGGGAGGGGCGAGATGCTAACCCAGCAACAGCTTTGGTCTTCCATGGGGGCTCCTCTCCTTTCCCAGCTGTGGCAGTACCACTCTGAGTCCCAGACAGAGTCAGGTCCTTCGGGAGCTCCCACTCTGCCCAGGTCAGAGCTCACAATTCCGTGATGATTTACAAGGTCCCACTGGCCTGCCCCCTGCCTCCCTCTCCAGCCTTGCCTCTCATCCCCACACTCCAGTCACACCAACCTCCAGGGCCAACTCTTGCCGTGGGGCCATTTGACATGCTATTCCCTAATTCTGAAATAGTCCTGTTACCTTCTTTGGCTAAATTAATTCCTACTTCTCCTTGGGTTCGGCCTAAAATCATATCCTGAAAGAAATTTTCTTTAACCTTCAAATCTAAATCAGCATCCCCTCCCCACTCAGGTCACAAAAAATGGCATCGTGTCGGGAACGTGGGGCCTGGACTCACACTGCTTGACTATATTCTAAGCCCACCACCCACGGCTATATCACCTTGGCCAAGACATGGAGACCGCCATGCCTCTATTTCTTCCTCTCTGAAGCGGGGCTAACAGTAGCATCTACTACAGAGCACTGTTACGAGGATTAAATGGATAATCCACGAGGAAAGTCTGGAGGAGTGCCTGTACCATTAGTGTAAGCTAGTAGCTTCCTTTATAGCATTTATCCAAATTGTAATTATAAAGTTATTTTTGTTATTATTTGTTTGATATTGTTTTCCTACTTACAGTAGTTTCTACAGCGGCAAGGCCGTGCCTCTCCTGTTCTCCACACCACCTCCCATGCTGTGGGCCCTCAATAGATATTTCTTAAATGGATGGATGGATGGATGACATAGTACCTATTCCTGGGCTGGGTCCCATGAAAAAGTGTCACCTTGTCAGAAAGTAATCAATATGATTAAAGAACATTATCTGGAAATTCTTTATTGTCAGATTCTGGGCTGATTAACGGCCTAAAGTGAGACGCACAGTCACCGTCTCTCCCTTTCTGAGGCCTGTTCTCATGCAGGGCCTTGTGATGCTCATTGCCAGGCAGATTTATGAAACATTTCAACAGACGCTTACATTCCATATGTTACAATTTACACATTCCTGCTGGGGTCAAGGTGGGGAATGGCATGCCTGCTAATAGCTGCATTTCTCACATGAACTTTCACATAAACCCTCTTCCCAGCTCGTTTTACTGATACATTATAATATACTTTTATAAACAGTTTTTCAAGGTCTTGAATGAACACTTCCTAATTTCCATTTTTAGAGGATTACAAGTCTAGAAAGGCCAGCCCGAGGTTTCTTGGCCTGGCCCCTTCCACAGGCAGAGCTCCATCTCAGCCAGCCTGGCGGATCTCCAGGAAGCAGGACAACATTTCCAGTGACTCTCACAAGGCTCTCCAGTCCTTCCTTCCCTAGGTCTCGAGGAGACCACATCTATATGTGTTAATCGAGCATTTTGTAGTCTTATGTTGGAAGTCCTAGAAAAAGTGCTCTTTTGCCAGAAAATATCCAACAAAATTGCTGAATCCAAATGGCCACTGTTGAGCCCCTTCGCCACGTTGGTGGAAACCTCCCACAGAGCATTTGTTCTTGGCCAGGAGGCCGACCCACATCAGTCTTCCTGGGCCTTCATTTCCTCTCTGACCTGAACTCGCAGTCAAGCTCTATCTTTGTTCCATTTGTCAAAACACCATTGTTCTCTCTCCTCCCTGTGGCTGTTTCATTTCATTGTTAAAAAAATCAGAAGTGAGAGCAGCCTTGGGTTGATGGCAGCAGGTCTTACTGATTGCGCAGCTAGTTTGTGGCCAGGAGCCAGCCTCATCTTTGGTGCTCAACAGACCGTGGAAATCATCTCATGCCAACCAACTCTGGCTCCATCAGGAGACTACAACCCACAGAAGAATTTCTGTCACCGCTTGTTCCGTGCTGGGGCCAAACATATTAGATGGTGTTTCTGCAACAGGGCAATCTCTTCTCTCAGCTATAATACCTTCATGTAAAATAATAAGCTCATTAGGAATAAAACATATCATTTTTCCAAGAGAAATGTCTGGTAAGTCTGCTTTTTGAAGAGTCTGCGGCCTCAAGTTATTACTGAAAAGACTGTTTAGGAACCTAGGCCTTTCTTGTTCAACAGCAATTTCCATGTAAGGAGGGGATAACTGAGACATTTTCAGATGCTGAGTAGAAATACTGTAATTTTGGATACTCCCGCTATCATGAATTTTTTCTTCCCATCTCTAATGTGATTTGCCCAGAGAACGCATTTTAAAACAGAATTTAAAATTCAATACTTATACTAGACTGGGTTCTAAATGCCACTTAAGGGAAAAGTTATTTCTCCAAAAATGGATACGTAATTCCTTTTTCTGTATCTGTAAACTGTCATTCTAAAACAGTTGTTGGGGCAATTTATTTAATAGATTGATCCTTTTAACAAGGATTATTGGGAACTGAATTGGGCAGTTTAGGGGACTGCTGAAGAGAAGATCCTGTCAACTTCCAAAGAGAAAAAGCTAATTTCCTCAGAGTGGCTTTGGGTTTCTCAAAAGCAATGCTGGAAGCTAAAAGGCAAAGAGCAATGTCTTCAAAATTCCAAGGGAAAATGGTTTCCAATCTAGAATTACATAGCCAGCCAACTATCAGTCAAGAAAAGGCTAGAGTAAAGTCATTTTCAGACATACAAGCCCCCTCCAAATCCATCTCTACCTTTCTTCCCCACACCTCTGGGCCCCAGGAGGCTGACCACTGCCTCCCACTGCCTCAGTGGGCTCCCTTGCCTCCCACTTCCGGTAGGATTTGGCCATTGAGAAATACTGGCAGAGCTTGGAGGGAAAAAGAAGAATGAGGTCAGGCTCTCTGTTCCCTGGCTCCCTGCCTGCCAAGTCAGCTCAGGCGGACTTCCTTACAAAGGCTCAACATAAGGTGGGCCTCTCCACCTCTCCAACAACTTCAGTTCCTCTGTCTGGGTTCTGGTAACCACTCCCCCCACCCCGTCCCTGCTCTCTCAGCCCCAGGATGGTAACAGGCTTCCTGGGTGGCTAGGGTCAGGGGGCTTCACAACCCCATTGGCTTCCCTCAACCCTGCCCACAGCTTTTTAGATAGGCGTTCATTAAACGTTCCTCAGTTACTCCTCTGACTGTGTCATCTGTTACCTGCAGGACCCTGACCAACACAGGTGCCCGGATGATCAGTGGGTGGTTTCACTCACTCCCCAAAGGCAGTACAGTTATGACAAAAAGTTTCAGAATCACATCAGCCTGAATGTGTATCCCAGCTCTGCCATTTTCCACCTGTGGGATTTTGGACAAATGACAAGCTCTCCATGCCTCGTAAATAAAATGGGGATGTTTTTATGACTTTTCTCCCAGAGTTTCTGTAAAGATCGAATGAAATAATCCAAGAAAATATGTATCACAGAGCCAGTCATCTAACAGGCACTGCATAACAGGGGGTTATTATTTATTATTATTATCCTTGTGCCAGCACTAGCCTGCCAAGAGCTGCCTCTCCTCAAAGAAGCCAAATGACCCACCTGGCGGGGATGCCACCCTCACGAGCCTCCGGAAGGGATGTGAAAGAAGCCTGAACAAAGTGGGGAGGCTTCGTGCGTGGCCCTGAAGCACGGCTTCGGCTGAGAGGGCTGCTCCTGCTCTTTGGGTTGGACCCCGGAGGGCAGGGGGTGCATCCAAGGGCTGCCCGGGTCCTCAGTTCATGATCACAGCACTCTTTGCCAGAGAAAGAGGGGAAACTGGAACCAAGATGCCTTTCCGAGAAGAGCTGTGATCCCAAATACCTGACCAAGGACCTGGGTTATCTTCCCAAGGCTCCCAGCCTGTAGAGCCGGCTCAGCTTTCCAGCACATGACTCCCCGCAGGAGTATGGGACCCCTCTCTCCTACCCACGTTGGAGAAGCTCCAGAAAGGCACCCGGGATGGAGTTCTGTCTTTTAGTGTCGGTGGAAGGTACCAATTGGTGCCTATGATGCCATCTTCCTTTTTCAATTTGCAATATTCGTTCAGCTTAAGGATCAGGATTGTTTGTGAAAGGGGAGTATGGAATGGAGAGGAGGTGTACACAGAAGTTGCCTTTTAAGAGGTGAAAGTGAGAAGGCCCAGCTCAATAAACGTCAGAAATGTGTGTGTGTGTGTGCACGTGTGTGCACATGTGTGGGTGTGCGCACGTGCGAACATCTGTACACACACAGGAGAGTCGGGGTTATAAAGGTGCATTTTCTACCTCCTGTGACCATCAGGAGTGGCCTGGCTCTGAGATCTGAGAGCCACCTTGTTAAAAACCTGGGTGGACCCTTCAGAGGAGCTGCTTCTGGCTTTACTTTGACACAATATTGGGGTGCCCACACACCTCTGCACCCTAGTCAGCCCTGGCAGACGGAAATTCAAGTGTGGAGAGAAGGAAAGAGAGAGGGCTCATTCAGGAGGAAAAAAGTCACCTTGAGATTCCTTGAAATAGCAACTTCTTTTTGTGACTCCCCCACAGGGTGCTGACACTATTATTCACTGTATTGAACAAAAACTTAACTTCAGGGACACAGCCATTGTGTGAAGTAGGTTATGCCAAAATTTGATACAAACAGGAAGTGGGTGGGTCAGACTTTAGTTGACACTGTGTGGTGGAAACAGATTCTGTGGCCAAAGCCATTCTATTCTACTTTGGCCTGTGGATCTTGTCATAACTGGGCCGGACAGTAATTTTGATTCTGAGGCTAAGCTGTTCTGGGGCTGGATCTAGATCCCTACCATCTAACCACTTCACTTCCTTCCAGAATTCGGATGCTACACCATACGAAATGACGACGGCTGGTCTGGCCGCACCACAACGTTCTAGATTCTAACAGTGGGCAACCCGACCCAACCTGCCCATCAACGTCCTCATCTCAGAAATAGTGGAGATAACCTCTAATTAGAAGAGATGTTATGAGAAGTAGAGAGACTATATGAGAGGCCTCGGCACTCAATAAATGATGGCTAATAATAATAATAACTATTATCATGAAAAGAAGAGGAGGAGGAAAGCTACTTCTAATCACAAAGAAGTCACCCTGCAGGGCCATCAGGGAGCATAAGAGAGATTTTATAGTAGCTTTAGAGAAATCTTATTTCACATTCTCTTAAAGAAGCTTGCTAATTTTCCTGATGGGATTCTTTCTTTGTTTCTAAGCTTCAGAATTTTATTCTGTTTTAATTATGCAGCATTTCAGGTCTGATACCAGAAAGTGCATTGTCTGTTTCCATCCTTCTCAGCTGTGTCCATGTCCTAGTTGCTGCTGCCAGGTATCCTGGGGTCGCCCAAGTCCTTTTGTTCTGGAGACCCTTCAAAGTAAGCCAATGCAGCAGTTTAGAAAACTTCTTGTTTGTGGACAAAAATACATTAAAACAACCAAGGGAGTGATTACTCTCCGGGATAATTGATTTTAATGCCTTACTAGACATATTTGAAATGCTCTTCAGGTCCTTTGGGAGTCACATTAGGAGAAATCTTTTTTATTTTGTTTTACCCCTTGGAACTTGATCTTTGGTGAATGTCTGTGATGTCTGCATGTGTGTCACTAGAACACCCCCTGCCCCCCGCCCCCAGTGCTGTCAGGATTTCATCAGCTTGAAACCGGCAACAAAAATACAGGCTGGAGAGGATTCACAGTTTCTTTGTGGCTTTCAGGGTATCTTCCTCTGACTGTGCTACTAACTGCAGCCTGGGAGGCTCGTGGGCTGGGGTCTGATCAGCCAGTCTCTTCCACTCAGTTGCAAACTAGAAGGGCTCCCCCTTGGGGCCTCCTTGTTGCTAGACCTCCACGAGGCATCACTGATTCCAGCAAAAGATGCCCTCAGCATGTTAGGTCTCCTGTGCTCCGTAAAGTACAATGATGCTTTCTTCGTTTCAACAACGTTGTGGTTAGCTGATAATTTACAGACCCCTGGAGGCCCTCTCTGTAGAACTTCCTAGAGTGGCCCTTAGGCTCCCTGAGCACCACAGGGAGGAACTGAAGAGAATTCCTGGACCTGGGGTGAGTGAGGGCTGTTACAAGGATCCTTCTCAGAGCAGAACGTCCACACCCTGCTTCCGTTATGCCCAAGTCCTAGCAGAGCCAGACTGTGAGCAAGCTGAGGCCAAGGACTGCCTACCTCTAATTCGGTCCTGGGGCGGTTACAGGCACCCAGTAGGTGTAAGCCAGTGCATGCTCTTGCAGAGAGATGGCTCACCCTCCCACGGGCCTGGCCTTAGGGAAGGCTCTGCCACTAATCAGCTGTGTAACCTTGGGCAGGTCATATAACGTTTTACCCGAAAAACGCGGGATAGGACTGGATGCTCTTCAATAGCCCTTGCAGCTGTAGCCTGCTGCAAACTGCTGATTCAACCCAGAGAGAAACTGTCTCACATATCCTGTGTGAACTGAGCTGTACCTGAGAAGGCACCATATTGAGCCAGGAAAAAGAGATGGCAAAGAACTTCTTAGTGATATTTAGATTCCTCTTGCCCCAAATAATTACTTAAAGCACATACAATATTTCTTTTAAAATGAAGAAGGCCAGCTGTCTCAAATACTCTCATTTTTTGAAAATGGTTCAGTTGATGTAATTCAGAAACTGCAGTCTCGACGGGGCTCTCCACGCATGTGGAGATGAGCAGGTGAATTTTTTTCTTTTTTAAATCTGGTTTTCAAACACAGAGATGATCAAGGAGTAGCGTTGGCATTATACACCCACCTGAGATCCGTCTGTGACAGACATAATTAGAACTGTGTTCAGTGAGTCCAGCTGCCTTAAGGAAACAGGGCAAAATCGACCTACCAGATGTTCCAGCTTAACCAATAATAATAATGATACACTGTGTTCATTTGCAACACGACTAAACTGTTCCTGCTGACTTGAAAGTTCCCGTGCAAAACCCTGGATTCAGATCCTGTGGATTTATCACACCCACTGGAGGACGCTGGCTTTCCAAACCTCTGAATGGATTATCCACTTCCATTAGAGCAGGCTCATCCTTTCCAAAAGATAACATCTTGTTTCTCTGGCCTGAATTTCCCTCGACTTCTTTCAAAACACAATTTGTGAAAACACTGTGTGGGAACACACGACGAAGGGAAGTGCTCTGCGGGATACTGCAATAAATATGTCAGGTATACAAACCCACTGATGCTATTTATTCGGTCCTTAAGAAGAAAGTATTGGGATAAATAAATTACGATCATTTTTCAACATCTCGGATTTCTCCAGTAATGCATATATGTTGGCAGACCTTAGTGGATCGTGCTAATTTATTTGTAAATCATCAAAGGAAAGAATAAAATATATGTCTCCAGGCGAGTGAATGGACTGGAAAACCGAATTGGGCAGAGGCAGTATTTTCTTTCGCCAGAAGTAAACATGTCGACGTGGTGAGAAGGGTTTTGTCCCGCTCCTGGCTGAACTCTGAGGGATGGGGTGGCTGATACCGAGGGACCTGCTTTGTAGTCCTTTCTCACAAAGTGTTCCATGATTCAGGAGAAGCACAATCTGCAGCATGACACCGTGAACTGGGTCAGAATAATATTTCTTAATGGCGATTCCTGCAATGTTTCATTAACTACAGCAGCGGTTCAGAATTTTCTGTGCCTTGATAGGTTGTATTTTTAAGTAGGCACCCATTTTTTTTTATTTAATGTGATATAAAACTGAGTTCCAAGGAATCTCTAACATGTAAGCGGTGAAAAATGATGTGGAGGAGAGGAAGCAGAGCATGTGTCTCTCCGTGCACACGCCACAAGCGGCGTCCACGAGACGGTCTTGGTGAACATGTTATGCTGCCTTTGATTTGTGTGCTTTTCAAAAAATGCTAGCAATATTTAGGGATCTTGGAGCATGACATCAGAACAGAGCCCTTTGCCCTGAATGTGCGTGTACGCTCTGCCTTTTTCTCTTACCGCTCCGCGTGGATTCTCCCTCTTTTCTGCCTACATTAGTTAACCTACAGTTCCCTGTGTGGACCGCAGCCCTACACCATCACCATGCCTTGCCTTTCCTCACCTGCCTGTTTCTGTTCCCACCACGTGTCCAGCCTGGGGAGAGGCTTCTCCCGCTCCCCTGGGGTGGGGTCAGGGAAGCTAGCTCAAGGCCCCCTCCTCCACGAAGCTTTTTTCTTTGTACTCCAGCTAGAAATGATGATCCCTCCTACTGACAGTACCCTAGGGCAGGGTTTCTCACCTCAGCACCACTGACATTTTGGCTGGATAATTCTTTTCAGTGGGGGACTGCACTGTGCACTGAAGAACGTTGGCAGCATCCCTGGCATCTACCCACTGGGTGCCAGTAGCATCCACCTTCCTACTCCTACAGACTGTCACAACTGTCTCCAGACATTAGCAGATGTCCTGGGGGGGGGGCCGCGGGGGGTGTCATTCACCTCAGTTTAGAACCACTGCCCTTGGGCTGTCCCCACATCCAATCAGATTCTGGAGAACAGGGTTAGGTCCCAGTGGTGTTTTGGTTCATGTTCAAAGTTATTTGATGATTAATGAATAAAAGATGTTTTTAAAAATGATCAGTTGGGAGTTTCTGAAAATTAACACATTAGGTTAATTTAAATCAGGTCAGACCCCCAGAAAACTATAAAAAAGGAACTATGTTATTGCCTCTCTCCTCTTAGAAAAAGCATACAGAACTATAAATTTAATGCTACACCATTGGGTTGAAATGGGGAACCACCAGTCAGAGAATGTGTCTGTCTTTTTTGAAACATTATTGTTGAAGTCACTAACCATCGTCTGATGACCCTTATAGAAAGGCCAGTGAGATAAGTTCCTCTTAGAGCTTAGTGCTGGAAAAGTATGTCTCTTCTGAAAAACTGGGTTTCTTCCTTTTGTTGCATAATTAGAAATAAGTAACTAGTTTTATTTTCTCTTTTTGACTTGGCTGTCAGGAAGCTCAGAACTAAGTTTTATGCTCAACTACAGTAACTATCCTCATCCTTTGATTTCTAATATTAATCCAATCTTTTCTTCTTCTCTCTAGCCCCACTTAACTCTTGGTCTTTCACCTTTGTTCTAATGGCTTTCTGAAATCAGTCTTTTTTATAAAATAAAATTTTAAGCAAGTGGAATCCTTATCATTTAGCATCATCAAAACCAGGACACTTTAGGGAGTAAAAGGAGAGCAATTAATAATTAAGTTGGCACAACAGCTTAAAATGAGACTGTCCTGGGCAAAATCAAAATGTGGAGTCACCCTAGAAATAAATAATAAATATAACAGATAACAACAATTATTCCATTCCCAGGTTGGGGATAATTAAAGATAAACATGTGCCCTAACAGAGAATCGAAGTGAAGTTATGTGCTTCTCATTTATTGTGGTCACATCTGCTGATTACAGTTTATTTATTATCTCTTGGGAAATTTTGTAATTAGCCTCTGTATTGGTAGAGAAAAATATCCTAGGCTTTCTTAAATGTATTTAATTTCTACCAAAAGGGACAGGGGGATTTTTTAGATCTGCAACAGTGATCACAATAGAAGTTTCATTTGCTTGTGATTTATGGAGACTTGGAATAAACGCACTATTGACCAGTGTCAGATTTCTAATGACTCTATCTTGTTTTTCCTAAGCAACTTCTCATAAACTTTGTAATATCTTGAGCAGCCAGCTGATACTATGTTCAAGCCTGTTTACGGAGCTATTAATAAATGCGATGTGGCAACTCCAGGAAGACAGTCAACTGCTTTTTCCCTCTGTTGGCTGAAAACAGTTTCCTGCTTATTTTGAAAAACATGGGGTTACCAAAGTCCTTGATATATGCTGGATATTCTACAAAGAAACCCAGTGAAAATAAATGGGATTCTAACTTTTAACCTAAATTGTTCATAGTCAAAGGAAACTCATTGTCAATTCCTTGATTGCAAAATCTTTCATATATGAAAGGGTGAGATTTCTACTGGTACAGGTTTAGAGTAAAAGAAGACGGGAATTCGCTTCTGTGTGTTCTCAGAATCATGCTGTAATGCACTTTCTTGATGGTGGATCTGTTTTTAGATGTCAGTTAATATTCTCTGATTGGACAAATTAAAAACTGAATAACGACCATTTATTGATTTTCGACTACATGCCAGGCACCACATAGGGACTTTACATGTGCTGTGTTAATTTGTTCTCAAAACAACTCTGTGAAGTGAAGCTATCATTAGCCCCATATCACAGTTATGAAAATTCCTGCTCAGAGAGAATAAGAAAGTCACCCCAAGTCACACAGAAAATAAGGAGCAGAGGAGGATTTAAACCCTAGTGTCTGACCCCTAAGCCCTGCTCTTTCTACAGAGTAAGAAACTGTCAGTGTGCAGACACTAGACTCAGCTCTGGGCCCAGGAGGACGGCCAGAGAAGGTTAACACGGACCGGAACAGCAACACCACGGAGCACACTCTGTGCCAGGTGTTGCTCAGAAAGTTTAGAGTCTCGTTTAATTCTCACCACCGCCCTTTGGGGAAGGTACCATGCCCACTTTACAAATGAAGAAACACGAGAGCAAGCCATGTACCCTCGTACCCCCAAAAGTACTTTCCATGGTCCGTTCCCATATGACACGTCATCCTGATGGTTCTCTGCACTGCCTAGCACTTTACAGTTTTCAAATCACTGTGTACGCTTTATTTCATTTTTATTATCATCCTTGCTCCAGGTACTGAAAAATCGAGAGCTTAAGTAGTTTCCCCAAGGCCAGGGCCATTGGTAGAGACAGGATGCGAGCCCAGGTGTTTCTATACCTAGCCCAGGATTCCTATTTTGGACCAGCCTGCACACCTGACACGTGGCTGTAAGGAACAATGCTAATTGTTCCTAAACTTTTCAAGCTGATGTTAACCTATACCCTTCTGTACTGACGGGAAAGAATCTAAGCTTGATTTTGAAGCAAAAGCCACATATTTCCTGTTTCAAGGTCCAGGTGTGGGACAAAATGATTTCAATTTACTTGCAAGTGTCAACAACCTTGCTTAAAGTCAGACTCGTCGGCAAAGGGCTTCTTCCCTTCCCGCCCTTCTCCCTGTTCCAACAAGAACGAAGACTGCTACTTTTCTAAACTCACACCAATATCAGTACTAAGTCTAGAACTTATCAATTAACTAGAAGTAAAGAAAAACAGAATCTGTGTCAATACAGACAACAGCCTCCATTCACTGCTTCCTACAGCTCAGAAAGCCTCATCCAGTTCTCACGACTCGAGAAGGCACTGTTGTTGCTTTCATCTTAAGAGGAGAAAATCGAGTTCTCAGAGGTTGAGTACCTTTCACAGTCACTCAGCTGGTGGTGCGATTGAAACCCAGCTCTCTCTATCTCAACAGCTGCCCTGTGGGTTCCTTATAGTCCAGCCCCTTGCAGGCAGTTACCCAGACCAGGAGTTCCAAATCCTTCATCCCCTTCCTGCGCCTGACCGACAGTAGGGTGGGACACTCAGCAGACACATTAACACGTGGCAGTGCGGTAGAAGACGGAAGAAGCGAGGGCTGCATGCTGCTCCCACTCCTGTCTCACCTCCAGTCCTTCTCTGGTAGCAAACCTCCCTGTTCCTTTACAGCAGCTGTCACTATCTGAAAGTATCTCATTTGTTTGCTTATAATTTGTCCGTCTTTCCTCCTGGAACATAAGCTCCGTGGGAGCAGGGCAGAGCCTGTCTTGCGGCGTTCCCAGTTCCCGCACGGTGCCTGGCGCTTAGGAAGTGCCAGTCAACAGTCGCTGCATGGCACTGAAAGGATGAGGATGCTCCTGCTGAAAATAAAGAGAGACTGTTCCCTTTCTCTGGTAGACTCCTTAATTAAAAAAAAAAAAAAAAAAACCTTCAGAAAAACCACTCCTAAGAGGGAAAGAATGCCCTGCTTTGCCAAGATTTATGGAGAGCCGTGCCTATGAGCTTTGAGAGCCATTGCTCCTTA
The DNA here is from genome assembly GCF_020826845.1 of Diceros bicornis minor. Lineage (NCBI taxonomy): Eukaryota > Metazoa > Chordata > Mammalia > Perissodactyla > Rhinocerotidae > Diceros > Diceros bicornis. The sequence goes on along the minus strand of NC_080746.1, from coordinate 87,714,280 downwards.
GACATTTCTCTGATTTCTGTCCGGGTAAACCTCTGCTGGGGATTCCGGCAATTCCCCTGCCTCACTTCCCACCCTTCTTCTCTCGTCCAACTCTGGTGAATACACAGCCTTCTCTGGCAGACCAGCTGCATATCCGGGTTCGCAGACGCAGGCCCAGGTGGCTCCTTACTTAATGGCTCATCCGTGTCTGTACAAAGAGCCAGCGCCTTTTCTGAGCAGATATTTTTTTGCAGCTAAATTGACTTTTGGGAAAAAAAAATGTATTCTACAGAAAGCAATGCCTTTTGCTCTTTATCTCTTCCTTCCTTATTCCTTTGCTTCCCATCAAATATATCCTGCAAAATTTTCTCTAAAAAATTGTCTGCGGAATATTCCAAATGCAAACTGTTGAGATTTTTCGTTTCTGTCACATTTTTTGAGCCACCACAATGCTAACAGCCTGCTCTAAAGAACACCTCCTTCTGCCCTGCCACCGCCCCCATATTCCTAACTCAGCATTTGGATATTTTTACAACATATATTCAGTTTGAAAGATAATACCGATACCTTGTTTTATACGAACATTTATACACCAGGACTCTGGCGAGAGACTGACTTCATTGGGATATTTTATGGCTTAATACATCTGAATGATTTATATCTCGTTTTGTCTAAGCATTTATGCTAATAAATTTAACAGATTCCCCAGTAGTGCCTGGTCCTTCGCTTTCTTCAGGGGGTCAAAGTGAGAGGAAAAGAAAGCAGCGTGTTACTAAAGAAAGAAGGAAGAAACTGGCCCAACGGATTTAGAACACAAATAAAGTTACAAGACAAATAAAATCTCTAATTACAGTTAAGCTGGAGCAACAGTCAAAAAAAAAGAAAAGTTGCTAGATCCAGATAGATTTCTGTAATTAAGCTGTTTCTCAATGGCGGAATCACAACAGCGACAGAACATTTCGCAAGCTAATTTACTGAAGAATACTTTGGTCCTGTATAATCAAATCTAACACTGAGGCAAAACTGACAACTATTAAACTGACTGCAGTCCGGAGACGGAAAGGAGATAAGATAAGGTCCAGTCTATAAAGTAGATTCCATTATCTTTTGCAGGTTTAAAAAGCACAAAAGAAATGCTTGGAAAGAATCTTCTAAGATAGATAGATTTTAAGATTGTGTGGGGATTTTTTTTTACAGGTGCAGAGTATGTTGAGTTTTTTCCCTTTTGCTTTTTTCTTTTTCTCATTTTTCCCCCTGTTGTTTGCAGAGTTGAATCTGGGGTCAGGAGTTCTAATTGTAACCTCAGACTGGAATTCCAGATGGTGCGCTCGGGACTGGAAGCAACTCTCAGTTCATCAATTTCATGGGCCGACTATCTGCTCTGGCCACAGCCCGGCTTCCATCCCCACTGTGGCATTAATGCAGAACAAATTGAGACATATCCTCTATATAATTAGTTCCAGAATTTAAAAAGATTTACGGTATCATAATAGAGGCAGCGCTGCGGCGTCTTTTCACTGGGGACGCTCTGGGAGCTCGGGGACCATCTCGCAGGGCATCAGGACAGACGGTGGCCCTGGAGGTTCCAGGCACCGAGCCTGGAAGAGGGGAAGAGGGGGATTCGCACGGCGCACCCGGCAGGGCGCACCCGCCTGGGCCCCCAAAGCGGCTCGCAGAATTGAGTTTGAACCGGAGATGGGGGATTGGTCAAAAGATCGAGTTAATTTTCAAATGAACAGAGGAGGCCGGGGTGGGGGGTGGCGGGGCGGACTGTAATACACAAAAGTCCCTCCCTTCCTTTTTTTTTAATTTAAAGAAATGAAGCTGGGATTTCTACCGCCCAAGCGCCTGCCCAGCGCCCAGGGCGGGCGGACTCCCGCGCTGGGGCCCGCCGGGCGGAGGAGCGGCGGTCAGGCCGCTGGTCCAGCGCCGGCCGTGCCCTCCTCCGGTCGTCCGCGGCCCCAGCCCCTGACCGGCGGCAGTCTCGGCATGTTTACTCAGTCGGGGGCGCGCTCGTCCCGGGGGCCGCGGCGGCAAGGCAGTTGACAGCGCCGGGGTCAGAGTGGGGTTTAGAGGTCCCCACTGCCCCCTCCCACTCGGCCGCGATTTTTTGATCCCACAACAATTAAGCACCTTCAGGCCAGGATGAGCTTTAGCAGTGTTCCAAAGCCACATGGGTTTCCAGCGTCCCGCTCTCCCTCCCTCCTTCTTCCCTCCCTCCCTTCCTTTAGCTCTAGAGGGGCTTGGGGTGGGGGGTAAAGCCCGAGCTGGACCTTGAGAGACCCGGGTTTCGGCTCGGCTTTGCCACTAACTTGCTACATGTCCTTGAACAATAACAGACACAAAAAATGGTAACGTTTATTGAGGGCATAGGCCAGCACCATCCTCCTGTCCAATCCTCGAGTCCCCATGAGGTGGGCGCTCGTGACCCACTATCCCGTTTGACCAAAAAGGAAACTGAGGCTCAGAGAGGCTCCAAAACTCATCTAGGGTCACACAGCTGCTGGTTATCTGGTGGAGCTGAGATGCCATTCTCTGGCCACCGTCCTTGCTCTTAATCACTGCGCTCCACAGCTGCCTTTCCGCCCGTCTGTGCCTCAGTTTCCTTCCCTGTAGAAAAGGAGTTGAACGTCTAGCTCTGCCAATGGGTGACGCAAACCAGACCCTCTGTGCCGCAGGTCTCTGCGCTGAGAGAAGCGACCAGCCGGTGCCGGGCGGGCCTCGACTACCGGGGTGCAGGAGCGCGCCGACCTGCGGAGGCGGACGGAGGGCGCAGCCCTGATCCCGCTGGGGGCACCGGGGCCGGCGTGGTGGCGGCGCCCGCCTGGGTCGCCGCAGAGCTTCCGCAGAGCAGGTGAGTCGGGGAGAAGCAGCAGGAGCCGGGGCCCTGCGACCGCGGGGGTCTGCGGGTCCTCGGCGTCGGCCCAGGGGCGCCTGGGCTGGGGGCGTTCAGACCTCCGGTCCGCGAGGCCTCTGCCTGCGGGCGGCGCGGGGCGCGGAACTCGCGGCTCCTCCCACCGCTGCGGACTGCGGGTCCGGGTGCGGGGGCGCCGGGGCCCGAACGGGGGTGCACCGCTACTCTTCCCTCCCTCGAGGATCCTCAGGCAACACTCGGCGAAGGAGAGAGGAGTCCGAAATTTCCTCGGCACCCCCCTCCCCTCACCCCCTTCACACTCCACCCCCCGGCAAAAACTTCTCTTTTTCTTTCTTTCTTATTAACATAAAGGCCGAGAGTTAGGCGCCTTTGCCCTATCTGGGATCTAAAAACACCACAGCTCACATTCAAACCACCTCCTCCAAATACCACCAAAAAACTTGCCGAGGAGGAGAAAAGAGAAACAATTTCCACCCTCTCGTTTGGAAATGGAAATCCCTGGCTGTTTATCCAGGGCTCTCCTTCCCTCGTGGCGCCTGACTGAGTCCTAAGTAAGAAAAACGGCTCCGAAGTAGAAATAGAAGTGGGGGTCAGACAGCGGTCTGGGCGTTCTAGGGGTAACTCGGCCGAGAAGTTTAGTCTCGGGGGCGGTTCTCACCACACAGACCCACCGCGCATGCCCTCCGTGCAGCCCCGGGCGCGCGGCGGGGCTGGAGACGCGGCCCGCGGGAGAGGCGGGGCGCTGGCCTCCAGCGCCTTTCATTTCTGAAATAAAAATTAAAAGCTGCTGAGTGGAGACCAACAGCGTAAGGTACCAAAGTAGCGCAGAGAGGTGTCCACGCCCGCGAAGGAGGCCGGGGGACAAGCGGGCAGCGCTTGTTCCCGACCTTTGCCCTCACGGTCTCCCGCCTCCCCAGGACCAGCGACCCCAGAAGGAGGGAGCTGCGCTGAGGGTCTGGGTCCCGAGCCCACACACGCTTCGGGTCCGCGGCCGGAACTGACAGCTACTTCGTTCACTCGGTGCAGATTAAACCCAAAACGTAAGAAAGTCAAGGCGTTTAAAACGCGCGGTTTCTTTGTAAAACTGCAACTTCCTTGATTGTTGCTTCACGAGGGCTTGGCTGGAAAGCCGCGAGCCCCCTCCCCGGCCCGCCTGGGGTGAGAGGCACAGGCCCACCGGCGCTCCCCGCCCCGCGCTCCCCGCCGTCCCAGGCTGCGCCGTCTCCGCCGCCTCCCGGCTCCCCGGGGCGTTTCCGCGCGCCCCTGAAACGCACTCCAGTTCGGGTTCTCGGCGCTTCTCCTAGTCTGGGGCCCGTTTCTCCAGAGATGCCGACTACCTTGGAAGAACCAAAAAACAAAACAAAACCTCAAACACCTGCTCTGGGGCGCGGGGCTCCCAGAGTGAGGAGGTGGAGGGAGAGTCCTCTTTGGCGACGCCAGGCGCTCGGAGCTCCTAGGGCGCGAACAGTGCTGTGGACCGTGTGCCGCTGGAGGCTCTCCTCGTCCGCCTAACTGGCTTTCGCCTCCTGACCAGTCTCTGCGCATCCAGAATGAAACTCCCGACCGCGAGCGGAGGCAGAGCTCGGCGGGAGCGGCTCCAGAAGCCAGCGTCTCCCCGCGGGCTTAGTATTCAAACCCTCCCCACCCCCGCCCCCAAACTGGGCGCCAGGATTCTCTGGCCGGAATGTTTGCATGCTCTGCGCGTTTCCCTAAGGGTTTAATTCCCACCCCCCCAAACTAGCCGCTGTTTTCCCGGCTTCACCGTAGAAGAGTAAGATACTCACTAGAAGGGGAGATTAAGTGCCGCTGACACCGATTTTAAGTAGGCGGCAACTGCCCTCCCCTGGGCGCAAACCTCACCAAGTAAAACGACGGTCGAAATACGCCCTGTTTATCACAACTGATGCAGCCCCTCCAGGTCACCCACGTTGGCCTGGAGTCTGGCCTCCGGAACCCACAAGGGGCCACCCCCTCCCCAGTGACCCCGAGATTATGGCTACCACTCCAGCCCAATGGACTCGCCGGCGCCGAGCAAGGGAATCCGGGAAAGCTCTCTGCGCTTTCCTCAAGATCCCGCCCCCGGTTGAGGCCCCCTGCCCCTCCTTCTAACCCGCCCTCTCAGACTGACAACCCCCTCCCTATCCCCATCACACACGTCAGCAGAGGGGACATTCGCTGCTCACCTGGAGAGACTCGCCAGTGCCCCGAGGCGCCCACACTCGCGAAGGCCGAGCAGGGGAGGAGGGGGAGGGTTGTGTCCCACAGGCCAGCTGAGCGCGTGGCGGGTAGGAGAGGAGGGTGTCTCCGAGAGGGACGCTCCCTCAGGCCCGCCCCCCAGCCCCACTGCCAGGGCACCCCCAAGGAGCCGCGCGCGCTGCCTGGACCGGCTGGGGCTGCGGTGTGAATGGAGCAGCCGAGACTGCTGGCTCCTCCTCCTTCCCCGCCGCCGGCCCCTCTTATTTGAGCTTTGGGAAGCGGGGGGCAGCCAGGCAGCTGGGGTAAGGAGTTCAAGGCAGCGCCCACGCCCGGGGGCTCTCCGCACCCCGACCGCCTGTCGGCTCCCCCTTCCTGCCCTCCCTCCCACTCATTCACCCACCCACCCCGAGCCGGGGCCCCGCTGCCTCCTCGCCGCGACCCTGGACTTCCTCCGGCTGCAGGAGCCGGCTTCCACGTGTGCCCCGGAGCCGGCGTCTCCGCACACGCTCCGCTCCGCGCCCGGGTGCCTTCCACAGCCCGAGCCGCCGGGGCTCCGGGGCCCGGGCGGCCTCTGGGCCAAGTCAGGCGCGGCCGAGCCGAGCGCCGAGTGCCTGCAGGGCCGGAGGAGCCGCGGGGCGTCCGGGGCCGAGCCGCCACAAATGGGCTCCGACGTGCGGGACCTGAACGCGCTGCTGCCGGCCGTGCCCTCGCTGGGCGGCGGCGGCGGCTGCGCCCTGCCCGTGAGCGGCGCGGCGCAGTGGGCGCCGGTGCTGGACTTCGCGCCCCCGGGCGCCTCGGCCTACGGGTCGCTGGGCGGCCCTGCGCCGCCGCCCGCCCCGCCGCCGCCCCCGCCGCCGCCGCCGCCGCACTCCTTCATCAAGCAGGAGCCGAGCTGGGGCGGCGCGGAGCCGCACGAGGAGCAGTGTCTGAGCGCCTTCACCGTCCACTTCTCGGGCCAATTCACCGGCACGGCTGGGGCCTGTCGCTACGGACCCTTCGGTCCTCCTCCGCCCAGCCAGGCGTCCTCCGGCCAGGCCAGGATGTTCCCCAACGCGCCCTACCTGCCCAGCTGCCTGGAGAGCCAGCCCGCTATTCGCAACCAGGGTAAGCAGGCCGCGGAGCGCCCCCTGCACGCGGGGCGGTGGCGACGGGCTGTGGCCGCGCGCGGGCCTCCCTGTCCTACCCCTTCCCTGACCCCGCTCCAGCCCGGATGCCTCCCAGAACTGTGATGGAGCGGAAGCGGCCGCTGGGGGCGAGGAGGCCCAGGAGAGAGAGCACACGCCGGCACGGGCTCCTGACCTTCTCCGGAGCCGGGAGCCGGAGTGTTCGCATGAGCCGGGAGGTCACCTGGGGCCCCTCGGGCCCGGGAGGTCCCGGGACTGCGAGTCCCTGTGGGAGGGGACAAGGGAACCGCCGCAGTGTCTGGCTCTGCCTCGGGAAGAGGTTTTTTTCGCTCAGGGCACCACCAGACTGTCACCAGACATTGGACTTTTTAGACATTTAGACTCTGGATTCGGAGTGGGACCAGCACAGGGTGAGCAGCCCGTGCGGCCTCTGCCGCCAAACTGTCCAGCAGCCGCTCTCGCCCCTAGTGTGGGGTCGGCACAAATCAGGCGCGCAGTAAGTATTCCCGAGCACAGGAGAAAAGGAGCCGGCTAGCGGCTGAGAACTTGCTTTCTTGGAACTGTCCGCGTACGGCTCCGCGTACGGTAGAGGGGAGGCGGATCTCGCCTGGGTCCCGCTCAGGGGGCGGCCACGCGGCACCAGCGCTGAGAGAGAACCCGGTTTATCCGATTCCTAGCCGGCGGGCCCGGGCCCTCCCGCAGGCGGTGGAGTGAGGCCCGAGCGTGGCCTTCCTTCCAGCTCGCCTCGGGCGCCTCCTTGTCGTGGAACGCGGGGCTCAGCGGGGGAAAGATTTTTGTAGGACTTGGGGGTGAAAACAAGGACAGGTTTATTTGCCGTCTCCTGTCATTATCCATGGAGGGACGCGGCTGGTGGCTTTCTCATCCCGCGCTGGCGCCCGCACACCTGTCTTTCTCAGGGACCCGCGCGGCACCAGTCATGCGGAGCCCCTGTACTTTGGTTTATAAGTTTGCTCTAATTGGATTTCTGCGCTGTTGAGAACCTAAACCAGTTCGGGTTGATTCGCTGTTTTAGGAAATGCTTTACAAACGCAATGGTGGATGCTTTTCCTGGAGCAAAAATCGCCCGGGCCTAGAGGCGGGGATGTTTCTGGAACGTGCGGGATGGGAGAAGCAGTGTGTGCTGTTCGCAGGAGGTTCCCAAGGCGCGCAGGAAGGGCTCTGTTCTTCCCGCCGGCGCGCGCACCTTCTAAACGCGCATGGTGTCCACCTCAGCCCAGCCCAGAGCACCTGACCCACCAGAGGCTCGGCGAAGCCGCAGCCGCACTCCTCACTTCGTCCTGGGAATCTGGGATGCCCCTGTAGAGGAACCTCAAGCCGACCCACGGGGTTCCTCCACTTGAGGTCTTTCCTAAATGAAATCAGTGTTTCGGACTCAATGGATGTGGGAGCAGCTCAAGTAGAACGCAGCGTCTCGTGTTTTCTGATCGTTCCACCCTTAATTAGCAGGCTGGTGTTACCTTTGGCAAATCTCCAGGTCTCGGTGTCCCCATCTGTCCGAGGAGAGCTGAGGTGGGCAACCTGAAGGTCACTCCAGCCTGGAATTCTATGCCGCAGAAGCAGAAGCCCGACTTTCCTCAGTGTGGGCTTCTAAACACAGGAGGCAGCAGCCCACCTAAACTTAACTGGGCCAGAAACGCAGGACTGGCAGGCAGGTGTGTGATGCAAGTGAGAGTCTGTGAGGATGTGTGCTGATGGAGAGGCCCAAGAAGCCATTTGGTCTGTCGCCAGGGCGCAAAATACCACTGGCCCATGATCATTTACTTGAGTCCATGTAGGTTCTGTGGAATTTTTGGAACCTGGGCTCTGTCGCTGTGTCTGGGTGCCTGTGTCCATCATTCTACAGGGCTGGGCTGGTGCCCAGGATCCCCTAAACCCAGTATGGGGGGCCGAGACTGTGGGCTTCCTGGCCAGCGGGCACTAGACTTAAGGGGAAAATCGGAATTCCTCTCTAGTAGATAGGCTGGCTGCCAAAAAGAAAAAGGGCTTGGTAGCTGGCGACGAGGACTAGCAAATGAAAGAGTCCACCCTCCCCACCTGGGGGGAAAGCCTAGTGGAGAGGTGGCCCCAGAGCTGAACACAGCCTGTAAGTCCGTTCCATCTGTGGGCTTAGGTTTTCTCTTGCAATGAAAAGGTAAATGGGTCACCCTCACACAGCCCTTGGACCCATGAGGGAGCTGGAAGCTGGGGTGGGATGTCAGAAGCTGCTCTCGCCTTAGCCCGGGCGTTGGCAACCAGGATGGGCCCTGAGGCCTCAAGATTCTGGATTTATTCTCTTGATTCCTGGGTTCCTGGGGCTCCCCCAGGAATGCTGGTCCTGGTCGGAGGCTTGGGCTGGGGGAAACTAGGGCTTCAATTATTCCCCAAAGTGTGGGAATGGCCCTCAGCAGGCTGAGGCCAAATTGGAGCAGAGCGGAGTCCAGACTCTGGATCCCGTCTCAGGCAGGGCAGCCGTGCCATGGCCCACAGGAGAGGACGATTGCTGGCACCCTCTCCCTCGCCCCCGGGGCATCACATCTCCTTTGTTTTTTTTTCCTGTTTCTTAAACGTTATAGCTGGCATCCTGATGTCGCTTCTAAAGATTAATTCAGTAAGCATTTATGGAGCATCTATTCTGTGTCAGGCACTGGGGATTGAATATTAAAGACCATTAATGCGCCTCAACCTTTGTAAGAAGCTCACAGCCTGGCATTGGAGGAGCCCCTTATTTTTGGATGAGGAAATCTGGCTCCAAGAGATTATGTGCAACAGGTCTCTCAGTTTGTGGCAGAGCTGGAACTCCAACCCAGACCATTCTAGGCTATTTCTACCTCCTTTTTCAGGGATCTTGGCCCCACTGTTGAGATGGATCCCCTCTGCCCGGCAGATGGGCACCCAACCCACTGCAATCCGTGTGTGAGGGTTGGGGGGTTTGTCAGGGCAGAAGTGGGGTGAGGACTTGGGTAGTCGCAGACTAAGTGCGGGATTTGAGGAGGGAAGGAAAAGATCGCTGGTCAGTCAGCCAGATCCCCCAGCCCCGCTGGCGCAGGAGGAGGCCTCGGCATCGCCAGGCCCCAGGCCACCTGGGGGACCAGCTCGGCCCGAGGGCCTAGGGCGCCCCCTCCGGTCGCACTGGAGAGGGTATCTTCTGGGGGGACAGCTTCGCCGTGTCTTGCTGCAGCTGCGGAGTCATCATAATCAGCCTCTCCCACCTTCCCGCTGGAGCCTGCTGTCCACTCCACCCCTCAGCTCCCCGGCCCGGCCCCGCAGTTCCCGGGCTCCTCCGTGCGCGGCGGGGGAGGGGGCGAAGAGCGGGTCTTCCCTCCCCGCACGGTCAAGGTTGCGCTCCCTTCCCGACCAGGAATAACCGTGGGAACGGCGCTACCTTGGCAGCTCTAGCCCCTCCCTTTAAGGCCTGGACGAGGAGCCTTTGAACACGCTGTTCCTCTCCTTCTGCAGCAACCCCCCTCGCCCCCGCCCACTCGCCCTCCGCGCCTGGCCCAGCGGGAGGGCCGTACTGCGCATCCTAATCAGCCCCGCGTCCGATAACCTTCTAATTAAAAGAAACCCCCACCCCCCGCCGGCGCTTTCGCCACTGCCCAGGTGGAGGACCTGAGGGAGGGGGTTGGTGGCCGGCCCTTCCCGCCGGGGTCTGCGCGTCCTGTCTGGGAGGGGCCTTGGGAGCCTCGCCAGGCGCGGGAGCTGCAGCCGGCACCCTGTGGCCCTCGCAGCGCACGAGGTTGCAGAGCCCGCCTCCGGGGACAGCACCGTGCCGGGCCCCTGACTACTCGTCGGCCCAGGAATGGAGAAGGGTTCGTCCAGAGACAATTTCTCTGTCGCTTCTGTTTCTCCTCTTTATTTGAAAAATGGCATTTCAGAATTCGGCCTTCCCTCTGCAAACTGGGGCGCTCAGAGCCAAATTTCGTTTGTGAGCTGGTCGGTAGGCCTCAAACGCGCCTGGCCTCCGCTCCCAAAAGGAAGCGCCTGTAAGCACAGGGGTGCGCACCCGCCTGACAGCTAACAGGCGGGTTATCTCTGCCCACTTAGCGGGCGAGAAACGGAGGTCTCCAGGGTCACGTAAATCATAAAAGCTGGTGGCTTCTTAAGTTGTCAACCTGTGGCGCCAATCCGTGCGTGAGACTTGGCCTGCCTTGTACAAAATCCGGCTGTTCATACGTGCCCCAACCCTCCCTCCCACTCTGACAGACTGTGTTCCCTGGAGTGGGTGTAGAAACTCGGTTTTGTTTTTGTTTTGGGGGTGTGTGTTTGGAAGATGGGGTAGCAGCCTCTTTTCTTTGTCCAGCCTAAGTCCTCGGGCACACTTGTTGCGGTGCCTGACCATGGCTGGGGCAGTGGGGGAATGGGGGCCGTCTGACCCCCATTCTCTCACTCCTGTGAATTCTCTCACTCCTGAGAATTGAGTGGGATTTGAAGACCCAGCGCAGCAGCTGGAGGTGGGGGCACTGGGACCGACCTGGGGCCCTGCAGGGCCCAAGTGAGGATCTGGGCCAGTCTTCTTCCCCACTAGGCCTGGACCTCAGGTCAGAGATGCCAGAGCCTGCCCATAGGAGGGGACCCCACCTTTGGGCTCAGGGCCCCAGGACTGATCCTTATCTTAGCTGGATGGTGCTTATTCCCCAGAGGCAGCAACAGTTTTCCAGAAGCTGATGGGGTATATGTTTAAAGCAATTTAATAACAGTAATCCTAGAAGGAGACTGGTTCTTCAACCGAGACACCACAAGACGCCCAGTATTGCCCTCGGTTTGTCGGCAGGGAAACTGAGGCAGAGGGCTGTGCACTGCCGTGGAGGGAAAGGGAAGTACAGTGTCAGGCACACGCTAAAAGAAGCAGGCTTCCCGGCCTGGGCGCGAGGAGGTCGGCCCCCCGCAGTGGTGGGTCGGATCGCCGGGTGCGCGGTGGTCCAGAGCGAGGCCGGCGGGCCCAACTGGAGGGGCCCCTTCTTCCCCCCTCCTCTCCAGCTTTCCGACGGCCTGGGTGTCGTGGTGTCGGGGCGCACAGCCTCAGACAGATTACTCGGTAATTACTCTACCCGTTTGAAGCCCCTGCTGTATAACTGGCTCCGAGTAATTAATGAAAGTGGGCGCGCGGGCCGCTGATTTACGGCTCCGAGTCAGCGCGGGGTCAGCCGAGCAGCTTCGTTTCGCTCGCCCACGCTGCCCCTGCGCGAGAGCCGCGGGGTTTGGTTTTGGGGGAGAACAACTTTCTCTGTGCAGCGGTTTTTATACCCAAGTTGCCGAGGGTTGGGTGCAGAAGCGGCGGACACCGAGGAAGGCGGGGGCGGGGAGGGGATCCTGCCCCGGGTCGCACGTCGGGGCTGGGGCCCAGCTTTCCGCCCAAAGCCTGGGAGGCCGGCGGGCGCACAGCCCTCCGCCGGCGTCCGAACGCGGGGCAGGGGCCTCTCCCCCGGTGCTGGTTCGGACCCGCCGGACGCGTTTGCCCGCTGACGCTGTGCCTCTCTCCGCCGCGCCCGCAGGATACAGCACGGTCACCTTCGACGGGACGCCCAGCTACGGCCACACGCCCTCGCACCACGCGGCGCAGTTCCCCAACCACTCCTTCAAGCACGAGGACCCCATGGGCCAGCAGGGCTCGCTGGGTAAGCAGGCGGGAAGGGGTGGGGTCCTCCCCCACTCCTTCCATGCTACCTCTCCCCGGAGTTTCCAACCCACAACAGACTGGGGAAAGAGAAAGAGGACACCTAAAAGGGATTTAGAAATAGGTAGCCCCATCTCACTCAGTCTGAAAGATAGGGTGGTTTCCCCGACCCCAGTGCGTTAGGGACAGCTCCACTCAACCAGATCTGCGAACGTCGTTTCCGGGTACTATGCAGTGACGGCTAAGGGGATGTCAAGTGTCCCGATCTGGCCGCCCTTTCTCCCACGGCCCGGCATCCAGGCCCCGCTGCCCCCAGCGTGGCCTCGGAGCCCGCTCCGCATGCTCTCTCCCTACCCTCCCGCAGCCTGGCACCCTCGAGCCCTTGGGGCGCGCTCACTCCGCTCTCCTCGGCTCTCCGCAGGCGAGCAGCAGTACTCCGTGCCGCCCCCGGTCTATGGCTGCCACACCCCCACCGACAGCTGCACAGGCAGCCAGGCCTTGCTGCTGAGGACGCCCTACAGCAGGTAGGAAGGCGCTCGGCACCGTGAATGGGTCCCCTGGACCCGGAGGGGGCGCGCGAGCCGCGGGCGCGGGCAGCCGGACTGCGGGGCGGAGGGTGCTGGAGGCGAAGGACGCCTTTAGCCCACTCGGTACTTAAAGCAAATTAAAGCAGATCTTCTGGCTCTGACGTGAAAGAAGGGGGTTTCCTCGTCTCTTGGGGTTCTTATTTTGGCTATAAAAGAGGGCAAGTACTGTTTGGAGCTGAAGAAGACAAGAGCGGCGCTTTGGGAAGGTTTTTTTTTTTTTTTTTTTTTTTTGGCGAGGAAGATCAGCCCTGAGCTAACACCCGATGCCAATCCTCCTCTTTTTTCCGCTGAGGAAGACTGGCCCTGGGCTAACATCTGTGCCCATTTTCTTCTACTTTATGTGGGAGGCCGCCACAGCATGGCTTGGCAAGTGGTGCATCTGCGCGCGTCCGGGATCCGAACCCCGGGGCCAGCGCAGTGGAGCGCGCGTACTTAACCGCTACGCCACCGGGAAGGTATTCTTTAAGGGCTCTATGCTGGGAGGACTTGAGCTTCCTCGGGACCAAAGATAAACACGGGATCCACTCCCACTCGGCTCTTCTCGCTCATCAAACCCCGCGCCGCTGGCACAGGGGCCGGACTTCTCGGGGACTGATTCGTCCTCCGGAGTCTCGGGAGCGGCAGCGCTTCCTGGGCGTCGTGCCCCGTGCCTGGCATCGCTGGGGCGGGACCCGGGCCGCCTGCAGGACACTGCTCAGCCCGCGCCGGGCCTTCTTCCCGTTCCCGGAGGCGGAAGACCGGCTTCTCTTCCTGCCCCTGGTGCCTTCTCTCCCCCAAATTCACTCTTCACCTTCGGGTGAACTTGGCCGGCGTCCGCGTTCGCGATAGGGTTGCCTGGTGACGCGCAGAGGCCGCGGCGGAGGGAGGAGGCGCTCGCCTCCGGGGATTGGGCGCGCATGACCTCACCGCTACCCACTCATCCCGGGACTGCGGGGGGCTTGATACGGCCTGCCCCCAAATCTCACCTCCATCCTCCTCTGCTCGGGACGCGGGGCTGACGTCAGGGAAGGAGGTAGTGAGGTCATGAAGGAAGGAAAAGCGCCTGCCCTGGGAGATTGGGTGGGGGCCGGCGCCCTGGGGCCTCCCGTCCGCAGGGGGAGGAGGGGACCGAGTCTTCCTCCCGAGCGCGGGCGCATCCCAGTCACTGGCGCGCTCAGGAAGCTGAGGCTGGGGCCAGTCTCCTCTCGGGGGAGGGACAGGGTCGTGTCCCCGAGCGCGCGGGCTTTGGAAAGTTTCCCTTTTGATGGGAAAATCCGGCACATCTAACCGGGTCTTGGATTCGAGATCACTCTCTCTCTGTCTGAGAAAGAAGGGCAGAGAAACGCCCGCGGTGGCACAGATGGAGGTGGAATGGTCACCCCTCCTCACCATCCTCTTCCTCCCTGCTGGAAGCCAGTTCTGTTGTTTGGCGCCGCAAGTTCTGCCCCACGCCCGCCGTCTGCGCCATCCCTCGGTGGCTTAGTCGCTGGAATGGGTGCAGAGTCGTGACCCTCACCCCCACCCCCACCCCCGAGAATCTGCGGCAGCCGTCCATTGCCGTCCTTCTGGGAGCTGCTCCGCCCACTGCCAAAGCGGCGTTGCTGTCCTGGTGGCCACTGGGGCGCAGTAAGAATGGCATGACCTTGGCCCACTCCTCCCTCCTTGCTTCCTGGTACCTCACCGGGGGGAAGAGGAAGACCTGATGCCGGGAGTGGCTGCTGTTGCGATGAGCTGGGATACCTGCTTGGGGTTGGGGCCCGGGAGCCTTGGAGTCTGGTTCAGTGGTGACACGCAGCTGCACACGCTTTCCTCTCTCACCAGTGTAGACCCACCTTGTGGGTCACTGGAAGGGGGCCCGTCAGAGGGACTGAGCAGCCTAGAAAGAAAAGGAGGGAGGCAAGGAGGATACAATGATAACACCACCAAACCCAATCCCTGTGGTGGATTGACTTAGGGCTGAGTTTGTGGTTGCTATGGAAGCAGGAAAAGTCACTCGGATTGCATTTTATACATAAATTTTTCACATTTTCTAATACAGTTTCTAATTGGCCACGGTATAAAGCAATTTTGTCAGGTTCATCTTTGGGAAATATTTGCTTATCCCTTTCTTCTTTCTATGTAATTGGAACTTTTTTGGTTCTTGTTTTTATATGAATGTCATAAGAATACCATTTTCTCCTGTTACAGAAAATTTCCTAAGTAATAACATCTCCTAAAAAAGAATTTGTGACACTGGTAGGAAAAGAGTTTGCTCTCTTGAAATTTGTACTGTCTGCATCTTTGAAGCTCCATCCACCCTCAATTCACAACATTTCCAGTCGCTTTTCCAAGACAGATCAACTCTTCCCCTGCAGTGACCATGGATGGACAGGTGTAGGGGTGTTTTACCATGGGGTCTGTGCATCAGCATTACTGCAGTTATGTCATTTCCTTCTTTCCTACTCCTGAAAAGGTTTGAAAGGGTATTTAAATGCTTTTGCGAATGCAGTGTTTGAAAAGTTGTAGGAAATAGGACTGAACTTTAATTGCTCAACGGCTTAACTTCTGGATTTTAGGTATTCAGTGGTGCTTCGAGGGGACCCTGTGTCCATTCCCTTTTCTGTCTGAAATTAGGACCTCCTGGGGAAGGCTTGCTTGTGTTCTGTTGGCCTGGTTGCCTTCAACCCCCCTGAGGCAGCCTGGCCAGCTTCTCCCCCTGCCTCCCCCCAGGTCTGTCTCTCCAGCCTTGGATCCAGTCTCCCTTCCCACCATGAAATAAAGGTAGCGGTACGTAGGCTGACATTAAATAAGCGTGCAGTGTGGATTTGCTTTCAGGAAACTCAAAACCCTCTCCTAGTTGGGAGAGAACTGTACAGCCACCCTCTGCTCTCTCAGGTGGCAGATCTGAGGACTTACAGCTACACACATCTGGTGCAGATACAGTCAGTAATGAGTGGGCACTGCCCCCAGGCAGCTTACAGGACGTGACAGGAGATGGTCTTCCCATCTCCCTGCCCCCACATATGGAAGGTGGTAGAGATTTGTTTATAGGTCACCAAGGCTTCTGAAACCCGACGTCGGCCCTGTGGAACCCAGTGATTGCAGCCGGGTGAAAGCATGGGTCCCCGTAACATAACAACTGGGATTGTTGCATGCTGACCACGTACTGTGGGCTCCACTCAGGTCACCCGTGACTCCTTCTGACTACTCTGTGAGGTAGGTACTCCAATCTCCACTTTCCTGAAGAGGACATAGGCTCAGAGACTCAAAGTAACTTGTCCAAGGTCACAGAGTGAATGAGAGTCAGAACCAAGATTTGATCCTCAGTCTCTCTGACTTCAAAGCCTGTCTGTGCTCTGAATCACTGAGGGATTCCAGGCCACTCCGTGTTCTTCACCTGGAATGTTCCCTTTATAGAGTGTGCGCCAGCGCTGCTGCTGGTAAATAATAAGAGCAAAGGCTTGTGTAGACCTGCTACATCCAGGCACCGCTCTAAGCACTGTGCACGTACTGACTTATTTAATCCAGGACTCTTTGAGGTAGGCAATAGGTTATCACCTCCATCTTACAGAGGGGGAAACTGAGGCCCTGGGAGAGGAGTTAGCCCAGTGTGACACATTAGGGACGGAGCTGGTGTTCAAAGCCAGGTAGTGAGGCCCTAGAGTCCGTCCGTCCTACCCACCTGCTGCTCTTCCAATGGACATGAGTTCTCTTTCCAAAGGTGGCATCTGCCTAGATCTCGCTAGGGGAAGGTCCTTATGCCCCACAGTGGTGAGAGAAACCTCATTATCCGTTAGTTTTACCCACTCTTTCACTTAGGGGACGGGGGCAGTATTTTCCCTGGTGGGCATCGTGGAGCCGCCTGATGGTTCTCCTGAAGTCCTGTGCACAGCGGTGTGTGTCTCTGATTGCTTCAGCCCTGCCTTTACTGCTGGGCGTGAACCATGCGGTGAAGTTCAGCCAGGCCCCAGAGGAGACCCAGCACAGAGACCCCTTCCCGTCCATCCAGACCAGCTACTTCCGGGCCACCCTGGCTCGGAGGCAAGGTCCCAAGGAGGGCTCTCCTGAGGGGAGGGAGTGTGAAGGGCACCCTCACAAACCTCAATTTCCACTGATCTCTTCCCAGAAGAGGCAGCTAGCGGGGCCTCCCTTGCTTACTCCTCTTGGTTCCTCCTCCACAAGCTCCTGCTGGCCTCCATGGAGCCCCAACTTTGAAAAGGAGTTCTGTGTGCTGTGTGTCAAAATTATTCCTGTGCACTGTTTTTTTAGACATTCTAGTCTTTTCTCTGTTTTTGCTCTTTTATTAGGTTTGCATATCCCCCTTTAGCAACTGTGCCACGATTTAAATGAGGGTATTTCCTTTTCCCCTGAGCAGGTAAAACTACTCCAATCCGGGAAGCAGTAATTACTCATGTGGATATTTTTAATTGTATGTTGATGATTCACAAACAGTGAAGTTGGCAGAGGAGCCTGGTACCAGTAGATTGTCTTTCGTGTGAGAGAAGCTTCCTAAGCAGCCGTAGAGTTTCTGGGGACCCCAGGTCAGTGGGAAGTTCTCAGTCCACCGTTATGGCTGGACTTTGCAGAGACAGCTCGTGCCCAGGGAAGTGCAGCTGTGATTAATGGTGCCTCTTTCACTCGGGTGTCCACATACACTTTACGCGGGGTACAAGTCTCAATTAAGACAATGCTGGCGTTTGTTTCCTGCATCGTAGGCACGAAGACGAAAAGTCTGACATGGTTTCCAGGGTGTGGGCAATGTTGTCAAAGCCAACTGCCTGAATTGGACTTGTCTCCAGGGAAAGGGAAAAATCTAGTTTCAAATATTCCTGCAACTTTCTGCTGACCAAGTGTTTATTAATAGAAGTTGAATTCCCAGTGGGTTTTTCTTTGGTTAACTGGTGAGCTTGAGAGAAATTACAATACCAAGAGATTGACTGTAAAATAATTATTCACCGTGGCCTGCTGGGCAGAGATTTCTCAACAGGCAGCCTCCTTGGCGCCTCAGGGGGAAGAAGGCAGGAAGAGGGCTGTGGAAGTCTGGCTGCAGCCTCTGTGCGTGAGCCTTGGTTATCAGGTGGAGGTAAACCCACAAAGCCCTCCCTGTCGGTGTGGGCAGAGCTCCTGCAGCAAAAGCTAGAAGCATCTTGAATTCTGATCGTGGATACCATTACCTCGCCTTTTTCTTATTTGGCGTTTTTTTTTTTTATCCCGTGGGGCAACTCTTTTCTTCCACCAAGATGCTACTTTGCCAGCTGGCACCATCTGGCAGAGGTAAGGCAGAGGTAACTCCAGGCTCAGCCAGGTTCGATGGTTCCATTCTGGTGGTGACGTGAACTTTTCTACCTTGTTCTGCTGAATACAGTAAACACACTTAAAGATGAAACGTACTTGAATTACACATGCATTCGAAGAGTGGAGGAGTTCTAGTCCAGATAATAGCTGAGGGCTTTTTTCTTCCTTTCTTTTTGTGAGGAGGTCGGGAACTCAGTAATACTGCAGTCTTGGCCAAAACAAACTCTATATGATCTACTACTGGTTTCCTTTAAAGTTCCCCTTTTTGCAAGGACTGACTTCCTTTTATTTTACTCCAACTTGCATTAATCCCAGTTATAGAAGTTTCTTTCCTTTCTCCCTTGCCTCCAACTTCAAACATTTCTTACATAGGAAACAAGTGACTTTTTTTTTTTAAAGATTTGCTTAAAAAAATATAAAGGACACCGTGACTTTTGGAAAGTATTTTGGCAGCCTGCAATTTCAGAGTTCACTTCCGAACAGACAGAGTTAGACGGGGAGCTGAAGTGCCTACGTGACCACTGTGGTCGCTCTGAGCCAAACCACCTGCTTATCTGATCTCCCCTGGGAAGGAGGTGGTCGACACCTACAGCAGTTATTTGATAATTGCATGCTTTGTCAGAGGCCATATATTCTTTGACCAGTGCTGCCTCTTTCCATGGGTTTTCATGATGGGAGCTGGGTGATGACCGATTGCCCAGAGAGACCAGAGCTTGAGCGTGCTGGAGCCCAGTATTTTTAGCTGCGCTCACATTTTGTCCCTCCTCCAAAGCAGTTATCGTCATTGCTGTCACTGACTTCCAGTTGATCGGCTGTGCCAGCCAGGCCGACTCAGGAGCCGCTGAGGAGCTCAGGCCAGCAGAAGGCAGGATGTGTTTAAAATTGTGCTCTGATCCTATCACAGGACTCAGGAAACCTATTAGTAGCTTGGGGACTTTCTAAAAGTCCTTCTTCCCGTTGGCCCATCCCACCTTCTCTCCCTTTCTGAGGATTTGCAAGCTGAGCTACCAGGACACTAAAGTCAAGAAGTGGGACTCCCACGGGGTCTCGGTGCACCGCTCTTAGTCAGCTGAAGAGGGTGTGTTGGGCATCTTGCATCTTGGGACCTTCTGGAGACAGAGAAGGTCACAGTGCTCCCTTGAGCCTGTTCTCCCTCACCTCCAGACTCCTGTCTGCACTATTATTATGTTATTATCACGGTGGTGAGAGGATGAGGCTCAGAAGCCAAATAAGCCAGGTTGCCTTCAGAGGGGTGGGCAGGATGGGGGGGACCAGACAAGCCAGCACCAGGCAGCCCTCTGAGCGCTATCTCCTCTGATGAGTGGGGATCATAACTACACCTGCCTCACCAAGTTGTTGTGAGTATTGGGGATGTGGGAAAGTACTGTGCAAAATCTGATAGATTAGAAAAAATTAAAATACTTTCTCTGTGTAGTCCTCAGAGAGCCCCTGTTAGAGCTTCTCAGCGTCCCTGTGCAGCTGGACTGTTGAGATTAATATCTCCAACTGGCAGATGAGGAAACTGAGGTGCAAATACTGAACCGATTGGCTCGGGTCCTGAGAGACTCACAGAGCAGCACTGTCCAGTAGACACGTAACGAAGCCGTCTATATGGTTTGAAATTTGCTAGTGGCCACATGAAAAAAAATAAGAAACAGTGAAAATTAATTTTTAAAATATTCCACTTAACCCAATATAGCCCAAATCTTATTTCAGCGTGTGGCACCAGCTGTATTTCAGGTGCTCAATAGCCACGTCTGACTCGTGGCCACGTGCTGGATGGTGCAGTGTGCAGTACTTATTAAGCACTCACTAGGAAGATGCCTATAGGCAGGACACAGACCCTGTATGAGAGAAAGTTTACTTTCTGGGGGCTGATAAAATGCCCTTAAAATATTTCCTCCTTGGGGTACTTCCTTATAGAGACCCTTAGGAATCTATTGGACTGTTCTTTACGTCTGTGAGAAAATTCCTAAATTATAAAGTGAGATGTTTGGGACTCATTAACCCATGTGCGTAAACTTCTGTCACTCGTCTTGCTTCCAGCCCTCTTGAAAATTATAGTGTGCTCGGTCTTATGCAAGGATGAAATAATTTCAGAAAGATCCCACATCCAGATGGGGCCGAGGAAAATTGTCAGCTGGGGTTGAGTGATCTTAGTTGGTGAACAATTTTTTAAAAATTAGTGACAAAAATACAGAGCTGCCTGGGGAATACAATGCCTGTTGGCTGAGATTAATGGCAAGATTAATAAATGGATTGCTTGATGAAAAGGCGTGAGGGAACAAAAACCAGTGGATTGTGGAGGAGGCCGCTTATTAATGAACTGTCAGCCTGAAGAAAGTTCAAGAAACTCTCCTGTGCTAAATGCAGCAGGCTGGCACTTCTAATAAAAATCGGGGTCCTTCAGGAATTAATTACACCAGCCTTACAGCAAGAATTTGTGGAATTGCGAAACGTGGTGGCACAGACCAGCACGGCCGCCGCTGCAGACGGGGAAGCTGCAGGGGAAACGCATCATTTTTTCGTTGATAGGCAGGATATTGTAGTCGCATTGTAGCCGGGCAGACACGAGGTGAAGGATGGGGTCCAGACACACACTGACTAATGAAACTGCACATACTTGGAGTTTGAAGTCACTTCACATTTCATATGCAGAGTTCCCTCCTGAAATCTGATTTCCTCCTTATCCTGGGTACCCAATGCTAAGGAGCTCCACACAACTCAGAGTGATGATGGGAGAGGCAGACGGACTCGACCTCCACTTATCGAGCTGTGCCGAGAGCACCAGTGTTCATTTATTCCGAGTTGCTGGAATTTCCCTCACCCCTCCACAAGTTCCCAGTTTGGTTGGCCTGACAAACCTTCTCTTAATTAAAATTTGGTGTTGCCTCTGCCGGATGAAGCAACCCAAAGGAACGCCATGGTAAGAAGGAGGTCGTCCAGGCTTTGCAGTCTGATTCCGAGCATCAGATAGTGAAAGCGTCTTACCCCTCACTTCCACCTCGAAGGTGGAGTAGAAGTTTTCTCTGTAATGTGTTTAGACCAAGTGTTCCCAGACAAACCGTCAATCTCTTGGGTCTCAAATTTCATAATTAACCCTTTCAGTCCAGGACTAAATTTATTCCTAAAAGAGCTTGGTGATTCAGGACATTTCTGGAAGTTGATTATGTACTAGTTTTCTAGGAATGAGAGAAAAATAAAAGGAGGAGAACAGCGTTTGGTTGGTGTATTTTTTCCTTTGGGGTCTGAATGTAGGTGATCAGCTATTATTTTCCTTTGTAGAACTTTACGGAACTGGGGTGGAGGCTTTTTTAAAACTCCATTTGACTTGCATCAGGATGATAAAATCGTCCTCTTTCCTGTGCTTGTCACATCCTTGACTGTTGAACTCCATCACCCATCACTCTGACTTTCCAGGCCCTCATAATCCACGTGATACTTCTCCTTTTGATTAAAACAACTTAATGGCCTTTTCACAGATAATTAATCTGTTGTCTCTTTCCCTTCAGCTCTAGGCCTTTAGCTTTCATGCTGAGTGAACGGCCGGGGCTCCTTGCGGAGGGCACCCCCTTCAGCCTCTCCCCTCATGTGTTTAGTTCCTCTTTAGAAACTGCAGGGTTTGCTACACTAAGGGTTTTTTTTTTTTTTTTTGAGGAAGATTGGCCCTGAGCTAACATCTGTTGCCAATCTTCCTCCTTTTTTCCTTTTTGATCCCCATAGGCCCAATAGATAGTTGTATGTCATAGTTGTACATCCTTCTAGTTGCTCTATGTGGGATGCCGCCTCATCATGGCTTGATGAGTGGTGAGTAGGTCCACACCCAGGATCTGAAACCGCCAACCCCGGGCCGCCGAAGCAGAGCTCGAGAGCTTAACCTCGAACTTAACTGCTGCGCCACCAGGCTGGCCCGCTACACTAAAGTTTTTTAAAGGCTTCCAAATTAGTCTCAATCCTTTCCACTGTGTGTGAAGTGAGTAACTGTGCTGAGATCAGTGGGATGAAATGAAAATCATCTCCGACCTGCGCATTCTGTCGTTCTGGAAGACGTGAGGCTTCCACTGTAAGGAAAAATTAAAACTCCATTGCTTTTTGAAGAAACAATTGCGTATTTTTTTTGTAGTTATGTGTTTCTAACTCTGGCTATTTCTTTAACAGTGACAATTTATACCAAATGACCTCCCAGCTTGAATGCATGACCTGGAATCAGATGAACTTAGGAGCTACATTAAAGGGGTAAGTTCTTCTCTACTCCATTGTCCGTAAGTAGTGACTTACACCTGCTTGAACCATTTTGAAGGTGCTCGTAGCTTATGAAGACAGTGCAGTTTTAGGAGAATAGCACGGCTCTCTGTAGAATTAACACAAGTTACTCCCTCCCTAGCCGGTGGTTGTGTTCAGCATTAAATTTTCAGGGATGTGAACCGGGGGTGTTTTGGTCTCCAGCAAGGACTGTTGGAGGGTTCACACGGCCGTGTCCATTCAGCATCCTGCAATGCTTGTTTTGCTAGTGGCGTCACAGAAGTTAACCGTTACATTATCTTGTCAAGAAGTACTTTCAGTTGACAACGTCCAGGATCCACATTCGTACTGAGTGATGGTGGTTTGGACAATGCAGTCCGATGTGCTCACACCTGGGTGCCCCAGCAGGTTCTCCTCACACCTGACAGACAGCCACACTGGGGAGCACACACAGCATAGGTGGGGGCAGCTCTTTGCATCTGAAAATGAACAAAGGGAAGCAGCTGGGACTTGCTTCCAGCAGAACAAGAACACGTCCGAGTGGAGGACAGTAGGATCTGACACTCGAGAAGTCCCTGTGATATATCAGGTACTCTTGATCACCCCATCAAATCTTCCTGACGACATCATGGGCCTGGTATTGTTACCCTGTTTTCCGGGGTAAGTCAGTCAAGCTCAGAGAGTTAAGTAACTTCCCAAATTCACATTGAATTAAGCAGTGGAGCTGGGATTCCAAACCCGGATCTGGTTCCAGGGCACGGGCTCTTCCCAGCCTCTGTGTGGTGCCTTCCGCCCGCCATCAGCCCCATGGGTTCGGGGACTTAGTTCTGCACTCTTGGCTATACCGCTAGTTTCATGTCTCTGTGTACTTAGTGGCTTCTTACTGGATTCTGGGGTCTGGGGGGCTTGCTAGCGCCATGCACACTCCATTCCCCATTCCCCACCTCTCGTTCTCTTCTAGAGTTGCTGCTGGGAGCTCCAGCTCAGTGAAATGGACAGAAGGGCAGAGCAAGTGAGTGGACAGTGCGATGATGGCAAAGCAAATGACATAGGCCTGTGGACGGGCACCGGGGCGATGCAGGAGTTAGAACTGACTGGGCTTTCGGGGTCGCAGCAGGTGCACAGGATGGGAAGAACCTCTCCGTCTCCTTCTTGCTGCCTCTTCTTATTTATCGTAGACACACTGTGGGCGGAAAAGGAGCTGGTGACATTTCTCATCAACATGCTCCTGGAAAGCAATTTTTAAAATGATGCAGTAGGAACCCTGCTCATTTCCTCTCAAATACTTCACAAAATACTAAATTTGTCGTTTTACACATGTTCTTGTTAGATCAGTCAGATCTTTCAGTCATACTTAACTTGCTTTTTCTCTATTTACCTTTAAATCTCTCAGAGAAAACTTAATTTTTACCGCAAGTCCATGTCCAGACTTTTTGCAAAGACTTTTTTTCCTTCCCAAACATCTGTGCCTCCCACCCCTGCAGTCTGCACCCTTGGACGTTTCTGTAGCTCTTTCTTTTGGTTTTATTTTCTCTGTTAAACACCAGAACCAGCCTCCCTCTTCTCATCCTTCTTTCCGTTGTTGGCTCAGTCCTGGTTTTCAGATCATCCTTCAGTCATCAGCAGACCTACTGGTAGACCCTCCTCTGTACTCTCATCCCCCAATTTCTCTGCTACTTTATCCACATCTCCACTTCCTCTCTCTGGACCCCAAAGTAAAAAGCCTCCTGTTGATTTGAAGTTTTTCTCTCTCCGCTTCCTTCCAGAGGGCTGTGACGAGTTCAGCATTGTCTTCACCCACCCTCCACTTGTCTTCTGGGTCCCACCCTGTCTCTCTGGATCCCTCCTTCTCTTCTCTCTCCTCTACTCAGACTTCAGTAACTCTCCCCAAACTGAAAGCCAAGAATAGACAGAACATGATTGTGAAGTGAGCAGTACGTTTCAATTTTTGAAATTTCTTCATGCTGGAACAGGGTTGGTTTGTTTGCTCACTTACAAAAATTATAGATAAGCAATCTTGGCATGTGTTTGAATCTGGCTCTTTCCATACTTGAGATAATTTTGATACTTTTTAAGGTCTTTAAACGTGTGGTATCAGTCACTTGCTGGGGAATCAGAGGCTGTATTGTAAGGATGAAGCACAAAGTGTGAATCATTTGTTTTCTTCAATCCCGTGTAAGAAAATAAACTAGAAGAGTTTTCACTGGTCTGGTGCTTACATTTTGGAAAAGAATTTCTGAAGTCAAATGTATTTCTTGAATACTTCATTCAGAGAGCTGGATAAAAAGGATCAAATGGCCCCAATAGATAGTCTTACAGGAGAGCAACTCTTTGGAGAACAAAAACTCCCAATGGTCCAATTTCCTAACGTCTCCCCTCACACTTTCCTCTGGCGTGTGTTGTGAGTCCTCCAATGTCTGCTCCATTGGCGAATTGCGCGTTCATCTCAGGTGGATGTTGGCTTTACTGGGCCCTGTGTGGGGGGCTCCATACGCGTTTTCTCTTTTGATCTCACAACAATCCTAGGAGACTGCAGTCACGACCATCTTCTAGGTGAGGAGGCTGGAGAGATTACGCCCCCTAACCAAGTGCACACAGCGAGTAAGTGGCAGGGCCATGTTCAAACCCACTTCTGTCTGACTCCAGGCTCTGGACCTCAAGTTAGAGGTTCTTAAACTTTTTAGACTATGACCACAATTATAAATACCTTTTACACTGAGATCCAGTATGCACACACAGACACACACCACAAATTTTCACAAACAGTGATTACCCTTACTAAATGCTGTGCATGCTTATGCTTCTAATGTATTCCGTAATTTTTAAAATGCTGGTTGTGATGTGTATATTGATTTTACAGCCCACTGATGTGTCTTGGCCCACAGTTCACCTCTCTTTCAGCTCTTAAGAATAGTGACTCCTGGGGCTGGCCCGGTTGTGTAGTGGTTAAGTTCACGCACTCCACTTCCGCAGCCCGGGGTTCGCAGGTTTGGATCCTGGGCACGGACCTACGCACCACTCATCAAGCCACGCTGTGGCAGCGACCCGTATACAAAATGGAAGAAGATGGGCACAGATGTTAGCTCAGGGCCAATCTTCCTCAGCAAAAAGAACATTGGCAACTGATGGTAGCTCATGGCCAATCTCCCGCACCAAAAAAAAAAAAAGAATAGCGACTCCTTAGCTCCTCCTCCAAGCCCGTGAACAGCAGAGAACTGGACTCAGGTGGATGTGTTATTCCAGGGGCAAGTTTGGCTTTTCCCGGGGGACGTAATCTGGGGAGGCATCATTATTCTCTGTGATACTGAATGCACTTTCTTTTGCCATGGTATGAAAATACCGTTAATATGGACAATACATTTGAGAAAAGATAGTTCGTGAAGAAAGATAAAGAGAAATAACTGTCTTTTGCTTTAATCCATAACTAGTATGTTGACATTATTTGAAATCAATGGTAAGGACAATCATGGTGACAAAATAGATCTACAACAGGAAAATTGAGGTTTGACTCATGTTTTGGAGAAAAAAAGATATAATTCTCATATCACATAAAAATGAGGCATTATCAACTTTTTATGAAAAGATCATGTACCTTGGACTAACCCCCACTAAATATTTGTTCATTTGTCTTCTTTCCTTGAAAATGTTACTTTTACAAAAAGAATGGGCTTGTTTCCTTGTGTCCTAAGCCAGTCCACGGAGGCGTCTCTCCCTTGGTGTCGGGAGCAGCGTCGCTGCAGTGGGTGGGGACAGGGTTTCGGGGAGAGCGTGGAGCAGATGAGATGAGAAGCTGATATAACGGGGAGGAGGGGACGCCCTGATTTACTCTTGTCTCCTTCTCCTCCACTCATTTCCTAATCTCTGCACGCCCATTGGGGTCAGAACTACTTTTATGACCTCAAACGGGAGAATACTGTATTTCAATTTAAGTCAGAGAGGAGGTACTTTATGGAACCGCTTTCTTAACTCTGACCCTTTTCCTCACCCACAAACAAATGAAATTAGATTTTTTAAGTGGGTCACTGGAAGAAAAAATTGCCGGGGATTCTGTGTAAGCGTTAGTCCACCTTTACGAATAATTCTGTTAATGGTGCCTTGCGTTGTCTGCTTTTTATTTCTTTGAAAACATTTTCTGTGCGTTCTTAATGGCTGCTGATTTTCTAAGGCTGCTCACAAGCCGTGGAGACTCTGTTTGCCTCTGTTTTGTCTCTTCTGAAGAAAATATCCTGCAAAATGGAGAAACACATCAACCTTGACTGTGGTCCAAGTTACTAAAACAAGGAAGAAGCTATTCTCTGGGGACTCGGGCAGGGGAGTGGGAAATGGAACACAATAGAAATGCAAAGGAGCGCTGAGCAAAATGAATGTCCCTTTGCTGGCCCAAGAAGTTCACAGACTGTTGGGAACACACAGTATTTGACCTGTGGATGCTTGAAAGGAAAAACGAAAGACTCACGATGAGTGATGTATGGTGAAAATAAAGCTGCGCGTTTTGGTAGGGCCGAGGCTGTCGGATCTGGAGAAAATCCCCACTAGACATGGTCTCATCCCTGAGAACCTGTGCCAAAAGAGATAGCTGTCTTCTCTGGCTGGGAGATCCAATACACAGCCCAGCACCTTCCCTCTCCAGCTCGTGAGCATAAGGTCCTTGTCCAAGAGATTTACTTCTTGAAAACAGAAAGCCTGCTTTTAAGTGGCTCCTGGAGCTCCAGAATCTGCCAAAGCAAAGGTGGAGAAGCAGCTCGGTGAGTATCAGCATCCCGAGTTACTCCTCTACCTCCACCCGCCCCTGCAAAACGCTGTTCATATCTCCTTTGAAGCGGTTACGTTGACGCCTTGTGAGGCTCTTTGTCCTGCACTGGACCTGGCGAGAGTCTGGGAGCCTTGCTGCAGAGCAGAGCCTGGGACTTCTGGGCCTGTGGGCGGAGATGGAGGCTGACTGGGCTGTGTCCCCCATCCCTCCCGAGTGGACGCAGTCAGTGCTGCTGCTTCCCTCCCGCCCGACCTGTCCATGTCTCCCACCCTTTTCTCTTTTGGCACGTATTCAATTAATGTATGTAACTTCTTTATTACATAAGGAATGTTTATGAATGATGGAGCAGTAAGAAAATATGACTGTGTAGGGAAGGAAATTAACACCCCCCAAAGCCCAGATGGAGCGCCCATGAACAGCGTGTCCACTTCTAGACCTTTTTCTGTGTACATGCACATTTGTGTCACTTTCTTCTTTATAACAAATGGTTGGCTTCCACTTAGATCTATTTCAGCAAAAGCGTATCTATAGGCTGTAGCAAAGGTCTGTGTTTTGACCCTTATGAGAACGTTGACTTTTTGAGAATATTCTCAACCTCTTAAAAAATACTTCACTTAAAAAATATTTTGGGCTTTACGGACTTATCATTTCCACAGTATGTTTCTAACTATTTTATTTTAAAGCAAGGAATGATTTTCATCTCATGAAGGTGAGGAGAAGACAGGTTTGTTTAGATCAGAAGAAGAATGAAGCCAAGCAGGAAAGATAGAGAGGGGAAGATGGTGGTGAAGGGGCCAAGCTGGGATGAAGTGGGGTAACGAGGGCTCCCGTTTGTTGGCCAGGGGTTGTGTGCGTGTTGGAGGGGAAAGGGTGTAGCAGAGGAGGGGAGGGTCTTTCATGACCTAAAGGAGTGTTTTGGACCTCTCATGTCTGTGATCCCAGCTTGGGCCCTTCTGACACCCTCTACTCATCATTTATCCTTATTGCTCTCATCTAGCCAAGAAGAAATCATAACTTCTAGCTACAAAAACCTTCATATTGAAGCTACACTAATAAAAAGCCATCCAAATAAATGTTTCTCTGAAATGAGGAGCTCCTGCATATTTTAGTAGGGTTTTTTCCTACTAAAAGTAAACAAGTACATTTATTCTAGCTTTAGTTCTAACCCTCCACTTTAAAAGCAAAGCCACGGATGTAGTATTCCTAAGGCTAAGGTGGGGACTTTATCGAAAATGAAAACAACGTTTTTACCCCTTGATTATAAAAGTAACACAGGCTTATTATTTAAAAAAAATTCAGACAGTACCAAAACATTATAAAGGAGAAAAGAAAAGTCATCTGTTATCTTCCCACCCAGAGATAACTATTTTTTAAACATATTCCGGTATATTTGTATCTGCAGAGAAGAAATTTTGGAACATTTACCGAACTATTAACCGTAGCTGCCTCTGGAAAGATTAGGGGGAAAGGCAAGAGCCCGATGGAGCTGAGTTTGAGAGATCACAGGAGCAGATAGACTGGAGACGTGGTGTGAAGACAGCACTTCCGTGGAACTTTGCTGCAAGAGAGCAAAGAAACATGGTTCTAGCTCAATAGGGATAGAGGGTCAGGAGAAGGTGGTTTTTTATTGGTTTGCTTTCTTTTATTTAGTTCTATTTAGATGGAAGTACCTATATGTTTATTTGCTGATGAGAATGATCAAGAAGAAGAAAAAACTTGATGATGGAGGGGGGAAGAATTGTTAGAACAATGTCCTTGAGAGAGAAAAGTCTCCCTGTGCAAGTGGGGGCTGGTTATCGGGGAGCTGGGTAGCTCACCTAGTAACAATACTGGTTTACAAGAGTTCTTGGTTTATAGGGGTATTAACCCTTTTCTTGTGCTATGCGCTGCAAATATTTTCTCTGGTTTGTATTTTAACTCTGTTAATGTTTTGTTTTGTTTTTTTTCTTTCAGAAAATTTTATTTTTATAGTAAAAGTGATCAGATTTTGTTTTATAGTTTAAAGTTTTTGGCTTTTATATCCTGCCTAGAATGATTTTTCCCATCCCAACTTTTTTTAAATTTACTTACTTATTGGTACATTTTTGGATTTATTTTTTACATTTAAACATTTAATTCATCCTGAATCTATTCGGCAGTTGGATTCTACCTTGATTTGTTGCTAGATGACCAGCCAGTATCCTCAAACCTGGTTTTGAATAATCCAACCTTTCCTCATTAATTCCGGATACTACTGTCGTC
This sequence comes from Diceros bicornis minor, assembly GCF_020826845.1. Classification (NCBI taxonomy): domain Eukaryota; kingdom Metazoa; phylum Chordata; class Mammalia; order Perissodactyla; family Rhinocerotidae; genus Diceros; species Diceros bicornis. Next base: position 87,685,416 of record NC_080746.1, on the reverse strand, counting down.
AATCCTTGGATCCTTCCAGGTTCCTTGGATCCATTTCTAGACTCTTGACTCTCTTCTTTTGATCAGTCTGGCTCTTTCTGCCAAGTATCAGACTGTTTTCTTTGCTGTAATTTTATAGTTGTTTAAATATCTGAAAGGAAAGTTCCCTAGCATTGGACTTTTCAAGCTATTTCTGGCTATTATCTCTTGTTTATTTTTCAAGATGAACTTTAGATTCCTTTTGTTCATTTCAAAGAAAGTCTTTATCAGCATTGGTTCCTTAATTGTGACAAATGCACAGTGCTAATGTGAGGTGTTAATAATAGAGGAGACTGAGTATGGGGTATATGGGAACTATCTGTATTATCTTAGAAATTTTTCTGTAAACCTAAAACCATTTGAAAATAACAAGTTTATTTTTTAAAAATCTTAATTGGAATTTTGAATGGATTACATCATGTTTAAAATTAATTTGGGGGAAGATTGACTTTTGAAAAAATTTTAATCCTTTCTTTAAGAACACAGCATTTCTCAAATTTTTTCATGTTTTGTTCTATGTCAGATGTTCCTATTTAGAATTTCTTCCTTTTCAAGATTTTTGACAGTGATGCCTCTGGCCTCAAAACCTCTTTAGAGTGAGTGTGATTCCTCTGGATGCATGACAAGGTTTTCCCTTTGTTTCTTCACCTTGAATTACTTTGTTGTGTTCCTGCGTGGGTTTGGAGGCTGGGGTCTGTGAGGAGATGATGGCACACACATCCCTGGTAGCTACAAGCCTCTGTTCAGCTGCAGAGGCAGGAGAGATCTTAGTCTTAAAACTAATCCTGGGGGTTTTAGGGAGGCGTTTTTTCCTGTGATTTTATGTCACAACTTGTTCATGTAATGAGCATGGTTGAGTGAACTGTTTCAGATTCACGGGCATGTGAGCAAGCTGGGTGGGGGCCTTTGGGAACTCAGGCTGAAAAGATCCCGTTCCACCTTTCCTGTATGAAATGCAAGGTTTGTCTCGAATGTGGATTTAGGATGCCCCTTCTTGGGATGGAGCCAGCAGCAGTCTCTGGCCATAGAGCCAAAGCGTTGAGCATGTAGAGCCCAATGAGTGAAGATGAAATTGGGGTTCTGATGAACTAGCACCTCCATACCAGACACGTGTAAAGGGAGAGCCAGATATTTTTTGTGATCTGATGAGGTGGTCTGTGAGACGTGAATTCCTGTGTCTGTACGTGTTGAAGTAGGAAGGAAAGTCGTGCCTAAAAATGTTCTTCCGAGCGGTGGGGGCCAGTAAGCATTGTGGTTTTTTGAACTGTGTTCTCCCCAAACTGTTGTGGGAAACTGAGTGTTAAATATCTCTTAGCTCTTCTCTGAGTGTGAAATAAGAGGAAAAGGTCAGTTGGAGGAGGTTTGTGTACCATTTCAAGTGGGTAGGAAAGCTTGATGGTTCATAAGGGCTGATTTATACAAGCGTTGCTGGCAGGCTGTTCCCACTCAGCCTGTGTCCGTATTAAATAGTGGCCGACGACTAAGCTGCATGGGAAGTGAAGACACATGAGCTGTGACTATAAAGAAACTTTAAAAATAGGAATACAAACAAGAGTTTAGTAATAATAGCGTAGTTGGAACACATGGGCATCTTCCAAAAGGTAGGACTGTGAAGGGACCAGTGCTCGTTTACAGGCGTCGTGTTTAGATACATTTGCTGAGAAATAAGCCCAATTACCTTCAGATAACTGTTAGATTGTGTATTAATCGGGTCTTTTTCTATAGCAGGTGGCAGAACCCCAGTTGTCAGTGGTAAAGGTCTAAGGGAACTTAGCAGGGACCGGCCTGCTGGTGTAGTGGTTAAGTGCGCACGCTCTGCTTTGGTGGCCCAGGGTTTGCCGGTTCGGATCTCGGGCGTGCACCGGTGCACTGCTTGTCAAACCATGCTGTGGCGGCGTCCTATATAAAGTGGAGGAAGATGGGCACAGATGTTAGCCCAGGGCCAATCTTCCTCACACACACATAAAAATATAAGGGAACTTAGCAGCTTATGGTGTTGCATTTTAAAACCCCATATCTGGGTTCAGGGGCTCAGACAGTGTCATTAAAACACTCTCATTGTCTCTTGTCTCTGCTCTCTGTGCTGGCAGCCTTCCCAGGCGGGCTCTCTCCATTGTGGCAAAACAGCTCCTGTATTTGGCACAAGGAGAATCCCTCTCTATTGGTTCTTCTCCATCAAAGGCCCAGGGAAGGCTTTGATTGGCTTAGACTGGGTCATGTGGCTAGAGAATGCAGTGTTCTGATTGGCCAGGCCTTACTCACATACTCACCCCTGGAGCCTGAGGGTAGGGTTAGAGGGGGAAAACAAGAGATGCTCAATGGAGAGTTTAGCAAGCCGAGTCCCTGCAGTGGGGTGAGCCCTCTTCCCAGACATGGTATGGAGCTGGATGCCAGGGGGTGTTGGGACCTGGATGAAAATGGTTGGAGGCTGCATAGAGGGAAGCCTTCTTTATGACGCTTGTGGAAAAAGTGTTCATTAGAAAGTACAATGGTTAGAATCATTACCATAATGCAATTTTTAATTAAAAGTGACACAAAATATATTATGATTCTGTAAAAAGTCAAAATGCATTTTTCTCTTGAGGTCTGAACTGAAATGAAACACCTGAGGGCGGGGGAAGGTAAATTTTTCAAGTAAAAAACTGGATGATTCTTTTCTGTAGACGATTTCTGAGGACATTTTATACCTAAGAATTATCAGATTATAGGAGTTACTCATGTTTTTTTTTAAACTCAATCAACTTTGACTTGGTTGTTTTATTTTTAGTTTCTACTTTCTGTGCTGGATTAGTAAAAAAATGCATCGTTCACTCTTTCCGTTTATATTCTCAGGAGCAGAATTATCCTTTGGTTTTTAATATATCCACTGATCTATTATATTCCTACTGTAAAAGATTAAATTGCACTAAGAAGAGAGAATGCTGGGTGGCATTGTGATATTGTTTGTGCAGAATTCTGAGTACTGCCCTTAGCTCACACACTCAGGCCAGTAATAAAGTAGCATTCATGCTGAACTAGAGGTGGCTGTGCTAGGCTGCCACCAGCTCTGAATGTGTGCAAAAAATCTAGTGTCCATTCGTGTCCCCAAGTCAGATCTTATAAGTAGATATGAGAGTGAGTTTTAAAATTGCTCTCGCTACAGGGAAATTATCTTTTCATTCAGTGAAGCTTTGAACCTAAGCATTCTGCTGTGACCACTGGGGCTTCCTAGGGGAGGTTCTTGGTGCCTTTGGCCCTAAATCCTCTGGGACCGATGAATTCAAGTCCGACTATCTCTCACTCATCCGTGTGCATGGTGGGCATTTGTGCAAAGGCTTGTTGTCTTGTGGATTTTGTTTTATTTTGTTGGTTTCCTCTTGTCTGTTTTATGCTGTAACTGTCCTTCCCTCCCCTACCTCTCCCTGGGCTGTTGGTTTGTTGGAGAGAGCAGGTCAGTTGGCTGGTCCAGTATCTCAGTCTGGATTTGGCAGATTGCTTCCTCTTAGTTTTGTAGCTTTGGGCCTCCATCCCTTGTGTTTCTAATGAAGAGGTAGTTAGATAGATCTGGAGGCTCTCTTAGAATAACTGAGGAGTGGTGGGGGTGCATTTTGAAGGAAGCGCACTTTCCTAACAGGGTTCTGTTGCTCTTTTCCTTCAAAAGTGGCACACCAGACAGGGGTGATGCTTTTCAAGGCCTGTGGCAAGGTGTATTTTCAGCACCAAAAGAATCAGGCACTTAAGTATCTCATATGTGAGCCTGAGTATCAAGGATGGAGAGAGAGGAGTGGCTGGTGGGTAAATTCCCTCTTCTGGATACACAAGAGTGTGACGTTGTCCCGGGTGCTTCCCTTCAATCTGATTAGCTCTGAAGAGGTGAGAAGATGGAGGTGAGGGTGGAGGACGCCCACCCAGCCGGTGAATGGAGGTGGGAGAGAAGTCACAGGCCAAGGTTTGCCCTTTTTTGAATATTCATATCAAATGCTAATTGCCTTCTAAGGCTCTTCTTTTTTCCTTCTTCTTCTTCTTTTTTTTTTTTTTACTTCTTCTGTTGATAAGGGATTTCAGGGCAGCTCTGGTTTTTCTCATCTGTAAAACCTCAATTCCTTTTTATTAATCTTCTTGTGCCTGTGGAATATCAAAATTAATCATTTCTAAAGAAGCTACTCAAACATTAAGTTTTTTCTGGGCCAAACCTCAACGTACAAGTTTTTAACATGAAGAGGGCTCATAATTTGTGTTATATGAGGGACATTTTTCTCTTTTTGCAAACTTTCTAAGGACACGTGTTTATGTATTTTAAAGCTGTCTAGGAAAAGGAAACTTTCTCAGGATACATTTTTATGCATTTTAAAGCTGTTTAGGAAAATGTACAGTTCACACCACTGCCAGAAATGAAGTCACGAGGCATGGCTCTGATAACTGCCTCTGCTTGGTTTATTTTCCCAGTTTGGTAGAAAGAAATTTTTTTGTAAAAGTTTCGCTCAGCTTTGACTGCTCTGGCACATAAGCAGGCCCTTTCCATCAGTTAGCCTTGCACTTTATACCAAAATAAATATTGCGCCTCAGCACAGAAGCTGAAGTTGCTGAAGCGTGAACATTTTGAACTTGCTCCTCCTCGCCACACCCACTCTCTCATCCTTCCCACTCCCAGGACGTTTTTAAAATCTTCAACCATTTCATTCATACCCCTGGAGAAAAGAGCTGGGAATTGTGCAAGGGTCATGAAGATGGAAGTGACCCCGGGATGGGGTTCCACCACCAGAATTGCCTACTAGTTTTGAAGGAAGAAGACCTGCGCTGACCTGGACCCAAACCCCATCTCTGCCACCTGCTGTCTGTCTGACTTTGTGCAGATAACTCAGTGTCTCCTTAAACCCCAGTATTGTTTGCTGTAAAATGGGGATAATGCTGTTAGGTAATAATTACCATTTATGGAGGGCGTGCTCGGTACCAAGCTTTGTGCCTGCCTTGCTTACTTAATCTCTTTTGATTCTGTAACAGTCTGGTGGTGGTGGTGGTGGGGGTGCTGTTTTTCTCTTTTACATGAAGCTGTAACCAGAAGCTGTCAAACTATATTACCTGACAACCTCAGGGAGGTTGTCATTTGCCTAAGGTGATTCACTGTAATGACTCCCAGGGTTGTGCAGGATAAAAAATACAAACTTTGTAGATCTCAACCACCAGGCTCGTAGGAAGCACACAGGAGACGGTTTTTCTGCTGGCTGGTCACCTGCATTCACGGACCTGAACGTTTTGCTGGGATAGGGTCAGAGTGATGTTTAACTTTTACTCTGGGTGTCGCTTACCTCCTTGATTTTCAAACGCGTCTACGAAAGCAATGATTGGCTTCGTCCTATAGATGGTGAACCTCAGTCACAGAGGGGTTTAGACGACTCACCCTGACCACAGAGCAGATAAATTGCAGAAGTGGGCCTGGAATACAAGGCTTCGGACTCGGAACCTGTGTTCTTTCCAATGAGTCTTTCAAACTAATCTGGAGATAAAGGATCCAGATTAATTTGGCTCTTTCAGATCTATCTGTAAGAAACCAAATATTCAGTTCCCTTGGTATGGTGGGCTGAGTTATGACCCCAGAGGTGTCCGAGTCCTGATCCCTGGACCTGTGAAGGTTGCCTTATGTGGAAAAGGGACTTGGCAGATATGAGGATCTTGAGATGGGAGATTATTCTGAGTTATCTGGGTGGACCCTAGATGTGGTGAGTGTCTGTTTAGGAGAAAGGAGAGGGAGATTTGACTACAGAAGAAGAGGAGGTGAGACGAAGGAAGCAAGAGGTTGGAGTGATGTCAAGAATGGGCAAGGAAGGCAGGCGAATTCCAGGACTGAAAGGGCAAGGAGAGAGAGTCAGCCTCCAGAAGAAAACAGCCTTGCCAACACCTTGACTTCACCACAGCGAGGCTGATTTTAGACTTCTGATCTCCAGAATTAGAAGAGAATAAATTTGTCTTGTTTTAAGCACCAAATTTGTGGTAATTTGTTACAGCAGCTGCAGGAAATAGATACACTTGAATTTTCTGGGAAGGAAATATGGTTTTCTGACTGTAACTTCAGTGCTTCCACCTACTTTCAAGTGGGCCCGTGGAATTGGAGGTGACGGCTGACACCTGTGGATGGTGCCATCTTCTGGATACTTCTCTAGCAGCACTGGCCATTCCTGCTGTACAGGTAGAGCATCCTTTCAAGCTCTGAAGGGTTTGGAAGATTCTAACACTCAATTTTCAAAGAATCAGGCACATCCCCACCTCTGCTTTGTTGCCATGTGGAAGGAGACAACAGAATCAAGATGGACTTTTCCAGTTTGCAGCTCAAACTTCACTGCTCAGCCTTTAAAGCAGGGGTTGCGCACTGGTGGCCCTCAGCCCAGAGGTATGTTTTGTTCGACTTGACAGTGATTCTGTTAATTTCAATTATTTGCCAGAATTTAAAATTCAGGCAATCACACATAGAAATTCTGATTTCCGACTTTTCTGGAGAGTGGGAAGATCCGACAGCCTGGGTCCTGTTATTGATGGTGCTTGGCTGGTAGAGCAGAGTCCTGGCTGCCTCCTTTGGGCAGGGTGTGGGGTGACCAGTTCAGGGCCATCTTGCTCTCCAGGGCCTTCATTTATTTTTCTCCCTTTCTTGGCCCCTGTAGTCATATCTGAGTTTGTGACTCTGCTTTAAAGAAAAAAGAACTAAATCCATATTCTGACCAGTTTAGCAAAGATATAAAATAATTGCCCATTGGCCCATAATCTGGAAATTCCTGGAGAATAAGTGAGGTAGCAGAAGAGACTGTTGTCTTAGTTGAGGTAAATGTCTTAGTTTTCAGGCAGGAAAAGAACAGGGGATTCTGGAAACCACAGAGCAGGGGGCTAGCATGAGTCCTTGGGAAGCTGTTAACCCAGATCTTTGGGGGCACGTGGGGAAGAAAACGGAGATCGTTAGGAAGCAAAGTGTGTTAACCGTATATACAACCATGTTCAGGTCTGTTTCTTTTTGTGGTAGAATTATTAGTCTCATAGTGGAAGGCCACTAATTAGTGGATCTTTATTGCAAAAAGACATTTGATAGTTATTTTTGATGTCCTTGTGGACAAGATAGGGAATTATGGGCTAAATACTTAAAGGAATGATTTGTGTCTAGTTGAACCACAAAACCAAAGGAGCTGTCTTAAGTATCTCTGTCAATCTCGCGAGTGGTTTCTCTTGCGGTGGTGGAAGGAGACGCAGTCACATTACTATGAGCCTCCTTGCCCGCATCTTCACCTGCCTACACCAGGCCCACCAACTCCACTCCCCACCTGCTGGAGCCATAGCTGCCCTCATTCCCCTCACTGTGACCTCCCTGGTTATCTTGGCCAAGGAGTCATCAAATCCCTTTTCCCTGTAGTTCAGCTGAGTCCAGTATCTTATCTGTCAGAGAGAAGTTTATGAGGCAACAAAACTTGAAAACATTTTATAAATCACCACTTGTTCTCCTGAGAAAGTCCAGCCTTATCCAGGTGTGGCTCACATGTCTTGCTGTTGTAGTGCCAGGGGTCCTGCATTTTCCTTCTCACTGTCTGGGTTGGAAGGTAGGTGTAGTCACTGCATGCATTTCTACCCTAAGGGAGATTTGGGCCTCTCAATTGCTTGGTTTGGTAGGATTCACGTCTGCTCTAGAAGCTGCTTTCTTGTGTCAGCTCCATGAATGATAACACTGTTGTCTCTGGGCCATGATGAATTTTTACCCCACAGTTGTCTGGGGCTCTGTGATTCTTTTATGTGGAAGGTGCATTTTGGCCCCAGAAATCTCTTCATTAGGCTGGTAGTTCTTGTCCTTCTTGGAAGGCTTCATGGCTCCAGACATCTAGGGAGCCCGCCCTCACTCCTCTTTGGTTCATCCACAGCACAGTCGCTGGAACCCAAAGGCTGATCTATCTTTGGGTAAAGCTTGGCTTCACTTGACCATCTAAGCTAGCAGCTGGATCTTGACCACAGCTGTTGTCCCAGTGGCAGCTGCCATCATCCTGAGCCTTTCTGTCTCAGGTTGACTCCTGCTGATGACTTACGCCCTGTTGGGCTGGACCCTATCCAGATGCCTAGATTCTCTGTGATGGCTTCCCTCAGGTTGCCCCAGGGAGAGACCTTCTAGAATCCTGTCACCTCCTGAATATCAGAGAACAGTTATACATACTGTGAATATAATAGTTCCCAACAATAGCAACCTCTTATGAAAACACAGAAAAGGTACTTTTCAAATGTAGAGATACTATGAAATGGAATAGGAAGCAAATGTTTTGGAAGTGAGATCAAGAGTCAAAATGATTTCAATGGTTGGGAATGACTTGCTAAAAGAAATAGGATGGAACTTGAAGGATAAATGTGTTGCCCTGGACTGCAGTTTAAAAAAACCATGTCTTCAAGCTTGCGATTGGCGATCCCTACCTTCACTGCAGTTCGTGCTGGGGTGGGAGTTGAGATTCTGTTTGGCTGGAGAAGACCACTGTGACCCGAGTCTTCGGGGTGTTGTCCAGATCGAGGGGGAAGCCCCAGGACCTCTGTCCGCGGACTGAGCTCTGGCAGCCTGTGGGCCTATCACACTGTGTTGTGTTTGACCAGCATGTTGACTGAAACATTTGGAATCCCTGTGGGTGAGGCATACACTCTCCAGACTTAGGCGTGCATGTTACTTCCCTGATTGTCAGGTGTTCGTGTGTTCCCTGATGAGTGGTGATGGATGTTCCTCCCTCCTCACTCCCTTATGGACATGCTTTTCTGGGCCACTGGGGTCCATCCTATGCCCGCACTTTGAGAGGGACTTAACAAAATGAAGGGGATTAAGAAGAAGATGATCCAGAGAGAAAAGCAATTAGACACCAGCTCACATCGTAACAGTTGAGAGAACCACAGCCCGAGAGCTGTCTGCAGATACTTGAAGGACTGTCCTGTGGAAGAGGAGTTAGATCCAGTCCCTCTTGGGGAGCAGTGATGGACTATGAGCCTTATCCAGTCACTAAGCTGAGAGGATACAGAGAGGAGCAAGTCATTCTCTGTCCTCCAGGCTGAGTTTACCAGAGAGCAGAGGAGACACACGGAGATGGCTGTGGAATAGTAATACTCACTCTGGGTTCTCCAGAAGATGGAAATGAGGGGGCTGATTTCAGCTGGGTTTAGAAAGGCCTTTCCTAGCAGTTACAGCTCTCCCCAGATGGGATGGCTACCTCAGAAACTTGTCACCAGCCATGTCGTCCCACGGCTGAGGATGAGGTGGAGGAGCTGTGCATGGGGTTAGGGTGGGTGACTTTTCTGCCTCTGTTAATCTCTGTTCCAAGACCTCGACTTGCTTTCCTTTCCTGTTCTAGAGAGTCATCACCATATTAAAGGCCCACGGGTGGTGGACGGTGTTCTAGGCGGACCACCCTGGGAAGAGCGTTGGGTTGCAGGGTTTCCACAGTGTGTTTGTCTTGTGGAGACACAAGAGCCAATGCAGGGGCCTGGTGGAAGAATCCAGTGGCATATTTGGCAGGTACAGTCTTGTTGCTGGTTGCTTCTTTTGTTGGTTGGCTTACATCTGCTGTGAGGATCAGGACATTCCCTGAGTGGTGCAACTCTTCATTTCCTGGGACAAGCATCCCGAGGAAAGTCTTATTTCCCATGCGCCCCACCCTCCAGGAACCCAGACCAAGAAAGGAGATTCCAAATTTTTCCCGTTTGATGGCATTACCTTAACATAATTCAGGTTTCTATTGTGTCCCTAAATATCCCTCAGCCCTAGAAAACGTGTAAGTCACATTTGGACTCCATGCAGGAGGCTGAACCAAGCACAGGCAGCGTCTCTTCGTGGCCTTTGAGGGAAGGTGTCATGGCAGCACATTCTCGTCCTGTCCTCCTTCTGCTCCCACATCGCCCTTGTCATCAACTCTCACGTGCCCACTGTCTACATAACATAATCATGGGGAAGGCAGACATGGCCTCTTTCTCTTGGCAAACACTCTAAGGTTCAGAAAGGCAGATGCTATTTGAGTTTGGCATTTCTTCCCAATTTTTGTATGTTTAACCCTGGTTTAGCTCTTTGGGACATTTCTTCCCAGATATGTCAGAAATCACCTGAAGGGTGTAGAGGCAAGTTGTAGTGGGTTAGGGTGACACAAGTGCCACCATCTCCCCAGACTTGCTGTCAGTGAGGCCGCAGCTCTTTCTAAAAAGCTTGGAGCCAGAACCAAGCGTGCTGCTGTGGCTGCGGAGTGTGGACATCTCAGCTGTCCTGGTGGACACTCTGCCCTTCTGGGAGTTCTCTGCCCTGGGTGAGCAAGAGTTGAGCCAGCCCAGGCTTTCCCCACACCTCTGATGGAGGGGGCTGATCGGCCAGGCTGCCCGCTTCCCCGACCCGCGCCCCTGGGATCTCTAGAGTAACTGAGCAGAGGAGGGACGTTCTCGGCCCTCACAGCCAGGAAACTGTACCTGGAGGCTTTAAAACATGCTGGTGCCTGGGCCCCGTTCCCCAGAGGTCATTCTTTAAAGCAGCTTTATATATTTCACATACCATACAGCTCACCTGTTGGGAGTGTACAATTCAGCGGTTTTTAGAACAGTCACGGAATTGTAGGATCGTTACCACAATTTGAGGACCTTTTCGGCTGTCACTCTCCATTTCCCACCAACTTCCCAGCCCAAGGCAACCAACCAGCAGTCTGCTTTCTGTCTGTATAAGTCTGCCTATTTTGGACGTTTTGTATCAATGGAGTCACCTAATAGGCGGTCCTTTGTGACTGGCTTCTTTCACTCAGCATAATGTTTTCAAGGTTTGTCCACACTATCATGGATCAGTACTTCATTCCTTTTTATTGCCAAATAGTATTCCAATGTATGAATATACTGTGTGTTGTTTATTGTGGGCATTTGGGTTGATTCCACAGTTTGGACATTATGAATAACACTGCTAACGAGCAATGTGTACATGTTTTTGTGTGGACATGTGTTTTCATCTGTCCTGGGAATATACCTAGAAGGGGAATTTCTGGGTCATGTGGTAACTTTATGTGTAACCTTTTGAGGAACTGCCAGTTCCTCAAAGCAGCTGCCCCATTTTACAGAGGCTTTCATGAAAACTCCCGTGGTGATTCTAGGTGTGATTCTGTGTGCAGTGTGGACAAGAATCCTCTCTCTGCCCCATTTGGAAGTAAAATAACTACAGAACAGATATCAGCATTCTACCTGAAGGAAAGACTACTTTTAGAGCAGAACCCCCCCCCCCCCAACAAGTTGTTCTCTTTAGCATCCACATCCCTCAGCTCTACTAGTCCAAGGTTAACCTGAGCACCAACTAGGAGACTAGTCACTCTAATGCTGAAGGAAGATTATCCAGTGTCCACCTAGGGCACAGCTTGGCTGCAAGGAGTTAAGCTGATCAGGAAAACTGATCTGTAGGTTAAGCAGAGTGGGGCCACAGATGTGTAATCCCCACTTCTGAGGATGTGACATCTCTTCTTGTAAGTGTCATCACTTTCCTGGTGCAATCTGGTCAGAACTGAGTCATGAGGTGCAGACAAAAATCCAGGGCACTTAATGTGAAACTTGAGGCGTCTGCTCATTCCTGAGATATTCGCAGCTGTCAGCCTGCCATCTAGATGGTAAACAACTTGCTGGGGATGGAATCCTGCCACTGGGACTTTTCCCAGCTTGTCTGAGAGGCATCGACCAAGAAGGTCGTGCCTGCGAGAATCTGAGTGTGGGGAGGGCTGTGTGGTGGTGGCAGAGGACTGAGCAGCCCACCCCTCACAGAGCCCTGTTTCCAAAGTGGCCCAGTGGAGGGAGGCAAAAACCAACCATTGTCATGTGAGCTTTTAAGAAACATTGCTTCCGCTGCAGATGCACGTTGCCAAATGGTGCCTGTGAACCAACCCAAGCCTTGTTTTCTCTTCCTTGTGTTTGCAGCCATGGCACGGGGTACGAGAGCGATAACCACACCACACCCATCCTCTGCGGTGCCCAGTACAGAATACACACCCACGGCGTCTTCAGGGGCATTCAGGTGAGGACTGGGGCCTCTTTCCCTTCCCGACAGCCTTCTCTTCCTTGCTGATGGCCCTTTGGCCATTTGACCCTGGCAAGTCTGTTCCTAGTTATAGGCTCCTCCCAGGAGCCCCCCAGGTCCCCAGCAGGGACCCGTCCTCTTCCCCTGGGATAGGTAGGGCAGCCTCCCCCTCTCCAGAGGCCAGTTTGAACCCTGCCACCTCCTGGACTCAGGCCCAGGTGCTTCCCGCAGAATCCTTTCCTCCCTCACTGCCTAGTTGGCTTTCTCAGGGTGGGCACACAGCTCCTCTGTTTGGGCTAATTGGGCCTGAATTAGTGACCTGGACCCTGGACTTCTAAGATCTGGGCTGCATTGTAAAGTGCCCAAAGGTAGACTCTGCCCTGCCAGTAACAACAACAACAACAATAATAACAATGACAATAGCAGCGCCATCTGTGGCTGGACACCAGCTTATGCCAGGTGTTGTGCTACGTTTTATATCTGGACTGTTTTTTAATAGACTTAATTTTTTAGAGTAGTTTTAGGTTTACAGAGAGTACCGAGAGTTCCTGTACCCCCTTCCCCCTCCTCCCCTACGGAGTCCCCTGTTGTTAGCAGGTTCTTTGGTGAGGTGCGTCTGTTACAGCTGATGAGCCAGTTGACGCGTCATTGTATTAACGTCCGTGGTTTACATTAAGGTGCTCTTTTTGTGCTGCCCGGTTCTGTGGGTTTTGTTAAATGCATAATACCAGGAATCTGCCTTACAGTCTCGTATAGAATAGAGTCACTGCCTAAAAATGCCACTGCTCCACCTGCTGACCCCCACCCTGCAACCACCGATCCTTTGTGTTGTCCAAGTAGTTCTGCCTTTTCCAGAATGTCGTGTAGTTGGAATCACACAATATGTAGCCTTTTCAGACTGAGTGCTTTCACTTAGCGGTATGCATTTAAGGTTCTTCCATGTCTATACATGGACTTTTTTTCTTCATTTGATCCTCAGCACACCATTATGAGGGTGGGTAGTGTTATTATTTCTGTTTTATGAAAGAGCAAACTGAAGTCCAGAGACGACGGGTGACTTGTTCAAAATCACGTAGCTGGTAAGAGGTGGAGTAGAGACTTAGAGCACAAGTCCTGTCTGGCTCCAGAGCCCCGTGTGTGACCGCCGTGATGCTGCTGCACAGGAGGCAGAGGGCTGTGACCAGCTCCAGGGAGGCTGTGACCCCAGGGAGAGTGAGGAAAGTGAGGTGAAAAGGTAAATGCTTCTGAGAAGGCAGGAGACCCGCGGGAGGCCCCCACGGAGCCGCTCTGGGCAGGCAGACCACGCACTTCCAAGGGTTCCTATTTGTGACTTTGCGTGTGACTCGGTGGCTGCACCGTCGGTGACCGCCGTGATGCTTTCTCCAGAATCGTCAGCACCCTAGAAATAAGTCGTGGGGGCCAGTTTCCCCCGTGACGTGTGGGCAAGGAGCTCTGAGGTGTTTTGATGCATGTTTCCAGAAGCGTCATGGTGATAGAACAGCAGGTCCCTCATCCTAAACCTTCCAATGGAGAGAAATAAAGGCAGAGGCTACAGAAACATGGAAATCTTGTGGAAGGACAGAAAGAGTCATCCAGTCTCTCCTCCACAAATTCCATCAGAATCTTCCACCAGGACCCAGACTGACAGTTTACAGCCCATTGCTGTTTGCGCCGCATCTAGGATGAATAAACGAAACGGAAAAAGCTCCTTCCTTTCCACCCGGCCCAGTTGGTCAGACTCACCGTCGTGGCCTCAGATAGACTCCAGATCACACAGGTGTAGTTTCACTATCTACTCATTTTCTCCTGGAGGATACCAAACACACACAACTGGCTCAGCATTTGAATTTATACCACCCTTTGCCCCGAGACACTGTGGCCTGTCAACAGCAAAGTTGTGTGTCAATACAGTACTTTTTCTTCAAAAAAGATGATGATCTTGCAGTGCCAGGCAGTGTGAGATAGGAGCTAGACCGTGAGCGTGGGGAGCGTGGCAAGTGCACAGCAGGGTGCGGTAAGTGGCTCCAGTCTCAACACAAAACGTGGCTATGCTCTGTGGCCTTGACTGGCTCGTCTGTAAGAGCCGGAGGAGGGTTCAGTGGCCCCACGGGTTCTTCCACTGCTCCCAGCTGTGACTCCCTGATGCTGAGAACAGGAAAGGAGTTTGCCTCAAGGTTTTTCTCTGGCTCCTTTTCACGGAGCGCTCACCGTACACACATTCATTCTCCCAAGATAAAGGGATCAACAGAATGCCCTGTAAAGGGCGTGGAAGGTGCACGGAAGGCAGACACAATGTTTCTTGGGGCCACTATTGAAGGATTGCACTGGCTACACTGTGGGCTCTGGTGGTTTCAGCCTCCCTTTACAGACAGAAACCCCACATTTTGGGGGCTCCTTCTTCCCTGTCACTTACACAGGAAGTGGTCAGTTTGGGGCTGATTCGGTGTCCCACGTTCTTCTCTGATAAGGACTCCCTGCCCATTGCAGATTGGGCCCGAGGTCATGTGGCCCTGTCTGTGAGGGGGAGGGAAGAGAGCAGAGTCCGGAACTGTGGACGCCAGACCTCGCTGCCACAAGTGGAGAAGCTGAGAGACGGGGTGGAGTGGGAGCTTTTCCAGTCACCAGAATTTTCTTCCAGATGCTCGGGGTCAGCGGCCCCAGACAGACTTCCTTTCATGTACGGGTTCTGGTGGATCAGTGGTGATGGCGTCAGAGCCCCACGCTGCAGAACGTCCTGATCTGCTCCGTTGACGACGCCTGCCCTGGCCTGTAGGGTGTGGAGGGAGCGGCTTGAGGCCTCCCATTGGCCTCCGCCTCTGGGTGCCTTCCAGCGCTCACCCTCCCTTGGGACCGACACCAGTGTTCACATGGGGCCTAAAGCCTCCATTTCTCTCATACTCTGCCTGCAGGACGTCCGGCGCGTGCCCGGAGTCGCCCCGACGCTCGTCCGGTCGGCGTCAGAGACCAGTGAGAAGCGCCCCTTCATGTGTGCTTACCCGGGCTGCAATAAGCGATACTTTAAGCTGTCCCACTTGCAGATGCACAGCCGGAAGCACACTGGTGAGTGTGTCCGCCAGCCAGCCTGGTCCCAGTGACCTTGGGCCGTGTGCTCAGAGCTCCTGCTCCCAGCTCGCACACTTGAGACACAGGCCACTTCTGGGTGGGAACAAGGCTCTGCGTGGGAGGGTCTGGCCACGGTGCTGGGAGAGGCTGTGGGGCCGCCTGTCCTGACCGTCCCTCCTGATTAGACCTGACCGCCCCTCTTATGTTAGTCCTGACTGCCCCTCCTGATTAGAGACAAGCAGAGCATAGCACTGGCGGGGGGAAGTCCACAGAATTAAAGAGCCTGCGTTTGGCTTCTGGCTTCCCCTGGAGGGGTGAGACCTTGAGTAAGTCACCTTACCTCTCCCTGAACTTCATCTGCACGTGTGGAAGATAGAGATAATAATCCCACCTTGTACAATTGTGCAATTGTTAAGTTAGATTAACTTGTAGAATCAAACTGAACTGAAGGAGTCAGCGATATGAAGCACCTAGTACAGTATCCTGTGTCGATGGTCTGAGTAATGATAGAGTTACTGTTAGAATACTAAGGGAAGAGCCAGCCTGGGAGTTTGGTAATCAGACAGTTTTGAGAGCTTGATGGGCAAGGTCGTCATGAGACTGAGGAAGAGGTGGTCCAGAGAAAAACTTAACTGCTTGGCTTAGTAATAACCAGATGATGATGTGTCAAAGAAAAGTGGGTTTTCCCGCAGTCAAGGGGCCTGCCTCTGGAAAGGAGAGTCGGCCTCGTCCAGTGGTTGGCACCGTGAATGGGAGCTGCTGTCTCCCAGATGTTTCTTTGGGCCTTGTGGGCACTAGATGGGAGCGTGGTCGGGTCACCCTACGGGGAAACGGGCTTTCCTACAGGGAGCTGGTGCCTTCTTCCCGCAACTGAAGGACAGCTTTGCTGTTACGGTTACCACTATTATTTTATTGTTACTGCTGACATTGGGAAGCTGGAGCAGAAAGCAAGCTGCACTCAGATCTCTTTAGACTATTGGCTTTGCTCGTCCCTTGCGTCTGGAGGATGCGATTCTGGCACAGACCTGAGTTTGCGCTCAGTAAACTACTTGCTTGAGGCTAAAGGGGAGAGGACCAGTGGCATGTTATGGGGTCATTTGAAAAGGATCTGTTCAGGTTGTGAGGAAAATGGTAAAGTAAAATTCTGCCTGGAAAATGCAAGGGAATGCATTGAACGCAACATAGTTGTAGGAACTTTTAATGGGAAAGACGCAGTTAGGAAGCAGCGGGGTTCAATGTGTGTGTGAAGGGAAGGCGTGGGCAGTGTCCTGAGACCCGTTGGGGCCCTACGGAGCTCCTCCTTGCAGAAGGTGAGGAAGCAGGCTGGTGCTTAACAAACCCGTGGCCCCTTCTTGGAAAAGTGCAATCTTTTCTTATTTATTTATATGCTAAGAGTACAGACCCTTACGTTAAGTACTTTGGTATTAAATACTTTGTATGTGCTAGACTCTCTACAGCATTATTTCAGTTAATAGGTGGGTAGGATATAGTGGAAACGGACTCAAACTTCATGCCTTCTCACCCCAAGTCGCAGCCCTCCTTCTGAAAGAGTTTATGGTCTCTTTTGGAGCTAGGATACGCACAAATGAAAAGAGTGTGTGCTTATGAGCTAAATCGGAGGCTGGAGGGGCTGAGGAGTACAGAGGGTATCCATTTGAGCTAGGGCCATCCCAGAGGGCTTCTTGGAGGAGGAAGGGTGTGGCTAACCATCCAGGACTTGGTAAGTTCAGGCAGAAGGATGAGCAGAAGCAGAAAGGCAAGGAAAAGAAATTAGACTGAATGGGGGTGTTGCGGTGTTAGGCTCTGGGTGACATAAAGATGAAGTTGAGGGAAAGCTCCCCCCTCAGGACTTTCCAGGCCCTGGAAGAAGGCAGACCTAGACTCGGCCCACCACATCAGATGGCCCGTAATAAATTCTGTAGTGGGGGAAGGACGGCCTCAGTCTGGACGTGAAGTTTCCGAGAAGGCATCACGGAGGAGGCAGCGCCTGTGAGGGTGCACAGTAGACTTTGAGGGGTGGGGGTGAAGCATGATCAGTGTCAGCAAGAGCAAGGCAGATTTAGGAATGGTGATCTGCAGGAATACAGATTAATCAGGGACTGAGAAGGAGGTGTGAGGCTGGAAAGGAGCTAGGGACTGCCCTGCGGGGGAAAGACCCGGCTGGTCCCGAGGCTTACTCCCATCCCAGAACGGTGACTCAGAATTCTCCTAAGGAGGTGGGCAGGCCGAGGCTCTCAGTGCACTCCTGGGGCTCGGTTCCAGGGATTTGGCTGAACTTTCTCTAGCGAGGACAGGGGTGGGGCTTCTCTGTTCCTCGGCAGGAGGTTGTGTAATCCCACTCCTGCCTTCTCTTGGATAAAGGGACAGCAGAGACTTTAAACACTGTGACTCCTGGTTTAACTTGAGTGTGACAGCCGTGGAGCTGTTTACGCTTGATTCAGGAGGGAGCAGTCAGCAGCAGAGAACATCAAATCTTTGGGCCATAAAACGTAAAGTGCTTACTTCCCAGGGTTGGCTCTAAGGCTCATCCCTCCCAGAATTCTGCCTCAGACTCAGTCTGGGAGCTGCGACTTCTTTGGTTTATTACTTGTCTAAATATTCTCTGCCAGTATTTTTTGAGCCCTGCTTCTGTGCTAGGCACTCGGCTGAGCCCTTTACCTGGATGGTCTGGTTTAATCTGTTCAGAAGTCCTTTAAATTGTCAGCTTATTGGCCCCCTTTCACAAAAAGGAAATGGCCCCTCACCCAGGGCTTTTGGGGGCAGAGCTGGGTGTGACCCTCGGGTCAGATTCGGAGCCTGAGTTCCCGTCCACCTCTCACTCGGAGGAGGGACCATCTCGTTCGCCTCGGCCCGTTCTGGGCCCACTGTCCACAAGCGCACAGGCGGGGGCCTTTAACCTCCCTCTGCGGTGGGCAGCGCCATCCTGACGGCTCCGCTGAAGAGCCTCAGGCATTGGGGATCCCTCAGCCCCAGCAGGAGAGGCTACCTCTAAAGAGACCCCCTTTCCAGTGTCGCCTCACACGGAGTGTGTCTTTCCAAGGTGAGAAGCCATACCAGTGTGACTTCAAGGACTGTGAGCGGAGGTTTTCCCGTTCAGACCAGCTCAAAAGGCACCAGAGGAGACACACAGGTTTGTGGGCTCGCTTCTCGCTGCTGGTGGTACTGCCCTTGGGTTACAGTGGATTCTGGGGTTTTCTTTGTTGTTGAATGTGGATGTGAGAGGGTCGACCATTTGTTTAGTTTTTCCAATATATATATATATATTTTTTTTTATAATCTCTGGGGATTTTCCTTCTCTTAAAAAAAAGAAAAAGAAAAGAAAAGGAAACATCCCACATTTCTCCTGCAAACCACGGAACTGTGGGGTTGCACCAGCAGTTTGCTGCTGGCGCACTGCACATCAGAACAGCTCACAGGTGCCGGGGGCTGAGCCCCGCCTGCAGCAGAGATTCCTCTGTTGAGTCTCAGACATGGCTGAGACCTGGCTGAGAAGCTGGGCAGTCGTGGTTCAGGAACAGTGGTTCCCCTGACAGCAGCCAGTCTTCAGGGGTCAAGCGGCGGCAGGCGGCTTGCGCTGGGCCTAGAGTGTCGGGGATGTGAGCGTGAGATGACATTGCAGGCGTGGCCGCCGGGAAGCTGGCCTTGTGGGCCTCGTGCTGCCCCCACGTGGTTAGGGCCGCGGCTAGACCTTCTCTGTCCATCTAGGTGTGAAACCCTTCCAGTGTAAAACTTGTCAGCGCAAGTTCTCCCGGTCCGACCACCTGAAGACCCACACCAGGACTCATACAGGTAAAACAAGTGCGTAACTTTTCTTCACATTTATTTTTCATTATTTTTTAAACTATTGTTGGATGAAGTTGTTTGTGATGAGAGAGACTGCAGAAGACCAGTGTGAACGTTCCAGTCAGGGTTAGAGTCGGTTGAGAGAAAGGGCAGTGCATGACTATCTTGAAATAATAACATTGCTGAAGTTGGGGGGTGGGGTACAGAGCAGGAGAGAGTTGAGGAAGAACTCCTTCCATGAGTGTCCACAATGAAACGAAGGGCAAGCCAGGTCCCTACTGTCCATTACATTGTTATCACTCAGTTTGATTTGATAATCAACCTTATAGAAAAACAGCAGAAATTCTAGCAAGCCAAACATTTATTCTGCTGAAAGCCCCCATTTCATGACACTGTTTTTGGAGTGCTGTCTCCTTGCTCTGCTAAAAGTTGATGCCGTGGGAGCCGCCCTGGTTTCTGCCAGGCTCACACCAGCGTGTGGATGTTCTGGTAGAGGGAGGGGAAGAGGATGTTTGTTCACTGGCTGCGGAGGGCTGTTGCTTCTCCACGAGGCTGCTGTGAAGAGCACCATCCTTGTTGTGTGTTTCCTAGCTTTGGGAGGAGGGCTAGCACCTCGGTTTCCTCAGTTTATCTTCAGGACATCCTTGTCAGGAGAGCAGGGATGCCTGTCTTATCCCCATTCTACAGATGAGGAGATTGAGGCACATAGTGAGCAGATGGCTTGTTGAAAGTCCCAGTGCTGGGAAGGAGCAAGCCCAGTTCTCTCTGCTCCCAGCCCACCGCATCTCTCTGCCTTCTTTGTTGGAGAAAGAAGGTTTCAGGGCATGGGGTTCACCTCCCAGCCCAGGGAGGAGAGAGAATCAAGAGGAGCCAAAGTCAGCAGAGTTGAGCACCACTGAGAGCCTGAGAAGAATGCAGACGCCAGGGGAAGGGCTGGGATTCGTCCATCAGGAGCATGGCCACGGTGGGGCAGGAGTGAGAGGCAGATCAGGAAGGGCAGCGGCGCAGTGAGTGCAGGTGAAGGGAAGCCTGAGGGCAGTCCCACATCCTCAGCCCACGTGGCCGCTCTCTCAGGGTCAAGGCACCGGTGCCCGAATGGACGGGATGGGCGTCTCATTCCTGCTGCTCGGGTGCCCTTGGTGTCGCTTCTTGGCCTCAGTCCTGAGCCCATAATTTGGTGGGAAAGATTTATCGTTCCTGCCCCTGCCCCACCCGGCGCACATCTGCATAGGCGTGAAGTGGCCTGTGTCACCAGCAGACCCTTTGATGCTATCTTTGACTGGCCTCCAGTTCTGACCCTGGAACAGCGCCCCCCTGGGACATTTCTCAGTGCTCGTCCCGACCAGTGGTTCTCAGAGAAGGCCAGGTGGGACCAGTGACAGCCTGAGAGGCTCCCCAGGTGGGGAGGGATTGGCATGTTTACTTGGGATGAAGCCACAGCTGTGCCCCCATTATGGCTCCACCCTGGGGTGTGGCACAGCAGAGTGCATGGGCTTTGGAGTTAGACAGACGTAGACTTGAGTCCTGCCTGTGTCTGCCCTCACCAGAAGTCCAGCCTCATCCGTACAGTGGGGGTGGTAAAGCTTCCCTTACAGGGCTGTTGTAAGGAGCACATGAGGCAAGGTGTATCTATGATGCCCAATGCAAGGCCTGGCATATAGTAGGCATTTAATAAATGCTGATTATCTTCCCTACACAGAAGGAGGCTTGGAAGGAACTTCTGAGGGCTCGGTAGATGGAGAAGCTTCCAGCTTTTGGCAAGCTTGTTAAAAATCTCAAAACCATGCTCAACTAGAATTTTCTGTATAATAGAGTTTATGCTCTGAGTAACGCTTGAAGGAAAAAGAAGCAGATACCATGCACATAGATATCAGTGATTTATTTAAAAATATCCAACCCATCCAGAATATACAGACAGAGATCTTAAAGCTACAGTTGCAGCTCCACTGCTGGATGGCAATCAATCACTAATATCCAGAGTGATGAGCCGGAGGCCCTCGCAGCCCAGTGAACAATTCTCTGCTTAGACAGCAAAGGGGGAAATTCACAGTTCACGGAACAGTCCAACAGCAGAGGTTGAAGCCGATGTTTTTTCCCTCAGCTAAATAGGAGTTGCCCAGACATTTCGTTAGCTAGACTCATTCCTCCCCTCCCATCTTCCAGGTTTTCTGACTTAATAATATTTTACAATTTTTGCAGTATTTCAATCCTCAAGTCCCAGAGGTGCTGCCATTTCCGGGATGCCTGTGAAATGAGCCCGGTGGTCAGCTCAGGGAAAGAGCAGGAGGGAACGTGGAGGGGTGCCTTGTGCGATTGGACTCGGGCCTGCACGGCTGACCTTGTGCCCGGGCTGTCTGTGCGAGGGTCTCTGACTGGCGATTGTGTCTGCAGGTGAGAAGCCCTTCAGCTGTCGGTGGCCTAGTTGTCAGAAGAAGTTTGCCCGGTCAGATGAGCTGGTCCGCCATCACAACATGCACCAGAGGAACATGACAAAGCTGCAGCTGGCCCTGTGAGGGTCCAGCGGGGCAGCGCCGTGTCCAGGCAGGGCCACGCGTGAACTGCCCTCAGATCTGACTCGAATTCCTCTTCGCCCTCCTCTCCACGAAGGACACGGCATTCGACCTTCTTCATCCGGCTTCCGGGACAAGACGCCTGACCACTGGGTCCACCAGGCTTGCCCGGGGGAGCTGCCGGGCTCTGCTTGGGTGACTTTCAGTTGGCTCACAAGGCCCTGGAGAAGTGGCTGACGCTGTCTGGTCAGTTAAAAGCCCATCGCCATTTGGTCTAGATTTTCCACCGTAAGAGAGCCGTTGTTGATGACGCCCCCCTCCTCCTCTGCGCTCATTTTCACTAGGAATGGAGTCACTGTGCCATTTTTCATCATAGAATATTTATAGGCCAGGGCATGTGTATGTGTCTGCTAATGTAAACTTTGTCGTGGTTTCCATTTACTAACAGCAATAGCTAGAAATAAATCAGAGAGCGAGGCTCTGGGGCGAGTCCCGCCGACATTCCGGAGGTCAGGCGGGCTGCTAACCTGGGAGGCAGGATGTAATGCTCCCGGCAACTTCAGAACTCATGTGTTTCAGCAGCTGAAAAAAGAATCAGAACTAACCAGTACCTCTGTAGGGAAATCTGAAAGAATCTTACCATTCAGTTAATTCAGTGTTAGCAAGTAGCACACTGCTCTTACGAAACTGTGCTTGAAGATCCCAGGTGTTGTTTTGCGTTTATTTTTGACTTTTTTGAGTTGTAATGTTATGCATCCTCAGAGATGTACATGTCCCCTCACACAAAGGGAGTGGAGTTCATTTTCATCACGTGGGGTGTCCTAGAGTGTGCAGACCACGCCAATTATGTGGCTTCAAGTTGTAAAATTAAAGTGACTGAAAGAAAACGGCTGTGCGAGATCTGCTGATGGCACTGGGTCCACAAGTGTGCGAAACACAAGCCTGACTCGTGCGAGGAAACCCTCTGTCGAAAGGTGGTTGGGGGGCGTGTGGGTGGTTTTTTTAAGGGAGGGAGTTTGTTATTTACTGTTGCTTGAAATTATTGTGTAAATAATATATCTGATAATGATTTGCTCTGTGACGACTGAAGTTAGGAAATGTACAACGTTAGATGCATCACTGTTCTGGTGTTGATTTTACAAACGTATCGATGATGACACTGACATGTAACCTGCATTTTCACTTCGCTCTCCATTAAAGTCTGTTCAAAAGGACAGTGGCACGATTCTCTCTGTTGTGTTGTGTTCAGATCTCAAGGACGGTCTCGCCTCTTTTAAACAGGTAAGGGTAAGAAGATGCACCGACGTTGATGACCACTAGTTGAGCCCATCCAGGACCTGACCACGATTTATTTCTCTGTGGAACCTCAGGAGGCAGTTACCATCCTGGAAGCGGCCAGGGCAGTGCCTTCGCTGCGCATCGTGAAGTAACTGCTGGTGCTGTGGCTGGCTGGGCGTGCGGGCGGCGTGGCGGGAATCTGTTTTAGGGTTTGTGGTATCCAGGCTGTCATAGCATCACCTCTTACTCCACGTCAGCGGAAGAGAATAGAGAGATGCTCATGACAGCTCTTTTTGAAAAGCTCGCAGGTAGACACTTGATCAGGAGGGCTCAGTACAACTGAGTTTACAACTGTCATTGCTCTAAATCAGCTCAGCTGGTTGACAGCTGCTCAGACTTCCCAGGGCAGCGGAGTGAAAGCAAAGATCTACACTATCTGCAAACTATAAACTCTCTTTCTGGTTCTGGTGTATGGCTTTTCAGTTGTAAATAAGGAGATTAATTTGGTGCCGCCCCTTCAGCCCCATTATCTTGGAGCTTGCCTGCATTCCAGGCTTCATTTCTTCGTTTAAATGTGTCTTGAGCAGACGGCGGCTCAGCCACTGAAACTCGGAGACTCGCCTCTGCACTGAAGTGCAGCTCAGAGTTTGGGCCTAAAAGTCAGGTCCTGAGGCCCCTCTTAGTTTGCATCTGGCTCTTGCATCACCGTTAATTATAGCGAGTGTGGTGACTCATTTGTATCAGCCGTTTTTATCTTTTCCTGCCAGAAGACAGTGTTTCTCTGGAGAAGCTCAGGACAAGCATGGCAGACGTCAGCGGCGAGTCAGGCGAGCCAGGTTTCCCGACAAAAGCAGAGCCACATTGTCTCAGCCGCACTGGGGAGACTAGTCTCCCCTGCCCCAGCCATTGGCGTGCAGCTGAGGTCACGGGCTTGGGAAAGCAGACCAACCTGGGTTCAAATCCAAGGTCCCCATTTCCTCCTCTGTGAAGTGGGGATGAACCAGTCCTTGGCCTGACAGGTCCTAGTGAGGACTAAATGGGGAAAAAGCACGACATCTAGAACAGAGCAAAGGCTTAATACACGTCATCTGGGAAGATGATTGCCCGGGACTCACCAGCTGTCCAGCCATCTCCACGGGTCAGTTCTGCAAAATGACCAGCCACTCCCCTTCTGTACACCCCAAACCAGAGTTAACTTGAGGTTTGCACAGCAGAGCCCTTGCCAGCCTCCCCATAGGCCACACCCGCGTGCTCTGTGTCTCGCGGAGTGCGGTGGTGCCAACCGCCAGCAGGTCGTCAGGGAAAGGCTGGGCAGCGGGAGCTCTCTGCTGCCTGGGCTGTGTTGGGGCAGTTGTCAACATGTGCATTTTTCCATCTCGCTTTACTGTAGCTCCTGGTTCAGCGTGTGGTTTGATGTCTTTAAAAGGCCACCTCCCGCCCGCTCCCCTTGCTGGATCTTCCCAGTCGGTCCAGCGATCCCTGACCTCTCATCTCTAAACATCAGTGGCAGTCAAAGCATGTAACATTCAGGAGTACCTCGTATGGGGGTGGTGCTTTCCCGTCCAGGACAGTCCACAGGGGGGACAGGCCAGGGGTCTTCCCACTTTACAGATGAGGAAGCTGAGGCAGGACTTGGTCTTGGGTCTGGATCCCAGTTTCCTGCCAAATCATGCTTGACAGTGAGCCCTGACTCTGGCTGTTGTTTCACATCATCTTCCCGGCCAGGGTGAGCTTCTAGAGGGGGAGCAGTTCTCCCTTTCCTGTGTTGCTCACATCAGGGCTTCTAGCCCCCAGAGTCCGTAGACATCACCCGAGGAGTCTGGGGCAGAGCCCAAGGTTGTGCATTTCTAACAAGCGCCCCAGGGATTCCCACCCTACTGGGCTGGGCCACATTTCACAGAGCCAGGACCTGAAGGCCAGGCTCAAAAATGCTTGCTGAGAGGTGACTGAGAGATTTGCGGTTGATTGTGGGACCACAGTGAACCGTCTGGCCGGAGAGAGAGGCCGTGAATGTGGCCTGGGGCTCTGCTGCGGTGGTCCAGGGCGGAGGACGTTCGTGCTGCAGGTGTCAGAGGAGCTGCTGTGTGGCCCGGGGAATCCATCCTGAGGAGGCGTGTGCCCAGTCTGCCTCCTGCCGGTGACTCTTCACGAGCGGGCAGACCTTCCCAGAGAAGAAGGAGCGTGGTTACGGTCACACCTGCATGTGTAGTCCTCGAGCCCCACTCGGCCCACACTCCACAACACGCCCCTGCCTCCCTGACACCCCCACACTTTGGAGAGGGTCCCGCTCCCACTAGGGACTCGCTTGGCTCTCGTGGGCACCAAAGGGCAAAGACGGGCTCCTTGAGCCGTCCTCCGTGCACCTCTGACCTCAGACTGACAGTTGTGTCAGGGGTGTGTGCGTGTGTGAGAACAGTGGTCCTCGACGGGGGCATTTTCTCCAAAGCCTCGCAGCAGGCAGAGTGGCTCCTGAGAATCTCTCACGGGTAAATGCATAAGAGCCACAGTGAGAAGAATCCCTGAGAAAAGATGAACGTCTTGGCCCTTGTCATCCAGGTCTTTGCTTCTTATGACCATTTTATTGATCAAGGGTTTGAAATCTGTGCAGAACTTGATAAATACGTTGAAATGATCACGACGATGACCACAGCTGGTCCGACTTCTCACACAGGGAAACCAGCTGCTTCCGTGGAGGGCTCTGGGCTTTTCTCCATTTTTCAAGCAAAACCCTGATTCTGTTAGTTCTCAGACTGACCTTAAGAAGGAAAGAGGGCTAGACAGTGTAGGAAGGGTGGTCTTGCAGACGGCAGGAAATCCACCGGGCCAGCCGGCAGGCGGCCTAACGCAGTCGAGTCCCCCTGAATGAGGCTGGGTCTCTGAGGCTGATGAGGGAATGAGGTCAGACTCCCAAGGACCAAGACTTGGGGCAGTCGGTGCCTTGCAGCACAGGCTGAAACGAGCGGGGGCGCGGGAGGCCTAGGACAGAGGGATCTCATATGTGGGCAGCTGGGGCAGACCCGATTAGCAAATGTGAGCTTGAGAGAGAGCAAGTGTTTTTACGGAGCGTGAGGTTGAAGGATGGCCCAAGGGGGCAGCTGAGGTCAGCGTGGAGGGCGGTGGTTGGGACAGGCGGCTTTTCCCGCTCACAGCGTCCCAGGAGCATTGGTGACGGTGACGCTGCGAGAAGAGATTCTGAGGGCCGTGAGAGGCGGTAGACTCCAGGAGAAAGAGCAGGAGGGATGTGGAAAGGGGGGGACGACTCTGGGAAGAGAGGTGAGACGCCCGGGGAACGGGGTGCAGGCGTCAGGAGGTCTGACGGCCCGACTCCTCAAAAGCCCGCACCAGCGATGTTCCCGAGCACCGAGGGCTTTCCCAGGAGAGGTGGCCGAGTGCTAACATGCACAGGATGGTGATGGCGCCCTCTGTGTGCAGACCAGGGCCGTTCATAGGCCTCCTCTTACTGAGAACGCGCCCATTTCACAGATGAGGAAACTGGGGCTCTAAGAAGAACCTCACAGGGGCACACAGCTCGAGTGTGGCAGAGTTGAGATCCTAGCTGACCCTGACTCAAAGCTCACACACACCCCAACGGCACCGTGTTTTCCACGGGGAGGGCACGTTGGCCCCGTGGACCAGAGCAAGATGCCGAGAGATGCGTCTTCAGATACTGGGAATGTCTGTTCAGCGCCCAGAGGAAGGACAGACATGATTGACAAAACGTTCCCTCCCCCCATCCAGTTGCAGAGCCTGTGTGTAAAATATGTTTTCATTCAATATTTTATATTAAATACCGGAACTTAAGAAATGACAAAGCATAATGTTAGCCGGACAGTGATAAAAGGGGAAAATTGAGAAACATTTACAAGTTCAAGGTCAAGGAGTGCTTTTTAAAAGCAGCATCCTGCTCTTCTAGGAGCTCTGCGTCAGAGGGGTGGGCTGGGGAGGAAGCCGTGGGTTCCTAGTGACGGTGGGAGGATCTTGTGGGCGACCCTCCCCTTGTCTCAGCAGACAGCCTCCATCTTTCTAAGATGTCTCTGGGCCCTTCCCATCCAAACAGGGAACGCCAGGGAGACTGTCACAGCTGTCTCCTGTCCTGGCTTTTCTGAGGTCTGAACATATGAGGACCCGTGTCCGTGGCCTTTATCACTCTATGTGGGCACAGCCTTCCTTCTGGCCCCGACCCCAGCCCACCCCTCCCCTAGCGGGAGGAGGGCCGGCGGTCCCCGGTCAGGGCTCATGGAGATCTCGGGGGGAAGAAACCGAGAGGGGCTGCACAGGTCAGCGCCTGCCTTCATACTGGAGGAGGCGCCTCTGAATTCACTGGCTGGGCAAGAGCACGGGTCCTGAGGAGATTCCCCAGGCTGCCATGTGGAGACAAGAGGCTGCCATTTTTAGGCAGGGACTCCCGGGCCCCGGAGAAGCAGCTGAGGAGACGTGAATCTTGAAAGCCTCTCCCACCCCCTAAGTGCCCAGTGACGTCCAACCACTAGTGGCGGGACACAGTGGTTCTGTCTGCTGATCTGGCCCCTGGCCAGTCCCTCCCTTCACCTCTGACAGGAGCAGCCCAGCAAGGCCCAGAGCAAAGGGCGAGGATTGTCGCAAGAGGCCATGGGGTGGACACATCCTCAGGAGGCGGGAACATCCAGCAGTGGGACATGGCGGCTCTGCCACTCACACTCGTGGGACATGAAACACCTCGTGGACAACCGAGGACTCACCCCAGAGTGTGCTGACCACGAGGGGCCAGTGCTCAGCCCCCACACCTGCAGTCAGAGGAGCAGGGAAGAGCTGTTCCACCAGGGCTGAGACAGAGCCTGCCCCGCACAGGCCCTGGCCACGCCCCGGCCAGCCAGGCCCCTCACTCACTGCGGAGAGGAGAGGCCGGCGCACGGGACGAGGCCGCAGGAGCCAGAGGTTGGTCACCGCCAGACTCCTCTTGTTGCATAATCGTCTCTGTCTGCCCGTTTGACCCGCCCTTGTCAGAATGCTGAAGGGGCCGGGGATACAGGGTCAGTCCCTTCAGAGAGGACTGGCTGGGACCCACCCCCATTGGACGCCTGGTGTCCTGGGTGTCCTTCCTACCAATGTCCTCTCTGAACCCGTCAGGATGCCTCCTGCTGGTTTCACCTCCAGGTGAGAGGAGGGAAGTGTTCAGAGAACTTTGCAGAGGGCGTCTTCCTCACCTGGAGTGTGTCGGCAGGAGGGACACACCACGGGATCCGGAGACCTGTGGGTCTCAGTTTCGGGGTCTTGGTGACACCTTGCCTCCTAATTTGCTGGCTCCATTTCTTGGTTATATGTGTGAAATGAGCAGAACAGTGGCTCAAATCACCAAAAGCAGCAGAGGTTAGAAACTTCTGGTTCTGGGTTCTGAGGTGGATTTATGGTGTGTGTGTTTTAACCACAGCAGTGGATTCCTCTCTCACATTACGGTCATCTCTACGCTGCTACTAAACCCGGATGAGACTGCAAGTTTACTCCTTTATCTGCCTGTCTCCTGCCGACTTTCCAGATACTCAGCTTCATGTTGCCTCGTTTCCCCCACACTTGTCCTGTTAGGACTACAGGCTGTGTGGACAATGAAACTCAGTGTCACTCCCCAGATCTGCCACTTCCCACCCCTGACTCCAGGCAGGTGTGCTCACCTATCCGGTGGGAGCAGCATGTGCCCTCCCAGGACAGTCCGTGGCTCGTGACGGGGGTAGGTAACGGCTGTGCTCGGCGTGTTCTGTCTCTGACCTAGGATTCCCCCGGGCATCTGGGAGTCTGTCCAGCGTGGCACGCCCTGGCGAGCCTCTAGGCCTTCCTGGCCCGCCCCCGGTGAGGAGTCAGTGAGGGCCTGGGATAGTGACAGGATGGCCCGGTAGGCGGGGCATCCGGCTCTGGTGAGTCTGCACCTCCTTGTCCTATAGCAGGCAAGCCTGCTGACGCCTGAGGCGGAGCGCAGACGGCAGGCGAGTTTGGTACCATGCCCGGCCTGCCAGCGTGCGCTCCTGGAAGCAGATACGTGCGGGCTCCGGCCGTCAGAAGAATTCACAAGGCTGGTCTGTGACATGGTGCTGAAACCGGAGGCTTGCGCAGGCGGGCCGCGCTGGGGGCTCATCCCCACTGAACTTCTGCGGCTGATAAAGGCAGCTCCTAGGGCAGACTGCATTTTTCACGGGGCCATCTGCATCCAGTCAGGATAACTTGTTTTTCCGAAAAATCTCCTCGTCAGGCCAACCCTGCACAACCTCCTGGTGAGTCGGGCACGTCCTAATCACGAGGCAGGTGCGGCGTCAACCAACCGGTGTTGTCAGCGTGGACACGGAAGTGTGGCAGTGGCTGGTTTATGTGGCTGACGCCTGTTGCTTCCATCAGCCCGAGTTATGGCCGATTTCGCCCTGTGTTAGCCGGTCTATGAATCTCCAGAGCAGGGTGTGTGTTCTTGCGTCAGCCTTTCCCACCCATGACGTGGAGTGCGTCACCGCCCCTCACCTGTTCTCGTCCTCTCACCTCACCCTCAGTCCTTCCCTCCACTGCCCTCTTGCCAGTCAGGAACCCCAAGTTTGAAGAGTCTGTCTAGCCCGTCCCTCCGACGCTTGGGTTCTCGTGGCAGGTCCTGAGGGGACGTCCTGGGGGACACTCTTCCGCCTGCAGCCCAACCCCATGGAAGGCTCTCAGTTTGGGAAACTTGAGAGAAGGATCAAGTTCTGGCACTAAAATCCACCCTCCCCTTTTTGTGATCACAAAACAGGTTAAGGCCAACTATAGTGGTCTGGGTCTTCCTGAACATCCCTTCAGAGCTGAGGTCGGCCAGAGGGAGCTCTGTGTCCTGCAGTGGTCAGTCCCTGCCCACAGCTGGAGAAGAGACACCCCAGCTAGTTACTGCCCAGCCACCACCGTTAGAACTGCTTCTGTGGACCTCCTGGGGACGTGGACACTTGGACCAGCTCGAGGAGTGACGTCATTCACGGCCCACCTTGAAATCAGAGGTAGTGTATAACCTTGTTCACTCAGCAGCATGCACCATGAGCCCCCTCTGCGTCCAGCCCCTCGATCAGAGATGAAGAAAGCATAGCTCTCTTGCCACGGGCCTCACGGTCCAGGAGGAGAAGCAGGAACTGAGACAGATGATACAAGCTTAGGCAGAAGATCAAAAGCGAGCTGCATCTAGAGGCCGGGGAAGGCTGAACAGTGAGAGTATGCTTCAGCCTGGTCTTGAAGGATGAATAGGAGTTTCTTAGAAGGAAGAAGACGGGACGAACTTTCCAGGCTGAAGGAACTGCAGGAATTAAAAGGATGGGATATCTTGGTGTGGCTGGAGCCATGGTGGGAAGGAGGTCCTGGCCATTGTCCAAAACATCCCCTGCTCCCTTGGAGCTGGCTGCCCAGTAGTGTGGACCCGGTTCCATTGGCTTGCGAGAGCCAGCTGTTAAATATTTAGGGGTTTTTTGAGCCAGTGGTTAACGCGTTAGTAACTTGAATTGAGAGTGTTTACATAGTGGAAATTGGCTGGTGTTCATCCGTTTTCCAGAGAGCCAGATTACCAGCACACCGCTGGGGGCGGGGGGGGGGCACAGTTACATCCCAGGAGAGTCTGGGAGCATGTCTCTTTGCACTCGGAGTCAACTATTCCCTTCTGCCAGGAAGGCCTGGCGTGTGCTTCTTCTTAAGCATCTGCTCTTCAAAGATGGGGTCAAAAGAGAAATAGAAAAAAAATGCAATTCTTTCTGTTTTGAAGATGGCTTAGTTTGTGCAGCCCTGTCCCTGCTCACGCCATTGGCATACTTCCTCCTGCATGTCCATTCTACAGCCTCCTCGGGGCCACCCTACAGGTCCGTCCCCACCGAGGTCAGTTCCCTGCCTGGGATTCCTCTCGTGGGCTGGACTTGTCCAGAGGAGCTCCTGTGGGACAGAGCCGGGCCTCAGACCCCGAGATCACAGCTCAGGCAACGTCGAGAAAGGACGGAATTTTTAAAGAAATACTTTATCTTTCTTTCCACTGAATTGACTGGCTGTTTCATTGTCGGTTGACACAGCGTTGGCCTTGATAAACGTGGTTCTGGATGCTCAGAAACGACTGTCCCAGTGCAGAGTGACGAGAGGAGGTGAACAAGACGTGCTCTGATCGCGGCTCTGCTGCTGGCCAGTGGTGATAAGTCTGGACAAGTGACTCAGCCTCTCTGAGCCTCCTCTTCTTCATCTGCACAATGGGAACAACAAGCTGCCCCCACAGGGTTGCCATGAGGATTAGATGGGACGTGCACGTACAGTGCCCGGCTCTGCTCTTAATGCCTTCTTCCCTCCCCTGGGCCCTCAGCACCTCCGCCTGACCCTCAGTGAGTGGAGGAAGCTGATGTTGAAATGAGTGATGGATCTGCCGATGTTTCTTCTGCAGGACCCCACCTGGAGCATAGTTGTCAGGCCGGGGGAAGCGTCGGTGACCCCCCCGGGGAGAGGACTTGAGGCTGTGGACCACCAGGCTCCGATTTCTCTGAACCTGGACAGTGTGGACGATAACAGGGCTCACCTCGTAGGTGTGCGTGAGAATCCAAGGAGATACTGCATTTGGGTGTTGAGGTGTCTGCTGGCTCACCAAGCGCTTGGTAATGTGGCTGCTGTGACTTAACCAAGAGGTGGGAAGGGTTCTGAGAGTCAAAGGGATGTAGAGCTGGAGGGAGACTAGAACCCGGTCCCCTTGTTCGCAGAGACAAGGCCGGCACCTCCAGGCATCCTGACCCCTGTCAGGCCACCGCATCGGATCAGCAGGAAATGGCGCGTCCTCACGCTTGCACGTTGTTTTCCTACCAAAGCTGGAAGACCAGCACAACCCTCAAGGAAGATCGTTCATATTGGGGTCTGTTACTGTGTTCCCCGAGGGGTAAACTAAGCAGGTTGGGCCTCACTTCCAGGAACATGGAAGCTGTGACATGTGGCCTCTGAGCACAGCCCCAGTGGGGACCTGAGTCCCCAGGGGCTGATGGGACATACGTCTTCCGGAGAGCTGGCTGCTTTGGGCCAAATTCAAATATAGGTGAGACCCCAAGCTGGGATTTCAGCTCTTTCTTTAGCAGAATGAGGCAATTTAGCAGATAAGACAAAGCTGAGGAAACTGGCAAAAATCAAATATCAGCCTCAAAATAAATGTGTTTGGATCAGAGTATTGACCATATGTAAAGTGTGTAAAAATGATTTTTTTTTTTTTGGTGAAGAGATCAGCCCTGTGCTAACATCTGCCAATCCTCCTCATTTTTTGCTGAGGAAGACTGGCCCTGGGCTAACATTCGTGCCCATCTTCCTCCACTATATATGGGACGCTGCCACAGCATGGCTTGCCAAGCAGTGCGTCGGTGCGCGCCCAGGATCTGAACTGGCGAACCCCGGGCAGCCGCAGCAGACAGCGCGCACTTAACCGCTTGTGCCACCGGGCCGGCACCGTAAAAATGATTTTTAAGTGGATTTTTTTCTTTTCTCTTTTCCTGCACGTTTATTTCGGCCATTAGTTCGAGATGACGGTTGACATTCTTGACTGTTGAAAATCCTCCTCTGTGACTTGGCCTCATTTTTGCAGTTTTTGCCCTTGTTTTAATCTGAAACGTCCAGGACATTTAATCCTGAAACGCCAGGACACATGCGCCTGGGAAAGGAGGGTGAGGGGTGAGCCCGTCGCTCTCGTTTCCTCGTTTCCGAAAGTCGCTGTCTTTCCTCCGACTCCTGTTAGTGCAGCGGGCCTTGGAGCCGATAGTCTGCCACACTCCCCACATGACCCTGAATAAGCCATTCTGCCTCTCTAAGTCTCATTCCCTCAGCTCCAGGAAGGAAATACTAACGGTATTTGCCAGTGCCAGTCTGGGTGCATCAGGAGGCAGAAACCACACTGAGTTTGAACAGGGTGCTTTAATCTAAAGAAATAGTAAACTCTGGTCAGTTCTTCACTATAAAGACGTGAAGAGTCCTACAGGTACCTGGGCAGAAGGAGAGGCCCAGGGAAGACAGGTTGGGACGGGGAGGCCTCCCAGAGCCTGGGGTTCAGACTTGGCTAGAGAAGGCGTGGCTGCAGCCCCCTGGGAGGCCGGGACGTGTGCTGGGTTGTTTGGCCCAGGGCTGGTGAACAGTCCTGAACAGGTGAGCCAGGGGGGTGGGCCAAGGGGGTGGGTGTTGGGAGTGTGCTTCCTGACTGGGTGACGCTTGGCCTAGGGTTGTGGGCCGATGTTGGGAGGGCCACGGAAACAGTCCTCCCTGGTGTGGGGAAGCCTCGGCTGGAGGGCGGTGCACAGGGGAGTCAGGGAGCCTGATGGGGAGGCTGGAGTGTCTGCACCAGGAAGGCCACAGTGCAGTGCTCACTGGGCTCTGGGCAGGCTGAGAGGTTGCTGAGGGACTGGGCACCCTGGGTAGGGCAGAACCCCACTGGATGTCCCTTATACGCTCAGGCAGATGCCTGGAGCTGCAGAGCCAGGAAGAGGCACTTCTTTCCTGCCGTGTCTCTCCACCGCCCTCTGCTGACAAAGCCCAGCCTCGCGCGCAGATCAGGGAGAAATGCATGGAGTCCAGGCAGTCAGGGCAGAGCAGGTACTGAAGGGTGAATCTGGAGTGAGAGGCAGTAACTTGATTAACTGGCACAGGACGTCAAGCAGTCGTTTGAGGGATTAGATGGAAGACGCCGTGTCGGGTCCCTAGCACAAGGCCTGCCAACTCTCGGTAAATGGAATCTCCTCTCTTGGTTCCTGTTGGGGGGTGTCAATCCACTCTTCCAAAATGTGTACTAAGGCCTTTGACTTATGTGGTGACAAACTGCCATTTAATGAGAAACTGGCTCAGAAGAACAGCTTGAGCATCCTATAAGAGCCACAGAGGAAAACAGCACCACAGGCCAGTGTTTGTATGGTGACAGTTAGCAAGTGGCCCCTTGAGGGACAGTCCCTGGGTAGCTGCAGCCTGGGCTGCTCGGGAATAGGATTGTAATGACCTGCCCCCACCTACCAAGGTCTACGGGGTCCCCGAACAGTGACGCCTTGTTTGTGTCGATTTTCACTCTCTCCCTGGGCTCTGGCGCTGTTTCCTGATGGCTCATTCCCACATTTCCCTGCCTGAAGGAGGCTTCACTGGGTCCCAGAATCTTGTGAATAGCTAAATTGAAAGGGACCTTAGAGGCCACCAGTCCTGACTTCGTTTTTCAGATGAGGCCCAGATAGGGGACGTAGGTTTCCCAAAGTCAGCCACTCTCTGTGGGATGATGACTGGAATCCAGGTCTTCTGACAGCATCACACTGTCTGCAAAGAGCACTCGACAAATGAGGCAGATGTTTCATAGCCTGAAATTGACTTTCCAAGGGTGAGTGAATATACGGGTGTGTACTGGTTTGGATCATCTCTCCCCAAAATTTATGTCCTTCCCAGAATCTCAGAATACGACCTTATTTGGGAATAGGGTCATTGCAGGTGTAACTAGTTAAGATAAGGTTACACTGGAGTAGGGTGGGTCATCAATCCAGAATGATTGGTGTCCTTAGAAGAAGAGAAGAGACGTGGAGATTCAGAGAAAAGGCCATGTGGAGACGGAGGCAGAGGCTGCAGTGATCACAGGCCAAGGGATGCCAAGGACTGCTGGTAGCCGCCGGAAGCTGGGAGAGGTCTGGATGGGCAGATTCTCTCCCTGAGCCCCCAAGAAGGACCCAGGCCTCTCAACACCTTTATTTCAGATTTCTGACCTCCAGAACTGTGAAAGAATAAATTTCTGTTGTTTTAAGCCACCCAGTTGTGGGAACATCATTACCGTGTGCAAAGATGAATGTCCAGAGATTCGATGGGCCAGGAGACATTTGCCTAATGTGTACCCACAGATGCTTGTCACATTTCAAGGCTAATTTTATCTCAAATCATCAGTCTTGCCATTGGGATTGACCAGGTCCATCATTTATCTGTCCGTTTGCTCTGTGCTGCGGGAGGTTCTGGGGCTCAGAGAGACGGAGGAATCTGCCAGGCCACAGGGCTGGAGAGCGGCTGACTGGTATTTGCAGCAGTCTTGTTTTCCTCCCAAGTTTTCCCCCCAAGCCCTCTCCACTGCACTGAGAATAATCCCTGTATTACAAAAATTACTCCAGAATATCGGGGGTGGGGGGTGACCTGCTAACTGAGGTTCTTGTAGGAACTGAATTTGTTTTTGATCCTTAAATCTGATGAAGACACAACACCACATTTACCCTGCTCCCCTTACCACGAAATAATTTTATGTGGGAAAAGATGAAAAGACTGTATATCAAATTGTATCAATCAGAATAAAACAACACATATTAAAAGAATTGTCCACTGTGGTAGTATAAGGTGTATTCTGGGAATGGAAGATGTAATTGTAGAAATTATTAATAGTTTCCTATTTGACAGGGAAAAAATTATCTTAATAAATATAAACTCCTTAACCAAAAATCTATCATTTTCCTTGATCAAACTCTTAAAATTTTTATAGGAAGCATTTCTTCACACACACAAACACACACGCACACACACACATTTACACTTGCAAAATAAAACAACAATGAGGTACCATTTCACATTTGCTCCAACGGCTACAATGAAAAAGACTGACACCACCAATACTGGTGAGGATGTGAAACACCTGGAATTCTCATATATTGCTAATGAGAGTGTAAAACAGTAAAATCATTCTAGAAAACTTTTTGGAAGTTCTTTACAAAGTCAAATACACACCTATCCTATCACCCACCAATTCCACTCCTTAGTATCTACTTAAAGGAAGTGAAAATGTACATCCACAATAGGGATTGTAGAAGAATGTTTATGTCATCTATATTCACAATAGCTTCAAATTAGAAACAATTTAAATGCCCATAGGCAGGCGAACGAATAACAAATAAATTGTGGCGTATTCACACAACAGAACACTGTTCAACAGTGAGGAAGAGCAAGGTCTGATCCACGAAGAATCTCAAGCACAGTTTGAAAGAGAGAAGCCGACACAAAAGAGAACATGGAGTGTGATTCCTTTTACATGAAGTTCAGGAAAAGGCAAATCACTCTGTGGTGATAGAAACCAGAACAGGGGCTGCCAGCGGAGAGGGGGATCGGTGGGAAGAGGGCACAGGGAATTTTCTAGGGTGAGGGAAACGTTCTGTATCTTGATTGGGGTGTTGATTGCTTGGGTGTATGCATTTATCAAAAGTCATGAAATTGTACACTTAAATCTATACATTTCATTGATTCTACGTCAGTTTAGAAAATACTCCAGTCTGCCTCATCATCACCACCCCAAGCCAAATAAAGGAGGAGGAGGAAGAGGAAAGAGTGTTTGGAGTGGAGTCAGGAGATAAAACAAGAATGGAGAAACGTTAAGACGTTGTTGAGGCCGGGTGTCGAGCACACGGATTCAGTGTAGTTTCCCTCGAGCTTTGTGCGTGATGAAATTTCCATAATAAAAAGATTTAAAAAATTAAATGCAAAAGCCAATAACATCTTTACTGTAGAAGAACCAAAGCAATTCTCCTTCAGAATGGAAGCAGGCAAACGGTGCCTCTTCCATTGCCAACACTGCTGTTCAACAGGGGTTAGAAATGCTGGCAAGAACTAGTCAAGGGGACTTAGAGACAAGAGATAACGGGAGAGAAAGGCTAACACTGCTCGTGGTGATGGAGAGATATGTCCATCCACACTGAAATGTGAATGTGACTATTATTTTTATATTCTCGTGAGCACTCTGGCACAACAATATTTTCCCAAGGTTTAATTTGGTTTTTAAAAGTTATTTGATTTATTAAAGTTACAAAATTAATTACTTAGTTCTTACATGAGCTTGAGTCCTGCTTACAACTCTTACTCTTTTGTTTATAAAACTAGCAAGATGCACAACTCTTCGATTAATGTTTGACGCCATTTGAAAACTTGAGATAGCTCGTTTAACATTTTAAAGTGATTTTTATATTTAATGTATTGGATTTTACTTTCAATACTCTGCTTATCTGATCCAACAAACAAAACCTTCCTGAGAACCTAGTAACTCTCTTAAATCTAATAAACTAAACTCATAAGTATGGCGATCTCAAGCCCTCTTCAAACTTGTATGTAAATTTAATCAGAGTTCAACTTAAATATTATACATGTGCATCAACCACTCATTACATTTTAAAACAGAATTGCAAAACTGACCTGTCAACTCAATAGACCAAATTCTCTTAACATTACACTTAAAATACCAAATATGTACAGATGTCTTAACACAAAAATACTAATATTTTTGTTTGATTTTCTTGCCTTTTCTATATTTACATATAAAAAAATCCTCCAGGTTTCAGAATTAAGGAAGCTGTTACCCTCTGAGGAAACAATCTCACTTTCCCAAACCCTTTGGGGTCACTGTCGCACGGTGGGTCTGGGCGCGGACACGGAGCTGTCCATTAGACTGAGAGGCCTGAGCTGCATTCACCCTCCTGTGTCTCAGCTCCTGGGATTGGAGTCACACGGTTCCTAACCCTTCTCTCCACTCACAGAAGTCTGCACGCCTCTCAATCTGCTACCTCACTTGACTGGATTTTGCATTTCTTTGATTCTTAAGATATTGAAATATCTCCGTTCTCGTTTTAAAGACCTTTAAACTTGGTAGAATCCTGCATTCTTTTAATACTTTTCCAGCCTTGGAGTCCAACAACATATAAAAGATGTTGAAACAACATCCACTGGATTCTGGATATTTCTCATTGCGTTGTCTGACCTCGTGCTCACCACTTCCAAAGTTATCCTACTGACAGGAGCACAGGAATTTGAAATGCTATAACTATTTAGAGGTTAATGTTCCTTGAATTCCATTTTTCTCTTATGAAGTTGCTATGCTCATAATGATAATATTTAAAGGAAATGAATTGCCTCTGGTGCCTCATAAATCATAAAACTTTTCCTTGTACCAAATGGTGCTTTTGCCCAGGAAAATTAATTCTTCTCTCTGGGGGGCAAGGAGTATTAAAGCACTAGGAGAGGTTGCCCGTCTTCTTACAAGTGCCTGTGTGCCCAGATGTGTGGACAGAGGACTCTCTCTGAGGGCAGTGTTGGGTGAAATCAGAGTGAAGAGGAGTCGACTCTTGGCTGACATTGCTGCTGTTAACGGTGCAGACAAAGGCCTGCCCCCACCCCCACGCCCACCCAGCTTTGCATTAAAACAGACCCTCCTGGAGCTAATCCTCACCCTCAGCCCAAACTCCCGGGTCCCCAGGGCATGTGGGGAGCTCCTAGTCCAGGGCTGACCCTCCCTGGAACTGCACAGCAGGTGCCCTCAGGGGGTTGTTTTCTCCGTATTTGGTTAGTGTTAATCCATTTCCCCACTTCAGCAGGCAAACTGCCACATTTCCCTGTCAATCACGGGACTCGTGTGAGAGTATGGACATGTGTGCAGCCGCACAATCACCCTCTTCCTCGCTCTCTCCTCACTTACTTGCCTTCTTTCTGTACGTGGCTCAGGCCACGGTTTCCTGAAGCACAGCACAGACCTGAATATGACACTAATAAAAGATAATAATTCCTCATATTTTTTAAGTACTTACTGTGTGCCAGCTATTGGGCTAACTGCTTTCCATGGGTGATTTTGTTTCATCTTCACAAGAACCTGATGACAGAGCTGTAGCCAACGGCTTCCTAGGCAGCCCCAGTTGACTCTCCCACAGGTGCCAACAAGTCAACATGTTCAAAGGGAACCCCCATCGTCTTCTTCCCCAGCCTCCTCCTTCTCCTTCTCAGTGGCTCCAGCCAGAAACCTGGGGGTCATCCTGGACTCCTCCTTCTCCCCTATGCCCCCTTGAAGATCCAATCAGTCACTGAACCCTGACAGCCCTAAATCTAAATCTACATCTCTCACTGCCTCCGCTGTCTCCAGCGCCCCAGCCCCAGCAGCTGTCCCTGGATCATTGTAACAGCCTCATAACTCTCCTCTCCATCACCCCTCCAGTCTACACTGGCACAGCAGCCAAGAGGGACTTTTCTCAGATCCTCTCCCCTCATCCCCATTGCCCTTGAGATGAAGCCTAAATGTCCCAGGGTTTGCCAGGCCTTTGAACATCTGACCCTTACCTTGCAGCCTGGCTCAACAACTCGCAGCTCCAAAGATCTACTTTATTCTCTATCGTCTTTGAGCCTTCATTCTAAACTTTGTCTGAATCCCTCCCTCAGTAGCCTCCTCTTCCCATTTCTCCCAAGTCCCGAACTCTTATTCATCCTCCAGGTCTCAGCCCAAAGAAACAGCAATTTCCTGGTTCCCAAATCTGCTGTCCCTGTGACCTCTCATACCACCCCACATTTCTCATTGCATTACCACAGCAACTCCAGGCTCTCAGGCCCCTAGAGGGCAGGATAATGGCTCTGCAAAGACATCCCAATCCCAGAACCTGTGGGTATGTTACCTTACAAGGTAAAAGGGACTTTGCAGATGTGATTAAGTTAAGGATTTTTAAATGGGGAGATTATCTTGGATTATGGAGGTAGACCCTAAGTGTAAGAAGGGTGTTTATAAGGAAAAGAGAGAGACAGAGAAGTCAGAACCAGAGAAGGAGAGATAATAAAGGAAGCAGAGCTCAGAGTGATGGGGAACCAAGAGCCAAAGGATGCAGGCACCTCTAGAGGCTGGAAAAGGCAGGAAAAGTATTCTCGCCTGGAACCTCCAGAGGGAACTAGCCCTGAGGACACCTTGATTTTAGCCCAGTGAGCACCATTCTGGATCCCCATTCTTCAAAACTGTAATATAATAAATTTTTGTTGTTTCAAGCCACTGTTTGTGGTCGTTGGTTATAGTAGCGATGGAAAACTAACCCGTCCTCCGTGTAGATCTCGTTCACCTCACATCCCACAGTGGGTGCTCGGTAATACGTGGCAGGATATGGTTTGGGGAATATCTTCTTCTTCAGTTTTCTCCGGGCACTCTGCTCTCCCTCTCCTTGCTCTGACAGCTCGTCCCTGGGTTCCTGTCTGAAGGAAATGGGCATGATAAGAAGAAATGGTCACATGGTCCCTGTCTTGAATTTTCATGTATTTTTGCATTTGTATTTGCCACAGAGTGAAAAAAGGGCATGGAATGAATGACTCTGAGAAGAAATCACTAATATTTAAAAGAAGGAGGGATTTCTCCTGAAGACCAGAGAAAGCTTCCTTCAGGCAGAAGGAGGTAGAAAGAGACCACGGGGCGCGGGCAGGGATTGGCGAGACCACAGGAGGGGAGGCTGGGATGTGTCTTGGTGGACGGGGGGTGGAGCGCCACAGACGCCTCGCTGCGTGTCCAGTGCCCGCCAGCCTGAAGGTCAGGCAAGCAGGGGACGCGTCTCGGTGCTTCCTACGTGCAGATTCCTGGAACAGCAGGAAGGCCACCTCCCCGGCTTTGGCAGTGAGTCCCCTGACACGTAGACTGAACTTTTAACATTGACAGTTAGACCTCAGTGACATGGGAGCTTGATATGGGAACAAAGTTCCATTCTAGAAAAATAAAGTTATGTTTCTTGTGCTCTTGAATGTGCGGGCTGAAATTCAAACACACCACATGTGTCCGTCAAGTGAACGACCACCCCGCGCTCACGGTCTGCAAGAGTCAACACTCTCATGACTTCAGAGACCGTCCTGCCACAACTCAAAACTCTCTCTTAACTTCAAAGAAAATATGTTTTAATGACCCATACCACAGCAAGTATTTTAAGTCTATTTTCTTGATTTTCGAAATGAAAATTTGGATCTCTAAGCCTAATATTTTTGTGCGTTCATTCATTCGTCCAATGCCTTCAAACAGCAAGATTATACAGCACCGTGCTTAACAGCAGTGTTCTGCTGGGTGTAAATCCTTGCTGGCTATGTAGCCCTGGGCCAGTCACTTAACCTCCTCACAAGAAGCCTGTGAGTTAGGCTACCACACAAGCTTCTTATCAAGATTATTTGAGTTAATATATGTAGAATACTTCTGTTTGGGTGTGCTGCCTAATTTACTTTGCATTGAGCCTTTTTTTTAACCTGATATATGCGTAGAGATTGAACTAATGTCCTGGCTGTAGTTGGAGGTAACAGAGATGGTGGCTTGACACAGACAGCTCCCCCAATGGGTCAGGTGCTTGTGTAAGTGCTACTTGTTAGGAGCCTATGCAGACTCTGCTCCAGATGCCAGGAATGTCAATGGACAAAACAAAAAATTCTGGTCTCCTGGAGCTTACATTCTTTTGGGGGAAAGAGAGAAAACAGTAACAACAAAATCAAATGAATATCTATTAGGTTGGGTGAAGAGCAGCAAAGCAGGGTGAAGGGGGTTCCATTCTAAGTGGGGTCATTATTTGGGCATAGGCCCGAGGGAAATGGGAGCATTCCAGGGGGAACAGTGAGGGCAGAGGCCCAAGACAGGCATCAGGGTCACTGGAGGACCAGGAAGGAGGCCAGTTTGTGGGGCCAAGTAGGGGAGTAGTAGGTGAGTTCAGAGAGGCTGCAGGAGCCACATCACAGAGGGACCGTGTAGGGAGTTGTAAAGATTTTTATTCTTATTCTGGGTGGGAAGCCATGAGAGGGTTTTGAGTAGAAGAGCAACACGGTCTGACTTAAAAGGATGGTGATCCAGCAATTCCAATTCCAGGTGTATATCTCAAGTACTGAAAGAGGTATTCAAACAAAGACCTGTGTGAGAATGCTCACAGCAGCACTGCTTGAGCTAGTCCAAAGGTGGAAACAACCAGACGTCCGTCGACTGATGAATGGATAAGCAGGGTGTGGCATATTACTCAGCCATAAAGAAGAACAAAGTGCTGACATAGCTACAACGTGGTGAGACGTGAAACCCGCTAAGGGAAAGGAGCCAGACAGAGACGGCCATGTGCCGTGTGATTCCGTTTGAAGGAAGTGCCCAGCGTGGGCAAATCCACAGGGACAGAAAGCAGATGAGTGGTTGCCAGGGGTGGTGAGGGGAGGACGGGCAGTGACTACTTAACAGGGACGGATGTCCTTTTGGGGTGATGAAAATGTTCTGGAATCAGATAGAGGGGATGGTTGCATAATATGGTAAATGCACTAAGCGCCACTGAGTTGTACACTTTAAAATTTGATTTTATGTTATATGAATTTTCATTCAATAAAAAACAGAAGGGTCCCTCAGGCTGCCGTGGCGAGCAGACTGAAGACGGCGGGGACAAGGAGCAGTGAGGGCTCTTGCAATGACCCGGGGGAGGTGGCTCCGACGGGCTGGCGGTGGTGGGGTGGTGAGAAGTGGGTAGACCGGGTAGATAATTTAAAAGAAAAGTCCTTCAGTGTCCCTTCTGAGGCCTGTTCTCGGGGGACCCATGTACTCCGTACAGCCCGCAGCCCTGGCAGTTCCTCTCGGCATTGAGCAGGACTGGACTGAGGAAGAAGCCCCCTCATCTTAGGGAGATGCTGAGCCTGAGGACACCACAGTGGAGGTGCCATGGGCCACAAAGCGCTTTGCTGGGACAATGTGCTGGGAGTCACATGCCCCGGATGAAGGATTGCCCTCACTTAAGGGCGGATAGCGTGTTAAATCTCATATAAACTGTTTTCTTCCGTCCCATCAATAAACATCGCTTTGAGAGAGAGCCAAATGCACTTACGAGTCTTAATTGTTCAGAACAGTGACTAAGCCCCACTTGGTCAAGATTTTCTTGACTTAGCAGCTGTCCAGAAAGTGACAAATTTATGATTTGAGAGCAGTTTCATTTTTCTGCCTGAATCACACAATAATTTGTGGGAATTAGCTACCTGATAAGATAAGGGGTGGGGTGAGGAGAGGTGGAGGGGAGGGGCGAGGGCACTCAATGCCCCTCAGTGTTCCAGGGAGGGCTGTGGAATTTTCGGAGCAGCCCTGACACACTGCAGGAACCATTAAAGGCTTAACCGGCCCTGATGGGGCGGCTGCACAGCGGTGAGGTTAGTAAATCACGGGAGGCCGGGTCGTTATCCTCGGAATTAGTTCAAGTTGCATCCGCAGAGGCAACAGCTATCACCAGGGGTCTCCAGGGAGCGCGCCAACCCCGAAGCTGAACTCGAGGACCCAGCAGGCTGAGACTTCCAGGTCACAGGCAGCCGGGCTGGCCGTCTCGTTCCGGCACAAACCTTCCCCCGATCTTAAATCCCACCTCTATTATTGGCACGTTTTTGTGGGGCAATTCATTGCAAGTTTATTTTTCTTCACCAAATTGTACCGACTTTGTACTTCATTCCTTCAGGAAAACAACATTGGTGAAACAAGAGAACAAGCATTTATTGGAGAAAAGAGTTTTCTTTCATGGTGTTTGTCAACAACAGAGGCGTAGGTTTCTGTCTTTTTCTTTGTATGTGTGTTTTCTTTTCATTTGGCAGAAGTGGGAGAGGAG
Organism: Diceros bicornis minor; assembly: GCF_020826845.1. Lineage (NCBI taxonomy): Eukaryota > Metazoa > Chordata > Mammalia > Perissodactyla > Rhinocerotidae > Diceros > Diceros bicornis. The sequence continues at coordinate 87,642,451 of NC_080746.1, read as the reverse complement.
TCTTATTTCACTTAAACGTGGAACGATAAAAAAAACAGAAAACCTTAACCTGTCTGGCCTATGGAATATGGAGGTTCTGGACAAAGGCAGAAGCAGAAATCACAAATGTACGTGAATTCCTTGTGTCCCCTCCCCAGACGCCGGCACCGTGGCAGCAGATCTCTCTCCTACCTTCTTCAGGACGTTTATTAATTATGCTCCAAGGGAGACTCTGGGAGGGATCTGTCTCTGAGTCCGCGTGGAGTTTGGCTGCCATCTGAAAGAGCAGTTTTGCAGAGAGAGGGGATTTTGTGTTGCTGGTTTAAGGGCTCTCAGGCCCCTCCTGCGCGGTGGCTGCAGTGGTGTTAACAGATGAGGTGCAACTATGCAGCCTGATTCAGTCAACCAATCTGCTACCAAACAAATGTCCTGAGGGCGTCAGGGCTGCCTGATGGATGGACTGAGGGACCAGCCCACCGGGAGCTGGAGGAACGCGCAGTGGGGAAGAGTCGGGACCACCGAGGTCCCACAGTTGAGATGAAGTCCTGGCACCGCCACTTTTTGTCTGTGACTGCGGACAAGTTGTTGACGTCTCTGAGCCTCGGTTTCTTCATTAATAAAATGAATACCCATACCTCCTATGTAGGTAGTTGTGAGGAGCAGGGGAGGTGATCTCTGTGACGTGTGACAGGGTGCCTGACATAGAGGAAGAGCTAAGAGCAGAGGTGCCCAGCTGTTGTCATTGTCCTGGGGGCAGTGTGGCTGCCTGTGCCACGTCCAGGACAAACACAGGCCACGCCCAGGGACGCTCTCTGTTTCGGTGCCAGCCTGTGCTTTGTCGGTGGTCGCTGGCCCAAGCAAAGCCAGTGGAAGGGAGAGAACACAGGACTTGGGGTTAGAGACCTGATTTCAAGTTCCTTCTCCTCCACAGATGAGCTGAGCAGCCTGGGGAAGAAGTCCTTATCCTCTCCAAGCCTCAGTTTCCCAGCCCGTCAAGTGGGGACCCTCATCTGGGGCTAACATCTCATGAGGGTCCAAGTGGGTAACTAATTCAGGTGGCTGTGCTGTTAGGCTGGAAAGCAATCTGTGAGGAGAAGACGGCGGCAGTTACAGCCGCTAATAATGAAGTCACGAGGGCTACAAGGTCATGGGCTGCCCCGTATCCTCTGAGGGCCTAGGTCCCCAGGAGGGACTGGGAATGGAAGACAGGAGGCGTCAGAAGGACCCACCCTCATGCATACTTTTACTCCCTGGAGTGGGCAGAAGCGTCAGCCTCCCCTGTGGGTGCGAGTGGGTCTCTGCTGGCCTGATCCCTGTCCTGCAGTGGCTCCGCCTGTGCCACTAAACTCACGTTAACGACGGCTCACGTAGTCACTTCGTTCTCCTGCTTCCCCTGGAAGAGCCGCTATGAAGTGTGGGGATTGAACCCCCGTCCAGCTCAGGCTCGAGAAGACTGGCCACGAGCATGGCAGAGGCAGTGACTCTGGTTGCGGTAACTGGCCGGGGGACAGAGCAAAAGCCGGCGCAGGCTCGCTTTCAACAGCTCGTGGTTTCACAAGGGAGTAAGGCAGCAAAGACAGGCCAGGACTTCACTCAGAGGAGGGCCTGGTCTCCCTTCCTTGCAGGCTGAGCCCCCTTTAACTCACTGCGTGAGGTGCTAAGCTGTATGGTCTGCTGAACCCTGCTCTCAGAGCAGTGAATGATTCCTGACGTGTTAGTGCATTAGGACTTTCCACGTTCCGCTCACCAACTTGGCGGGGCAGCTCTGGATCAGACGGGAAATGTGATGTACCCACCTCCTAGACCTCCCTGTTAGGATCCACGTGTGTGTGATCAAATACCCTCAAATGTAAACCTTCCCGGAGCTGTGCCCACATGTGGAACTGTGGAAGCCGGGTTTCCACACTTCCCGTTTCAGCCCCGCTCTTTTCCAAGGAGGACTCGTCAGGGCTCCTCCTGGCACCAGCCTCTAAGAACAGAGGTCTTTGACCAAACGCTTTATATGGTAAACCTCGCCGTGTGGTTCCAGGGTAGCGTAAAGTGATCTGAGGAGAACTTCTACTGGCCAAATTGCCTTTTCTTCATTTTAGACAAATTGTTTCAGAAATCTATTTCCAAATGATTCCATAGCTACCCAGCTGAACTCTTTTAAATCCAGCAACCCTACATCTGACGCGCCTGTACTGGACCTTCCAGGAGACCTCAGACTCGCCCTCGTGTTCCGGCCACACCACAGCCTCCTGGGGGTGTTGGCTCCCAGCAGGGTCAGGTGCCCAGAGCTGGGACGTGCACTGTCTGACCCAGGCAGGGTCACGATTTTTATTTTTATTTATTTATTTTTGTTTGTTTTTTGTGAGGAAGACCAGCCCTGAGCTAACATCCGATGCCAATCCTCCTCTTTTTTCTGAGGAAGATTGGCCCTGTGCTAACATCCATGCCCATTTTCCTCTACTTTATACGGGACGCCGCCACAGCATGGCTTGACAAGTGGTGCGTCCGTGCGCGCCCAGGAGCCGGGCCTGCGAACCCCTGGCTGCGGCAGCGGAGCACGCACACTTAACTGCTGCGCCACCAGGCGGGCCCCATGATTTTTATTTTTTGAAGCCTTAACTTTTAAGAAAATTATTCTTACAGAAATAATGTGTTTGCTCTCTGAAATAATCAAAATGCAGTAAATAAAATATAAAGTAAAAGTGATCCTTTCACTTGATCCCACTCCATCAGGTATCAAATATTCATTTATATACAACATTTAAAAGAAAAATGGGATCATGCTGGATATACTGTCTGCAATTTATTTTTTTCACTTAAAAATATCTTGGATATCTTTCCATGAATATAAATTTTAGAGCAGGAACCCGAGTCCGTGGATCCCAGGAGATTGCCTGGATGGACTTCAGGAGCTCACTGACCCTGAATTTTATGTGAATGCACATGTGTGTGTTTTCCAGGATATGCGGCATTGTGCAGGTCTCAGAGGGTTCCCTTGCCCCCAAAATGTACAAACAAAAACAGCTCAACTCTGTGCTCAAGGTTTTCTCTAAAATCACAGTTAAAAGTTTTAGGTTCATTCTTGAATTGCCTCTGTGATATATTAGTTTAATGATGACTTTTATGAAAGTGCCTTTAAATGCTAAGTATCTTCAAGCAAAGAAACTCACTCTAACTTGGTGACTTGCTCGGTAGACCACATTGTACCTCTCTTTGCTCTGTAAATTTTGCAGCAGGCTTGGGCCAAAAGCAATAAAATCTGACCTGGACAAATCTGTGTAGTAACAACCGTGCTGTTAACAGGGTCCCTGTGCTGTAAGGCTGCATGGCGTTCCATCCAGACAAAATGGAAAGTGAAAAGACAGCGAAAGATGGTCCCCAGTCATGTAATCATTGACAGAGAGCATGAAAACAGAATTCAAAGTCTAGATGGCAAACCAGCTTCTACTTGTCTGCTGTCTCCAAGCACAGCACAGGTTAACAGTTGTTAAAATGCTCCTAGAGGCTCTCCAGCCCTGTTTCATCACAACTGGAAATCACTGGTTAATTTATGTTTCTGTGTTCATTATTCATCTCCACTGGCACCCCTAGAATGGAAGCTCCGGCATCGGTCTTGGTGGTTGCTGCAGCCTCAGTTGCCCAAGAAGCTGCCTGCAAATAGTATTTAATCAGAAGCAGTTAGGTGAACAACGAAACTGATGGATGGCTGCTGCCCTGCTGCGATCTCCTGGAAGCTCGGGTTGGAGTTGCCGTGCTTTCTAATTTTCAGAAGCTATATGACCACACGCCCCAGTTCCAAAAGAAGAACGAGCGTAGAAAGATGCCTATTGGGAGTCACGACGCAGGCCTGCAGCATCTCGGCCTCAGCGAGCCGTCAGCTCCCGTTGTTGAGGGGAAACCATGATAAACGTCTTTTCCATTCCCCGATTATGGGGTGGGAGAGTGCTGCTCTTTTATTTTTAACCTCGTCTTCTGTTTTAGGGTGACAAGACGCACCAGCTTGTACCATGCAATGAGTTCACCCTCTGACACAAGTGGAAGGGGTGGAGTGGAGATATGAAGCAGCTGCTAAGCTGTTCACTGGCACCCTGACCCTGTTCCGACCCAAAACGGTCAGCAGCCTGTCCTCTTGGCCTGCCCTGCAGCCTGAAGCTAGGTAAGGCAGCCAAGGATCCGGAGGGAGAAGAGGCCGCCTCCTGCCCTCCACCACCCCCTCTCCAGCACAGCCATGCCGTTTCTTGGACTCATAAATCCTAAGCCAGTATTTGATCCCACAAAGCAAGATTGTGGTTATCTGGGTGGACGGGCCTGTCATGGGGCCTGTAGACAAACCACAGCCAGGCTGGGCCGCTGGATCATTAGTCACCAGGACAGAAGTTCTGCACCAGGTCAACCCCAGGGCCAGTCCAGCTCTGGCCTCAGACAGGGCCCCAGGAGGACAGCTCATTATTGCTCTCAGGAACTCGAAGTCAAGCCTTCCTGTCCTTTCGGGAGGTGAGAGGGGAGGTAGGTGAATAAATAAATCTCTTGCATCTGTCTGCAGTGCTTCTCAAATTCTAGTGTGCATAGGAACTATCCTAGAGAGCGTGTTCTAAACGCAGATTATCAGACTCCACCTCCAGAGATTCTGACTCAGTGGGTCTTGTTCTAAGAAGACACTTAAAATCAACTATCAACCACCTTACACCTGTCTGGGCCTCATCCCAAACACTGGTTTCTTGCTGTGTAGGCTTTGCTCCCCCCTGCCCACCCACTCCCCACCAGCCCCCGTGTAGGAGGCTGGAGAACAGGGAGAATTGGGGGGCTCTGGAATTCGGGCACAATTCAGTACATACCTTCCTGCTGTATGGACAGAAGGCAGCCCGCACAGAGCAGCACTGGGACCAAGGAGCGAGAGGGCAGAGCCTGGAGTCCAGCACTGGAGAGCGGGCCAGCTTCTGAAGTGACGACATTGTGGATGACAATAACAACGGTGACCGTTCACCGAGTGCTCCATGCCGCGTGGCTTCTGTCCTCGTCTCACAAGACGACAACCCCGAATGACAGATTCACTTGTTATGCCCATTTTTCAGATGAGGTTCTGAGAGGTTAAGTGGCTTTCCAACCTCAGCAGCACGACTACAGAGAGTGCGTTCTACACCCTCGTCTCTCCAGGTGTAGACTGGGCACGAGCAGCAATGGTATCTGTGAGGGTTTTAAAAATATGTCCACAAATGTGTTGACTCTCTTCCTTGCGAGGGCTGGAGCTTAACTCCCTTCACCTCAGTCTGGGCTGGAGTTAATCACTCGCTTCTGATGAGTAGACACTGCAGAGTGACAATAGGTCCCTCCTGAGATTCTGTGCAGAAAGGCTGTGGCTTCCGCCTTGGGAAGCTCGTGAGCAGCCCTTCGGAGTCATGCGGTGAGGAGCCGAAGCCCCTGCCCGCAGCAACCGGTGAGCAAGCGTGAAAGTGGAGGGTCCGGTCCCTGCAGAGACTGCAGCCCCCCATAGCTTGCTGGTCACCTCACGAGAAGGCCCACACCAGAATCCCCCAGACTCCTGACCTTCAGAAACTGGGTGAGGTAATCAGTATTTGTTGTTTCATGCAGCTAAGTTTTGGGGTAGTTTGTCACGCAGCCACAGAAAACAGTATCACTGGGAGCTCTTCAGAAATGCAGGCCTCACCCCGGAGGCCCTGCACAGATGCCACGCTGCCCCAAGCTCCCTGGAGACTCACACTCGTGGATTCTGAGAAGCACTGTTCTAAGCAACTCCGTTCTCAGTCAAGTATAGAGATTTACACACAGATAGATTTCCCGGGGGAGGTCTTTAAAGCCAGCTCAGCTGTGTCCTTCCCTTCACCGTCTTTCTCACTCCAGTAAGGAAAGCCAGCAGCCTCTGCCATTGCCATTCCCCAGCTGCCATGTTGCTTGGTCTGCTGAGCGACACCCCTCTGCCCCAGACCCAGCACACACAAGAAAACCTCAGTGATGGTTTATGGGAAACAACTCAAAGGAGTGTTGTAGACGAGAACCCAGGGAGGGTTGTGGAGGCCGGTTAACACATACGCTGGAAAGTACCTGAGGGATGTGACGCCCTGACTTGAAAATCTGATTCATCTCCTCCATATGGGCCCGCCTGCCTCTAGGGTTCTCCGCCTTGGTAGTTCTTGGTGACTTCAAAGGCCAAGTGAACATTCTGGGGAGGGAGTGGGGGAGGGTGGGAGGGGCGTCTTGATGTTACATTATGAAACGGGGTCACCCAGGGAACCCAGAGCTGGGTGACTCTTTTCCGTGCCATGTTCGTGATGGGTGCCTGCTCCAGGTTTGGGGCACAGACACTTTCTGGAGGACTGACGCTAGCTGTGTCGGGCCTTCAGCAGGGGAAGCAGCCCCACCTGCAGTGGGAATCGAGGGGGAGCCTCTGCTGTGTCTCAGACCCCAGATGGTGGCTCCCTGACAAGCCACTGCTACTCCTTCAAACAATTCTTCCTTTGCCTTTCTGCTTGAGCCACACGCCAGCGTTCTCGGGACTGTTTCGCCCAGCTCAGGAGCATCCCAGAGCAGGTGAGCAGGTGAGCAGGTGGGCAATGTGTGCCTCAGTCAGCCTTTCTAACTGTGTCTCTGGCCAATCGCCATGGTGTGTTTTTACTACAGTCACATGGAACTATCTTCCCTTGTGCAAAAACGTGGTGGGTTTCACACCCAGACCCCTGAGCACACAACTCCCTCTGCTTGCAGGCTCCTCCTCCTCTTCATATGGCTCACTTCTACTCACCCTTCACCTCCTGGCTGCAGTATCACCTCCTCTGGGAAGCCATCCTAGATTCCTGCAGACTGGGCTGGGTGTCCCTCCTCTGTGCTTTGATCCCCCCGCATACTGGTCATTACTCTGTAATTGCTGATTTACGTCTCTCTCTGCCAGACTGGGTGCTGCGAGGGGTGGGTCTCATTCTGTCCCATTTATCAGAGTGTCTGGTGCAGAGTAAGTGCTCAATATACGTTTGTTGAAGAAATGCATGAACAAATATTCCCTGTGCCTAGAACTGTGTCTGCCCCAGCACGTGTTCAGTAGAGGGTACGGAATGAAGCTGTGTCTGCCCACCGTTTCTCTGGACAGGTTACCAAGGAAGACCCTGGAAGCCAGGAGAATCCCCTGCCTGGGCCCCTCCCTCTTACCCTGGAGCCGACGCAGGCTTGCTGGGGCCCTGCCTTCATATGCTTGTGTCTTCGTTCCCTCCCCTTGACTTGATAAATAGAACTGAACTCTGGTCTGAAAGGTGCTGCCTTATTGATTCAAAAGCTGGCAACAGTGACCCCAGCACAGAAACACTTCCTGGGGATCAGATAACCGGCCCTCTTAGCACTCATCAATCTGTGGCCTGGCCACAGGCCACTCACTGCAGGACTTGCTCCTGAACCCTAACCCTGAGTCCCCCAGGCCGGGGCTGGCCCCGATAATTTACTATCATCTTGATTTCCCAGGGGTGTGATTTAGAAGGCCTTGCTGTTTGAGGCAAAACAAAGCAATAGTTTGGGTCACTCAAGGTTCTGAGTGGTGCTACTTTCATTTAATGAAAATAATAATCCCATATCGAAAATGCTTTTTACACAGATTTTCTTATCTGCCTCACATAAAAAACTAGAGATAACCATTAATATCTTCAGTTCGAAGCTCAGAAAAGTTTAATAACTTGCTGTAGATTGTCCTTTAGCCGGGCATACAATCCCAGACGGGAATAATAGAGACGACAGTAATAACGACGGTCTGTCATGTTTATCAAGTGTCAGGCCCCGTGTTTCGTACTTTTTGCAGGTCATCTGCTGAAGGTGTCACACGATGCTCCAGCCACGGACGACGGCAGTCTCATCCGACCCTGGCGGACACTGTAGGAAAGCGAAGTAGCTTGGTCAGGATTGAGAGGGGCATGTGGTGCGGTGCCCAAGTCCAACCTGACCAGCTCAACCCCTGAACCGGTTCCCCAGTCACCCCTCTGCGAACCCCCTAGGGCAGGGACCGTGTCCCCCCGCCCTCCGCTGCGTCCTCGCTGCCGGCATGGGGCTCACAGAGGATGGGGCCTCAATGAAGAGTTGTAAAACGAAAGCCCAAGTCTGGCGTTCGCTCTGACTTTCTGTCCTGCCTCCAACACGCAGAGGGCGGGTCTGTGCCATGCGTCAGGAGGCCAGGCGGCCCTTCCCACCGTCACCGAGGCCGTTCAACTGGAGCCTCAGTTAGGTCAGCACCAGAATGGTCACAATCATAGCGCCATCTGTCAGGTGGTCTTGCTCGTGCAGCACGGGGACGGGATCCTCCACCCCACCCTGTGAGGGAGGTGTGTGTACTTCTGCGAGAGGGCAGCTGCGATTCAGGAGGCTGGCGATGTGGCCACAGCCGCACGGCAACTGCATAGCAGAGCTGAGATTGGAACCCACATTAATGCCAAAGGCAGACTCCACAGGGTCTCTCTCTCTCTTTTAAAACAGCTTTATTGAGACATAAGAAACCATACAATTTGCCCATTTAATGTTTAAAATTCGATGGCCTTTACTATAGTCACAGAGTTGTGCAACCAACGCAACAATCAATTTTAGAATATTTTCATTCCCCCAAAAGAAACCCCTTATCCTACTGGGCTACCTCCCTCCCCAACCCCAGCAGACCCCTCACCCTGGGCAGCCACCAGTCTGCTTTCCTGTGTCTGCGGACTTGCCTGTTCTGGACATTGCACATGAATGGACTCATGCACTAGGCGGCCCTTTGTGAAGGGCTTCTTCTGCTGCGCATGGTGTTGTCAAGATTCATCTGTGTTGCAGCGTGGATCAGCCCTTCGTTCCTTTTTATTGCCCAGTAATGTCTCTTGTATAGACACACCATGCTTTATTCATCCATTCCTCAGTTGACGGACATTTGGGTTGTTTCTGATGTTACCTCTCTCACCCCCCCGTTTGCCTCCCAGCGATTTGTTTTTCCAAATAAAAATTAGGCAGGAAAGCATTTTCTAACTCTGAAGTGCCGCACAAGAGTGGTTGTTACTGAGCTGATGGAAACAAGCCAGGGCAGGTCCGTTTGCGTTTGTTTGTTTGTTTGTTTGTTTCTAGAGAGGCCCCGCATGTCCTGAGGCGGTAGTTGGGAACTTCTGTCCAAGAATCAGAGCTGTTCGTCTCTTATCACGGTGTGTGCCTCTGCGGAGTGCCGTTCTGTGGTAATAGTTTCTATTTCAACTTTTATTTTTTGCTGTAAAACAAATGATAGCAAGTGGCTCTTTAAGGGAATGGTTTTTACTTGGAGTGATTCAAAAGTCTGGCATCTAACTCTTATGGAAAACAGATCTGTCTTCTGCCACTAAACTAGGGAACTGTTGACTGGAAATAATCTTACTAAACCAATTAAAAAAACTCTTCATGGATCTTTCTCATCAGCAGTTCAGCAATTCATATATCTTGCAGATATCAGAAGGAGCTAATCGTGTGTGTTACTAAGGAGTCCACTGTGTGTATCGTGTAAACACGCCGAGATGAGTCCAAGAAGAAAGCCAGGGCAGTCAGGAAACTCACATCCTCTTTTCTTCCTTATCCTGGGGTGAAATGAAACAGAAGTGGGAGACTATGTTCTTTTCTCCATCTTAATTTAGCAAACTAGGAATTGTTTCAACTAAGTCCTGTACAGATTGCACAGGCTGCACAAATATTCCTCGTACATAACACACTTTAGGGTGAAGTTTTTCAGCAGCCAATCTGAAGGCAGTGTAAATATATCCCTGTACAATCTTTCCTGTTTTCAGCAATAGGCTGCTTCCACTATTTTCAAAGGGGCCTCTACACAGTTCAACAGATTTATTGAGTGCTGACTGCGTCTGGCAAAGGACATGGAGACAGACATATAGAGAGGTACCAGCCAGAGCATGAAAAGGTCACCATCTAGAGAGGAAGAAAGGACTGGAGTAGGGCAGAGAGAGAGGGAGAGAGGGAGGGAGAGAGAGAGGGAGAGAGGGAGAAAGGGAGGAGGGGGAGAGAGTAAAAGAGAGAGAAGGAGAGAGGGAGAAAGGGGGAGAGAGAGAGAGAGGGAGAGAGAGGGACAGAGAGAGAGGGAGAGAGAAAAAGAGAGAGAGAGAGAGAATGAGAGAGAGAGAAAGAGAGGGACTGAGAGAGAAAGAGAGAGAGAGAGGGAGAGAAAGAGAGGGAGAGGGAGAGAGGGAGAGGGAGAGAGAGGGAGAGAGTGAGAGGGATAGAGAGGTGGGGGGGAAGAGAGAATGAGAGAGAGAGACAGAGAGGGAGAGGGAGAGAGACAGAGAGAGGGAGACAGTCTATATTGAGACAGCAAGCAGGAGCCTAAGACGTGCAGGAAACACTAACAGCTAATGTTTCTGGTTATACATTCACTGTTCGCTCAACACTGTGCTAAACACTTTACACGCATTTTCTCATCCATCACCACCACTTAATAATGGTGCCCACCACAAGTGGGTATCATTAGAACCCCCCTTTTCAGTGGGGACTCGCCCAAGTCTCACCCTCAGTAAGTGGCAGAATTCAGGCCACGTTCCTAAGCCCTAAACCACCTCTCAATCAAACAGAAACCAGTCTAGTAGGATGCTCTGTATCAGAAAGTAGATATGATTTTTTTAAAGGAAAATGGAATCTAATTTTCTCACAGCAAATAGACAATTTAGCTCTAAAATCTGAGTGTTGAATATGAGAAGATCAGAGTTTTACATTTTTACCATTTGAGCATTCTTGGGGTGACGTGGATGTGGTTCCGTGGCCTTAGGTGAGGCTGGGAAGAGGTGATTTTATCTGCGACACTTCCACGCCTGCCTCTTCTGCAGTGCTCAGGGCAGCCAGCCCCTTCTCCACCACCTTTCAAGTCACCATCAGGCTGCCCATCACTGTCCTGTGTCCCAGATCTGATATCTGTTTCCTTAGGTAATCGAGGAAGTAGGCTCGAGAGCTGGAAAAGGCTGCAGGACGCTATCTGATCTAATCCTCCTATTGTGCAGGTGAGGGAAACTGAGGCCCAGGGAAGTGAACCACCCCAACTCACAGAGCTGGATAATAGGTCTCCAATGAAGTGCTCCTTCTTGTGTGTAACTGTGTTGGATTTTGGGGAAACGTGAAAGGGGCCGACAGAATCCCAACATCTGGGATGAAGACCACTGGTGCTTCTCAAGATGATTTAGGGGATGTTCAACAGCATTTAACTTCTCCGTCAATCCTTCTGGTTTAGGTCAAGAAGATAATTTTCATTTGGCCCTGTCTAACACCTAACACTTGGTAATCTCTCTTTTTAACAGAAAGAACAAAACTCAGGCTGGGAGCCTCTGGCAGGCAACTAGCCAGCTAGAGTCTAATAACATTGTTTTGTTTTCATTGTAGTTGTTATACCTCTATTTATGGTAAATGATACTGACTTCCTATTTACAGTACCGATACAAAGTTTCCCCTAAAATATATCTATTTATGTTTTTAAAAATTGATCTAAAGTGTTAAGCAAATAATATTGCAGATGGTTCACAACATGACACAAATCTTCATAATGGTAAGCAAATGACTTAAAAGCAGGAGAAGTTGCCGGAAACCATTTGAGTGGCAAAGAGTAATGATTTGGGGCCTATGTAGGCCCCCGAGGTGGGCGTATCTCAGACCACACCACCTTGGATGTGTTCACTTTGGGAAGGGTCATCCTTGTGTGAGGATTAGGGGTGAACTCAGGTTGATGGATGACTACCTCGTCCATCCCCTGCTGACGGCTCTGCTGTGCCCACGGTCTGGCTTCTCCATAGTGAGCCCGTTCCTCCCTCTGCCCCTTACTCCCCGCTTTTCCCTGCAGTCCCGCTATGACCTCCACGTTCCCCTCTCTTCTCCCTAAAGACTCTGACACTAAAGATGCCAGATAACCCACAGGGAATTCCTTCACATGAAGAACGGCAATTTACTGCGGCCTCCGTGCCCAGGCTTGGGGGATGAAAAGTGCCGTGTGGGGCAGTGGAGGATGCTGTGTGGGGGCTCCCCGCCCTGCCTCTCAGCACCTTGATGGGCCTCATGCAGCCAGTCACTCCCCTCTCTAGGCCTCAGTTTCCGCATCTTTACAACAGCTGTCCCACCAGCCCCGAGGACTCTGAGTTCAAATGCTTCTGTCTTCCATTTATCTCATCTTTCTGCTCACAGGGAAGGAGGAAGAAGGAGAATGGAAATGGTGAGGAAAACCAGAATTTCCTAATCTGTGAAATGAGAGATTCCTGTAGCCAATTAGAGGCCCAGAGTCATAGGGTTGTTGTGAGGATGATGTATGAAAAGTCTTACCACAACGCCCAGCACACAGTAGGTGCCCAAACGTAGCAGCTAGTCTCACTGTCATGGGCCTGCTGACGAGGCGAGCCAGCTCCCAGCCACAGTGGAGGAGGCTGGCGGGGACGCTGAGGGGCGCAGGCTTCACACGGTCGCTGTTGGTGGAGTCGCACCTCAGCCCAGACCGGCCTCTGCCCGGGCTGGCTGCAGAATGGGCCTCTTCCCCTCCTCTGAGCCTGACCAGGGGCAGAGGGCATGGTCAGAAAAATAACACCAGGAAGAGAGAGGGGATTGGGAGCCCTGTGTGGAAAAATGACGAGGAGCCAGTCAAAGGTCAGGAAATCAATTTTTTTCTCCTTACAGATCTATAAGTTTAGAGGCTTGTAAAGGTCAACGTCGTCCTTTTAAAGTACCTCCAGGATTTACATCCTGAGTAACACTCGGTTTCCTCCATGGTAAACATGAAGATCCAATTAGTTTTCCCTATAACTCAAAGAGATCCGAGAAACAGGGACCTTTCCGGTGGGGAGTCAGTTTGGCTATAAAGTTTCTTGCTGCACTATTCTGAGGATGAACTTTAATCCATATCTTATCTCCTGTTTGAAAATGAACATCCCTTCTCTTCTTATCATCGTGTTTCTGCTTTCTTTTTCACTTTCCCCCCCTTTCCTTAGGAGCCTTGGCCATATTCCTTTTTGGCAATTAGAGTAAATTCTTCATACTTAGTTATTTGCTGCACTCAGTTACCTTAAGAATTTTTCTCCCTGACTTGACTCCAGAAGGCGTTTTAAGGTCCTGTCAAAGTAGAATGTTGCTGGAACCCAAGCCTTCTGGGCCCTGATTCTAGGTCTTTTACAGTGACGGGAAGTGGTGATCACTAGATATTTCTCTTTTTTATGGCATCCTTGACCAGGGATGAAATCACCGAGGCAGCCGTTCCATGAACCCTGTTTACAGAGGCTGCTTCCCAGTCTCTGGGTTTCTCCTCTTCCCTCTGGGTTTGCTAATCCACTCTGGTCTTTCCTGGGGGACTTTGTGGAGAGGGGGTAATTGCCAAGTACAAACACCCCCATTTCTCCTCATGCTGGGCTGTGGTGCTGGTGTGCTGTCACAAACAGGCTAGTCCTGGATTCCTGGGTAAGGGGACATGGTGTCCTTCACCACCTTTCATGGAGGGGAGAATCAGTAGCCCTTTAAGTGCCCCAGGCCCTTCTGAAAGGTAAAACTGAGCTCTGAGTAAGAGGTCCGTGTGTGAGCCAAGGAATTATGGCGCCTTCTTGGAAATCTGGAAGCATCTTATTTTGCTCTCTTTTGACCAAAACAAGAGGAGTGGGCTCTTCAACAACAAGACGGTGTCTTGCACAAGGATCATTTGGAAGATCTGGCAGGAGACACTGGTCCTCTCCAGCACACTCTCTAGTCAACTGGGGATTCCTGATGACCCTAATAACCAGCATCCACCGAGCATTTACTCTGAAGAGGCCCTGCCGGAGGCACTTTACATGCATCACCTCATCTAATCTCAGAGCCTCCCTACGAGACAGATACTGTCATCGTCTCCATTTTACATCCACAGAAACCAAGGCACAGACAGGCTAAGTAACCTGCCCAGGGCCCATGGGAGTAAGTGGGAGGGCAGATGTGCCGGTTTCACACATCATTTTTTCTCCAGTGAAGAAAAGGATGGATGGCCACACACTGCCTACTGCAGCTGAGATGTGGCGTATTGTGCCTCTTAAAAGGCTGCCATTTGGTCATCCTCTTTGCTTGTTGCCTGGCAGTCCAGATACGAAGGATATCATCAGAATGCATTCCGAAGTTGCAAAAAACAGAAAATCCAACTCAAACTGACTTGAATAAAGGCGATTTATGAGCTCATTTAACGGCAAGTCCAAAACTAGGGATCCAGTGCCTCGATGACGTTACACAGGCTTAGTTTCTTCCTGTCTTTCTGTTCTGCCTTCTGTGGCATCTGCTTCTTCCAAAGATGAACTGACTTCATGGTGGCAAAATGGCTGTAGTGATCTAGGCTTCATATGTGAGCAGCTGAGAAGGCGAGAGAGCACTTCTTTCCGGCATTCCAGCAGGAACCCAAAGACTCACCCTGGTTGGACAGTGTAAGTTGCAATAACCCTTGAATCAATCCTCACTCAAGGCCAGGGGAGTGGAATTTATTGATTGACTTAAGCCAACCAATGACCAATTTATTGATTGACTTAAGCCAACCAATAAGCCAACCAATGACCAACCCTGGAAATGGGGGCAGAATCTGCTTCCGCTGGCTACATGGGATACAAAGGGAGATGGGTGGCAAAATGAAAATCTGGGTCCAGCCAGGAAGGGGAGAGCATAGGTTGGTTACTGGGTAAATAATTCACATCTTTGAATTATTTAAAGATAAAACGTCTTTTATTAAAAGTGATAGAACGCCCAAGGCCTGAAATGTAGGCGATTTTAATCTCACTTAACAAGAAATGTGAAGGCAGGCCATTTGAGTTGCTGTAGTGGCTCAGTGATGTCCCCAGTGACTAGGACTTTTTCTACTTTGTCATATGCAGTGTTTCAGCAATGGTCACAAGCGGCTGCTAGAGCTCCAGGCATTACATTCTCAAATGTGACCCAGACAGGAAGGCAGCAGGAAAGACGGAAACAAAGGGGCTCTCTTCCCATGCATCTTATCTTTTACAAAGGTAGGAAAATCTTCCCCCAAATTCCCCAGCCATCTCTCTCTTCCATCCACTGGCCTGAACTGGATCATATGGCCATTGCTAGCTGCAGAGGAGGCTGGGAAAGTGAATACCTGGAATTTTCAATTTCTGTAGTGGGAAGCTGGCAAGGAAAAAGTGGATTCAGAACGGCCTTGGGTAGTCATCCAATAATGTCTTGTTTTGGTAATTTTGTGCTAACAAAGTGGAGGCCATGTGCTAAGATTTTGCTATTTTCCATTACAGAGGATATTACCGGGATCTGGCTTTAGGTATTTTTAGCAAAACTCAGACTCACGGGTAGTTAGCTTTCATCCATACTATCTTCAACTAGAAAGTTCAATGTAGCATTAGGTATTCAAGTGTTGACATCAATGAGAGGTTTATCAGAAGCAAATTTAGGCATCAGCCTATTTCACATTGTCAGCAGTAAATGAACACCTCACACCTAATTAAAAATCGGATGTCTAATGTAGGCTTATAAAAATTGGAAATTCCAATACAGACTGTTAATTAATCTGAAGTTTGTTTTTTCTAGATGGCAAAAATATTTCTCTACTAATTAATTGCCTAATCTTCAGGGCTATAAGCTCAGTCTCAAAGTACATTACAAATATCCTATCACTCAATAAATTGCAGCTAGTATCAGCAAAATATTTTTGGCTTATTTGAGGAGCAATGAGGCCAAGAAAGTGACTCAATAGATTAGAGAAACGGTAGAGTGAAGGATGCTGAGAACAATCTGATCACACACACATACATCCATTATGTTTTCAGTTTCGAACTATTCCAACTTTGGCCATTTTTTTTTCCTGCTGACTTCCTTTGAAAAATGACATGAGCAAATTTTTCACTGCAGTTGGAAGCAGACTCTGTTACAAAAAAGAGGCCAGTACCCAGGGAAACTGTGACAAATGAATCTGCTAGGAGAGAAGAAAAACTTAAAACATTCAGAGAGCTAAGGACCCAGGAGTAATTGCAGTTTGGCTGGGCAGGGCCAATGCACACTTACATTTAGCACTGACTCACAACCAACATTTCACGGTACTTTAGCATTTATGAGGCATTTTTACTTACACTGCCAATTGGCCCAGGCGCTAATAAATCTCCGCTAGAGCATATTTGGTGTGTACAATTATACTGGGATGTAATAGGTATTATTTTTGGCAGCCCAGCAGTTCATTTCCATCTTCCTTTTTCTGGCAGCTGACTCGGACCTGGCCAGTCATAGCACGCATTCACCTGAACCCATGGAGGTCCAATCAGGGTCTTCCCCAGGGATTTTGCTATATAGCCAACATGGCTACGCACCCGCCTCATCAGTACCCGGTACTGCACACCTGGAAGGTGAGACCAGTGCTGTAGAGGAGGACAATGGACAGGGAGAGAGCTTAGCAACACATTTGGGCCCAGAATCAGTTTTCGCCCAAAGCCAGACCCCTTGGGATGCCCTAGTTAGGTGAGCCAAAAAATTCCATTTCTGGCTTAGCTAGTTTGGGTTGAGTATCTGTCACTTGCATAAAGAGTCCTGATTGATACCACCATTTATATGAGCTACAATGCATCTTTGCAAGTTCAGCTTGAATTGAGCCTCTGTGGTGAAGTTTCCTTGATGACTCTCCCCTGCCCTCCTCTCTCCAGTAGCCACACCACTCACTGCCTGTGCCCAACAGTTGGCATGGTGTTGAGTGCCATCACAATATTCTCTGATTTTTTTTTCAAAAGTCTTTCCAGTTTCATTGTAGAGTCTTGTGTGAATGGATAATACAGTCCCCAATTAATAAACAGAAGTTCTAAAAGTTTTTTGGAAGTTGTTTGATTAGAACTTGAAATACATGTCTCCAGAGAAATAATATGAACAACGGTTAAATCCCCAGGCTAGCTCACCAAAACCTATTTCAGGAAAATGTATGTACAAGGGCAGAGAAGAATAGAGGAGCCATACAGAAAACTACTGCTTGGAAAAAAGTAAGTTGATAACAGAAAACAAGGAGGTAGAAACAGACTTTTCTAGACTATCTGGAGGAGCTTTAGAGTAGGTGTTGGTCTTCTTTCTTAAAAGTTAGTGTTGATTTTTACCAGACTTAAACATCCACATGGTTTAAAGAGTCAAATAGTTTTATGAGGTTTATCACAAAAAAATAGCAGCTTCCAAACTACTCTGCCTCCTCAATTTTCTGCTTCTTGGAGGCAACTGCTTTTAAATCTATTAGTTGTTTATTTTGGTATTTAACACATACTTCTAAGCCACTTCTTGATTTTCTTCTTCTAGGCATTCTCTATTGGTTTCCATTAAGACATGTAAGAATTTAGCTTTCACCCTCACTTCCCACCTGGGCACACACCCCTCACACCTTCATCTTCTTGATGCAATTCTATCATAATTTTGGTTAGATCAACATTTAGTGTTGTTAAAGAGAAAAACTACATGCCCAAAATGGCGTCACTTGTGTTAAAGCCCATGATACCAAACCTAGATTTAATCCCTAACCTAACTGGAGTTTCGACCTTCCCCAGAAATGCAATCTTAATCAACCAGTCTAGCATCTTCTGATCAGCACCAACACCAGTGAGGTAATCTGTCAGTGGGCCCTCTCCATCCCACAGAGGAAGAGACAATCTGTGTGATAAAACTCTGCCATTCTCTTCTCCCCAAAAGAAGATGTCCTAGCCTGAAACAATCCTTTCTTTTCTTTTGCTTATAGTTCCCTTGCCCACCCTCTTCCTATAAGAACCTTCCATTTTGCAACCCCTTGGAGTACCCTTCTAGTTGTTAGATGGGATGCTGCCTGATTCGTGAATCGCCTAACAAAGCCAATTAGATCTTCAAATTTACTGGGTTGAATTTTGTTTTGCCTTGGTCTTGGGTTGGATTTATTGCATCCTGAATCCAAACTTTCCTCTTTATTGCTTCATTTCCAAGTTTTGGGGGAGTACTTTTTTTTTTTTGTGAGCAAGACTGGTTCTGAGCTAACATCCATTGCCAATCCTCCTCTTTCTACTGAGGAAGATTAGCTCTGAGCTAACATCTGTGCCCATCTTCCTTTCTTTTGTACGTGGGATGCTGCCACAGCATGGCTGGATGAGAAACGCATAGGTCCAAGCCCGGGATCTGAACCTGCAAACCCCCGGCCACCGAAGCAGAGTGCATGAACTTAACCACCACGCCACTGGGTCAGCCCCTGGTGGCGTACTTTTTCTTCTAGTAGCTTTTTTTTCTTTCGGTAAACATAACATAAAATTTACCATTTTAACTATTTTTAAGTGTACAGTTCAGTGGTATTAAGTATATTCACATTATCATGCAACCATCACTACTATCCATTTCTAGAACTCTTTCATCATCCCAAACCTAAACTCTGTACCCATTGAACAACTTCTCATTCTCACGTCCCCACAGCCCCTGCTAACCAATGTTCTACTTTCTGTTTCTGGCTATTTGACCATATTAGGTACCTCATATAAGTGGAATCACACAATATTTGTCCTTAAGAAAGGGTGTAGGAGAGGTATACTTTTTGAGAACATGCATATCTAAAAATGTCTTTATTTACTTTCTCACTTACTGATAATTTGGCCAGATACATAATTCTGGGTTGGATGTATTTTTCCCTTTTAATTTTGAAGGCCTTGCTTCAGTATGATATATCGGTTAGGATCACGGATTCTGAAGCCAGACTGCCTGGTTCACATCTCAGCTCCACCATTTATTACCTGTGTTATTTGGGCAAGTTACTTTGCTCCTTTGTACCTCAGATTTCTCATCTGTAAAATGGAGATAATAATAGTCCCTATTTCATAGGGCTATTGTGAGGATGCATTGTAAAGCACTTAATATATTACAATACAGTTCAAATCTACCTTAAATGTTAGCTACTATTGCCTTCCAACTTCTAGAGTTGCTGTTGAAAAGTTTGAAGCTGTTTTGATTCTTGATCATTTCTAGGTCACTAATTTCTTTTTCTTTAGAAGTGGTTAAAATCTATTTGAAACCAATATTCTGAAATTTCACACTAATGTTCCTTCATGTAGGTTTATTTTCAACCATTGTTCTGGGCACTCAAGAGGTCCTTTCAATCAGGAAACTCATGTCCTTCAATTTGGGGAAATCCTGTTGATTAATTAATTAACTTATTTATTTAATGACAGCCTCCTCTCTATTTTTTTCTGTCCTCTCTGTCTGGAACTCCTATCATTTAGTTGATCAGGTCTGTCCTTTATTTTCATAAAAAATTTCATATATCTTCACCTCTATCTTTATCTCTTCGTCATTTTTATATTTAATGTTCAAGAGCTTGGCCTTGTTCTCATTTCATTTTTTTTTTTTTTTCTAAAACAGCCTGTTCTTGTTTCATGGGTGCAAATCTTTTTTTTCTCTCTCTGAGAATTTCAATGATAAAACACAGCTGGTTTTCTTCTACCTTATAGCCTTAGTTCTCTTGTTTGTTCTTACCATGTTTTTAACATTAGAATCTTTCTTCTAACATCTGGTGATTCTTGGTGTCTGCCACATGGGGCAGAAAAAAGCTGATTAGAGCTCTGTGTGTGTGGATGGGGTTTGTTAACTATGGACCTCATCACAGGATGATCTTATAGGACCCGATCAGGAGCCCCTCACGTCAGTATCTTTTCTCTGGCTGGCCAGATTCACCAGAGAAGAATCTTGCAATCTCCTCTCTGGAGGATGTGTCAGGCTTCCAGCCTGCTGGGGAAGAGGGCTTGGGCAGTATTTAAATTTTCATTTACTCTTCTTGTTTTTAATGCACTTACCGTCTCCAGAGAATAAACCTTCAGTGTTTTGCTGGGGTGGGGGACAGTCACCCAGCTGTAATGACTTGGAGAGGATATTTAACTGCTTCTTTAATAGACTTCCAACTAAAGCTGTTTTCTGCCCTGTTTCCCAGTTCTGTAGTACAAACTAGGATTCTTTTCAGTGTTCACTATTACCAGTTTAGGGATCTGCTTTCTTGGGTCTTCTGTCAGTTAACACGAGACTTTCTATTTTTTTTTAAATGAGAAGAGAGAAATTGTTTATGTTGCACTTTTCACTTGACTCATCAAGAGCATCTTTCCAGGTCAATAAATATTCTCTGAAATATGTTAACAGTTGTCTTGTATTCATTCATATAAATATACTATAATTTATTAACCAACTTTCTACTGCTGGACAAATTTGGGTTATTTCCAAGTTCTTTATATTATAAGCAACAGTGTTGAATATTTTTGTTGCAAAAATTCTGTTTATATGCTTAATTATTTCCTCAAATTCAATTCAGTGCTACTTCTGAAAGTACCACTTTTTTTTTTTTTTTTGTGAGGAGATCAGCCCTGAGCTAACATCCGCCAATCCTCCTCTTTTTTTTTTGCTGAGGAAGACGGCCCTGGGCTAACATCGGTGCCCATCTTCCTCCACTTTATATGGGACGCCGCCACAGCATGGCTTGCCAAGCAGTGCGTCGGTGCGCGCCCGGGATCCGAACCAGCGAACCCCGGGCCGCCGCAGCGGAGCGGAGCGCGCGCACTTAACCGCTTGCGCCACCGGGCCGGCCCCTGAAAATACCACTTTTGATAGCTCATTAATCCCATGAGATGCTTTGTGAAATAAAGCTTCTACAAACAAATGTATTTGGGATTGCTGAGATTCTGTGTGGGTCAGTAGTTACAAAAACTCCACAGATGCTTTTGTTGCGCAGCTCAGTTTGGAAACCACCATTACCACAGACTCAGCTTCTATTTTACCCAGGGACAGCTGTGCTGATTGAGGCCTGAGTGAAGCAGTAAAGAAAAATCGGCAGGTATCTTAGTTCATTGGGGCTGCTTTAACAGAACACCATAGACTGGGTGGCTTATAAATAACACAAATGTATTTCTCACAGTTCTGGAGGCTGGAAGTCCAAGATCAACGCATTGGAAGATTAGGTGTCTGGTGAGAGCTCACTTTCTGGTTCATAGACAGCCTGGGTTCTCACATGGATGGAGGGTAAAGAAGCTTTCTGGGGCCTCTTTTACAAGGGTACTAATCCCCTTGGGTTCTGCCTTCATGACCTTCATGACCCAAAGGCCCCACTTCTAAATACCATCAAATTGGGGATTAGATCTCAAATATGAATTTGGGGGGACAGTCAATCTACAGCAGCAGGGCAGGGATACGTGTGGCTCAGAACCACAAACTGCCCAACAGTAGAAGGCACACAGCATAATCCACCTGCTTATCATCATGATGTACTCAGAGCTCTATACAGTGAGAAGTAACATTTTCAGCATAATTTTTTCAAAGTCATGAAATAAGGCACAGTTTATTTGGAAGCCAAACTTCATAGTCTACACTTAAAAAAAAAAAAAGAGTGTTTTATACTGTTGAGAGTTTTGAGGGAGTGCTCCAGATGGAAAGACAAGCACCATTTCAGCAACGTCAAATAAAGGGCCAAGTAATTCTAGTAATTCTCAAACTATAGTGAGCAGAAATCTCACAAGGTAAGCTGTTAAGATGCAGATTTCTGGGGCTCATCCTTTTTTTTTTTTTTTTATAATTTTATTTATTTATTTTTTCCCCCAAAGACCCAGTAGATAGTTGTATGTCATAGCTGCACATCCTTCTAGTTGCTGTATGTGGGACGTGGCCTCAGCATGGCGGGAGAAGCGGTGCGTCCGTGTGCGCCCGGGATCCGAACCCAGGCCCCCAGCAGCGGAGCGCGCGCACTTAACCACTAAGCCACAGGGCTGGGCCCGCCGCCCCCCGGGCCTCATCCTCTTAATCTAACTCATCAGCTATAGTGTAGGCCCTAAATCCTGAACCTGTAACAAGGATCCTCCAAGAATCTGATGTAGGTGGTCCATGGATCACATCTGAGAAACTGGCTTAGGCAGTGTTTTGCCAGAAATTACCAGGGGTGCTTGAATCTGGAAACTTGTCTGGAATTCCCTCATTACCTGTCCCAGGATCTTGGGGTTAGGGCTGAGAACACTTTTTCTCACCAAACCAGGCTCCAAGCCCAGAAGGTGTGCGGGGGCGACCCACTCTGGAGGGCTTTTACAGCCCAGAGCGTCAGGCGAAGGTTTGGGACGGCGGGCTTTCTAACCTTCGGTCTGGTCGGCTGTGTCGGGGTTCCTTAAAATTCATGCAGCCCCTCAGAGAGCGAGGCCGCCGGCCGGGACGGCGATCCAAAGCCGCGTAGAAACAGTAACTAGAGAAGGAACAGCCGGCTTGCTGTTTGGTCCAAGGAGCAGGAAGTGGCCGCTCAAAATCTGGAAGCACCTTTTCTGGGGCGCCTGTTCCTCTGGGCACCTGAACCTTCTGAGCCCGAACAACGCCCCGTCGTCTGAGGCCGTCCTACTCGGGTAACGCCGGCGTCTGATGAGCCCGACGCGGACGGGCAGCCGGCCCTCAGCCGGGGCCGCGGGGGCGCTCTCAGCGCTCGCGGAGCTCCGAGGGCGCGTCCCGCTGCAGGCTCTGCTCCCTCGGGCCGCGGCGTCCTCGGGTCAAAGGTCGCGGGCAGCCGCGCACCGGGACCCGCGTCCCGGAGCTCAGAGTCTCCTGACGCCTGGTCGTCGCCGCCTGCCCCGAGCCGGAGCCAGAGCACCGCCGCCGAGGTGAGGCCGCGCGGGGAGCCGAGGGTCGGGGTCAGGTCTGCGCCCGCCCCGTCGGGAGAGCAAGTCGGGGTTCCCGGCTTCCGCTCGGCTCCTCGACGTGCGCCCGGGAGCGGAGCTGCGGGCGCGATCCTGCGGGGCGGCGGTGTGCCCTCGAGACCGCGGTGTCCCCTCACGGTGGCGGTGTCCCCTCACGGCGGTGATGTCCCCCTCGTGGCCACGGTGTCCCCCTCACGGCGGCAATGTTCCCTCACGGCGGTGGTGTCCCCTCAGGGAGGCAGTGTCCCCCTCACGGCGGCAGAGTCCCCTCAGGGAGATGGTGCCCCTCAGGGAGATGGTGTCCCCTCAGGGAGACGGTGTCCCCCTCACGGCAGCGGTGTCCCCCTCACGGAGGCGATGTCCCCTCACAGCAGCGATGTCCCCCTCACGGAGGTGGTGTCCTCTCACGGAGGTGATGTCCCCTCATGGAGGCAGTGTCCCCTCAGCGAGATGGTGTCCCCTCAAGGAGGCGGTGTCCCCTCACGGTGACGGTGTCCCCCTCAGGGAGGCGGTGTCTCCCTCAGGGAGACGGTGTCCCCCTCACGGCAGCAATGTCCCCCTCACGGCGGCTGTGTCCCCTCAGGGAGACGGTGTCCCCCTCACGGCAGCGGTGTCCCCCTCACGGCTGCGGTGTCCCCTCACGGAGGCGATGCCCCCTCAGCAGCGATGTCCCCCTCACGGAGGCGGTGTCCCCTCATGGAGGCAGTGTCCCCTCAGCGAGATGGTGTCCCCTCAAGGAGGCGGTGTCCCCTCACGGCGACGGTGTCCCCCTCAGGGAAGCGGTGTCCCCTCACGGTGGCGGTGTCCTCGCCCCGGCCCCTGTGAGGACGAGCCCGGCCGCACCCCGGCCGGGACCTGGGGATCCCCCGAAGGGCGCTTCGGGCCGAATGCCCCGCCGGCTGGCCCTGATGGTGAGGAGCTCTGGGAGAAACGCGTCCCTCGGGAGAAGGAAGGTGCCGGGGCTCGTCTGTGAGCACACGCACCCCGAGCCCGGGGTTGTAAGGCCTCCTGCACTCTCCAGCTTTAATTGTAGCCTGGAGAGGATGTAGGTGTTGATGAGGTGGGAAAGGGGGTACAAACAGAGTGACAAACATGTTTATTAACACTGAGGACAGGGAAATTGCACAGTTGTGCACAATGTGTCTTTTTGGCCCAGTTTTAATAACAAAAAAGGGATATGGAAAAACAACAGCCGCCCCTTCCTGTACTCCCACCGCCTTAATCCAGGTGCACACGTATTTTCTACATAGTTGCAATTAGAGGTGCGTGCCTTCTTATTTCAGATTCTGGAACAAGGGAGCTAAATCACACCCCAACAGAACGGAAGTCTTCATTAGTTCTGAGACAAAGGTCTCCCAGTACATGAGCTGGAAGTTAAAGATCGGATCATGCTTCCAACCTATGTTATAAAAGTTTAAAGGATAAAGGACATGAAACACTTTTTAGAAAGACCCTTGGGAGACATATAAATATAAATATATATTCACACACATTCTTTCTGCATCTTCGTTTAAAGCCAAGGACAAATTTCTTTCCAACATAGCACTTTGACCTTTACACATCTTTACAACCCAATTCTACCTTTACTAGACTTTTGAGAACATTAATTTTTCAGCAACATTTCCTAACCCCTAATCAGCATAAAATCAGAGCCTCAGGGTCTTGTACTTCTGTTCCCTCTGCCAGAATGCTTTGCCTTTTTCTTTGCTTTGCTAGCTCCTCCTTAGTCCGATTTTAGCTCAAATATCCATTTCCCTGCCTACCCTCATGCAACAATGGTATTTTATTTTCTTCAAAGCACTAACCACCATCTGAAATTATTAATTTAATTATTGCCTGCCCCCACCTCCATCATATAAGGGACCTCCTAGAACCATATCCCCCACTCCCAGCATATGTATTTAGTAAATACTAAAAAAAAGTTTGTGGTGTAGAGCACAGCCTTGGGAGCACTCGCCAAGTGAATGGGACTCTCAAGGAAACATCTTTAGTCTCCTGTCTCCCACTCTTGCCTTTTCCCGTGGGTGGCCTGGGTGCAGCTGCTGTCTGACTTGCTGGCCCTTCTTAGGGCCCCACCCACAGTGACCCAAGCCAGCCACAGAAGTAGGCCCTGGAGGCAGGGGGTCTGGATTTTGGACTAGAAAGCAACTGGGATCTCCCCCCAGAGGCGTGGGACTGCTGGCCGTTCAACCCCCCTGACCCTTTAGCACTTCCCAGTGCTTGGCTGCTTGCGTGAGGTTCTGAGGTTCCTGGTGGGAGCTGCTCTGTTATTGTTGGACTACAGGCACAGGGAATAATTAGGGGAGTGACATGAGCTAAAGTCGAGGCCTTTCCTTGTGGGCTGGGCCACGAGGCTGCGACTGGCCTGCTGCTGGCAAAGGCCGTGGATTCCTGCGGAGTCCTACGTGGTTCGTTTCTCGGAGGAAGCCTTGATGAGGAAGAGGCTGGGAGTGGGGGCAGAAAAGGTTGGAATTTCCTGTGGTTCCTTGGGATTGATTGTTGCTGAGAACCACCCTGGGCAATGCCGAGGTGGAGTGTCTGGGCCTGCTTGCCTTTCCTCAAGGCCACACAGGGTCTTATGGGCTGCCCTGGCCAGGGCCTGCATGTTGCGTGGGTGGAGTTGGAGATAGCAGCAGTGGGAGGAACCCAATGTTCTGGAACTACCAGTTGCCAGCAAGGAAGAAGCTTTTCCTTAAGCTCTGCAGTGCCCAGCATGATGCCTGGCACATGATGAGTGTTTAATAAATGTTCATTCAAGTATGAAGTATGAGACTGTCCTTCAAACTGTGTTTTAAGCCTGGATGTGTTGCTAAACACTGCCTGGGTTCAAATCCTGATGGCTCCACTTAGAAACTGTGTCTGTTAGCATGCTACTGCACCTTCCTGTGCCCCACAGTCCTCATCTGTAAGATGCAGACACTAATGTTATCCACTTCATGGGGTTGCTATGAGCGTTAGATGTAGTAAATTTTGGAAAGCAGTTAGAACAGAGCCCGGCATATAGTAATAGGGTAGGTGTGGAAAAAAAAATTAGAAATATAATATAGAAACTGTAACAGTGACCTCCTGAGGGAGAGAAGGGAATGGGCTCAAGAAGGGGCACACTGGGGATTGCAAAAGTCATCCTCGTTTTCTGTTTCTTAAACTGGGTGGGTATATTGCTGTTCTTTATACTTTACACATATCTTATAAATGTTTTAGTAACTGTTCAATATATGATAAAACATTAAAACTTCACACTCTGATGTGTCCCATACTGCACTGTAACACACCGAAGAGCATTGAGGCATTGATTTGTGTGAACTAACTTGTTCTTGTACAACCTGATGAGGGAAGAACTATTATCATTTCCAGTTTATAGATGTGGAAACTGAGGCTGAATAACTTGCGTAAGGTCTGCACTGTTAAATAGGGAAAGCCAGGATTTAAATCAGAGTCTGTGTTCCTAATGGCTATATGGCTTGCTTATGTGTCTGTGATATAGCAGGTTGTATCTGAGCTTTAAAGAAAGTGAAGTTTATTACCCTGCCAATGCCCACTCACATAAAGTTGCACATGACTAATCTGTGTGAATAAGGATTTTCTCAGTCATGTGAAACCAAGTCAAAATACAGAAATAAGCTGGATACAGAAATGGCTGACTGCAAATGGCCACTCCTAATCCTCTACTTCAAATTTTATATTCATTGAAATAGCCTGCTATTCTCAGTAGTTCACTTAATAATAAGAAATGCTATACGTTTTAATTAAAAATAAATGCATATAAAATGAGATGTCACTTATATGTTTTACTCTGTATATAAAAATATATAAAATCTTTCTATAAAATATATTGAGATTCCATCTAAGATTTCATTAGACAAAAGGTCCAGGATATAAGAAAGAGAAAAAAAAGAAAATTGACTGCCACGGCTTAGGAATTTGATGGTGTGTGAAACAAGGCTAGATGTTATTCAACAGACATTTACTACATGCTTTTTATATATAAAGCATTGTGTTAGGCACTTAGGGAAAAAACAGAGATGAACAGGATATTCATAGCTGTTTGATATTCAAAGCTGTTTGTAGTCCTTCAATATGTAGCACAGTAATATCTATTGACTGTCTTGAAACTTATGACACTAATCAAAGCTGATTATATCATGAACTGCGAGATTCCTAGAATTGAAGTGTTTGGGAGAATTCAAAGAAAACATCAGTGATTTCACAAAAACTCAGCATTTGAGCTGGACTTCAAAGTTGGATCAAGACAAGGGGAAAAGGAAGGGGTTCAAATGTGATTGATGATGAGTGAATGAAGGGTGACAGGAAAGCTTGAGGCCTATTTGAGGAATGGAAAATCGCTAAGTTGACTAGAGCGTTAGGTTCCCTGCGGTGGGAGATGGGGCTGGAGTTGTTACTGAGCAAGGGCTTACTGCCTGAAGCGCACAGAAGCCACTACTACAGCACTGGCTTTTCAGAGAAGAAAGAGCTTTATTGCACGCCCAGCCAGCAAGAAGACAGGAGGCAAAGTTCAAATCTGTCTCCCTGAGCTGAAGTAGGACAGACTTTTAAGGAGTTGGGAGTGGGAGAGGTTATGCAAAGTACTAGCTTGGCAGAAATCTTATTGGAGGGTGGATGGGCGTGTAACAGTCTTATAGGTCAGTGTGCTACAAATCAAGGGACTCCTTGCTTCTTATTAGGTTCCATGTTCCCCTTTCTCTTCATATTGAGTTCCATAGTTAGGGAAGTTTTGGTTATTAGGTGGCTTGAGGTCATCTGAGGACAAGGTTTCCATCTTCTGAGCATGCTTTAGCTACATGACTTTGCAGTTTTTTTGCTGGTTGCCCCTGCAAAACAACTTTGACATTTCATTATTGATACAATGGGATATAGTAGGTTACAATAGGGCCAGTAGGAATTGGCCCATGATAGTAACAGAGTGAGAACTGCAGAGAATCTTAGATGCCAGACTAAGGGATCTGGCCTTCTTTATCCAGTGGGGGGGGGGGGGGCTGAAGGTTTCTAGGCATAGTTCTGACATGCTCAGCACTGGGATCTAGAAGCATTCTTCTGATGGTGGTTGTTAAGAGGGAAGAAAACAGATATAGAGACCAGTGAGGAGGCTATTGGAATGGTTGAGGGAGATGGTCATAAGGACTTAGACTAGCATAATGGCAAGGAAGACAGAAAAAAAGAGGTTGATAGAGGAGATACGACTGGAGCCGAATTTATAGTTTAATGACTAGTGGTGTTGACAAAAGGAGAAATAAAAAAAGACTCTAAAGATTGGAGATTGGATGCCACTCTCAAAATAGAGAAGTTGAGGGGAGGAGCTAGGCGTATTAAAAGAGTGATCAATGGGTGAGGATCTGAGAAAGTTGGAATTCAAATTTCTGCTCTAGGACTCAGGACTTCCCTGAGCCTTTAGAGAGAATGTATCATACAGCATTTCTCAAGCTGACCACAGAAACCCCCTTTCTTCCTCCCCAAACATTTTTCAGAACACAGTTTGGAAATGTATGAACAGACCAGGCCCTAAGTAAGGAGCAAGCTTAGGGCTTTGGACCTTTAACAACGTCAGTCGTGAGTTGAAGCAAGGAAGCATCTCATAGGAAGCCTTGCGCCCAGGACACTGGGTTCTGGAACCCGGGTCAGTTTGCATTTGCCCATCCCTTCAAGCTGCTGTTCGGGGTCCTGTTTCATCATGCCTCGGATTTATAGCCTAGGGAAAGTGCAATATCAACTTTGGAAGGAAGATGAATGAGACTTTCATCTTGTGGCTGAAGGGCTGGAAATTTTGAATTTTCATGGAAATGCTTCACTCTTCCTTCTGAAGCCTGGAGGAGGTAGACTGGTGGTCTGCTTCTCTCTTGTTTAGACTTTGTTTCCTTAGAACAGGGTCCTTGGGTTTTGAAACATCATGTATGTATTTAACTCTAGATCATCCAAACTGACTCATTTTTAGGTCTGCTGCAAGCTCTCCAAGTGACATTTAAGGACGTGATTCCAGTTAAAGCAAAGGCTCCCCTCACCAGAAAGTCAACTGTGATTTTTAAAAATTAATTTTATATATAACATAAAATTTACAGTTTTAACAATTTTTGAGGGTACAGTTTGGTGGCATTAAGTACATTCATGTTGTTATACAACCATCACCACCATCCATCTCCAGAACGTTTTCATCTTTCTAAAGTGAAACTCCATACCCACTAAATGTAACTCTCCATTCTCTACTCC
Source organism: Diceros bicornis minor (assembly GCF_020826845.1). Classification (NCBI taxonomy): domain Eukaryota; kingdom Metazoa; phylum Chordata; class Mammalia; order Perissodactyla; family Rhinocerotidae; genus Diceros; species Diceros bicornis. The sequence goes on along the minus strand of NC_080746.1, from coordinate 87,613,667 downwards.
CCCCCAGCCCCTGGCAACCACCATTCTACTTTCTCTTTATGAATTTGACCACTCTAGGGACTTCATATAAGGAGAATCATACAGTATTTGTCCTTTTGTGCCTGGCTTATTTCACTCAGCATAATGTCTTCAAGGTTCATCTATGTTGTAGCACGTGTCAGAATATCCTTCCTTTTTAAGGCCAAATAATATTCCATCGTATGGATGGGCCACATTTGCTTATCCATTTATCTGTCCGTGGACACTTGGGTTGTTTCCACATCCCTGTGATCTTGATTAAGTTCTTTAAGTAGTCCCTGTGTGGAACTTCCTTCCACATAAGTTGGAGATGCCTTTGGGTTTGTTTTAATTGCGTTTGAGTTGCTAACAGAAAATCGCAAACCATCTCCCTAAATCAAGATGTAACATTGGGTTCATCAAACTTTAGAGAAAAAATGCTTCTTAATCCCAATTTCAAGTGGATCTCGATTGCAGGAGTTCTGTACTTGACTGGGGGCCTTGGTGCCAGGGGCTGAGCGGTGTTTCCTGGCGGGAGAAATTCCTTTTGATTTGAGAAGGGACCGGGACTTGCTCAGCAGTTAGCAGCTCAGTGCTGGGCTGCTGGGCTTTCCTAGGTCATTGCAAGGCCTCAGTATTTGGGTTGAGGGGCGGAAATGTTAGTAGGGTGCTTGGAGATCCAGGCTCACACTCCCCGGAGAAGCATTTGGATGTTTCCCAGGAGCATACTGCTTTGGAGGCTGTTGTTGGTTCTTAGGTTTGAGTTGGAGAGAAGAAAAGAGATCTTGGGTGGAATGGGGGGACATAGAAACCACCACATCCAGAGCTCAGCCCAGCTTCCCACACCATTCTCTTCCCTTCCCGCAAGACTTTGTTCAGAGGAAGAAAATAGTTTTGACTGAGCTGTTAGGTTGGAATAATTTCAAGGCTAGTTTAATGATTTTTTTTTCCCTTTGCCAGCCTCACAGAAAACCAGCTTTGTTATCTGACTTTACTGGTTCCCAAATTGTGCATCGGTGGCGCCTTGGGGCACTGCAGTAAACTCACGGGGTGCTGAGAGAGTTTTTGAATTTTGAAGGAAACAGAGCTATACTCGACGTTTGTGGTATGCCCAAGGACTACCAGCCAGAGGAGTTCCTAGTTTCAGCATTAGACTGTGCTGCACTCCTTCCAATGATGTCCTGTCTTTGCAAAGCTGGGTTTTTGGTCGTTGCTGTAATAAACATTGAGTACCTGACGAAGATCCGTGGAGAAGGAAGTGAGGGTAGCAGAGTCCAAACTGATTCCAAGGTTTGAGGAGTTGTACAGTGCCCAGCAGGTGTGCCCAGTCCATTAGTAAGTAATTGTGATCGTTGAAGAATGAAAGTAAAAAATATATTTTTTCAGTTTGTATATTATTCTTTCAAATGAGCACTAAATTGTTAGGACATAAATACTTAGGAAGCTGTTTGGACTTCACTACTTAACAAATGGAACTGTTAGGTATTTCTTTCATCCCAGGGGTGCCATAAAAATTACTGAGACACTGAGAGCACCGTGTACCAAGAGACTTTGGGAATCTTTGCTGTAATCTATCAGAAAATTCCCAACGTTGTGTATTTACTTTTAAATACATCAAATATCGGGTTGGAGATGAGATGACAAGAGAAATAAACACTTTGCTTTGAGATTTTCTAAAGTAAATAGCTTTATTTTTCTGGTTAGAAAATTAATGTGTATTGGTTATAAAAAAAAATCCAGAAATGTACAAAATAGAAAATAAAAACCTCTGTAGTCCCACCCTCTACTCCCCCAGAGATAACAGCTGCTAACATTTGGTGGATATTCTTCCAGATTTTTATTTTTCCTGTGTATATTTAAGGATAGATATTATACAAAAATCAGATAGTATAAATTATATTTTGCTTATTCCTTTTTAAAATTCATTATATCGCAGCTGTCTTTCCATGTCAACATGAATAGACTTGTAATCATACATAATGCATATATATTTAAAAAGATTTACAATACACTTTAAGGGAGAAAAGTCAATTTAAGACCTTGTTACTAACTGTAGCATGATTCCACCGTTAGAGTAGCTCAACCATGCCCCCTTGTGGCCTGATGCAATATTTAAGATTTTTCTTCAAGTATTTGTGTGTAAGGCCTTGTATTCTGACATGGAGGATATGAAGGTGAATGAAATCGGATCTTTTTTAGGCGCTCACAGTCTATAAGAGGAGATGAAATTTATAATTAAATAACCATGAACAGAAATTAAAAATAGTCAGGTTTATCGTACGAGGAAGGGGTCAGTCCATCTGTGAAGATTAAGGACTTCACGGCACTCCACGGCAGCACAACAATGATAACAGATAACATTTAATGAGAGCTTATGAATCAGAGCTGCTCTTTGCACTTTTTATAGAAAAAGTGGAATTTCTCTCCTCTAGGCCTTCACACGTGGGTAGGGTTTTGACTTGGAGCAGTGATGGGAGGTGGAATGAAGGCAGGGGACAGTAGTCCAGGGTGGGAACGGCAAGAGTGAAAGCCGAGGAGTCTGCACAGAGAGACTCAGGCGGTGCAGGTTGCTTCGAGTGATGTGGGAAGTGACATCAGAAAGAGCTGAGTGCCTTAAACCCCAGGCTGAGAAATGTGGCCTTAATTCTGTTGATGGGCAGTGGGAACCAGTGATGCAAGTTTTTTGATCAGGGGAGTAATTTTGTCAGAGCTGCACTTCTGGAAGATCAACTTGTCAGCAGTGTGCAAGATGAGACACTTGGGGTGGCGGGACCAGTTAAGAGGCTACTGCAATCGTCCAGGCAAGATATAATGCCTCTCTGAAGGGGTGCAGCACAAAATGGAGAGGAGGGAATGACTCTCAGCTTGGTTGGGAAGCCAGCAATGACAGGATCTCTTTCTTGAGTTTCTCATTTTTATGATTAACATAAAGGCACAGTAACATTTGGTGAACTTTGAATGGAGGTCTTCACACTCAGTGGGCTTATTCTGTGTGAACTAAATAGATTGATTCGCCAGTGTTCACATGTTGATTTCCTCCCTCTCCTCCAAGAAACTAGTTATTTTAGGCATACCAGCTAGTCCACATTATTCAGCCTCTCATCTGGTGGTTTGACAGAGCCCAGGTTCTCTGGTAGGGCATGCTATTCCTAGCCATTCTCTAAATTTGTGTTGGTGGCATGGTATTTGGAGAAGGGTATTACAATATGTTTCTTTTTCCAATGAATATAAAACCAGAGGGAATTTGCCGAACCTGAGCAAAAAGGATTTGGATTCGACCCGAGGAGCTGATTCTAAGGATGGGAGATAAGTGGAATTGAGTGATCGGGGGCTGCAGCACACTGTTTTGTCGTCATTTAAAAAGATGAGACAGTTAATTGAGATGATTGGAGTTTAGTTTCTTTTCAAAAATAATCAATTTTTAAATTTTATTTATAAATGCTTATAAAAGAAATCCTGCCTTTAATATTGTAAGCACCTAGGCCAGTGATTCTCAAAGCAAGTCACCAGTTCATTGGTGAGCCATCAGGATCTTCTGGATGGGCTCAAGCCTGTCCCATAAATGTGTAGGGTGTTATCTCATAATGAAAAGTAAAGTACGTAAGCTCACATTTATCTCAAGTAAAGCCAATAAGAAATGATTCAGATATCTGCCTCCCAGGTCTTCGTTATCACTGGCTTTCCCATGCCTGTGTGGGCATGTCCCTACACAGTTGGAGGGTCACTGATGTGGAGAGAAGTGATTATATTGATTGCTGTTCGTGCATTTCCCCAGTAACTAGAGAACTTCTCTGTGCTTCATGGGTCCTCTTAAATGTTGTTCCTTTAGAAACTATTTTGAGTTATCACATTTTAAAGATAAATAAGTTGAATGGGAAAAGTTACGTCAGGTGTTTCTAGAGCATCCAGGACCTGGAATTAAAAAGATTCACATGGCTTTTTTTCTCTGAATGTTAAAGAACATGCTTTTGCTCATGGGCAAGGAGGTGTGACTGAATATAATACATAACATAATATAATGCGGTTCTTGAATTTGTGGATCACTAATTAACATGCTTGAGCTATTTCAAACTTTGCTGGAGTCATAATTCAAAACTGATTTGTCGTCAGTACGAATACAACAATATCATGTTTCAAACCCCATCAGATTATAGTTAGGTACTTTATCACTTTTTAACCACTTAAATTATATCCCTGTTAATAGGATCTATGTTTTAACGTCAACAGGCAGATTGGTGGATTGCATGGTTCATGTTTAGTTGAGTTTTTATGGCTAATTGGGCACATATGTACTAAACTAACCCCTCTATTTAGAAGTGAAGGATTTTAATAAAAATGAGCATATTTTTATTACAGACAGCTTAGTTGCATCTGCTTAAGTAGTTTTTTAAACATGAACCATTTTTCAGTACAACTCTGTCTTAATGTGTTTACTGTATTTTTTAAATGTAGATTTCTTTCACTAGCTTAATGGAAATGCACAGAAATCATAGCCTTTTGATTAAAGCCAGTATGTTTCAGTGCCAGACATTCTGAAGGATTCTAGTGAACCAAAAAAGAACACATTTCTGCACTGGAAGGTTGCATATGGGACTGTTCAGAAGCCTGACAGAAAGCCTGATGGAGGGATTTGAAACAGGAAAAAGATTAATAAAAAGAACATCAGCGTAGTTTTCAGAATAGATTAAATAATATGTGTAGTGAAATAATTTTCTACACCAAGGGATGGTTTGGTTGAAAAATTGGGACTCTTGTGTAGTCTTAATACTATAAAGTTTAAATCTAACTTAAATCTGTTTGAACTAAAAAAGAGAGCCCATGATAGCTCTGTTTTTCAGACCTAAAATTGGTACAAGTGACTATATTTTCAGAACTAGTTCAAGTGATCTGACAAGCAAAATTTGGAAGACAAGGGAATAGAATATTTGAAATTGAGATGATCCTTGAAAATCTGGGATGTACAGTCATTGTAATGGCAGCTGTTGGGAAATCACGGGATACCTTTGGTTAAAGTTTGGTCAAACAGAAAGAGCCTGGGACCAGAAGTCAGATGACTTAAGTTTTAATCCATGTCCTGCGCTTACCTAGCTATGGGACTAGACAAGTCACTGAACATAGCCATGTTTCTGTTTTCTCAGTTGTAAAACAGTGATTATATCTACAATTGTGAGGATCCTAAAGAACTATTGTGTATAAAGACTTCTTGAAAAGTAATGCTAAAGCGTTATACAAAGGGAATGATTTCTGTGGTTTTGAATAACCCTGGCCAGACAGCAAGTGAGCTGTATTTGCCATGGCCTTGCTCGAGTGCCCATACTCGCCTGGTGTGAGGAGAGCTCTGTAGACAGTGCTGAATGAATGCTTGCCTGAGTGAGTGAGTGAGTGAACAGTTCTCTTTGCTCTAGTTTTATTTTCTCCCTCAGAGACTTGGGCCAAAAAAAATAAAACTGAATGTGTGGCGTGGGATTCTTCAGAGTTTTGCACAGGTGCGCTGTGCTGGTGCCCATCCAGGTCTGAGCCGTGTGTGGAAGCACAAGTGTAGTCTGGTGCACGTCCTAGCACTACACGTGCACAGGATGTTGGGTGGGATTTTTTTCTATGATACTGGATTTGGCAATTAGAGCCTCGTTGCAAATGCAACATTTTAAAGAAAGCCATTGTCAGTTGTGGCTCCTTCCCCTTCCCTTCTCCATCCTGTCTCCGCCCACTGTGGGGTACCTACTTGGTCCCCCCACCTCTAGTCATTGGCCCAGCCTCCTCTCATCCTGCAGGCCTCTTGTGGAGGTGATGGGGGGAGGGAGAGAGTCTCTTGGCTGTGGCTTTTTGGAGGAACGGTGTTCGTGATTTTCTTCCCTTTCCATGAGGGAGGGATGGAGGCCGGAGTGGTGGGGCGTAATTCCTTCAACAAATTAAATGAGGGGAGAAATTTCTTCTTGCTTGCAAGAAAGGAAAGCTGGCTTTAGGTTCGCCAGTTGGACATCTGCTTGGGCAGCAGGCTTGCAGATCTGTCCCCTGGCCTGTTGGGCAGAGAAGAGGCCTGGAGAGGGACGGCAGGATGCCGAGAGGGGCTGGCTGTGGGGCGGCCTGCACCTGCACTGGTTGATGGTAAGGATGCTGAGCTTTTGTGGTCAGGTGCACACTGCTGTGCAGGGCTGTTGGGTTTGACTCTGTTGCTGGTTTCCCACCCAAGAAGGCGGCTGCTGGTTGAGGAGGCATACAGGTGTCAGCCTGCCCTGCAGAAGAGGGAGGTGATGAGATTTAAATTGAGTCACACTGACATTTAAACTGAACTCGCTTGCACTAAGGGACAGTGACCTAGAGGTGATGGAACTTGCCCGAGATCTACTACGCCAATGGGGAAGGGAAATCTGACAGCACAGTGGAAAGCAGTGATTAGAAGACGGAAAACAAGGCAAAACCCAAGCTGTGTCGTGTGTGTGTGGCACTGAGTGGAGACTCTCCCGTAAGTGATTATGCTAATTAGAAACCGTACTCCTGTGTTGACTCCACTTACTTATCATAGAATCCAGACGGAGCAGAAAGGACCTTAGATCGTTCCTTCTAAGCTTGTAGATTTCAAACGCTGTTCCAGGAAGTTGGAGGTGGGGTGGCAGCCCACAGAGGTTGTTCAGGAGCCCCTGGGGGAGGGATAATGATGGGGTTTAGGTGTGGGTTGGAGGAGGAGAGAGATGCTGAGAAGGTGGGACTTCTGGTCTCTCCCACTTTGGCTACAAAGTTCCCTTTTTTCTGCTTTATATATCAGGCTTCATTGCCAGATTACTTTTGTCCAAAGGGTTCCCCAGTTAGAAAAAAGAAAAGACTTCCTTATAATCCACCCCACTTGTTTCTGAGATAAATAAACAGAAGTTCAGCCTGGGAAGGTGACAAGCTACAGGCCGCAGAGCCTGGAGTGGCAGAGTCAGGACACAAGTCATTGGTTCCACACCCTGACCCAAACCGCAGGGTGGAGGTAGCCTCCTGAATTCAAGGTGCATTTATTAAGCAGCTATTAGATAGAGTCATGCAATAGGTTTTTTTTTTTCTTTCTTCTTTTTCCTAAAAGATTAATGCAGTTACTGCATCCATTTGGTGCCTTTACTGCCGGAAAAATAACAGCCAGCAGGGGCTTTCTTGGGTTACCTCAGGAAGAGATCTCTGCAAGTCAAACACTATTAACTTTAATGAAGCAGCTTTGATGGTGGGGAAGGGACAGCTGACACCACATTTCCCTAACAATAAACCACACTGACAGATGAAAACAAACAGGCTCCAGATAACACAGCATTTCGGAGAACAAGGCCAATAACGAACACAGAGGGATGTGAGCCGGGCTTTCCTCTAAAGCCATGTCCCTCCATCTGTTGTGGAAACTTCTAAAAGGCAGGGCAGGACGATCTAATCTGGCTTTTACAGAAACCACTGCCTGGGTTATTGTAAGGATGGCCCTGGGAAGAGATTTTAAATGAACCGAGTACTACCCAGGGCTCTTTCTGAAGACCCTCTTTGCTCTGCTTATCCATGAGATCTGAGCGCTGATGGTTTGTTTATCAGTTCTAACAGCCTGGTAACACACTCCTCCGCCTTCCCGACCAGGGGGTGGCCTAACCTGGGGACGTCCTCTCCATGGGGTGTGCTGGCAGCCTCCAGAAACGAGCCCGTTACACGTGGAGCTGCCACGGCTTACTCCATCGTGGCTAGTCCTGGCAGAGAACTTGCCCTAAAACAGCCACTGCCACCAGTCAGGATTACACTAGGTTTGGTGCTCATGCTTGTTGGAGGAGCAAAGAGAAAAATGGTATGTAATGTGGTGCTCTAATATGATTTGGTCATTAGTCTTTAAACTGAGATTTCGGTTAGACTGATGAGTGACAAATATTAGTTAAAAAAGTTTATTTCAGCTCCGTCTCCAGACTGTGTCACTTATGAAACACCCTATATTATGTCCTTTCATTGGGGGCTGCTTTTGTGTGTGCAGTGGGGAAGGGATCATTATAATTGTACTTTTGAATCTTGTAGTGCTTTTCTACATGGTTTTCTCATTTGATCTTCACAACCTCCCCACTGAAGTAGATTTTCTATAGGCCCACAGATGTGCCTAGGGTCATACAGGTAGTAAACATCAGAGCAAGCATTGGGTGGGTTTCAAGGCTTATTCCACCCTGATGGGAAGCTCTGAGCGTTTTCTGTGTGTGTGTGTGTCGGGGGGGTGGCATGTGAGGGGAACGGCTAGAAAGCAGAAGAACCCACCCTTAGTGATTTATTCAAATCACTGATAATTCCAAGCCCTGATGTAGCCTTGAACGCCATGCTGTTTCCTCAGGAGCATCTTTCCTCTACTAAGACATTCAACAGGTCACCCAAGGACCTGATTTCTCTGTGTTAATAGTTACTATATAGCAGGTGCCCATTATGTTAGGCACTCAAGCAAACACGTAATTTTAACTTTTCCATTCACACGGGTCCCAGAGGAACTCTTATTACTCTTATGTTATCCATGTGTAAACCGAGGCCGAGAGACATTTAGGAACTTGCCCATCATGCAGGTTCTGAGCCTGAGCCTGTCCCACGGCGTCACACCATGCTTGGCTTTGGATGTGAACAGGTGGTCAAAGGTGAACAGCAGGTGGGAAGGGAGAGAGGCTGTGAACTGACCAAAGTATACATTAATAATAATGAGACAACAATAGCAACAGTGACCACATGCCAGCTCCTCTGCTAATACTTTACACACATTGTCTCACTCGCTTTGATAGTGCCCCTGCCAATAGAGCCTCCTATGCCCATCACTGCTCTCTACTCCTTCATCCCTCGGCTCTTAGCTTTAGATTTAAAAATTCCTCCCTTCTTTTGTGATTTGTCCACGAAAAGAAATTATGTGTTAAAAGCATGTAGCTTTGCCCTGGACACTCCTCCTCCCCTGCAGTCTGGAGATTACTTAAAACTGGGAGAGAAGCAGACTCCTCTGATGACAGAATGGAGCTCCAGAGTGATATTAACAGGCTGAAACCTGCACTGAAACCTCCAAGAAGGAAAATATAAAATTCTGTTTTAAGGGCAGACACTCAGTTGGAGGTGATGGAGGTCTGCTTTAGGGGTAGCCCTCCTGAAAAAGATCTGGGGGCTTTAAGTGTCCACAAGCTTAAGATGAACCAGCTATGTATGAGGCATGGCTGCCAAAGTGGCAGATGTGATCCTAGAAATAGTTCAGATGAAGATGGTAGGCATCTTTTTATCAGGTCATGAGTTTGGAGTCATTTCCAGGTGATAGGCAGAAATGGACTTGCTTATGCTGCGATCACCCTCCTCTGCATCCCAGTCTTTGGATGAAAAGCAGGCCATGCCACGAGATGGTGGGCTCTTCTCCCCGGAGGTCTGCAAGTAGAGACGGATTGAAAAGTAATAGCACGCAGGGCTTTGCGAGGGTTACTGCATTCCCACGTTCCGGCCTCTTAGTGATTCCACGAGGCGGTAAACCCTATTCTCACCTTTTAACAGGTTAGGAAACCGAGGCTTAGAGCAGTTGGGCAGTGGCTGCCTATATGACGATTTTAATTATACCTGGCCTGGGACTCCAGCTCGAAGTTCGCAAGAAAGAGAAAATTCCCGTTGCCCCTTCCCACACGCTTAGCTGAGATGGGATTCCTCTCTGGTAGACACACTGGGAGGACCTTGATGGCAGGGTGGTGAGGAGGACTGTAATTAGCTGTAGCCCTTGGGCTCCGGTCCCCAGGCAGAGGACGGGCAGTGAGAGGACTGAGGGCCCCAGAACACACTCCCTTGTCTTCCAGCATGAGGAGGCCTTCTAGAGGCCGGAGCAACTGGGTTTAAGGAACCACGCCTGGCGCTAGGACTGGTTCAGAGGTGCCATTCAGATCTCAGCCAGGCACGCCTTCTCTGCACCACAGCAGCCCTCAGGAGGCCGCCTCCAGCTCTGACCCTGGCTGCTCCAGACTCACAGCCCAACAGAGGGCAGCGAGAGTCTTAAAGGAGGGCTGGAAATGAGGGCTGCATCAGGCCCAGAGTCGGTTTTCCTGATTTCCTGGCTTTTTCACCCAATATTTTTATAAGCAGATGAAATCACAGTGAAATGAAATCAGGCTTTGGTCAAGGTGGGAAGGACTGCAGGAAAAGTCTCCTCAGGCATGTGAGAGGTGTGTGTGGTGGGAGAGGCCCCTGCCCGGTTGTTTGAGAGATGGTGGAGGATGCTGGGGGTCTCTGAGCCTCAGCTCCGTCTCAAGCCCTTCAGCACAGAGCGCCCCTTCTCAGGTGGTGGCTGAGCCCCTCGTGCCATGGCCCCAATTTCCTGCCCTTTAGAGGTCTGGGCTGTTTTGCTTTGTGTGGACTCTGGCACAGGGGAGACAGTCACAGGCTTTCCTGAAGTTTGGTCACAGCCATTCTTGCAATTACCCTTGTAGTAAAAAGCTAGGCTGGCTTGGCAATTATTAATTTCAGAACATCCCAAAGCTCTGCCCTCTTGTGGTTCTGTGGGAAACGTTCATATTCTCGAAAAAACAAAAAGCAAAAAACAGCGTTTAATGCTACCTGTGTTGTGAACAGGATGGTCAGAGAGCAGGATGACCGGAGAGAGCTGAGTCTGCAGCCCCACAGCTGAACACCTCTTTCTGCTTCAGTCACTGTTTCCTGGCTGTTGATCAGTCTGGGAACTGTCCAAACCAATTTAGACTATTTTCATAAAAAATGAAGCAACACATCCCTAAAAACAGAACTCGGTCTGGATTCCTTGCTCAGCACAGTGCCTCTGACACCATTTCACTGAAATCTTTGTTTGCTTACATTACCGCTGGTAACACAGTTGATTCTCGGATCGCATCAACCTCCCATTTTCTTTACAAAACATCCCTTTAGTATTTCTCACCCTGTTTTCTCGAGTGTTGAGAAGAAAATGCCTTTAGTAACATACCCACCTTAATATTCGATTTTTCTGTTTCTTCAAAGTGAGGACAGATCTTAATTTATATGGTGAGCTGAACTGTGTGCTCCCTTCCTAAAGTTCTTAACTTTACCCTTCGGTTGACTCTCGCCTACTCGCTGACCTCGCACCCTAATTTTTCCCTTTACTTCCTGTACTGCATTTGAAGTGCCTATAAATCACATCTTAGGTCAGCCCTTTCCTTAACATGAAGAGTATTTGTATTCTCACTGTGCAACACAATTTTACAACAATGCCAGTTTATTTTTTTTGGCAGTCTAGACTTGCATTCTTTTTTCTTTTCCTTTTGTTTTTCACAGCCCTATAAAATTTCAGGCCTCTCCCCTAGCTCTTGCAGTGATCATTGCTTTAATGCACTAACTCTCAAGGCATATCTGGAAAATGTCACATGTGAGGTTTCTAGGTGGGCTGCCCCACCCAGTTTGATGTGGTTTCAGAGCAGAATTGGGCCCCGTCCAGCTGTGATGTGGAGGCAGAACCAGGAGAAGGGATTGGTGAGACGGAGACCTTGGTGAGCAGATTCTCACCTGGTACTTGGGTTGGCCACACAGGCTTACGGCCCTCCTCCCTCCAAGGAGGACCCTCCTTTAATTAAAATAACATACTTTAATGATCTTGTAATCGTTGGTTTGTTTCCCGAAGCTATCAGGTTGCATGTGGAAAAGTCAGTGGAGCAGAAACGAGATCTACTGACCTCATCTCCCAAGCCCTGGGGGAGGGAAATACAGCATTTGACACAGGGAGGGTAAAGCAGATAGCATTTTTGTTTCAATCCTATCTTCTAAGAGCTTAGTTTTTTATGATAAACTCTGGTCAGTTTTCTTCTTACCATTCTTCTCCCTTGTGAAAAATCCTTCAGCTAGAGTTTGTACCCAGCTTTGCTTCTGTCTTTAAGAGCTGTGTGTGTGTGTTGAATGTTCTCTGAGGGCTTAGGGTTCTAATTATTTGTGCCTTTACATGGTGTGAAGTTCTTTGAGCACCTGTAGGCAGCCAGCAGTGTTTACAATCCGTGGGAACTCAGAACTTCCTCTCATAAAATCATGAGTGTGGCCCAATTTGCCTTTCAGTAGATGTAGCCGACTGTTGAGAGGGAGGGCCCTGCAGTCAGATGACTTCCCGGGTGACGGCAGGCACTGCACTTATCCACCCTGAGCCTTATTTTTTAATCTGTAAAATGGGAATAAGAACAACATAGGGTGAGGATTAAATGAGGTGATGCATATAAAGCTCTTGCACATAGTGCTCACTAAAGATAAGTTATTATAGTTCTGAGGCTGGAAGATCCATTATAGGGGATCAGCTAGTGAGGTATGAACCTGAACTCTGGGGTCAGAAAGGCCTGAATTTGGACTATGACTCGTACGTATTAGCTCCGTGACCCTGGAAACCTCATGTACCCACCTGAGCCTTTGTGTTCTCCCTGTAGGCTGATGACCAGCTCCCTCCACCCCAGGGCTGCTATGAGGCTTCTGTTACAAAGAACTTGACAGATGCCAACAGCTGACTGCCAGTTCCCTGGGTCTTCCAGGGTGATGCTGTTTTCTCCAGTAGGCACTTCAACCCTAGTTGTACTTGATATGAGTCAGAGAAAGAAAAAGGATCCGTTAGAATGACACCCCCTCCTCTAAGTTAAATACAGCTGTTTAACACTTCCTTTCAGACATCTTCAGAAACCCAGGAGCCTTTGGCTCCACAATTTAAAATACTGTTAGCTGAAACAAATGTTGCTATTCTGTTAAAATTAAATGAGTTTATCTGTGTTACAAGGCAATTGACTGAAAGTTCTCCCCATTGTTCTGCTGGAACCAGCTCCCTGATTGGGAGGTGGTACACAGGCCACAGAAGTTCTTCGGGCACCGAGTGCTTTGGATGTTAACACCCTAGATGGAAAGATGCCATTGCCGCTAGCTCTGGTGCCTTCGTCACCTGGCGAGTACCTACCAGCATAGCTCTGGGCAGAAGCTTTGCTTGAGTGCCCAAGAGGACTTTTTTCTTTCATAAATAGAGAATTCAGCTGATAATCAGTGCTTTCTGGGGAGTGCAGAGGTGAGAGAAGGGGCTCAATGTCGTGCGGAGCTGCATGAAAGCTTCTCTCTGCTGTGTTCAGACGTGGGGCCCGTCTGCTCCGCCGGCAGGTCTGTGAGAAACAGTGACACCCACTCTCGGTGTGAGCAGTCTGTTTTCTGCTTACATACACAGACTTGATTTATAATCCCAGTCCGGACAGCATCTGAGTCTAATTACCTGGGTATATGAAAGTTCAGGAGATCTCAACTAAGTTAGCAATTCAGGGATGCGCTTTACCAGAAGCAGATGGAAAAAATAAAACACTTTAGTTTATGACTATTTTTCTATTCAGGGGAAGGAGAAAGAACAAAAAGAGTTGCCAAATTGATCCTTGTCAAGCACTAATTAAATATTATTCATGATTAATTCTGATGTTGATGTAGTCAGTGTTTTAGCAGTGTCATAAATATCTGAAAGAATGAAATAACTCATTTTGTGTAGCTATAATAAATCATGCATACCACAGTCCCCACGTGGCCTCCTGAGCCAGCCCCTTATTATTATTTTTTTAATACATACATTTGTTAGTGACTTTTATGGAATGTTATTAGAGATGTGAGGAATTTCCTAATTATGCCTTGCTGTTTTCATTTCATTCAATTAAAAACAAATACTTAAAATTAAAAAGAATGAACAGTTTCTATTGTTTAGAGATGGATACTGAACTATTTACAGATCAAATGATATGATATTTGGGATCTGCTTTAAAAAAATACAGATTGTCTGAAAGAGGGGTGAGTGGGTGGGGATATAGAGGGAACAAGAGTAGCCATGAATTGATAATGCTTGAAGCTTAGTGATGGGCCCATGGGAGTTCATTATAATATCTTCTATTGCTGAATATTTTTGGAATTTTCTATAATAAAAAAATCTAAATGATACTTCCTTGGGAAGAAGCTCAAGTTTTTTCCTCAAGAAAAATTATGGTGATCAGTTTTCATTGTAAGCATATGTTCTTTAAGTTATAAATCATGGGTCAGAAAATGTTGTAAATCCAGTTTCGGGTTGATAGACTAATGATGATGATGATGATGAAAATACCAATAGTAGCTTCTACTTAATTGAAGATCGACAGTATGCTACATGCTTTTACACGTTTATTTATTCCTTAAGATGGCTTTGCAGGTTAAATATTTTTATCCTTACCTTGCAGATGAATAAACTGAGACTTAAGAAGATTACATTACTTATCAAAGGCTACGTGCTGTATGACAGAAATGAGGTATCCAGGTTCCAAAGCTAATTCTTACCCTTTGTCTTTTTAATTTATAGAGACACACTTAGTGAGACAGTTGGGCTAGAACTATGAATTCAATTAATTTGAGCAGGAAGGGACCTTAGAGATGCTTTAGTCAAAGATGGCAAGAAGGTGGCATGCCTACCCCTACTCCCATGCCGGTGGTGCAGACGTTGCTAATGGATTGTGGCATTTTAGTGCGCTGACTCAGGATCCCAGGCAGCATAGTACCTCAGACAGCTCAACTGGCTCAGAGATGGCATCATATAGAAACCTATTCATCACCTCTCCTCTGTCTCACCACCCTACCAGATGGGAAAACTGAGGCCCAGAGCGAGGCAGGACTTGTTCAAGACCTCACAGCTCATAGGTGGCAAAGGACTCATTTCTCCTGACATAGGGCCAGGGCCCTTTCCAAGTCAAGTTGTCTATGATTCTGCATGTATTAATACATGGAAACTGCTTAGAACAGGGCCTGGCACGTGCTAAGTACTGGATCAATATTGGCTATTATTATTATACAGAGGGAAAGCTTAAAATATATCAACTCTAAGAGGTATGAGCTATGAATAAAGGCAGGTCAGTTTGCAAAAGCATCTGCTAGTTTCCTAAAATGGTGTCAGAGTCCTGGGCTGAAGCTGGCCACACAGCTGCAGCCTCAGGTCCCAGGGCCCCCAGCAGCACAGGCTCCTGGGCCTTCGGTCTGCAGTCCCTGCTCCTCAGGAGTGTGCATGGAAGGCAGCGCTCTGAGGGCTCTCTCCTGTCCAGATTGATGATGTGGAGCAGCCGGCCTTAGCGTCGCCTTTGTGCGGCGCCAGCAGCACCACCAGCCTCCCCTTGCCCAGGCATGGCAGACCCATAAACCACTTGGCTGACTCGCTGAGTTCCTGCTCTGCAATCGCCTTAGACTGGGGCTTCTCTCATGATCTCGGGTCTCCCTCCCCTCCTTTGAAGACATTTGAAGCCTTGGACGACTCTGACTTACATTATTTCCACTACTCACAGCAGAATTTTCATACACACAGCAAGTGTGCTCTTCCCACGGCCTTTATCCTTGGGTGGTTTTGTGGGTTGGTTCTGCCTTCCCCAGAAGATCCAAGAATGATACAGGTGTTGTGAATGGAATTTGTTTTTTAAAATCTGTGACTTAAACAGCTAATAGAAACCCATGTAATTTGTGTGACAAGTGACAGCTTGTGTGAAGATAACTTACCCATATCCCGTTACACATTTGCATCCATTATGCTGGGTGAAGCCGTTTGTCACTGGTAGACCATTAAGTTGTAGTCGCCAGTGTTTTCTTGGATGAAAGGGTAATTATTTTTGCTGTTTGTTCATAATTTATTAATAGTCAGTGAAGAACATTAGGGTAAAGGATTATTTCAAAGTGACAGATCAAATGTGTGGAAGGCATAGTGATGTGCGGTTGATAAGGAAAGCTATTTGTGCAAAGATAAACTTGAGTCTGGGCTCTGCATGTGCTATTACTGATTGGCATTTCAGATAAAATAGGTGCATGCAGAAGATTGAGTAGGAACTATCGAGAATACTAGTGTTCTCGAGGAAAAGCACAGTTTCCTATAATGTCATGTGAATGCTGGTATACACAGAGTGATTCTAAGTGGCACATGACTATTTCCTATTTTAATAGTTATGTATTCATCTTAAATGTGCTAGGAAAACAGTATTATAACATATCAAACCCTTGATTTCTTGGATTATTTATTACTTATTTTGCTTAAGCTGAGGTTAAACTGGATACTTATGTTTTGAAAAAGTGAGTTAAGAAAAAGTGAGTTAGGGGCCGGCCCCGTGGCTTAGCGGTTAAGTGCGCACACTCCACTACTGGCGGCCAGGGTTCGGATCCGGGCGCATACTGAGTCACCGCTTGTCCGGCCATGCTGAGGTGGCATCCCACATACAGCAACTAGAAGGATGTGCAACTGTGACATACAACTATCTACTGGGGCTTTGGGGAGAAAAAGGGGGGAAAAAAAGTGAGTTAAAGAAAAATAAGTAAATAACAGTAAAGGTGGTGTTCAAATATGACAAAAATTGAGATAACGATATGTGAATTAACGATGTTTCAGGAACATGGGACTAAAGACTCGTTCTCTTGGAACCCTAGGGTTAGTCTTTATCCACTGGGGATGGCCCGTGTCTTGACATTTTATATTTTAATTGAAACACCGGGGGCTCTTTCAACATTCTACCTTTGCTTTAAATTTTCAGCGCATTATTGTTCTTTAACTTGTGAAGCAAAAAACAAAACAAAGCCTGGAATGCGATTCAAAGCAGGTATTGGGAGGAATTTACTGGACTTTTCTTCTGAGTGTGAGATGCAAAGATTAAAGTCCCGAGTGTGTGATCAGTGTAAAGGTGAGCTGAGGTCTTGTCTGAACTCTGCCCCAACTTCCTACTTGAGCCCTTGATGCCCTCAACCTGGACCTGTTTCCAGGTCTATAAAGTGAAGGGTGAAGATGAAATCCAGGTTACCTTTGAGCCTGACTTCTTAATTCAGTCAGAGTTCTGGGAGACAGGAAGAGTGATGCCGCCTTTAGTGGTATGATGTTCTGTGAAATTGGACGTGTTTCTTAGCCTTAACCCAGCTAATCTCTTAAAATGGACTAAATGGCTTCCTTAAAGGGGACGACACTCATTCGAAATGTAAATTCGGATGTGCTTGTTAAAGCAAATCCAAGTGCCATTTCTCCTCCGTCACACCCAGGATCTTTTTGGTAATTGGTGTTCCTAACCCAGCTCAGGGAGAGGTAGGTTCAAAGCTGATTTCCCCAGTGAGGAGAACTGTAAAGCTGATTCTTGTAAAAAGAGAGGAAGTTAGTTAGAGGAATGGGAAAGACAGTTCCATCAGAGAGAGTAGCTTGGCCCGAGACCTGGAGATGAAAGAGAAGATGGTTCGTTCAGGGACATGCACGTGTTCACTGATACAGCAAATGGTCATGGCCTCGCCCAGCTGTGCCTACAGCGGTGCTCAAGATAGACCCGTGTGTGTGGTCCGTCTGCAGTGCGTGTTTGTGGGAAGGGGGAAGATGAGAGAGGTGGGTGAGAAGGGCTGGCTCATCAGGAGCCTGGTGAAGGGGCCTCAGAGGACTTGCTGAGGAGTTTGGACTTCCAGCAAGCCCCTGAACCCTGTAAGGAGGCAATGGTTAAGAAAATTTTGAGATTAGGAGAATTTCGGGAAAGATGGAGGCTTTGGAAGTGCTTGCCCTTAGTTAAAGGGGCAGGCTTCCAGATCTCTTCCAAGAGCCCAGTCCCTGTTGGGGCCTTGCCTGTGAGGGAGTCTTTCTGAGTGAGGGGGAGCGCTCTTGAGCTGCTAATCATAACGTATCATAAACGCCCTCATCCCTCTAGCAGGGGACAGTCGGGAGGAGTAATGACTGTGCCCAGAGTGTGTTTCCAGTGCGGCCTCAGATGCTGATTCACAAATCACATTTATTTTTGTGAAAGCTGACTCTACTCTTTGAACTTCTCTGCTTGGACAAGGAAGCGCATACCTCAGGAGATATTTCTGTGGATTAAAAAACATGGGTGTGCTTCCTCTTGCAAAAATTCTTCCAATTGTAGCCAATTTTCACAGACCATGTAAGGTATTATTCTAGTGACAAGCTGTTGTTCCTTCGGATGGTTTTAGACACCAGCAGCTCGTTCCTTCCCATCAAACAGATCTGGATAAGCCGTTGCCAATTTGATGGAAGTGCAACCTTGGAACGCATGGGACAGTTGCTGAGCCAGGCAGGTGGAGTGGGCACAGGCTTTCTAGAAAGTCAGCTACCTTGTGGAGAGAGAGTAAAGAACCTGGGAACACAGCCTCCTGCAGTGATTAACACAGCCATTTAAAACTGCAGTGAAAAGGAGTCCCTTGCCCCTAAAAACTCCCAAACTTTAATAGAAAGTGGTCCACCACCACTCTTCATTTTAGCTTTGCATTTGATATGCATCCATTTGAAAAGTTTAAAACAAAGGAAGACTGCCCACTGGTGGACTTGTTGGGCTGCCTCTATTCAGAATCTGGCTCTGCTGCTCACTAGCTGTGGGGCCCACGCAAATGGCCGAAGGGCTTTGTATTTCCTTTCCCCTCTGTAAACAGAATAATAATATACTTTCCTTACAGGATTTTGGGGAGAGTACATTTAAAGAACTTGGCAAAGCTCTTGGTAGTTGTTCAGTGAACAGTAGCTCTTATTATGTGGCACACATTTTTTTTGGTAACTATCACCCTCCCCCAGCTCTAAACAGTGTAGTGACACCTCCGCTTGTAGAGGATCGAGTTTAGCAAAGTTTATGTGTTTTTTACGAACGTGAGCTCAGCTGAAAGTAAGTGAGGCAACTGTTGCTTCCATTTTATAGGGCAGTAAATGAGAATTGGAACAGTTACTGATGGACCAAGTTCTCAGAGCGACTAAGGGAAGAATCGGCACAGACTTCAGTCTTTTGATTGAAACCTTGTGCTTCTATTGTGCCACAGTGTCGCTCTGACACCAGGAGTGTCTTTGGGGGCCATGTCTACTCTCTTCATGTAAGTGAACTGTCTTTACTCCTGTGAATCAAACACCACCAGCCACCTGTGTCCTGACGGGCACTTGCTGGGGCGCACCTGGTTTAACCTTGTTCAGGGCCAGGCAGGCGAGCAGGAGTTGCAGCCAGCATGAAACTGGCAGGGCTTTGGCAGGGGTTGTTCCTGATCTTACCTGTGACAGCTTTGAACATCCACACCCGATATTCCATCCCCTTTGAGCTCAGAGAAGAGCTCCTTGCTGTAGCACGCTGCCTTGGAACAGCTGTGTACAGGGTGATGTCCGCTTGCGCGGAGAGTGTGATTAGATCTTCGCAGGGGCAGCAGCAGCTGTAGTGTCGCCCCTGCCCACCTCCGCATAGGGGCCTAGGGTTTGGGCCTGGGATTATTCATATACCATCTCTCTCAGAAGGCTCCTACTCAAGTCCGTATCCTCCAGCGTCGGTTTTTGTTGGTTCATTGTGGTTTATGGAGCTAGGTTACCTGTTCATTGTAGATTTTGGTCTTGTGACTTGCAGGTTCCTTCTTGTTAGAATGGGCCTAAAATTCCGTAGTTTTAATTATAGCTTAGATGCCATTCCTTCATATCTGCAGAGACTCATTTTACTGCAACTGAAGACCCCAGTTTAAGCTGTTCTTGAGAAATGTCCTGTGATGCAGCAGAGACAGGCCTGGACTGTGAGTACACTTGTCTGGCCTCTCACTCTGGTGGGACCCCTGGTGGGCCAGGTGCTGCGTCTCCGTGCCTGACGTGGCTTCTCGGCTGTGATGAGAGAGCTGGAGTACATCTAAGGCTCCTCAGCTTTAACGTCTATGATGTTTCACCAGTGGTTTAGGAATAATTTAGAAGAATTGATTGGAACACTGACTAAGACTGAGAATTGGAAATTTTGGAGACATGAATATTTTTATTCTTCTAAAAATTTGTTTTGTAGCTATAACAGGGGTTATAAAAACATAGTATTAAGCAGTTTCTGTATATTCTCTTTGCATAAAAGCCAAAAGGTTTTTTAAAATTAAAAATGTGTTTATTTACTTCAAAACATATTTTAAGAGGGGCTGTCATCCAGTCTGGAGGTTGCTATGCCTGGTTTATGGTCAGAAACACGGAGGGAACATTTAAAAGGTACAGGACTGCTAGGCGTCTTGTAGACCTATGAGATCAGACTATCTGGGTCATGGGGCCCAGCAGTCTGTGGTTCAGAACAAGCAGAGAGTCACAAACTGCCTGGGTGACTCTGATGAACAGCCAGGGCTGGGAACTCACTGCTGAGTCAGCCTGAGGTGTGTGATTGTGGTGGAGTCCGTTTCTGACTCCTGGCTCAGCCTTTCTCATTCCTGATTTGCCTGGTGCCTGAGCTGAGCCACAGGGAATAATCTGGGTTATTGATTCGTTAGTTGTAAAATGCTTGGACGTGTGTTGCAGAGAAAGCCCAGGCCTGTGCCAAGGACTGGGGATGGTTTTTCCAGTCTGTGCAGGCTGATCCTTTGGCTGCACATCACACCTTGGCTTTGGTGTCTGCTTCCTCTCCAGGGGCTTCTGACCTCTCACACGTGCCCCTGACCAAAGCCGCTCCTCCTCGTACAGTCAGCAGTCCCATCCTACTCAGATTGCTTTCTTCCACTTTTCGAGGTAACAGCTTTACTAAGATATAATTGACATACCATATGATTCACTCCTTTAAAGTGGATAATTTGGGGCTTTTACTATATTCACAAATAACTGCAACCATCTCCACAGTCAAATTTAGAACACTTTCATCATCCCACAAAGAAACCCTGCACCCTTTGGCTTCCATCTCCCATCCTGCCATCCCCTATCACTAGGCCACCAGTGGTCTACCGTCCGTCCCTGTGGACTTGCCTGTTCTAGATGTCACACATAAATGGAATCATACAGCATGTGGTCTTTTGCGACTGCTTCTTGCACTTAGCGTGATGTTGCCAAGGCTCATCCATGTGGTAGCGTGTCAGTACCTCATTGCTTTTTATGGTCAAATAATATGCTGTTGTATGAATATCCCACATTTTATTTATCTATTTCTCCATTGATGGGTATTTGGCTATTATGAATAATGCTGTGTGAATATTTGGGTGTAAAGTTTTCTGTGTCCACCCGTTTCCATTTCTCTTAAATATATACCTAAGTGGGGAGTTGAGGGTCATATGGCAACCCTATGTCAAACATGTTGAGGAACTGCCAGACTGTTTTCCAAAGTGGCTACACCATTTTACATTCCCGCCAGCAGTGCAAGAGGGTTCCAGTTTCTCCATGTCCTTGTCAGCACTTGTTATTTTCTCTTTAAAAAAATTATAGCCATCCTAATGAGTGTGGAGTGATATCTCATTGTGGTTTGCTTTCTTCCATTTTTAAGATGATTCCTACCAAATAAAATTTACTTAATCCTTCCAGGAAAGGTCTTTTTAAAATAAAAACTAACTTTTAATTGTTCATTGTAAAAAGACTGGAAAATACAGATTAAAAAAAAGTGGAAAGCCCAGACCACCCACAGTCCCACCAGCAAGGGAGAACCAGGGTCACGCCAGTGACATAGGAATCCTTCCTTTGTCATATTTTCTAGGAGAACTTTGTAGACACAGTGAAACCAATTGGTGGGATGACAGAGGAGATGTTTTTGAGCAAGAAGACCCCTGGCCTTTCCCCTTCCCACCTGAGCTGAGACCAGGCTTGGGCCTCTTGGCTCCACCCGCAGAGGTTCTGACCTGGGGGGTAGATGGAAGAAGTGCCCTTCTTTCTGACCCCAGCAGTCCACTGAAAATTTGTCACTGCGTGAAGATTGCTGATGCCACTTAGACTTCGAGTGTGGTCTTGCGGTGGGGTTGGGGCAGCTAGGTTCTCTCACACCCTGAATCTAAGAAACTTCTGGCATGGTGCTGTGAGAGGCGTATGTGTATTTTTTAAACATTGATCACGCGAGACTCGTTGGATGAAGAAAAGGATAATGCATGTTGCAACACCATCTTTGATAATTGACTGCATGTTTTTGAGTTGATTTAATTTTTTCCAACATAGCTAGCTAATTAAGAGTTGAATGGTAACTTCTTATTTTCATAACAACTCAAATTGTCAAAAATTTGTCAACTGTGATTTCCATCTTAGAACGTATCCTCCCACTGGCAGCAGTGGCGTTCTGACTGGCAGCCTGGTTCCGAGGCCAGCACAGGTCTATTTTAGCTCCAGTAATAGAAACTAGATGTTATGGAGCATTGACTGGATGCCAAGACTTTTTTATGTTGCATTTAATCCTCACGGCCACCTTCCAGGTGCGATGTGTCACTATCCCAATGTCCCAGGAGTACAGATGAGAAGACAAGTTCCACGACTTGGCTCAGAGTCTGGAGAGCTAGCATTCTAGAAAATGGTAC
This sequence comes from Diceros bicornis minor, assembly GCF_020826845.1. Taxonomy (NCBI): domain Eukaryota; kingdom Metazoa; phylum Chordata; class Mammalia; order Perissodactyla; family Rhinocerotidae; genus Diceros; species Diceros bicornis. The sequence goes on along the minus strand of NC_080746.1, from coordinate 87,591,494 downwards.
TTGTCTAAGACTTGTAATTAGACAAAACGGGAAACAGAATGACTGAGGAAGAAAGATTTATTATCTGGGCTGCCTATGCCGCCCCCGACTCCGAGGCCCCTTCATCTGTTTTCTGTTGGCCTTCACACACTGGGCTGCCTCAGGGGACGCCTCCCTCTGTCCTCCTGCCCCTACTGCGTGGGAAGGAGGTTTAGAGTTAAGTGAGGTAACGCTCTTCTGCTGGGGTCATCAGTCTAACAACAGCCTTTTGGCTAATTAAGCACTTTTCCTGTGAATGCACTTGAGGAGTGAGAGGGAAGCTAGGATTGTTTTAGCTCCTTTCTCTTGATCTCCCTCTTCCTGCATCCCTCCCATCCCCACCCCAAGGTGGAGGGTGATGAAAGGGATGAGAGCTGTGGGGAGAGAGGAGCAGCAGTGCACTGGGAGCCCTCTGAGAGTGGGCTGGTGGGAGGGCGGGGAGGACCTGGGGCCGGGTCCAGGGCGAGAGGGCAGGGAGGCACATTTACTGCTGGCCCACTGTGAACCAGGCACCTGGCTGGGCTCTTTATGGAGATTCTCTCATAATAAGTGCTGTCGTCATAAATAGCTAAACAAACTATGTTTTATTCTGGCCACCACTCAGTGAAGTGGGTATTATTTTGGAACAAGGCTGGTGTGTCATCCCTCCGAGTTTGGAGGCTCAGAGAGATGAGGTAACTTGTTTAGTACAGCATGGTCCCCAAATGACAGAGCCGGGCTGCAGTTCTGCCTTGATTCCAAAGGCTGTGTTTCTTCTCTGGAGCTTAGGATCCTAGGTCCCACGCCCTCTTGGAGGCATAGGGTGGGGTTGGAGTGAGCAGTCTGCTGGCCTAGTGGGAAGGAGGCCAGGATTCTAGCCAGGGTGTTGGGAGCCTTGGCCTCGGGCAAGTGAATGCTGTGACGGCTGACTTCATGTCCCACCTTTTACCAAAAAATAACTGGAGTGAGTTAAGAGTTTTAAGCAGTGTTTCTAAAGCTTTTGTCAAGCATTTAGTGGTTAAGGACTTGGGTTTAGGGTCAGACCTGGGTTGGAATTCAGATCTCGGGCTATTTATATAAACTGCATTCGCCTTTATTTGTGAGGAGGGGGTCATACTGCCCATGTGGTAGGGTTGTTGGGAGGATAGTGCTCGGTACGAGGAAAATGCTCCAGAGATGTTAGCTGTTACTGTCGTCCCCACTCATCCCTTTCTTACCCCCACTTTCTTATACACCCCCACTTTGGAGGGCCTGCTTGCCACCCACTACCATCCGCCCTCCTGGAGACCCACTAGATTCAACTGTTTCATGGAAAGTTATTCAGGAAGCTCATGGATTCTGCCTTTGTTTGGAGTTTGCTGGTTGGATGGGGACCTTCAGGCATTGGGAGACTCATCTGCTGCCCTGGGTCTCCTGAGGCTGTGTGTAGCCCCCCGATTAACACCTATCTGAGGCCAGAGCTGCTCTATCAATTCTTTATTAAGACCAGTTATTTTTTATTTATGATGCTTGCCAGTTCATTAAAAATGGCACTCCCGTTTGGGGATACCAACAAGGCTTTTAGTCAGTTTTTATCAGGTTGTTAGAGTAGATATGAATATTTTAATAGAGGAAAAGAGCAAAGCCTTCAACAAACTTAATTTGTTCTAGAATCTAAATGACAGGCTTAACAGGGGTGCCAAGTAATTCAGTATAGTCAGCTTAGATAGTGCAATAAGGAACACAATTAAATGGACCAGGGAGCTTTTCCGGAGGGGCCACAGGGAGATTTTCCGCCCCCGAGCAGCTGTAAATCACTGATTCCCTGGATCCTTTGAGTCCAGGGCGGATCTAGCATAGCCACAGGCAGCTTCTAGGCCCAGTTACGTTCCCAGGAAGCCAGTGGGGAATGTTTTTGCAGATTTCACTTTAACATTTATAGAATTCTTTTCCCAAGATGCTAATCTTATTAAATTATGTACAAAATGATGGATAAGTCAGGTCACTGCTGCCCATCAAAAGCATATTTGAGGCCTCAGACTTGATGGCAATCAGATACAGGGGCTGGTTTCTTGGTGTAGTTTAAAAAATATCCACTTGGGGGAGCTTTACGATTGAATTTAAAAATCCATATCAGCTTTTATGTGGACTTGAGATCCAGCTAACTACCCCCTTCAACCCTCACTACAGTGACAAGCTACTGAAGCAAGCAATGGTTGCAGAAATACAATGATAAATCAACGTGAGTGGTTTTACTTTATTGGCAATTTCTCTCTCTGGATAGTGAAGTTATTCTTGATTTTTTTAAAGCTTCCCTTTCAAACTAAAATAGTTTAAAGATAAAGAATAGCAGTACTTTCTGCTGTTTCTTGAATGAGTGTTCTGCATATTTATCCAGACATCAATGCATACTTAAATGCTTGTCCCAGTTAATTTTAAATAGCCAAAGCACCAGAAAAATTTCCTTTGAAGTTTAGTGAACAGTTGCAAGGAAGATAAAATTCTAAAACCGAATGTCTGAGCAGGGAATGTTTTCCAGTGTATTTGCCGTGTAACTGTCCATCACCCTTTCTCTCTCTCAAATAGGTGGGGCATGGAGAGGTCTAATGAAGGACAGTCCCTCGCTGCCTGGGCATAAGTCCAGGTTCCAGATGGTCTTTGGGTCTACCCAGATTTGGACAGTTTTGAAATAATGGAAAGCTGGTTAGGGCTCCTAATTAGGACATTTGCTGGAGAATGTTGTCACAATGTGGATGCACTATTAACCTATGTTACTATGGGATAAAATAAAACCAGTTATAACCCACGTGTACAAGTGTGACTCTGTGTCCACCGGCAGACACAGAGGGAGCTGGAAAGTGTTTCTCAGAGGGGCTCCGTTATTGTCTAAGTCTCAGTCTTATTCTGTTCTCTTCTTCCCTCCTTTGCCCTCTTCTTTCAGTTGTCAGGGCATTGTAGATTCTCTCCTCATTTGCTTAACGCCATTATTGTATTAATGTGGCTTGGCTATTGGACAAAGCCTCTCTTATTCCCTGCTCTCTTTCCAGAAGAGGAAAGGAAGAGTTCTGGAGGGCCACTTTCCAGCAGTTGTCCCTTTGGGGAAGGGCGTCCCTCTATCTGCGCAGCTGCTCCTTCCTCCTGCATTTGCTTCCCTCAGGGCCGTCCTCCACTCCCAGCGGACTCGGCTCCCTTTGCTCCACCTCTCCCACCAGACAACCTGGCCTGTTTCCACACGAGCATCACACTCGCTGGCGTCATTGCCTGTGAGGACAAGTCTCAGGTCCCTGCCCCTGCAAGGACTGCCCCCCATCGCTTGTTCACCATCTTCACCGGTCACATTGATCTGACTTTCACTGTCTGCTTGGTGGAGGAGAAATCTCGCTTCCTCAGGGACCCTGTTGCTCCCACCAGGAAGACTTTTCTTCAGGAGGAAAAAAATGCTTCTCACTCCTATTTTCACCGTATTTTCTGGGCTTTTTGCTTTAATGGAGTGGTTTTCAAACTTTTATTTTAACCATAAACCTTTTTTTTGTTAAAGAAATAAATCATACCCAGAAGCCCAGTCCAGTTTGTGCCTGACTTCAAAGGCCCCGTGGCAGGTCTTTTTCTAAGACAGCTGCAGCCCTGCCAGACCCCTACTGCAAAATAGGGCTTTGCTGCTTCTCCCGTCAAGGGGTGGAGTCTGTCTCCTCTCCCCTTGAATCCGGTGGCCTTTTGACTTGCTGTGACCAACAGAATGTGGAGGAAGTTGCACTGTGCGAGTCCCAGCCCTGGCCTCTAGAGGCCTTGCAGCTGCCACTTCCATCCTCTTGGGTCCTTGCCCTGAGACCACCAGGTGGTCTAGAAGCTGCTCTAGCTTACCAGAAGATGAGAGTAGATGTGGAGGAGAACTGAGGCCACCCAGCCAACATCTGGCACTGAGTACCAGACACGTGAGGGAGGCAGCTTGGACCTTCCAGGCCAGGTGACCCTCCAGCTTGCAGCAGGATGAGTGGTCCCACTGGAAACCAGCAGAGGAACCGCCCAGCAAAGTGCAGAATCAGGAGAAAAAGTCAATTCTTATTATTTTAGACTACTAAGTTTTGGGGTGGTTTGTTATGTAGAAATAGATGCCTGAAAGAGGTGCCCTCCAGGAAGACCTTATGTTAAGTCTATTTTGTGTGTGTGTGTAAGCCAGCTTATTTTAAATTGTGAAATTGGCTTCTCCATGATGACAATATATAAGCAGAGGAGAGCTTCCCGCTGCCGCATGCTGCTGCCCCCTTCTGCCCACTGCCCGCCACTGTCTCCCTGTGTGCTGTACTGCACCATGGCTGGGCCTGTTGTGTGTGTTTTTGCACCATGAACATTTTGTAAAGGCCTTGTGGGAAGCTTTACATAACACTGGATTTATGTTTCTTGGGTCTTACATCACTTATCTTAGCTAAGAGACACCTGCATCTAGGGGCGCAGAAAGGCCCTCTGCTCTGATGGCAGCAGAGGGAGGATCTGGGCCCTCCATAGCCCAGCCTAACCCCACCCCCTTGAGGCACTCCATTCAACCCCAGGACTGTGGATTAGAAGGCTGCTGCTTTAACACACTCCAGTGCTCGCTGGAAAACCTACAGTCCTCAAGAGCAGCCAGACTAGCCAGGTATATGGAACATGTGTTACTTTTCTCGTGCAAGTGGGTGATTTTTTAGGTTCTAAGTAGTCAGCTCCTGGGGCTACTTTTGTACATTAACCTGTTCTTGAATGTTAGATTTAGTGTCCATTTTCCTAGTACTGCCTGAATAATAATGACCACGTTCTCCCTTCTTACTATGTGTTGGGTTCTGTGCTAAGCATGTCAAATACATCGTCCCATTTAGTCTTCCTAAAGACCCTGTGAGGCAGGTATGATTGGGCTCATTTTACAGAAATGAGAGAAGTGAGGACTCAGAGAGGTTAAGGCATTTATCCATCAGGGCTGGGGCATTGCCCGACTCCAGGGGGCGCCATTCACATCGTTGTCTATGTCGGTGGCGCCCCCTGGTGTTGTGCGGTCCACATGGTGGCCCTGCCCAAGGTAATAGTCTGGGAGGTGGCAGAGCTGGGATTGCAGACTTCAAAGCCTGAGCACTTCATTTTAAACAACTTTATTAAAACTTTTCACTTCTCTAAGCTACGTTATTTCTCTGTCTCTGTCTGTCTATGTATTTGAATGTCAGTCTATCCAGGCACCTATTCATCTGTCCATCCAACTATCCATCCATCCATCCCTGCCCAATCACCCAGTCATCCATTTAGAGGAATCAGGGAAGGTACTGAGTATCTATAAAAGGTCTAAATATCCAGTTTCTTGAAATGTACCTGGAAACATTAATTCTCTAATGCCTATTCTTAAGTTCATTTGAAATAAAAATTTTAATTATTGACTATTTAAGACAATTAGAAAAGAAAATAATTTTCTAGAAACCCATGTACCCACAATCCAGATTTCATATTGTGCCATATTTGCTTCAATTTTCCTTTGTCCCTTTTTTTAAAGAGAGAAAATAGGACAGTGAGACTCAAAGCCCCACTCCCTCTGTGTCACTTCTTTCTCTAGCCTAAAGATGGCATGTCATATCCATGTCACATTCCCATGCATGGTTTTATGCGTTTACTACAGCTGTATGTATCCATAAATAATATTTAGTATTGTTTTGAGTTTTTTAGTTTGCATTTACTATCAATAGGCTTTTGCAACTTGCTTTTGTCCTTCAACACTATATTTTTTGAGATTTATTCATTTTAGCACATATGCGTCTAACAGATGGGCAGTTAAGTTGTTTTTACTTCTTTTGCTATTACAAGTAGTGCTGTAGTGAACATCGTGGAACATGCCTCCTTGTTCACGTGTGCATGAGCTTCTGTAGGGTAGACAGTGGGAGTGGAACTGCACATCTTCAGCTTTCCTCTTCAAAATGCTCTCCAAAGTGGTTGTTCCTGTTTACCTCCACCGGCACGACACGAGAGTGTCTGTTGACCTCCACCGGCGCAACACGAGAGCATCTGTTTTCCCACTTCCTCGGCTACACTTGGCGGTGTCTAGTGGGTATCAAATGGTATCTCATTTTTTATTTCTATTTCCCTGAGCGTCACTGCAGAGTTATATAGGTCATTCCGTTTCCTCTTCTGTGAAATGCTCATTCATAATTAATATCCTTTGCCTAGTTTTCTACGAGGTAGTTTCTGCCTTTCTTATTGATTCATAGGTCTTTTTCTTTCTGTTTTTTTTCAATCGTTTCCTGAAACAGATCCTTTGTCATTTAATTGCATTGCAAGGACCTTCTCCCAGTACTTGCTTTCCTTTTAACGTGGTTCTCCCTATTTCTGTAGGTCTTGCTCATCTTAGCTTTACCCTTGAACATTTTTAAAGAGGTAAGTCATGCCATTATGATACCCTTTCACAATATAATGGGGGTGTGCATGGATAAATTTCACTCCTTCTGCAGGAGAGATTTTCAGAAAAACAGTCACCGAGCTCTTACTATGAGCCGTGCGCTGTCCTAAGCGCTTGGCATGTGTTGATCCTTCATTTTAACCACACAACCATTTTACAGATGAGCAAACTGAGGCCCCAAGAGATTAAGTTATTGCCCCAAATTATGCAGTGGTTAAGAGATGGACCTGGGATTAGAATCCAGGAAGTTAGTTCCACGACTGTGTAACCAGCGAGAAGAACCTCTTCTCAACGCCACAGTTCCTGCTCTCCAGAGCTCAGTGCAGGAGAGACATAAGTCCATAGGCCCCATGATGCAGGGAGACAAACCTAGGGCAGCACATATTACCAAAGGGGTTGGGGAGGACTTCCTGGAAGAAATGGCCTTTGAGCTGAGTCAATGAGAGTGAGATATGTGTGCTAGAAGCTAGACAAAGGGAATGGTGTGTGTGTGCGTGTGTGTATGTGTTTTGTTGTTATGGCTGTTATTGTGGAGAAATATTTTAATGCAAATCCCAGTCCTTATGTCACTTCACCCCTACATACTTTCATTATGCATTTCTAGAAAATATGGATGTTTTCTTATGTAACTTTTGTACCATTATGATATCTAACAAAATTATCAGTAATTCCTTGATATTACATATAATCCAATCATATTCAAATTTTCTTGATTGTCTCAAATATTTTTTTAAAATCTTGTTTCATACATATTAGGGTGCAAATAATGATCTATACAGTGCAATGGTTACTACATCTCTTAACCTTATTTTAATCTAGAGCAGATTTGCCTTTTTGAAAAATGCCATTAACTTGTTGAAGAAACCTGGTCAACTGTCCTGCAGATGTCCCCAATTTGGGTTTGCCTGTTTGCTTCTCCATGGTGTCATTTAACTTGCAGAACCTGTTCATTTCATCCCTCAGTGTGTGCTGCCTCTCTTGGACGTGTTGTCCTGGGTCAGGCAGAGGAAATCTCCTTGTCGTCTCTTTGAAAGCTATCAGGAAAGATTTAACTTATTTCTCAGTGCTTTTTCTTTGGATGTTTGGATTTATTTTTAAATATTAGCCTTGTGTTTCCCCTAGGGATGGACCATCATTTATTTAACTATTTTTTTCTCTGCTATTTTATATTGTGTTTGTTTATAGTTTTTCCCCTTCTTTAAATATGCTTCAGTGAACATCTTTGCAAATAAAATACTTTTTATCGTTTCATTAAAAAAAGCACCCAGATGTGGAGTTAGAGTGTCAAAAGTTATGACATTTTAGTGGATTTTGAAATATATGAAAATTACTTTTCATAGGAATGCATTTTCTTTACATTAAAAAATTAAAACTTAAGATTTCTTAGATTCTGTTGGAAGATCCCATGGGTTTTTGGGTAACCACAGACTCAAGGGTGAATGTATAATTGAAGATTTGTCCCTACAGTCTTTCCTGATATCTTTCAAAGAGACGACAAGGAGATTTCCTCTGCCTGACCCAGAACTACACATCCAAGAGAGGCAGCACAGAGTGTAGGGATGAAGTGAAGATCACCGAAGTGATGCCCAGACATCCTGACTGAGGATGTTGCAGTGTTGTGATTTGGGGTCGTTTCAGTACACTTGTCTTAAAGGGGATTTTGTTTTGGTATATTCTAATGGATTCTAGCTTGGTTGTTCTAATGGATTCTACCAAGAGCCAATTTAGATACTCCATTTCAAATAGGTTCCTAGTCAATTTAAATGTCATAAAGCAAAGTGAAAACGAGAAATGAAAGATTTACCCGTTTCCCCAGTGTTTGCTACCTGTTACATCTCACGTGGTTGTTTTTTGTTCTTGTTTTACTTTTTCCATTAGATAATGTTTTGCAGGTGTCTTTTGGAGAGAGTACTTCATCTCTTTAGGGATGAAGCATGTGTTACAACAGGGATTTTGTAGAAAGGATGCAGTAGTTGGAATGTTTGTCTCACGGATTCCTCCATACCCTCTCACTGGCCTTCTTCCACATCAGCTAAGTCTATAGAGCCTCTTCCTTGCTTGTGTGGTGGTATTTGGTGGCTCTATTAGTTAGAGGTCAGCTAAGCTGCTGTAACAAAGATACCCCAAAAGTACAGTGGTTTAAATAATGTAGAAATTAATTTATCCCTCAGCTTACAGCTCCTAGGTGATATAGGAACCCCAGGTATGTGGGGCAGCTCTGTTCCATTCAGTCACTCAGGGACTTGGACTCCTCCAATTTTTTTAATCTGTCATCAGTTAGGAGATAGTGATTGTCTGTATGATTGAAGCCTGGCTGCTGCCATTCTGAGTTCCAGTTTGTGAGAAAGAGAAAGAGGTCTGGGGCCAGGGAGCTCCTTTGGACTCGGAAGCTGCACATGTCACTTCTACTCATATTTCTTTGGTGAGAACGTAGTCAAATGGCCATTCCTAATTGCAGAGGAAGCTTAGAAGTGTAGTTTGTGGCTAGGCAGCCTTCTGCCCGGGAAGAGGAAAATGGATTGTGGTGGGCAGGCAGCAGTCTGGGACATCTGGTCTGTGGTATTGGGCTCTAGAGTCAGACAGACATGAGTTTCAGTCTTGGCTCTGCCAGAGAGCAGCAGCATGACCTAGAACAAATGGTTTACCTTCTTGATTTTTCTTATTAGAAAAATGATTTATACTTTATTTGGGTTGTTCTGAGAATCAAATTAAAGGAAAGAGTACATGCAAAGTGCTTAAGAACAAAGCACTGGTGGTTACGAGCACAGAATTGGGAATCAGACTGGCTGAGTTAAAATCCTGGCTCTGCTTTTGCTAGCTGTGTGCCTTTAGATAAATTATGCAAACTCCTCTGAGATCCACTTTTCTCTTCCATAACATGGGGATATTATTAGTGCCTACCTACAGAAAGCATTCAACGAGGTCCTCCATGCTGGATTTATTAAATGATTTATCATTTATTCGTTTATCATTAATGAATATTATTATCTCCAAAAAAGAAGTGGTAAATTTTAATTGTGTGAGCATGCAGCTGTCATGAGTTGCTGCATTCTGTTATGTCTCTTGTTACTGCTTTGTTCCTACATCCTGCTAACACGTTTGCATACTCAGTTTGTGTACTAGTTCCTGTTTGATTTCTTGGGTAAGCATCTACTGATGACTTTATATTCTAAGTCACATAGACTAGACTATTTAGTGTGAACTCTTCAGCCTGTCTCAGAAGTTGAGTACATTTTTTAAATAGTGGCTTCAATCCCATGCAACCGTTTTAAATGGATTAAGCTGGCTGAAAGAAATGTCCCTGAGGAAAGCTAAGAAATGTGATAAAAATGGAAAATACAGGGATGCTACATGACTGCTTTAACCTCAGGGTGTCTCTCTTTTGTATCATTGCAATGACCCTGGATTATATTTTTCAGGTCTAATTTTGGGATTTATTTGTAGAACTCTACTTCTCTGATTTTATACAGATAACCTAAAGCCCTATGATTTCTCCTCTTTTCTTCCAAAGACACCTCCATGATCCCCATGTGACTGTCGGGACACTTTCTTCTTCTCCATCTTGCCCTACCAGCTACTGACAGGGCTGACACACTGCTCTGTTGTGCTGTTGTGCTGCTCTGAGTGCTATGGCGTTCAGCCTGGCTCCAGTGGTTTAAAATGGGGCCGTGTGGATGCCTTTTTCAAACTAAGACTAGCAAAAGACAAAATCTCCTTTTGTTTGAAACCATTGGAAGTATAGTCTTGAGTTCTTGTTCTTTGAGAGGATCGGTGGGGTGGGCCCCTTTCTTCCCCACACCCACACCCACTGGCTGCTATAGTTTTGCATGGAGTAATTGAGCAAATGAAATACCAAACCTATAAAAGGTAGCATTATCAAAGTGAAGGAACAGACGCGTACCTAGCAGAACTGTAAGACAGGGAAAAATAGGAAGACAAGTTAATGATCTAGAAATTGTATAGCTTTGCTGTCTTAGAATCATGGCAAATGGAACATATGACATTGGGTCATTTTTTGCATTGATATGAAAAGAAAATGAGTTTATTTTACAAATAAATGGAGTTTGTGTTTCTGTTTGCTATTCATGACTGTAATGTTTACTTCTCCTGGAAGAGAAATATGTCACTTAAATATTAAATATAGAAAAAGATTCTTTCAGCTATTAATGAGGAATTTTTCTTTACATGCCATACCTTCATCCACTTCAATAAACATTTTATGCTTTTCTCTTAGTTTGCTATTACTTTGTCTGATGAGGCTGTCTGTGAACAGAGGCATCTTAAGGAAAAAAAAAATGAATTGGTGAAAAGACAGACATGTTAAAATTCTTATTTGTCTAAGTATTAGAATTTTAGATTAAGACCTAGAATCAAATTCACTTCATTTTCTCATGGATTTTAAGATAACAACAGTGTTTCTGTTTCCTATTTGAAGGTTCAGAATTGGCCCAGAATTCCATTAAAGTTGCCATTAAAAATCACATTCATGGGGACCGGCCCCAAGGTGTAGTGGTTAAGTTTGCACGCTCCGCTTTGGCAGCCCGGGGTTCACAGGTTTGAATCCCGGGCGCGGACCTACACGCCATTTATCAAGCCATGCTGTGGCAGGCATCCCACATATAAAGTAGAGGAAGATGGGCATGGATGTTAGCCCAGGGCCAATCTTCCTCAGCAAAAAGAGGAGGATTGGCAACAGATGTTAGCTCAGAGCTCATCTTCCTTTCCAAAAAAAAAAAACAAATCACATTCATTGTTGTCATCATAGTGGGCATTTATTATTTTTATCTTCCCAGCATCCCTTACTTCAGAAGCCCATTTTTCCTTGTAGAATCCACCCATGCCCTATTCTCGGCTCATGTGACCCAAGCCTGGCCAATCAAAGTCCGTGGTAATTGGATAAACAATAGGCTTGTGTCTGAAGCCAGATTTGTCCAAGTCAGTTACAAGACTTGAGCAAAAGGAGTTCTCTGTCCACTGAAATTGCTAGGCTAGAGAATGAAGTATGCACCTGACAGAGGTCATCTCTGCTCCTAAATGGTGAGAGTCTGTCTGAGACTGAAGCCACCTCAGAGAAAACTGACCCGAGAGATGGAGAAAGATTTCTGACTGTACCAACGGAGCATCCATCTCGCCATGCCTGAGAAAGTGAGATTTACCCGAGTTGAGGTTCTCATTTTTCCCGCTCAGACTGTTCTGAGTTGGTTTCTTCCACTTAACAGTTGAAAGGATTCTGGCCAAAACAATCATCATCATTTCCCTCAGGGAGCCTTTGTCCAATGCCTGCGACGTTGCATGTTCACCACGTCACCTGTAACAGGAAAATGCAGCATTAATGGAACAGGAGAATTTGAAGGCCACTTGGTCCAGCTTCCCATCCAATGCAGAACTGCTTTCCTTGGTATCCTTCTTTGGCAGTCACCCTAGAATCAAAATCACTTCATTTTTTCAAGGATTTTAAGATATAGCAGCGTTTTCATTTCCTATTCTGAGTTTCAGAATAAACCCGGAATTCCATTATAGTCCCTACTTTAAAAATTCCACCACCGTGTCAGATAACTCACTGTCTCACAAACTAGTGCATTCCAGTTTTGGAAAGTTCTAATTCTCAGAATGTTTTTCCTTTGATTGAGTTGAAATATGTTTTGTTTTTACTTCCCTCATTGGTCCTAATTCTGCTTAGAACCATGCAGAGTAAAGCGAAGTCCTCTCCTACAAGACAGCACTTCAGATACTTGGAATACCAAGCGCATTCTACTCTGTGTTCTCTGCTCCCAGCTGTGGGACTCCAGTTCCTTCTCCCATCCTTCGCAGAGTGAGGATATCTGGAGCACTTGGTCACCCTCACCTCAGTTTACTTCTGTTTGCTCATGTCCCTTTTAACGTGGGATCACACTGAGCCAGCACCTCCTTTGTCTCCTCTAGGCATTTAGATGAGTGCCGCCTTATCTTAAATTACGTTTTGGGGCTTCTGTTTCCCACAGTTTCTGATTTATAACAAGCTTGCTGTGAACTGGTACGTTCTCTCCCTCTCTCTCATCTGTTTTTTTTGTCCAAACAGTTCTTAAGCCAGATCTGTGCTTTAGTTTTGATTATTTGAATCTGTATTAGGATTTTTACAAAGAACCATAAGCTTTTGTTCCCCTAAATATCCAACGTCATGTGGAAGGTATTGTTTTGCCTGTGTTTTTCTGCCTCATTTGGGATCTTTGTTGCGTAGAATGATGTAAGAGTCAGTCGCTGTCACTTCAGCCACTGGATTAATCCAGTTACTGGGTAAGAGTCTTCATTTTATCAACTAGGAGCTGCATTCAGATGTGGGTAAGAAAGAATCTAAAAGAGTATCTTAAATCCACATGAAGTCATATGGAGAAGGCAGCCCATAAAGCTGTGAAGGACGTAGCTCCTTCTGTATTTATGCTGGGCCATCCCAAAGCCTGGCTCCCATTCTTGTCTAAGATGGTGCTTTCTAATATCTTGGCCACATTCCAGACAGTCGTAAGGACACAAGGTTGCTTCCACCAAACGGATAAGCTCCTTTTAAGGAGTTCCCCCAAGTCCCCTCGTTCCTGTTGTTTACACCTCGTGGACAGTGTTTAGTCATGGGGACACAACTAGCTGTAGGGAGGCTGGGGGATGGCCTTTCATGCCAGGTGACGGCACAGCCAGCCGGTAATCGGGCCTTGTACTAAGAAAGGAAAGCAGATATTGGGCAACTACCAGCCCTATTCCCGGAAAATTAGTTTGAAATATTTTCCTTCTGGCCTTGAAAAGAAAAAGTAATTGAAAGATCTACTTAACTTGGACAACCTCTCTCCTCACTTTTGGATAAGCTTTGAGTTCAGTTCTGCTTTGTTTTCCTCCAGGAATTTCCCTCCAGGCCTAGGAAAGGGTAAAATAGTGGTTGTTTCTCAGTCGTTCCTCTTCGCTCAGCTGCCTGCTGTCCAGACAGACAGCAAAGTGTGTGGTCACATTGCCTCCTTGTTCCCTGTGATACACCCGTGTGATGTGTTACAAATAAGGATAAGCAAAAGAGAGAACTCGCCACAACTGAAAGTGCAAGAGAGAAACCACAAATGATAATGCTGGAAGTGGAGTTGGGATCGAACATAAATGGAGTGTAGAAGAAGCGCTGTTGGTGGCAATGTTGGCACTACTGCCTTTTGCAAGACAGCAGTCAGAGGAACTTAGTGAAGGCAAATTTATTGACAAATGAGGAAAGTGGTTGAGACAAAAGCATGAAAATGTCCCGGAGGAATGACACCAGCAAAAACGTCACATAAAAGGAACTCTTGGAGATACTCGTGACATTGAAAATGCAAGGGATAGTGTTGAAAGCAGATGCAAACTTAGAAGGCAGTGTGACAATTTGTCCAGCCATGGAAAAGATGCTTGCTACGTATTGTGAGTTATATGATGACAAAAAGGCAAGCACCATTCAGACAAATCTTGATACGTTCTTTTACAAATAAAACACTTTAATTTCAATATTTGGTACTTTAAATAATAGTGTACCGAATAAACATTAGTTTGATTCTTTTTTCATTTTTCTATACATTTAAAATCAATAGTGGGACAGTTTTTAATGTTTTGACAAAGATCTTTAAAGGTCACAGAGCAATTATAATTTTTTCCATGAAGACAGTTTTGCAGAGTTTCAGCTTGCATGGTCATGTTTATGGTCCTACACTACAGTGCAAGGTGAGGACTGCCTATAGTTCAGAGTTACACTGTAGACACACTGTGCAGGAATATAATGTCCACAACAATTCTGCAACTCAGGGTAAATATTATCACCCCCATTTTATTTGATAAATGAAAGTCACAAAGATTATGTATGTTTGAAATTACATAGTTAAGTAACAGGCAGGACTTGAACCATGATTATTTCACTTTAAATTCATTGCTTCTTATAGCCCCACTACCATGACACCCACATCCTTTCCAAATAACGTCGTTAATATGTGAAGTGTAAACAGGGGAGATGTAAATGTTGAGAATCTAGTGTGTTCCATGTCATGTTACACTGATGGGTGGGTTAGTTAGCATTCCTCAGTTGCAAGCGACAGAAATGAACTCCAGCATGGTAGGTGACTAAGTACTGGTCCCCAAGAATTGATGTCTCCTATAGCCACTTGTCTTGGTAAGGTTTCTTTGCCATTCTTCCTATTGACAGATGAAGTCTGTTCTCCCACTTCTTGAATCTGGGCTGGTTTTAAAGTATCTCCAACCAATAGAATGTGGTGGAAGGAAGTTGCAGCTTCTGCTTTTGTCCTCTCAGAACATTTCTCCACTATGTAAAGAAGTCTGGGTTAGCTTCCTGGAGCATGAGAGGCCATGTGGAGGACTGAGGTGCCCCAGCTGACAGCTCTAGCCAGCTTCTGAATAAGTGAGTGAGCGAGGCGGTCCTGGATCAGACAGCCCCCAGCGACCTGCCCGCCCACTGCGGCTGCTTGACCACGTGGGGCAGAGACACACCATCCCAGCTGAGGCTGCCACTTGCCGGTTTCTAGAATTTTAAGTGAATAAATGGTTGTCATTTTAAGCCTTTAAGTTTTGGAGTGGATTGTTATGCAGCAAACCACTAACTTAAGTAGACGAGAGAATTTATTGGAAGGATATGGGCTTGTTTGTAGGATTGAAGGGAAAGCTGAAGAACAGAAGGCCTTGTAGCAGGAATTACTCAAGTCTTACCTGGGTACCACTTCTAGTGTGAATGAACTCTGGCTGATCTTTCGTTCTTGTGCTGTTTTGCTAAAGATTCAGAGTCCTGGGGGAGAAAATTTGGTGGGTCACATGTCCATCCTATGGATGTATTGATTTATGAGAGGAGAATCTGGCAGAATGAACCTCCAGTTTCCTCTTAAACTTTTGTAGTTGGGAAGGCAAACACTTGGACTTATCTCCGGAAAATTGTACATAGATACTTCCCCCCGAAGAAATCAGGGTGCTGCAAAGGAGGAGGAATGAGTGATGGCCATCTTCAGAATGACAGCTACCCACTACAGTCACTTCTCTTCCCTGATGAGGATTTAAAGACATTTAAAGTATACAAAATTTGTTACTTCATGGCCATTAAATTTGTCGGAAATCAAAGAAATTTTATGTCTATATAACAGCCATATAAATCAATAGATAGAAAGACATTGCATCTGGGGCTGAGAAGTTTAAAGCTTCTCAGGTTAGAGCTCATTAAGGCCAAGGTCCTCGTTTTATAAATGAGGAGACTGAGTCAAAGGTGTTTAAGCCAAGGGTATATTGAGTTCATGACAAAACCAGGACTAGAACCTGGGTCTCTCTTTTTCTTTTCCTGACCATCCATAGTCTCAGTTGGATTTGGGAAGGAAAAAAAAAAATTGACCTGGTATGTTTGAAATTTGCAAATTACTTTCCTTTTGGGTATTCTCATAGCAAGGACTCTTTCGAAGGCCTCTCCGTCTGTATGTGGCACCCTCCCCATCTTCCCTCCCAACACTCATCATCTCTTTCCCACTCCCAAACAGATTCAAAGGTACTCAGGCCAATATTGCTCTGGGCCAGTCTAAACCTGGAAAGTTAGATGAGGTTGACATTCCAGAATCCAAGCCAGCTGGCCCATGAATCAGGACATTGTCCTGTCAGGACTCAGACACTCTTAGAACTTCGGTGGCAGCTACACATTGTATTTTCCATTTGTTTTAAATCTCTTGGTTTTTGAAGGATGTTTGCATAAAAATAGCATCTTTGCATTCTTGTCAGTTCCTGAGATATACTGTTCCTCTGAAGTCCTAATCCTGTTAGCATGACATATCCATTAGACTGTATCATGGGGGATTATGCCATCTGAGAAGAAACAGCCAGTTGGAGAATCTCAAACTGTATGAACATAGACCTGTCAAGGAGAAGAGAACCTGGTCATTTTAATGAAAACTTGTTGCAAGAAATAAAAACAAGGTTGTAATGGGAAAGAAGATATAGAAGGAAAATTATATAAAATAAATTGAGCTTAAAGAATATTTAGATTTCTGGTCTGGAAGGAAACATATGAAACTAGTAACAGTGGTTGCCTCTGGGAAGAGAGACTGGTGGCTGGAGATGGGGTAGGAGGAGGCTTTTCAGTTTTGAACCATGTCTTTGAAGCCTTACCAGTTCAGAAAGAACTAAATGAAAACAACAAAACATGTGAAGTGCTACAAACAGTTCGTTCACCAGAAGCAAGTATTTTGATTTGAAAACTTCCATTGTGTTTTTAGTACTTCAAGCAAGTTTTGTGGAAAGAGTTGTAAAGTCACCTCCCTTAGCCTTATTCTCTTTACTTATTAAATATAATATGGATTTTCTTTGGCTAAAATTTTGGTTGTTGCTACCCTTAAGGGCTTTCTTTTCTCACTCAACACATTTTATTTTAGTATTTTCTACCTTGGTATTAATTTTTATCATCCTGAAGACTCTTTGACAAGTAAATAATATTCCATTTTTCATCTTTCTAGTCTTCTTGCACACTTTGATATTTTAAAAACAGCTCCCAACTCTCCTTCTTTTTATCACATTTATCTTCTTAAAATATGGTCATTATATGTAATGGACCAATTTTGCTCATCCTAAAGGTAGATTCTTTTGCCATATGTTGGCTGTTTCAGTGTGTAATGGATTAAATCAGAGTTTGTGACTGAAGGTTTCACATTGACATATATGAAGATAGCAGTTCTCAGTGGGTGCTGCTTAATGGAGATTTTTCCATTTTGAAAGACATGATTTTTGATGTTTCTGCCATGGTTTTGCCTTCTTTGGAAATAATACCAGGGTTGCCATTATTTGTGATAGGAGAGAGACTGTAGAAAGAAAGGATGTTGGTTTCAAGGTAGGAGTTTTGGCAGATCCAATTCCATCTCATTGGTTACAAAGCCTTTCTGGAAAGCGTGCAATTATTCAGCTTGCACAGCACAATTAAGTAAACAATTCATTTAGTCTCTCTATTGATACTCCATTGCAGAGGGACTGGGGTGGCTCGGGAGAGTAGAAATGGGAGCTGTAGCCTTTTCCCTCGACATAGGTGGTTTGGATCTATTTGTTAGGGTAGTGACCACGTAGTGTCTCCATCTGATGGCTGTGTGGTGACCCGTGTGAAACAGATTGGTGGTTTCAGGCCCATGGAGAGGCAGTCACATCTCAACGTCCAGGATCCCAGCTGGCAGAAATATGTGAGGATTATACCGACACGATTCTATTTGGTTTGTGCTTTAGTGAAATTCGTATTTTGAAAATCCTACTTGCAGTGAAGTGAGCTTTAGAAGATATCTTCAGGCGGAAGATGGGCACGGATGTTAGCCCAGGGCCAGTCTTCCTCAGCAAAAAAAGAGGAGGATTGGCAGATGTTAGCACAGGGCTGATCTCCTCACAAAAAAAAAAAAAAAAGATATCTTTATAAAGGTCTGAGTGGAGGTCTCAGTCTCTACATTTATCTGACGATTAGCACCCTTGGCCTGTTTACTTTGGTGTGGAGGCTTTAAGAATCTTTAGAGTCATAAGATTTCTCCCAGTTCTCCCCCACATTGGTGAATGTCAAGGATAATATATCTACTCACAGTACAAACTGCCAGAAGAAACATAGTACTTAGGTATAGGATTCTGTTTTCAATTTGTGGTAAATCGTGGCACATCTTGGTGGTTTAGGCTGAATGAGGCTTCTTGTAAATGAAAGAGATGTGCTTATAAACTATAACGATGTGCTTATAAACTATAACGGTGTGCTTATAAAGTGCATTTAGACCTAAGATATTTCTTAACCTGGGCCTGAAGGGCCACGGTGATGGACCCACTGATTTTTCCCAGCACTTTCGTTTTCCAGTCCTAATATTTAATAACCTTCTCCTGCACACACGTGCTCACACACACACTTGCACACACACATGTGTGAGCACACACAAATTTACTACTACTCTTACTTTTTCTAGCTGGAGAGAGGAATCCAGATCTGGGCCTCAGACAGATAGCTTTTCAAAAGCAAATGCCGTACTTATAAAAGGAATATATATGTCCAAAATCCTAGGGTGCCATAGTTACCAATGACATCTGCGTAACCCTGTGATATTTTGGGAAATTACCATTTGCCTAAGGATTCTTTGAAGACTCAACTGGTGTTGTAGTGTTAGGCATATAAAGCAATAAAAAAATAGACAATAAAATCCTTTTTAGAGCTTGGGAGGATGGAGTGGGCCTAGGCATAGGAAAGTCTAGGCCTTTCTTTTCTACCAACTCATGTATCCCTAATATTCTGTCATGGTCTTAAGGTTTTTCTAAGGATTGATGCCTCTTGGTGTGGGCACCAACTGGGCCTGAGATTTCTGGATTTTGGATGCCACTGTCAGGCATATCTTTCAGATGAAACAGGATTCCCCTCTCTGTCCCCTCCCCAGAAGCCCCACCACCTCTACTCTTCCTTTTTCCACGTGTGTGCAGCCCAACTCATGGATAACAAGTGGAACTGGTGGAGGAGTCTACAGGTGAGTTACTTAGTACGGTGGCAGTCGGGGACATGCTTCTGCTACTGCGCAGGAGTCGTGTCCTTCCGAGGAGCCATTGGGGCAGCATTGCAGAGGGCGGCCCTGATTGGCCACCTGATGGACTGTTTTCCTGGCCCATGTCCCACGTCAGATCAGCGCACACCCACCAGTTCTGGCCTGGTGGTGGGGTGGGGTGACGGGCTGATGGACAGGTCAGAGTGGGTGGTAAGGGGGAGGAAGAAATTTTTCTCTACCCTTCTAGGTTCTTTTGGCTGGTCTAAGAATTAAATTGACATGAGACAGATTAACAGGAGAAAATCAAATTTAATTGTGTACATACAGGAACCCCACATACATGAGAGGGTCAGAGACCCCACATATGTGAGAGGTTTGGAGACAAAAGGGTAAAATGAGGTATATATGCCATCTTCAGCCAAGGAATAGGACAGGATCCTGAGGCTTCAGAGGGGAGGAGGGTAATTCACAGGACGATAAGAAGAGTAGGTGTTCAGTAATTAGAGGTTTGCCCTGCCACACAGATAGGTCTTAAAAATATATTTCTGGCAATAACTCTTATTATGAGCAAGACCCCCAGTTTGAATTCTTTAAGGGAGAGGTAAAAGTTTGTCTTGAGCCCACAGGGTCTCGATTGCCTTTAGCTCAAAATATTCTACATGCCCAAGTGGCACATCTTGGGGAGACCTGTTCTGAACCACTTCAGTGTTTAGCCCTTGAATGAAAACCCCACGATAAATACTTGCCTCTGTGAAAGGGGCACTCACCTGATTATGGTGTTTATTTCTTTATTTTAAAGATAATCATGAGTCTTACTTTCTTTTGAGTCCCTGTGAGTAGTAGACCAACATGATGAAAATGCTTTTAAAACTCCTTTGTTTTCTTGGCAGAAAAATTGAGGCCCTAAAGAAAGGCGTGACAAAGTAGCAGGCTTGGACCTTCCTTCCTCTCCTCTCTTCTGGCCAGCCTGATGGGCTTGGAGGTCATGAATCCCTTGGCTGTGGACTGAGTCCCTGGACATTGTTCTTGAGATAGTTTGGGGACATGGAGGGTTCGGTATGTGACCGCCCCCTTTGTTTATGACATAGTATTCTGCCAGGGGTTGCCTTGTTTCACTATTTGACTGAAGATTATTATTTAAACTGCAAGGTGTCACTTAATACAAAACTAAATTGGAGGAGATTTAAGTTGGATCTTTCTGTTGACAAGAAGATGATCAACTCTGTCTCATATATTTATCAGTGAATTACCAAAACACAGGGGGATGTTTTTTCAACTCCTTTGGCAAAGGCTGTGCTAATTCTTTTTGCAAATTATTTGAGAAGAATCTTGTGGGAGGTTATAGAACTGATTCACTGGCTTGCAAGAAGACTGATTTGACTTTTATCTCTTGAGGCTGGCAATAAATGCTTTTATTTAGTTTAGAGGAGAAAGACTTTATAACCTTCTCTTTTCCATGACTCTTAACTTTCTGGGCAGTCACATTGTGCTTTACAATGAGAGGTGCGATGAGTGTTTGGGGAAAATGTTATCTAAATTGAGCTGGCCATTTTGAGTGTGAGAGCATGAAATGAACAAAGAGAAGCAATTGATCTTTACAGACTTCAAATTTGCAATTTGCCCAGACCCTAAGAAGTAACTTTCCTTGTTAAGAGGAAAGAAATTTGGTGAATAACTGAAAACAAACAAAATTAATTCTGACTTTAAAGCTTTCAAACAAACATTTTCAACTTGCATAGGCTACCCATAATTTTAGGAAAAGTGGGTAGCTTTAGGCTAGATTGTTTTCTCTGTTGGTGGGTGTAAATGTGTATGAAAGCTATTTGTTTCTCATGTAAAATTGGATCTGTTGACAGAAGCATATTTTTTTAAAGCTTGGAGATATAAGTCTGCATGAAAGATTTCACTCAAAGTTGTCTCTTCCTGAGAACTTGAATCTAGTCAAACATGTTACTGTGAGATTAGCCACGATTTGAAAGAAATGTTTTACATAGATTTCTCTCTGAATTTGCATCAGAATGGGTTTGTAAGGAGTTAAAAGTAAATGTCAGCAGACTGCAGAGCAGGGTGGGAAGCCTCCAGTGTTGGAATGTCGTTTGGGATCCTAGAGCTAAAATAATGATCTTTCGTCTTTATCATCTTCTTTCTTCTCATTTGTTACCTCTTTCTGAATTCACAATCTGTTTCTTTTTCTTTTTATAGTCTTTTTTTTAAATGCCTGTTTTTTTTTTTTTGAGGAAGATTGGCCCTGCGCTAACATCTGTTGCCAATCTTCCTCTTTTTCTTTTTTTTCTCCCCAAAGCCCCAGTACCTAGTTGTGTGTCATAGTTGTAGAGTTGTAGCTCTTCTATGTGGGACGCCACCTTAGCATGGCTTGATGAGCAGTGAATAGGTCTGTGCCCAGGATCCAAACTGGTGAACCCCAGGCTGCTGAAGCAGAATGTGTGAACTTAACTGCTACACCACCAGGCCAGTCTCCCGTTCCTTTTTTCATATTGAAAAGAGCTAGAATTGGACTACTAGAAAAATATAGAAAAGATTATAAAATCAAGTCTTGAGACTTAGGAAATTGAAATATTAAAGCTTTCACACAGATTTCATGATCATTTATAGCCTAGTAAAGCAAAGGAGGCATCACAGTGAACTCAAATGATAGTATTCAGTTCTGAATTAAGATTCATATAGAGTGCAGATTTGTTTATTTTCAACAATGTAATTTGTTGAGGTTAAAAATGTCAGCTTTCTCTCTCCTTTCCCCCACCCCTCCCTCGCTCCCTCCCTTCCTTCCTTCCTTCCTTCCTTCCTTCCTTCCTTCTTTCCTTCCCTCTTTCCCTCCTTCTCTTCAGTAACATAAAGAGCTTTATAGTTTAATGTCCCATAGCACATGTTTAGCAGGCTCTCTTCAAAAATTGATGCAAAATTTTACCTCCCCCCAACCAATTTGCATTCAAATACCTTACTTCTTCCACCAAGGATTAGAGGAGGGAAGAAAAGAAAATACGAATACCTGGCTGTTAGGTACATGTCATCGTTGTACCCATTTGTCATGTGCTTCATTTGTATTTAGTCCAATCAGAAGAACTGGATTCTAGCCTTGGTTCTGCATTGACTTGCTGTTTAACTTTGGTCGTGACTCCTTAATAAAGACCTTTTCTTGCTTCTAGACACAGTCTGTAACTTCTCAGTCCTCTTTCTGGGGGCATTTTAGTTTGTTTACTGTCTGACTTCTCAATTAATGGAGGATTTCACCTATGGCTGGTAGGATGAAAAGAAGTGAGAATTGGATTCTGCAGAGTTTTTCTCAAGGCAACTGGGAAGCTGCTTTCTCAAGCCAAGGAGCTGAGTCACGTTGAAGTGCACTGCTCACAGGGTGTTAATCCAGACCCACGGAAGTTGTCCACAGAGTAGAAGTCATCTTGCTTTCTCTCTCTCTTTCTCCACCTCTTTTTTACCAACCCCGTCCAATCTCAGCTGCCATTTCTACTTCCTGAATATTTCTTGCCTCTCACTTTTGTTTCCACTAACAGTGTCCCAGATGGATCAGGCCACCATCATCTCTTGCCTAAATTACCACAGTGGCCTCATAACTGATCCCCCACTACCAGCTCTGTCCTCTCCATCCCATACAAGGCCAAGGTGCTCTCCTTTTATTCCATTCCCCGCCTCACCCACAGGCTCCAGTGGTGGCCTTCTTTTGAGTCCTGTAACATGCCACACTCTTCTTCTGGTCAGGAGACATGTTATTCTCTCTGTCTGGAACTTCTTCTCTGACTTGTACATGCCTGGCACCTTCTTCTCCATCACGTCTCAGCCTAAATATCATCTCTTTGGAGAGATCTTCCTTGACTAAGCAATTCTGTCACTCTCCCTCTGTTACTTTTTCCTGTTTCCTTCTTGGCACTTATTACAGGTTGTAAACTATTTATTTGCCCGTGTGATGAGTATAAGTCTTTACAAAAACTTAGGTGTGCAGAAATGGAATGTTATTTCTCTGTAGCTGAACCTAAACTGGCTCATGAATCCCCATTTTGATTGATGGCAGTGGGTGGAGGGAAACTCTTGCCAATTCAAGATAAATTCAATTAATTCTGGATTTCTCAGTTTCTTTTGGTAAATGCTTGATCAATTAAGAATGCTTCCCTTTCACCTGTCTCCTTTTCTTCTCCCTTGAGGCAACTAAAACTCCGGAGAAGCTTATATGTTTTCTTAGTATCAGGAATAGGATGTCCGGTTTGTGCCATCTAAACCTGATAGTCCCTCCTTGATGTCTATTGAGTTTTGAAGGGAATCAATAAATAATACTCCTCTTCCTCTCCCAAATTCTGATCAATTGAGCTATAAGACAAAAGAGGAAGGCATGTGGAGACTGAAATAGCACCATTATCATTATTAAAGCTGATGTTGGAGAATGTGTTTTATATCTGTGGGCAGGTGGATTTGCTCATCGCTGCTCTAGGCGCAGAAAACATTTTTAAAATAGTGTCTAACAGTAAATGCTGAGGTGGTTTTAATTAGAAAAGAACAATAATTGTCTTCATCTTTATTCTCCTGTGTCTCTGCTTGGGGGAAAAGAAGCTTGGTCATGGTCTTGGTGAATTTTTACAACACAATTTTAGTTATTTCTTTTTTAAAAAGTTCCAGAACAGTGTCTGGTCCTAGTAAGCACTCTGTAAATACTTGTTGAATGAATGAAAGCATTTGCTATATATGGGCATTTCCCTAAATATGTTCATTTCATTTTAAAACAGAAAATGTTGGGAGATGTTGGGAAACAAGAATTATTTTGTAGGTGTTCATGTGTCCCTATATGTGTGTCCCTTTAGAGGCATAAAAGTGCAACATTAGAGGTAGGCAACCTTTAAGATGCCTTCCAATGATCCCTGACTCCTGGTTGTCAAACATGTATAATCCCCTCTCCTTGAGTGTGAGCTGGGCCTGGAAACTCATTTCTAACAAATAGAATATGGCAAAAGTGATGAGATTTCCCTTCTGAGAGGAGGTGATGTGAATACTGTGGTTTCTTTTTTTTTTTTTTTGTGAGGAAGATCAGCCCTGAGCTAACATCCATGCTAATCCTCCTCTTTTTGCTGAGGAAGACCAGCTCTGAGCTAACATCTATTGCCAATCCTTCTCCTTTTTTCCCCCAAAGCCCCAGTAGATAGTTGTATGTCACAGTTGCACATCCTTCTAGTTGCTGTATGTGGGACGCGGCCTCAGCATGGCCACAGAAGCAGTGCGTCGGTGCGCGCCCGGGATCCAAACCCGGGCCGCCAGTAGCCGAGCACGCACACTTAACCGCTGCGCCACGGGCCGGCCCCTGCGGTTTCTGTCTTGGTCTCTCTCTCTCTGCGGGAAGCCAGCTGCTACAATGGGAGCTGCCCTATGGAGAGACCCACGTGGCAAGGAGCTGAGGGCAGGCTTTGGCTAAAGGCCAGGAAAGAAGTGAAGCCTTCGATCTTAAACAGCTTGAGGAATAGATTTTGCCACCAACCACTGAATGAGCTTGGGAGTGGATCCTTCCCCACTTGGCTTGAGTCTTCAGATGAGGCTGCAGCCCCAGCTGACAGTTTGGCTGCAATTTCAGGAGAGACTTTGAGCCAGAGACACCCAACTATGCTGTGCCCAGATCCCTTACCCACAGACCAGTGAGAGAATAAATGTTCGTTGTTTTGGGGTCGTTTGTTACACTACAATAAATAACTGGTACATTATCTGTGTGAAGTAGGAATAACAATGTGTCTGTCCAGCACCAAGTAGCAGAGAGAGGGCACTCAGAGGTGCCCAGTACATGCTGATTAGTATTTATAAGTGGTGACAACCAAAATATTTGTTAAATTGTTCTAGAAATTAAAATTTTCATGGTGCCTTAAAGGAAAATGAAGTTTTTTGGGGAGAAGGCAGACAAGTGTAGAGAGGTACTTGTCTTTCATCTGAGTTTATTGTTGAATGCAGGTGCCTGCATTAATTGCTGCTTCTAAAGTGAGGAGGGTGTGGAGGGGGATGGAAACATTTATAGCACATGACATTAGATAGACTGTCAAAAATGATACCTGCAAGAGAAAATCATGTTGAAATGTGGGCCAGAAAATCTGGTAGAGGAAAAGACAGCTAAGCCAGTTCCGATGGACCTAGGATTTTGATGATGTTAGCAAATTGAAGTTCAGGGATAATCTTTATTAACATCAGTCATAACAATTTTCTGCCATTGCCTTATATTTGGAGTATTAATTCAAACTATTTTCATCATGTCCTTTTCCATTTTGGTGGGGCCAAGAGGATCCTGATATGATTGTATGTAGCCTCTGAAATAGGGTAAAACACATACTGGTTGAGAGCATGGGCCCTGGAGTCGGATGGGCAAGGTTCAGATCTGGGCTCCCCCACTCCACTTACTAATCTTATAACCTTTGGCACGTTGCTTAACATCTCTGAGCCCCAGTTTCCTCAACTTAAAATCATAGTAATAGTACCCATTGGGAGGAATAGATATCCATATAAAGATATATCACAGTACTGGTCACATAACTGAATGTTAGCTGTCACCATTCTTATTAGTATTACACGTCCTGAGCACTGTGGCTGGCACATGGGAGGCACGTAATAACATAGGTTTCCTGCCCCTTCTTTTTTTCTCCTGCTTCCTGAAATCTAGCTGATAACATTTCTGAGTTCTAGTTATTGATTATTTATTCTCCCAATTCAAGAAATATTTTGATGCAGGAAATTTAAAAAATGCACTAAGTCCTCTCTAATTTCTTCTTTTACTCCTGAAGGTTTAATGTTAGCAAAGCCTTCTGAGATCTTTCAGCATAAAACTGCAATCAGTAGCTGAATTTGCCAGGTAGCAGATTTTCCTTTAAGTTTAGGAACTAGTAGCCACCTAGGCCAGAAGGGAGACTTGTATCTCCAGTTACTCTGGCTCGTAGGGGCGAGCGCTGTGTATGCATTCTGAGTCTCAAATTATCAGGAAGGGCTGAGTTGTCTGAAACTGTGGGAGAAAGAGGAGTGGACTCGGTACTGTATCAACAGGATGGAGTACTACAGGATAATTACACAAGGAGAGTGAACAGTGCAGATTGCTTTAGACAAAATGCACAGGGGCTAACCTACATTAAAATAACTTTTCGTATTTCCTATTAATTTCAATTTAACAGGTTTAACATTGAGATTATCAATAAACTTGAGGTTATCAATCTCAGACAAAATGCACAGGGGCTAACCTACATTAAAATAAGTTTTAGTATTTCCTATTAATTTCAATTTAACAAGTTTAACGTTGAGATTATCAATAATGTTGAGATTATCAATAAATAATCAACACGGTTTTGCCTTAGTAAGCTTTTGCATTTAGAATAATTCAGTTGAAAGGAGTAATTTTTTATCTCACCAGCTCAAAGCCTATGGTTGAATCGAATTCATTACTCAGTTTCTCAGAAGGGATTAAGCATAACAGAGACAAATAAATTAGAGTATTGCCAAGGGGCTGAGAAATGTACAAAATGCTACAAGATCAGGTTTTCATGACATATAAAGGAACCGGGGCATTGCTTAGGATATTTAGCAGTGGAGAAGAGTTTAAATGCAGAATAAACATAATATGAGGAAATAGCACCTTGAAAGTGAAACCCTCCAAATTCTGTATTTGATTCAAGTACCTTTAATTCTTCTTTAGTATGGAAGTGATTGTATTTGTTTGTTTTTTAAGAGAATCTTATCAGTGGTCAAGTTCAGGTGCCCGAGGATCATCCCTAAGAAAACCAGCGGAGGATCACATCTTTGCTCATGCTTTCATTAGTTGGTTGATTCAGTCATTCAACAAGTATTAATGAGTGCCTACTCATTAATTAAGGCCCTAAATTAAGCCCTGTGAACCAAGTGGTGAACCAAGCAGGCCTGAGTTTTGGGAAATGCTGCCTTTTATGCTGAACCCCATCCCCCCTCTACAAGAATATTCACAATTCTCGTTAGCACACTAAAGGCTCTGAGAAGTCCTGCAGGGCAGAAACCTGTTTAACCTTCTTGGACATAAGTTCCTAGAATTTTACATCCTCAGGGACTATTCTTTTTTGGATCACACTGTGGGAAATCTAGGTTAAGATGAAATATGCTGCCTGGAAGGACAGGATGACATTGGAATAACAAGGCAAGTGGAACACTGCTTTAATTCACACTTGCTGATTGCAGGGACTCGGCCGCTTGATGCTGCGCTCACTGAGAGGGGCATGGTCCACCTTGATTTCTCCAGGACTCTGTCTGTGCTCCACAATTGCCACGGCCACATTTTTCAGCTTAGGAAATAATAGAAGTTCAGTGTGACCAGGGAGGTTTTTCAGTTTGTTAACAACAGTCGCGGAGCTACTGTTTGCCAAAAGGAACCTCCTCACCATTCATGACCCTGCATTTTGGGGAAGTAAATAAAAGCATCGAATATGTGGTTAAACTGTGTTCTTTTAAAAACATTCCAAGAAATCTAACTAATCTGCAGGAAAAGGTAATCTGCCTTTTTTGGAATTGCATACTTTCATCAAGTTAAAATTCCCATCAAAAGCATATTAGTGCATGGCAAAAAATTAATACATGCAAAGTAACATAAGCACATGGTACTTTTAATTTTTCCATGGCCCCGGTGCACCGTTATCTGCTCTTTTCTGGGAAATCACTCATCATGTAGCTGTTGGGGAAAGGGAGCGCTTTGGCCCCTTTTCTGGGAGCAATCCAGTGCAGTATGGATATTAATTAAATTTATTAAACAAATAACACAGTGACTCGGGGAAGCAGGGGTCCATCTGCCAGTTGCGCAGACAGATCTCTGCAGAGACGCGAGCTGAATGATAGTTAAAGCGAAGTTGCCGAGCTCAGCAGATGGGCCCTTGTCTCCAGTGGGGAGATTTGGTGGCAGTCCAACAGCTCTCCCCCTCCAGGTTTTTGTTCCTTGGAACTGTGATTGAAGAAGCCTCCTCTGTCTTTTCCCAGCCTTGTGCCTTTCCCCCACCCCACCCCCTTTGTTTATGTGAGCAATGTTTAAATCTGAGTGATTTGTTAGGGAGGCAGGTCCCGGCTGATCTCATTCTGTGTATGTGCTGTAAAGCTCAAGCAGAAAATAATTAGGAAAATGTAATCCCATTGACTTGACACCCCACTTGTATACATTGCAGCAGCTCAGCCTCGTGCCATGGAATAAAGTCTCTGAGCAGGTTTGAATTTGGTCAGCATCTCCATTCTCTGCATTTGGAAGTTCATATTTTCTGAGGTTTAGATGCTTATTATTCTTAAAATCGTTCCTTAGATTGCTTTCAGAGCCACATGCCTTTTAAACCATGCAATTTAAGGCTTCTTGTGTTTTTTTCCCCTAATGTTTCATATTCTTTTGGTAAGTGTCTAAGTGCCTTAAGTCCCAGTGTCTCCTTCACTTATCATCTGGGATGAGATGTCATTGACAGTGTTAGATCAGCACATTTGTGATCTGCTGTGTCTTTTAGAAATCCACTTCCCCACCCCCTGGCCCACCTCTCCCATAAAAAAGATGGTGAATTTGAAACCTTTCTGTAAGGAAGGACCAGTTTGCTCTCAGTTGATTATCGTTTCCCAGCATTTGGTATAAATTTTGACAAAAGCACACTTGGACATACTTGAACACTAGGATGTTAGATTAATGCAACTCACCCCACCCCACTCCCACCCCAAAAAATTATTTTGCAGAAGGCTGTCTTGTCTCTGGCTATGTCCCCTCACCTGGGACCAATGCCTTTCACAGGGAGGGCAGAGGGGAGCCGCATAAAACCCACTAGGAAGATTGTGTTCTTTACTGATGGCAAAGTTTTGGACTAAATAGACACCACCTTGGGCTGAGTCCTGAAATGCCCTTGCCTTGGAGAGATGGGTCTGGTTCAGCCAACTTGCCAATGGGACATATTTGCAGAGATAAAGGCACCTCTGTGGAATAGAAATTTCCAATCAGAATGTATTTTCTCCCCCTCCCCCAACCCCTCAAGTCTTTGCCAGGAGAGGTCTCAGCTGGTTACAGAACCCAAAGAGAAAAGTGGATGAGTCTGGGGTTGTGATTATCCCCAGGTGTACTGAATTTTATGGGACTGTGGAGGTCAACCACTTAATCCAGTTTGTAGGAAGAACCAACAAATGGATTCATTTACCCGGAGGACAAAGAAATCTTAGCTGGCAGAGCCTCTGGCTAACCAGGACGGTCAGTTCATTTCTAGTACACGTGGCCGAGTGCATCCTTGATGTTGGCCCATGTTTGTGCTTTTTGAACCCCACTGGAATCCTGAATCTCGTTAGTTTAACCAGGAGATGCAATGTTTTAGCTGCTGTTGTCCACCCCTGCCCCTCACTGAGGTTCTGGCTCCCTCTAGGCCACACTATTATTAATGATATGAAGCCTTCGTTACTATGGCAAAGTGTTGGAATTAGGTGGAGAGTTTTGTTTTTCATTAGAGCCCTGCCAACGATTGTTCTGGACTCCAAGAACATCGTTACCCTCAGTCCTTTAAGGAATTGAAAAGGCGCAGCCAAAAGATGGTCGTGAAGTGGCTGGTGAAAAATGTTTGTTTACCAGTGAATGGTAGGTGACCTGCCAGTTTATTTCTCTAATTTGTTGGAAGTCACAATTGGCTGGGGCAGGGGAAAACTACATTTTGAATTCATAGGCTGTTTACTGTGTGTGTTCTGCCTCTCCTTCCCCCTGGTCACCTGGGCTAATTCTGTTCTCTGATTTAAATCGCAATCTACTGGCTCTGGCATCTCAATTTAAGGGGAAATTGGACGCTGTTTTTCAAAGGGAATTACAAGTGTTTTACTCTTGTCTGAAACAGATTGTGGCTTCTTCCCAGGATAAGCTTAGAAATTACATATAAATCTCAGGGTTTCATTCTTAGCAGAATGTTTTCAACCCTCTTGTCCACACATTAGTATAAATGAATAAAACAGAGAAAAAGCCAGAAAACACCCTGACAGTGTGTGAATACTTCTGATCTGCTTCCTGTGCCTGCCATTCCACTGAACACATTTTGTTTATTCTGCAGCTTCTAATTGCTTTATTGCAGATTTTGTAGGCAGCCTGACAATTTGGGACTGCATGCATAAAAAAGCTTTTGATTGGGAACAAAAGTTAACACTCTCTGTAAGGAACCAGCGAGTAGCTTTAAAAATAACAATTTATTGTAATATTATCTGATAAGGACAGGTATTTTTCAGATGTTTTTATTTATTTGGCTTTGATGTACTTTTCTTCCAAGAGCTCAAGTGCAAACTTATAAAATATTCAGTCCAGGGGCTCCTCTGTTACCCATTCTCACTCTTCTGATGAACGTTTGGCAAAGGAGCCGTGGTTGGGAATACCGTCACTGGCCCTAATGCAGCACTGAGGATAAAGGCTGCGGCTCTTCAAAGCTTGTGCCTCACCGTCTGTGACAGGACTGAAGAGTGTGTCTCTGAGCGAGACCCAGGCCTGGCAGCTGGGAACAGGGGACGCAGCCCAGCTTCTGAGAGAAAAAGGAGAGCTCGTGGTCATTGTCATCCTAAACGATCTTGAAGCCCGTTTTCTATGTCTCAGTCTTATTTCTGGGACCAGTCTGGAGCTTTTCACAATCCTGGATATGATATGTATTGATTGATTGTTGATTAGATTTGCATTTGGTTTCTAGGAGCCACACAAAATAATCCAGCGCTCTATGTTTTGGCCTCTGGCCATCTGGGTCTTCCCAGGTCCAGGGAGCCCTTATCTTTGTGGTACTTCAGAAAACTGCCTTCAGTTCCTTTGATCTAGTCTTCTGAGGTTACACTTACAGGAGGCCCTTCCTGCGGCTGACATGCTTCCTTTGTTCTTACTCTACAGTAGATTTTAATTCAAATTCAGGGTCTTACAGTAGGAAGAGAATTCATAAGACGCCTGCCCAGTGAGAGTCCTGATGGGGGTTTGTGCTGCTTGTCAACTTGTAACAACAGGGAGTTTACCCTGCCTTGTGGCAGTTTTTAATTTTGTGAGTTTTAAAAAGATTTGGGATGTTAGAAACATATTCCTTATAGTAATAAATAAAAATCTCAATCTGAGGAGACCCAGAGTTTGTAGAGGTGATGATAATGAAGTCACCATTCAGTTCATGGGTGTCATGCTTTCCTTTTCTACGTGATATGTCTTCAAATATGCTTATATTTGATGGTAGCCAGCTGCCATTGCTTGGGCACTTACTAGGTGCTGGCTCCTGTGTGAAGTGCTTTCCCTACATCATGCCGTTTAATCTTCACGACATATTGATGTTCTCATTCAAAGATGAGGAAATTGATGCTAGGAGATGTTAAGTAACTTGCCCAAAGTCTAATCTTAGTCGTCTAAACTAATCTAATCTAAGGTCATAGCTAATAGCCAGGCCTGGATTTGAAACCAAGACACCTGACCCTAAAATCCCTGCGTTTAGCCACTCTGCTCTATTGCTGCCCTGTATTTATTCATTTCTGATTTGTAACCTCCTTAGATCCAAAAGGAAGTTAAGGTCTCTTCAAATAAAAGGGCACATAAAATAGCATAGTTAAAAGAAAAAGAAAAAGATACATCATGTGGGAGCCCTTCAGATTTTGGAAACAGCAATCCCCTCTCCCTAAATTTGCGGTCTAAGCAACACTGCCAGTTTCTTAAACTTTCTATCCATGGGGAAGGAGGTGGGAGGCTAGGCTGTGAGTCCTTGGGGGAAGTGGCCTTGTCATGTTGTGTTTCCAGCGCCCAGCCAAGAGTTGGGTGAAGACTGAAGGAGCTGGCCAGAGAAGACGGAGCTGAGGATGTAGGTTTGACTCAGGCTGCCTTGCTGCGGCGCCTTCAGAGCAGACGCTGGGGCACGTTGGACGGTGGTTGAGACTTGGGAACCTGAGGCAGAATGGGGGTGGGGGAGGAGAAGAGGTAGAAAAAGAGAACATTTATCTTTTTATCTACTCTACACTGTATGCCATTTTGCATTTTTTGTGCGTATCACTGTAAACCACCTTGAATCCCTTTTAGAATGAAGCAGGATGTAAACAAATGCTTATGTATTAACATAGACACATGTGCGTACACATAAGATAGTAGATCAGATTGACCTGTTAGTAAAATCCTTTGTTGTCTGCTGAGATAAAAAAAAGATGGTTTTATAATCAGGAAGGGGCTAATGAGGCAAGAGCGAGCCGTCAGAAGGGCTGGGCTGGTGGGGGCCATCCCTGCTGGTCTGGACCAGCTGAGATCTTCCCAGGTGCTACGGTTGGTTTCTTGGCCTTTGCCGTGGGGGTTATTTTCTTCTGGAACTTGAGAGTTCTCCTTAAGACGGAATGCTGTACTTCAGAGTCATGCAGAAAGAAGGCAAATGTTCTTGCCATATTTATTCCTAGCACTTTTCCTTCCACTCACGCAGCTGGAGACTGTTTGTTAACAATTGCCTGCACCACACTGTGTCGTACAGACCTGTCGTCAGCTAAAACCCCTGGTTCTTGTCAGGGGTCCCCTCCCTGTGTTTGGGCCGGTGACATTTTACACTTAAATTGAGGACTTGACATTCACTGCTCCCATTTTATAGATGGAGAAGCAGGTTTGGGGAGGCTAAGTAATTCTTCCCTCTCCTGTCCTCCTCCCTCTTCTCTGCCTCTCTTTGCTCTCTTCATTTTTCACTTGTTTGCTCCCAGTCCTCAGAGTTTTGCCTCTTCCTGTGCTGGCTGATTCACTGTGTTCTTGCCCAGATGGTACCAGGGCACCGCATGATGGGGTGAGAGGGGATTTTCACAGTGTCTTCTTGGGGGGATAGCATTTGCAAACACATATGATAGACACTCGTCAGGTGTCTCCTGCACTATCATTGTGCTGAAATGATTGCCTTCCTCTGTCATCTTCATGTATTAGGTCTCCAACCCCAGGAGGAGGGGAGAAGGAGGAAGAAACCCACACAGTTTGTTCAGAACCCCACAGCCCAGTCATCGGTGGGTGCCCTTGGCACGCCTTTGCTTCGTTCTCCTGGAAGAAGGTTTGGGGTGAGCTTGGTAGGCCTGTTCCACAGGGCTGCATTGGCTGCTCATCTCTAGTTACCAACCCTGCCTGGCCATGTTCGATGCCAAAGTCAGGTGTGGGGTTTTGTAGTGTTACAGACAGAGGTTGACTACTGGAGGTCACAGTGCACATCACTTATTTTCCATCAGGACAGAGGGTTGGTTCATGGGTGGCCCTTCCCCTTGTGAGTCAGGCTGGATAAGTCCTACTCAACATGAGAGTCTCTCAGGCATCAGGACCTTTTGTTTGTGAAGAAGGAAACTTTGAATGGTAAGGAAGAGCCTGTGAAAAGCCTTCTTCCTTTGGACAGTCTCAGCACAAGGAAGATATCTTTCTTTCCCTCTCCTATAAGCACATACAGACCAGGGCCACTGTGCCTCGACTGGGGTGACTCAGGGGACAGGAAAGTCTTGACTGGAATCAGGGGTGGAGCCCTTTTAGTCTCTGACATCTGTGTCCTTCCCAGCCCTTACAGCGGTCACTGAGGTACAAAGACACGTTTTGGTTCAGTTCTCCAGAACTTTCATTATTTGTAATACTCACCAATATTCATTTGTTCATCAAATATTTGTTGAGTGCCTGCTAGGATCAAGGCATACTGTAAAAAGCAACAGCAATGGGTCCCTGCCCTAAAATAGCCTCTGTCTAGAGGAGGAGACAGATATTAATTAGACAATCACACTAACAAATATATAATGATGAAAGAGGTAAGTGATCTGAGAGAGGATGGACGGAGAGACCTCGTTAGTCTGGTGGTTATGTTACAATCCCAGTAATCTGCTCCATGAATGTGGACATCAGATGTGGGGTGGGTGCAGTGTGGGAGTGGAGGCTCAGGTGGATGGACAGTAGAGAATAGGATACTGAATCATGTGGTATTAACTATCTGTAAGGATAGATGAATTTTTCATTTAATGCTCCTCTGTAGTGCTTGAATGTTTTATCAAGAGGATATGTCACTTTTATAATAAAAAAATTTTTAAAGAAAACTAAAGAAGATAATGGGTCATACTATTTTACCCCTTTCAGAAAGTTGATTAGTTTCTTGATTTTTTGAGATGTCTATCTTTGTATGTATGTTATTATAAAGTTTAAGGGACAAATACAATATTTACTCACATTGTCTTTCCATTAATAAATGTAGAGGCTAAAATAAAAACATATCCAAATGTTGTAGACTGTTGAATGAAAAACCAGTACATCCTCTAACAGTGTTGCAGACTAGGAAATGCATTTTAATTAGTTGCCGTGTAATTTTCTGTATATAATCTCAGTCATTTGAAAAGCAGCAGGAAGGACACATTTTCTGTTTGTGTGTGGCCTTTTGTCTTCTGCCATTAAGTTGTAAACTCAAAAGAGGATTGTGTTTGGCTGCATGTAACAGACACTTGACATCAGTGCTTAATTGAATAGAGTCTGTTTTTCCTCACAGCCTGGGACAGGTATGGGATGGTTCCAGGCCCCTTCTGTCTTCCCTCTCTGGTGTCCTTGTCGTGTGGACTTCGTCTTCATGCTTGTTGCCTCATGGTCACAAGATGGATGCTCTTAGTCATACCTTAGAATTCTGGGCAGAAAGGAGGAGGGAAGGGTAATGCCTCTCGAGTCAAAATTCTAGACCAGCAAAGGAGGGAGGGAAGGGGCCTATATTAGTGAAGCAAAAGTTTTCCTTGAAATTCTCAGCAGATTTTTGCTTGCTTTTCGTTGTCAAATATGGGGTCACATGCTACCCATACCTGAAAAGAAATCTGGAGATTGAGTCATCCTCTCCAAAAATTAGAATTCTATTCGTAAGGGAGAATATGGGAATGGATGTTGGGTAGGCAACAAGCACTGTCTGCCCTGAGAGACTTCTAAATACTTACTGTCAAGTTCGGTGAAATTCTGTAAATTGAATAAGACACAGTACACATGTTAGGAAGGGTTCGTCATCACTGATGTGGCTCCACATCCATGTTTAAAATAGTCTTCTAGATAAGTTTGAATTGTTTTGGCCAATTTCCTGACAGATCGAATTAGCTCATCATTTTACCGCAGAGGGTAGCTGATGAAGAAGTTATACTGGGAGTTGGAGATAAGTCAGCTCCGCCATTCTCTTATTTCCTTCTGCTTGCATTTCGTTGCTATCTTTGATCTGTGTCTTTCCTTAGAGGCATCATTTTAAAGGCACTTGTCTATATATTTAGGAGTAGATAATGTATGTCTTAGTCCATAGATTACATTAGTAGATACTACATTAGTAGATAATTAGTAGACTACATTAGTAGATACATTAGTAGATTGCATTAGTAGATAATGTAGTCTTTGGGCTGCTATGACAGAATACCGTAGACTGGGTGGCCTATACACAATAAACATTTATTTCTCACAGTTCTGGAGGCTGGAGCGTCCAAGATCAAAGTGCCATCAGATTCAGTGTCTGGTGAGAGCCTGCTTCCTGGTGTATAGACGACGTCTTCTCACTGTGTCCTCAGATAGCAAAGGGGTGAGGGAGTGCTCTGGGGTCTCTCTTATAAGGACACTAACCTCATTCTTGAGGGCTCTACCCTCATGACCCAAGCACCTCCCAAAGGCCCACCTCTAAATACCATCACAGTGGGAATCAGGATTCACATATGAATTTGAGGGGGAGGCAAAGATTCAGTCCACGGGGATATACAATGTGTAAATATGCTTATCCAGGGCCTGTCCAAGTGGCGATGCCATTCTAGAGTGGAATCTCCCCCTTCCCTTAGGACATCTCGGGTCCCACTGTGAGGGAGGGTGTCAGCATCAACCCGTTACTATACTCTAGCAACGCTGAATTTCTCTCTTAGTTTTGATATAAAAAAATCAACATGAGTGGAAGTTCTAGTATTTCCTTCCTGCTTCCCCATGCTTCTCACTACTGGATCAGCCTGCATAGCCCCTGGATGGACATCCCACACTTTGGAAATCACTGTTTTAGAGGACAGGAAGAT
Source organism: Diceros bicornis minor (assembly GCF_020826845.1). Lineage (NCBI taxonomy): Eukaryota > Metazoa > Chordata > Mammalia > Perissodactyla > Rhinocerotidae > Diceros > Diceros bicornis. Next base: position 87,555,641 of record NC_080746.1, on the reverse strand, counting down.
TGTTTTGGGATACTAAATGCAAATAGAGCAAGGCACCATTTTGAAAATGTAGGGGTAGGAGAAGTGACTGATTTTCTGACTGTGGAACAGGTGAAGAGTGTTTTTTTCATTTGTTCATTCAACAAACAATAAATTGAGCAATTACTGCCAGGCGTTGCTGTACTGTACACTGGGGAGAAACAGATAATTCACTTAGTCCCTGCCTCTGGGGATCTCCCAGTTTAATGAGGAAGACTGAACTGCAAATGAGAAATTGCAAAATGGTATATGGGTTCAGAGGCCCTCACCTTCTGCGTGTCTTTGTCACTTTCCTGATTGGCTCTACTCTGACCACCACTTTTAATTGTAACCCCTCCTGCATGCAGCCCTCCCTCAGCCCTCCCCTATTCTCCTTAGATACTCTGTCTCTTTCCATGCCACCTATCAGCTTACAACATTCTATATAATTTACTTATTTATTGTACTTATTTTCACTGTCTGTTGGCCTCCCACAAGAATGCCATTATCCCAAGGGCAGAGATATTGGTCTGTTTTGTTCACTAATCTGTCCCAGCTCCAGGAATAAAATTCAGACTGTCCCTGACTTACAGTGGTTCAACTTACAATTTTTCAACTTTACAATGTTGCGAAAGTGATATGCATTCAGTAGAAACTGTACTTTGAATTTTGATCTCTTCCTGGGCTAGTGACATGCTGTATAATACTCTCTCGTGATGCTGGGCAGCTCCCAGTCAGCCCCGTGATCACAAGGGTGAACAACCGATACACATACAACCCTCCTGTACCCATCCAACCATTCTGTTTCTCCCTTTCAGTATGGTATTCAATCAATTATATGAGATATTGAACACTTTCTTATAAAATAGGCTTTGTGTTAGATGATTTTGCGTACCTGTAGGCTCATATAAGTGTTCTGAGCACGTTTAGGGTAGGCGAAGCTAAGCTATGATGTTTGGTAGGTTAGGTGCATTAAATGCATTTTCGACTTACGATATTTTCAGCTTACCAGGATGTAACCCCATCGTAAGCTGAGGAAGATGTGTATGGAGAGAATGAATGAAAGAGGTGATCATCAATCTCTGTCTGATTGCTGAAGGTTGTAGACAGAGAGGGGAATGATCAGGAGGATGTAATAAAGAAGGTGATATTTGAGTTGGGTCTGACAGGGTGAGTTGAAGTTTTAAGGGGAATAGGCATGTACAGAAGGAACAGCGTGTGCAACAGTATGGAGGTGAGAAGGAGCCCAGTGTGTTGGGAAAATATGAGTGGAACTTGGGGTATATGGTGAAGAACCAGGGAAGATGACTCTGGAAAATTGAAGAAGATTAGGAAGCCCCTCACATATGTTGTTTGTCACTGGGGAATTGCAGACAGCAAAAGTGCCTGAAGAACTGGAAAAGAGAACTTGATGAACTAACTAGTAGAGCATATGGAAAATCTTACTTCGTCTGTTTTTAAGCCCATGTGCCTGTCCAAAGCGTGGCAGTTGAGGAAAGGATCTAATGGATGTCCCTGGGCTTTGGATGAGGCCTGGGAGAAGTAACTGAAAAATCTAGGTTAGGAAACAGGTTGTTTTCATCTTTATCACCTGGCACAGTGCCTACCACAGTAGTTGTTCTGAGAATATATACAGAAGTATGTGAAAGAATGAACTTGCTAATCAGTGTCCAGATGACCCCCAAATGAAAAGAATAACACTTACTTGGTGTCCAGTTCTGTCCCCATTGGAATTTATTTTTGTCAATGTGAATGCCCCCTGGATGTGTTTGCTGGTAATCTCCGTGGCTGCTTTCTGGTGTTATAGTTTTGTGATAAAGAGCATGAGCTTTGGAGTCAGACCAACTTAATTTGAATCCTGGCTCCACCACTTACTAACTCCGTGGCCTTAAAGCTTAACCTCTGAGTCTCACTTTCCTAATGTAAGGCTGTCAGTATCTGTTGTCTAGGATTGTTTGAAGATTAAATGAGATAGTTCGTGAAGAGTTTCAGATGGTTCTTGGAACTTAGTAAGTATTCAATAATGGATGACTATTAACTTTCATATTTGTGGAGAGGAACGAGTTGTTGGGGTCAGCCTTGACAAGCATGTATGGAGTTGGGAAATATTGATGGTTTCATTTGCTTCAGCTAAAACCAGAGCAAAATGAACATGACCCATTCATTCTGTTACTTAATAAGCTGGTCAACATCTCCTTTGTGCCAAGCGGTATTAATGGAAATATAAACTCAGCAGTAGAATTACAGAAAGGATGTGGTTTTCCAGTGACCCATAATGACTGAATGGACCATGTACTGCGTTCCTCATATGTGCTGACACTTTGCCGTGAGGTCTTATAAGAGATCTGGTTAGGTTGGGATGATAATAACAAGGTCAAGGTTGTAGGTTTGATGCCTGAAACCAGCCAGTTAGTACGACACAGGGAAAGGGTCTGCCTTTTCATTCCAGAGAGCCTTGGAATGTTGAAAATGACGTAGGATGAAGAGGAAGAAGGGGGGCACCTCACGCCTGGAAAGGTCTCCAAGACTCACGTCCTATTGTGGCTCATTAATCTCAGCTAAATTTTTGCATCCTGATGTTGTGTCAGGCCCCGAGCTAAGTGGTTTCCACCCATCATCTCGTTGAATGTTCATAACAGCAATGTGGGTCTTATTTCCCCCATTATTTATGCACTTGCGAAGCTAATGAAGCTTAGAGAAATGAAGAATCCTGTCCAGGTTCCCTTGAAAAGCAAGTGGCGGAGTAGGGACTTGACTGTCTGTCTCCCCCACCCCTAGTTCTTAACCTCCAAGCTACGCTGTCTGCTTTAGGGTGCAGCCACACTGTGCCTACAGCTTTGTTAATGAAGGGTAGCCATTTTCTTAAACAACATGGGTTCAAGCAATTTGAATTTCTGTGAGACAAAAGATGTATTTTTCTTCTTAGTATCCGATGTCTAATGACTGTGACGTGCTGGCAGAATCACTTGTGAAGGTGTCTTGGACAACCATCCCTGGAATGAGCTCAGTAGTGGATGTTCTGTTCGTTCATTTAAGGGAGCCGTACAGAAGCTGCATGTATTCATTGAAATACTGATTTCATAGAGAAGGTAGGAAGAAGTGACATATTTAGGTAATTAATTTTACTCCTCTGTAATGTTTTGCCTAGGAGTTTGGGTATAATATGCATAATTTATGTGTCATAGATCTAAAATAATTTTTAAAGTTTCTAGTTTCAGGTAAATATATTTTATAATAAAAAACAAATTTAAAAAATCAATGAAATGATCGTTTGGGTCATAGCCAGATTCAAGATACCCGAAGAGTCAGATTACCCTAGTTAAAATTCTTCCTGGAGCATAAATCAGGCATTTTGGGAAGTGGCATTAATTCTGTTAGACTCATTCAGGGTAATGTTTCAGCATATCAATACTCTGTGATTCGAAAAGTCCAAACCATCTGATATTCCTAAAAGTCCTGGGCACAACTTCAGGCTGTGAGTCAGTTTGATTCTTGTATAGATCGCTTAGCTTCATGCTGTTTCCTGGCCTAGCCTGGCTCCAACCCTGACCAGATCTTATCTGCTTGTTGGCTTTCCTTCTCACAAGGGACTGGGTCAAATAGGGTGAATTGCTTATACAAATTTATCCCCACTTCCAAAAAGAGAACATCTCCCCTCCTGCAAGCACATACCCTTTTCTTGGTAAATTCAACAACTATTCTTAGAGAGTAATTGACATAAGAAAATTTAAAAATCTCTATCAGGTGCTAGAATTTGGCTTTTGTTTACTTAAACATTATTCAACCTCAGTGTAAAATACACTGCTGGGGCCCTTTAAAACATTTTTTTGTTAGATTTTTAATTCAACTATAAAGACAATTCAAGTGAGAAACTTCAGTGCACTGATTTTGTTCTTTGAGTCATTGCACTGTAATTAGCTGAGTTGCATTTTAAATGCAGCACAAGAACATCTTTCTTGTCTGTTTATGTCAGAAAAAAATGGCTAATGAGCACTTATCAAGAAGATGAACACTTTTTCATTAGATTAAGTAAAATCAAAACAGATTTATAATGTACTATTATGTTTCAACTTGGAATAAATTGAGTAAAATAGCTAATATCTTCACAGTGTCATGAGAATTTCTTTGCATGGCAGGATCTTCCTCCCCCACACACTTAGACTTCAGGAAAGTGCCCATTTGTGGCGACTTTCTTTGTGGAGTCAAGGCACATTCCCAAAGGGTTTGGAATGTTCGTAATATTATTTGTAAAATCTGAATATCTATGAAGCATGTGTCAAAATTGATTTCCTTTGGATTATGCCAGTGTGCTTTGCTACTTTGTAATACAATTCTTTAAAATCATTTTTAAAAATGAGCTCTGTCTGCTTTCTCCTAGTGGTCAGTCAGAATGGCACCTGGGACTCAGTATCCTGTGGAACTTTCTCCTACTTTGAGATTTTCAAATGTGTTCAAGTGTTCGGGTGAACATTAGCCTGTGTGTCAGCAAAGGTGCAGACGAGGAAGGCTGGTTCCTTAGGAAAGGTGTGTGTGAAAATGTGCAAGTGCAAGAACCTTCTCCCGTTAAATGTCACTTGGAGGCAGCTTATTTTCAGGCCATCAAAGGTTCGTTATTGCTCTTCCTATATGTGAACTCCCGTAAGAGTTCGAGTCCGTCTTCATCAGTGCCTGCTTGGGGCCGTATAAATGTGTGCATGTCCACAAAGCAACCAATGCAACAAAGCCTCATGTGGATAAAGAAGACTCTTGACTTCCCCAAGTAATGGACCCACGTAAACACCACCCAGACACAGTGCAGAACATCACTAACCATGCAGAAGCCTCTTTGTGCCTCTTCCCAGTCCTCATCTCCCGCCAAAGTGACCATCATTCTGGTTTCTATCACCGTAGATTACTGCTGGTGTTTTGGAACTTTCTATAAATGGAATCATACGGCAGGTAGTCTTTTGTGTTTGGCTTCTTTCCCCAAAATTATGTCTGTAAGATTTGTTAATGTGATTGTGCGTAGCAGAAAGTCATTATTTTTCATTGCTGTATAGTAGTTTATTGTATGAATACACTGCTATTTGTTTATCCCTTCTACTATCGGTGAATATTTGTGTTGTTTCCAGTGTGGGGCTATTATGACCAATGCTGCTATGGATGTTGTATGTGTCTTCCGGTGGACATATGTGTGCATTTTTGTTGCCTATACACCAAAGAGTGGAATTGCTGGGTCATAGGATATGCATTTGTACAATTTTAATAGATATTGCAAAAAAGATTTCTAAATTTTATCTACCAGTTTATGCTCCCACCAGCAGAATATTGAAGTTCTAGTTGCTCCACATCCTCACCAACAAAATAAAATTTTAGCCATTGTGAGGGCACTTTTTAAAACTGAAATCTTTGTGGTTTTACTTTGCATTTCCTTGATGGCTGATGATGTTAGCACCTTTTATTATGCTTATTGGCCATTTGGATATCCTCTTTCGTTATGTGCCTGTTCAAGTCTTGAACTTAACTTTTAAAAATTTGGGTTGCCTATTTTTTTCCTCATTGATTGTAAAAGTTCTTTATATGTTTTGGATATGAGTTCTTTGCTGAATATATGTATTGCATACCTTACTGGTGTCTTTTGATAAATGTAAGTTCTTAATTTTAAAGAAGTTAAATTTATTAATCTTTTCTTTTATGATGAGTGATTTTTGTGTCCTGTATTAAGAGATTATTTTGCTTACCCCAAAGTTGAGAGTACAGCCTACATTACTTTCTGGAAACTTTATTGTTTTTCCTTTTATATTTAGGTCTGTAATTCATATGGAATTGATTTGTGTGCCTGCTTTGAGGTGGGATGAGGTTTCATTAAAAAATATCAATTATTAAAAATATCATCCTTTCTCCTATTTCATTCCAATGGCACCTTTTTCATAAATTAGGTGGTCTTTTATGAGTAGTCTGTTTCCTAGACCCTCTATTCTGTTTCACTGATTATTTGTCTATCCTGCGTCATTACTATTGTTTTAATTATCCTGCCCTTTATAATAAATCTTGATATTTGGTAATGTAAGTTTTTCTTTTTCGTGTTTATTTTAGTTATTCTAAGTCTGTTGCAGTTCCATGTAAAATTTGTGCTCACTTTATTAGTTTTCATAAGAAAGCCAGCTGAGATTTTGATTAGGATTGCATTGAACTTATAGATACGGCAAGAACTGATAGCCTCCCAATACTTAGCTTTCCAGTCCATGGATATGGTATATCCCTCCATTTATGTCATTCTTAATTGCTCTCAGCATTGTTTTGTAGTTTTCCATGTACAGGTCTTGCACATTTTTTGTTATCTTTATTCCTAAGTATCTGGTGTTTTTGGTGCTAGACATTCTTAGATAGCTTATATTATACTCATGTAAATGGTATTGTTTTAAAATTTCCTTTCCTACTTGTTTAGTGTTAGTATGTAGAAATACAGTTGATTTTTAAGTATGATGTCTGTATCCAGGTACTTTGTTAAATTCACTTTTTAATTTGTAATAGTTTATTTGTAGATTATTTTCAATATTTTGTGTATATACTCATATCATGAACAATGATAGTTTTTTAAAGTTTCTTTTCCTCGTACCACAGTACAGTGTTTAATAGAAGTGGTAGTTGCAGATATCCTGGTTTCACTCTCAATTTCAGGGGAAAAGCTTTTACTATTTTACCATTAGTATGTTTACTGTAGATTTAAAAAAATATATTCTTTATTAGTTAAGGCAGTTCCTTCTATTCCTATTAAGATTTTTAAACATCATGAATGGGCACTGAATTTCATCAAATGCTTTTTTTTGCATCTATTTAGTGACTATATAACTTTTCTTATTTATTTAGTCAATGTGGTAAATTATATTGATTGATTTTCAAATGTTAAACCAGCCCTGTATTACTGTTATAAATTAATTTGGTTGCAATCTATTCTTTTTATATATCACAGAATTTGATCTGCTAATATTTTTATTTGATTTTGCCAAATTTTTGCATCTGTGTTCATGAGAGAGATTAGCTTATACTTTTCCTTTCTTGTAGTAATTTTTCTTTATTGCTAAGTTTTGGTATCAAGGTTGTACAGGGCTCATAAAATGAGTTCACAAGTGATTTCATTTTATCCATTCTTTGGAATAATTTATATAAGATTGGTGTTAGTTCTTCTTGAAATGTTTAAAGAATTTACTGATGGAGACATTTGGGCCTGAAGTTTTCTTTGTGGATAGGCTTTTAATTACAGATTCATATTTTTAATGGACATAGGGCCGTTTGGATTTTCTATTTCTTCTTGTGTCAGTTTTGGTAAGTTAGTATTTTTAAAAATGAAATTTGTCCATTTCATCTAAATTATCAAATTTATTGGTCTAAAGTTATTTTTAACATCTTGTCTTTTGAATGCTTGGGAGATCTATCATGATGTCCCTTTCTTCGTTTCTTATATTAATAATTTGTACCCTCTCTTTTCTCTTTACATTCTTACTGGGGTTTTATCCATTTTATTTATTTATTTTCTCAGATAACGTTTGGCTTTACTGTATTCCTCTGTTACAGGGATTGACAAAATATGGTCATAGGTGAAATCTAATCCATCACCTGTTTTTGTAAATATAGTTTTATTGGAACACAGTCATATCCATTCACTTATGTATTGTCTGTGTCTGCTTTTGCACTACAATGGCAGAGTTGAGTAGTTGTGACATATCTTATGGCCCACAAATTTTAAAGTATTTACCATTTGTCTTTTAACAGAAAAAGTTTACTGAACCTCTGCTTTATTGCATGTTTTTTCCTCTTAGTTGATTTTTGTCCTTATCTTCATTATTGCTCACTTATGCTTTCTTTGAGTGTAACTTGCCATTCTGTCTCAAGCTTCTTGAGATAACTCATTGATTTCCATCCTTAGATTTTCATTTAACCAGTACATTTTTTCTGAGTACAGATTAGCTGTATCCCACAAGTTTTTATATGTGATATTTTTATCATCATTCTGTTGAAAATGTTTTCTTATTTCCATTGTGATTTCTTATTTAACTCATAGATTATTTACAACTTCACTAATTGATTTGCAGGCATTTAGGGATTTTTAAAGTTTTTTTTTTTACTTATTGATTTTTAGGTTAATTCCACTGTGATCAGAGAACATACTCCGGTTTTAATTCTTTGAAATTTGTTGAGACTTGTTTTATGGCCCAGTATATCTTTTGGTTTGGTAACATCCATATGTACTTGAAAATAACATGTATTCTACAATCATTGGGTGTGTGTTAAGTTTGTTAATCATGTTGTTCTAATTTTCTATATTTTAACTAATTTATTTTCTGCTTGTTCTTTGAGCTACTGAGAGAGGTGTGTTAAAGCTGCCTATGCCTACTGTGATTGGGAATTTGTCTATTACTCCTTTGGTTTTGTTAGTTTTTACTGTATTTAAGGCTATATTATCAGATCTTCATGTTGAATTGACCTTTTATCTTTACCAAAAGTTTCTCTTTTATATGTAGTAATACTTCTTGCCTTAAAATCTATTTTTTCTGTCGTTAGTATATCTACACCAGTCTTTTGTTCTTGTTAATGTTTGTATGTTTTCCATTCTTTACTCCAAACTTTTCTGTATCTTTATATTTAAGATGTGTCTACAATAAATAACATGTAGTTGGGTTTTTAAAAAATCCATTCTGACAGTCTTTGCCTATTATTTGGAGTATTTTATTACAACTCATATAATTATTGCTTTTGTGTGTGTGTGTATGTGTGTGTGAGGAAGACCAGCCCTGAGCTAACATCCAATGCCAATCCTCCTCTTTTTGCTGAGGAAGATTGGCCATGGGCTAACATCCGTGCCCATCTTCCTCTACTTTATATGGAATGCCGCCACAGCATGGCTTGACAAGTGGTGTGTCAGCGCGCCCGGGATCCAGGCTTGCGAACCCCGGGCTGCCACAGCGGAGCGTGCGCACTTAACCTCTGCGCCACTGGGCCAGCCCCAATTATTGCTATTTTTTTAAATTCGAATGCACTATCTTACTGTTTGTTTTTTGTTTATCTCATCTGTTTTTTGGTCCTTTCACCTGATACGTTGACTTCTTTTGGATTTGAAAAGTATTTTTTATCGTTTAGTTTTCCCTTTGTTAACTAAACATTCTTTTTCTATTACTTTTGTGATTAGAGGTTACGACATGCATTCCTGACTTACAGTCAACCTTAAATTAGGATTGTTACCACTTAAAAAATGCAGGGACCTTACAACACTACATCTGAATTTACCCTCCTATCTCTTTGGCTACTGTTGTGGGATATTTTAATTCTCTCTCTGTTTTAAACCCCACCAGACATTGTTAATATTATTGTTTTAAGTAGTCAATATTAATTTAAATGTACCCACTTACCTACTCTTTCCATTGCTCTTCATTCTTTTCTGCATTATTGTGCTTTCATTGAGGATCATTTTCTTCCTGTCTGAAGAGTGCCCTTCAGCATTTCCTTTAGTGTAGGTCTGCTTGGGACGAATTATCTCAGTTTTTGTTAAAATGAGTATTTATTTTGCTTTCATTTTTGAAGGATATTTTCTCTGGGTTTAGAATTCTGGTTTTGCAATTATTTACCTTAAGAACTTTAAAGGTGACATTCTTTTGTTTTCTGTTCTGTTGTTTCCATTGAATTTGCATATTGTTGTTGTTTTGAAGGTGAAGTGTTTTTTCTGTTTTAGCTTCATTTAAGATTTTCTTTGTATTTGTCTTTGCTTTTCAGCAGTTTTGTTAGGTTTGGTTTTCTTTAATTTATCCAGCGTGGGCTCATAATGATTCTTGAACCTGTGGCTTCATGTCTTTCAGTTTTGGGAAATTTTCTGCCAATATCTCTTCAAATATTAGTTCTGACCCATTATCTCTCTCTCTTGTCTACCTAGAACTTTAATTACAGCAATTATATTACTTTTTAAAAGAAATATTGTCCCATATGTCACTGATGTTTATTTTGTATTTTAAATCCTTTTATCTTTTTTTGCTTCAATCTGAATATTTAGGCTGACCTATCTTCCAGTTAATTAATTCTCTCTTCTGCTGTGACTTGTCTGTTGTTTAACCTATCTATTGAATTCATAATATAATTATTGCGTTTCATAGATTCCAGTGCTCTGGTAAAATCATAAAATTTTTAATCTGTTTTTTGAACACATTAATGACAGCTTTTGGGGATAACTTTTGATTTTTTTATAATTTCAAATTTACAGAACATTTGTAGGAATAGTGGGAAGCATTACTGTATATCTTCTACCTAGATTCACCATTTTTTTACATTGTCCCCCATTTGCTTTATCATCCTTCCCTCTATGCACATGTGATTGCCTCTCTGCCCACCACACACATTGTTTCTCTCTGAACCATTTGACAGGACATTGCAGTTGTCATGCTTCTTTACTCCTGAATTCTTCAGTTTGTTTTGACTAAAATCAAGGAATTTCTCCTACATAATCACAATACCATTATCAAAATTAGGAAGTTTTATATTGATACAATACTATTATGTGATCTACAGTCTAAATTCGAATTTTGTCAATTATTCCAATAATGTCCCTTGTAGCTACATGTTTTTCCCAGTCAAGTATATAATCTAGGATGATGGATTGCATTTATTTGTCATGGCTGTCTAGTCTCCTTTAACTGAAACAATTCTTTTGCCTTTATTTGTCTTTCCTGATCTTGATATTTTTGAGGAGTACAGAACAATTACTTTGTGGAAAGTTCTTTAATTTTGGTTTCTGTAATGTTTCATCATGATTAAATTCAGATAATGTGATGTTGGCAGAAATAACACAGAAGTGATATTGTGTTCTTCTTAGTCCATCATGTTAGGAGGCACATGATGTTCATTTGATTCATTATTGGTGATATTAACTTAGATAGGAGATGTCTTATCAGTGTGATCCACCGTAAAGTTACTCTTATTAATTCATAATGAATAAATAATTTGTGTGGAAATACTTTGGGACAATGCAAATATTCTGCTCCTCACCAAACTTGTACCCAGTATATTTTAGCACCTGTTGATGCTTCTTGACTGAACCAGTTATTACTATGATATTTACAAAATGATGATTTTCTAAATCCATTATCTTTTCTACATTTATAAGTAATAAATACAAATTTATTACTCAAGAATTCTCATTTAACTTAAAAGATTATGATCCACTGATCTCATTTTTTAATTTGATGCTCAAATGTTCCAGATGTGGCCATTGGGAACCCACTCAGGAAGGCTCCTATGAACTTTTGACATGCCCAAATTCAAAATGTCCCAAATTCTTTGGGCATTTTTTTAACTTTTTGGCACAACAAGATGTTCCAAGATCATCTTTTACTTTATCTGCCCCAGCATTGGAATCAGTCATTTCTTTAAGGAGTCTTGGCTCCTTTTTGTGAAGAATGGTAATTAGCAACTCAGGTCTGGACACTAAGTGTCCTCGTTTTGCTACTGGAGTGCCACTGTGTCTAGGGTCAGCAGGGCTAGGAAATCTCTATCTCTGTCTCTGATCAGGGAGTTCGTATTGATGCACCCAAATCAAATCTAACACCAGAAGGTTTGTTGTACTCTTTCGCCTTTCTTTATTTGTAAGACTTTTCTCCAAGTGAGATTCCTGGCTCACATTATCCTCAGTATATTTACTCATTTGCCCAGGCTTAGATTCACAGACTGCACTTTCAGAATTGCTAACCCTGCTTCTATAAAAAACATACCCACTAACAAGTGTTCAATATTTGTTAAAAGATTTTTGTCTTTAGACTGAGGTTATGTAGTAAAAACTCTGTGTTCAAAAGTAGTTATTTCTTCCCTTCAGTGTGATTATGTTATTCATTAGAAATGTAGTTAGGCTCCTGTGTTTCTGTTTGTATTCCATTTTATGTTTCTTTCCCCTCCATCATTGTTAATTTAACTTCATCATCATCATCATCATCATTGTTAATTTAATTCATCATCTTCATCATCGTCGTCGTCGTCGTCTTGTGTGAGTATGTAAAGCACTAACATGGCTCCAAAACCCAAAATTACACAAAAGGCTGTATTCAGAGCAGTGTGACTTCCCCTTCTCCACCTCATCCACCTTGTTAATGCGCCCTCATTAGTTTCTGGTTCAACTTTCCTGAGTTTCTTTTTGTAAATATAAATAAATACATTTGTATTATCTTATTTCCTCTTCTTACACAAAATATCATACTATATACGCTCTTTTGCACTTTGCTTTTTTTTGATTGATAGCAAATATATCCTGGAAATCACTCCATATCACAACTTCTTTAGTTTTTATTTACAGCTGCATAATATACCATTGTGTGAATGTATCATAGTTTATACATCCAATCTCCTATATATGTTTTTTCCCAATATTTTTCAATTACAAATAGTGATGCACCTTGTTCATATGTATTTTTGTATTCTTGAAGGTTCGTCTGCAAGGTAAATTCTTAGATGCAAGTCAAAAGGTCAACTCATTGGTGGTTTTGTTAGATGTTGTCAAGTTCTCCTCCCATAAAGGTGGGATATTCCCACCAGCAATGGGTGAGAGTGTCTCTTTCCTCATGGCCCTGTTAAGAGAATGTGTGGTCGAGCTCTGAAATTTTTACCAAATCTAATCATTGAGAAATGGTTTCTCAGCACAGTTATAATTTGTATTTTTCTTACTGTGACTGAAGTTATCCATCTTTTCATATGTTTAAAGGTCATTTAAAAATCTTTATTTGTGAATTGTCTGTGACTTTCCTTATTTTTTGATTGGGTTTTTGATCTTTCTCCCCACAATTTTAGAGTTCTTCATGTGTTGGGGATGGATACTAGCCCTTTATCTGGGATGCATGTTAGTCACGTTTATTTAAAAATCTGTGTGAGTCTGTGGGACTGGACTATTTTATTTTATTTTTTCATTTAATTCTTTTGGGTTTTGGTCAATTGTTCCTCTTTCTTGGTAGGCCTGTTGTTTTTGATTGAATGCCAGACTTTGTGTATAACAAGTTGTAGAGGCTCTGGATGGAGTTGTTTTCCTCCAGACATGATCTGGCTGACAGATGGTGAATGGGTAGATAGCGCTGATCAAGGCTGGTCAGTTTAAGGTTTGCCCTCACTTGAAGGGAGTAGCCCTTCTCAGGTCGAAACGGAAAGTCTGGAGTCTTTGCCCTCCTCTGCAGCCCTGAAAGCTAATTTTTATGTCCTCTGCACAATGAGATGCCTGTTTTCTCCTTAGATTTGTGGCCTGTAGCAGTTGCTTCTGCTGGTTTCTCTGTGCCATCAGAGCATTTACAGCTTAGGAGTCAGCAAATGCCTTCAGGGGCATTTGCCCTTTTAGGCTTACTTTTCTGCAGCTCACTCTTCTCCAGGATGCTGGCCTTTCAGTTTGTCAGCTCTTCCAAACCAGCAAGACCACCGAGCTGTAGGTGCTGTTACTTCTTCAGCCTCTCTCCCAGGCGTGGGGAATCGGGAAGTCCTCTGATGAGAAACAGCAGAGGCAAGTGCTCGAGGCTCACGTTGTTGTGTCACCTGGTCCCCAGGGCTGCAGCCTGTAAAGTCCTGCTGCCTGGACTAGTCCCTCCTACTTTCAAACAGCTCTTCTTTCACGTTTTTTCTAGCTTTTCTAGTTGTTCTCCAACAGATGGTTACTCTGATACTAGTTATTCCATCATAGCTAGTAGATCTTTCCACTTAGCACATTTCATTAAATTTGTATGGAAATGAGAGAACACAGTCAAATTGACAAAGCATTTTAAAATTGACAAGGAAATTGCCCTGCTGATATGCTTCTGGTACAAGTGGTACTACTTTTCTGGAGGGCATTAATTTATATCAAAATCCTTAACAATTCATTTGCCCTTTGACCCAGCAATTCTGCTCCTTGGTATTTATCCTAAGAAAATAATCATGGATGTGTGGGAAGATTTATTTACAAAGATTCCAATATTGGAATATTGTATTGTTCCAATATTGTTCAGTATGCAATAATAGAGGATTTGATAGATTGTGGTGCTTCAATACAATGGAACATAATGGAATTCAACATTACGAATGGTGTAGAAGAGCATTTAAAGATGTTAATGATCTATTGTTAAGCACAAGAGATGGCAGAACAACATGTGCAGTGGTCCAGTTTAAGAATATATACACGGATATGTGCAGTAAGACTGGAATAATCCACATGGAAGTGTTAATAGGGGGTATTGTTGGGCTGTTGGTTTTTTCCCCTTTGTTTATGCATATTTAAAAAATTTCCACAAGAATTACTTTTGTCCTAAAAGAAAGTTGATATACTTAAAAAAAACCTTACAGTTGATAGGCCCAGTTGATGGTATTTTCTGGCAACATTTTGCTTTATACTGGTCCCCTGAGCTCTGTTTTTACGCCCTTGGCGGGGTTGTAGGTCTCATCAGAAACAGTTCTCTCCGTGAAAATACTTTTGGACAGAAGACCTCCATAGAGTATAGATGCCCACCAGTGGGATCAGACAGAACCATCACCGGCTTCTCACACGGGTGCCAAAGCCGTTTAGTAGGGAGTCCTTTTAAAAAGTAAATAGGTGGGCCGGCTCCGTGGCTTAGCGGTTAAGTGTGCGCGCTCCGCTGCTGGCGGCCCAGGGTTCGGATCCCCGGTGCGCACCGACGCACCGCTTCTCCGGTCGTGCTGAGGCCGCGTTCCACATACAGCAACTAGAAGAATGTGCAGCTATGACATACAACTATCTACTGGGGCTTTGGGGGGAAGAAAATAAATAAAAAATCTAAAAAAAAAAAAAGTAAATAGGTTTGTGACAAGGACCTGGATTGTCAGGGAAGATGTATTTTCTGGAAGAAAAAAAATTTAATTTCCTTTTGAAACCAATGGCCAAAACTTGTTTTTGTAAAACTAAAATCAAGATTTCTGAAGCCCATTCTTATCCTTTGTGCTTTTTTTTTCTTGAAGCTTCTCTCCAAGGCAGCAATCACCAGCTATGACCTCTTGGGTTTCAAGGCTACTTCCTAGGAGTGTCCGTTCCTTGGCTAGCTACTTCATCAAAGGACCAGAGAGTTGAGGGTTGCCATTGGCACCGTGAGGCCTGTGGGTTCTCCTTGCCCATGCAGACAGGGTGGCCGGACAGTGACCAATGTGGCCGAGTGAGCAATGCCGTGCACCACAGCTGCTTCACCGCTGTTAGCAACCACCACCTGATCAGCTAGGCTTGGGTTCTGCAGTCCCACAGCCTCACGTCAACCCTCTGGATCCCTTGGTTGGGAGTTCGTGCAGGGCATTCTGGGAAGAGATCACCCTGTTTCCTCTGTCAGCACACCTCTTGTTGAGCCGGCTGAAAGTCAGATTATTGCAGAGTAGAACAGGCGGACTGACATGTGAGTGAGGTGTGTGGCCCTGCTGCTCCCTGTGTCTCAGGTGTTCCTACACCTGGTCCCTTGTACTAAATCGTCAGCACGTGTTCAGGTTTTGAATCTCAAATAAGCATCTACACAGCAAGCCACATCCTTCTCAGACCCTGCACAACTTGAGCAGACATTAACATCAGCCCTCCAGGCCTTTTGTGAGAAAAGCAGCTGCTTCCCCACAGAGGGCAGTGGGGGAAGAGAGAGTGAAGATGTTGTTATAGCCTCTGGATGCTGTGATCACACAATTGCCATCGGACAGTTGTGTCTGCAAGATGGGTTAGTGTATGGTTGGTTAATGTGATTCAATGTGTAAAAGACTGTCGTGTAGACAGATCCGTGTGGGTCCTTGCTCCACCTTGCATTAGCTGTGCAGTTTTGGTCAAATTATTTAACCTCTTTGAGTCTTCTGTAAAAACAACTCACATTTATGGAGAGCATTCTCTGTGTCTAGCACTGCGAAGCATTTTACACAGACTTTTATGTAATCCCAGCACAGCTCCCTGAGAGTAGCAGATGGTCAGCGCACCACCCGGACCTCCTTGCCTGTACCCTTTCTGGGCATACTGGCTTGACTGTCAGCTGTCAGCACCCACAGTTCTGTGCCTAAGGACTCTGGCCACCAGAGCCCCTTTCTGCAGGCAAGCCAGAAGTACGAGGAATTAACATCCCCTAGAAGCAATCTTCGGTCACTGGCTTATGGGAATTGGTGTCAATACCCTACTTCCTCCCCTCTTGGATGAGATGACTCTGAGCCTTGTACTTTACATAGGCTCCCAGGCTTCCTTAGTGGGATTAAGCTCTAGTTCCCAGATTGGTACCTTTTTAAAAAAAATTGAAATAAAATTTACATAACATAAAATCTATTTGAACCATTTTAAAGTGTACAAATTCAGTGGTTTTAAGTATATTCCCAATGTTGTGCATCTATTACCACTATCTAATTCCAGAACATTTGCATCACCCCCAAAAAGATACCCCATACCTGTTAGCAGTCACACTCAATTCCCCTCTCTTCCTATCCCTGGCAACCACAAATTTACTCTCTGTCTCTATAGATTTGCCAATTCTGGACATTTCACATAAATGGAATCATACAATATGTGGTCTTTTGTGTCTGGCTTCTTTCATTTAGTATATTTTCAAGGTTGATCCATGTTGTAGTGTATATCAGTACTTCATTCCTTTTTATGGCTGAATAGTATTCCATTGTAAGGACATAAAAATTTTGCTTATTGATTCATCAGTTGATGGACATTTGCGTTGATAAAAGAAAAATGTAAGAACGAGGCCAGAGTCGTCCAGGCTGAACTATGGGGAAAAATTAAAAATTACATTTTGACCTTGACTGTCACCAGAGGGCCAGAAAACAATGCAGTAGTCTTTCCCAGCAGTTAGGACATTTAGAAAGCCCTGGACACAAGATACACTGTCGCTTGGAAGGGCAACCAATCGGAACTAGAGTCAGCCTTAACCTTGCAAACCCTGCACTTTTTTTTTTTTTTGGTGAGGAATATTGTCCCTGAGCTAACATCCATGCCCATCTTCCTCTATTTTGTATATGGGTCGCTGCCACAGCATGGCCTGATGAGCGGTGTGTAGCTCTATGCCCAGGATCTGAACCGCGAACTCTGGGCCGCCAAAGCAGAGCACGTGAACCTAACCACTACGCCACTGGGCCATCCCCAACCCTGCACTTTTTGCCTTTAAAAACCAGCTACCTCAAGACCGAGGCGGGGCTTGCCTATCAGCTTGTGGGTTGAGGTATACTTCCCCGGTTTGCAAATGCTTTTTTTAAATACAGCCTCTTTTTCTTTAAAATTTCGTTTTTGCCTTGTAAAGCTGCTCACTTCATTTAACAGGGTTGTTTCTACTTTTTGGCTATTTTGAACAATGCTGCTATGAATATTTCTGTACAAGTTTTTGTGTGGATATGTTTTCAGTTCTTTTGGGTGTATATTGAGAGTGAAGTTGCTGGGTCTTGTGGTAACTGTGTTTACCTTGTTGAGGAACTGTTGAAATGTTTTCCATGGTGGCTGTGCTGTTTATCTTCCCACCAGCAATGTATGGGGTTCCAGTTTCTCCACATCCTCGAAAACACTTGTTATCATCTAGACTTTTGACTATAGCCATACTGGTTATGAGATACTGGTGTGTAAGTGGTATTTCATTTTGGTTTTGATTTGTATTTTTCTGATGATTAATGATGTTAAGCATCTTTTCATGTGCTTGCTGGCTTTTGTATATCTTCTTTGGAAAAATATCTATTCAGACCTTTTTCCATTTTTCAGTTGGGTTATTTGTATTTTTATTGTTGGGTTGTAAGAGTTCTTTGTATATTCAGGATACTAGACCTTTTTCATATATATGATTTACAAATGCTTTCTCCCATTCTGTGGGTTTTTTCACTTTCTTGCTGGTGTCCTTTGACACACAGAAGTTTTTAGTTTTGGTGACCAAGTGGCACCTTCCCAAGGAGCAAATGCGTCGTTGGCTGCTGCCCCATCCTCACCTCTGCAGGAGTGCTCAGTCTGCCACAAGGCCTTACGTTCTCACTGACACTGCAGATCTGTTGTGCTGGGGACTTAAATTTCTTCTCTCTTCAGAAGGAAATGTATAGAACAACTTGCACGAGGAGAGTGCCTGGTTCTTTCTTGGCTGCTATGCGGTCCTGAATCTTCACATGGTTTTCCCTTTGTGTGTACCTGTCAGGAATGCCTCTAGAAGTAGCTTGCACTTGCTTACTTATGAATAATAAACTGTCTTTTTCAGCATTCATTTTAGCTTTTAGGAGAATGTGTGCTTTATACTTTGAAATCCACAGCAGTAGGTAAAAACAGTTTTGAGGAATTTGTAGTTTCACATCATTTCTCCCAAAGGGAAACTTAACAGTGAATTTTCCAACTCACTCCAGGGCTCCTCACTCTTTTTTAGGAAGGGTCAGCCTTGTGATGTCTTTGGGTTGACTCTTAATCTCAGTGCAGCTGAGACCTAGTGCTTTGTCTTAGTCAGTTTGGGCTTCTATAACAGAATACCATACATAGACTGGGGGGCTTGAACAGCAGATATTTATTTCTCACAGTCCTGGAGGCTGGGAAGTCCAGATCAGGGTACCAGCATGGTCGAGTCCTGGTGAGGATGCTCTTCCTGGTTAGCAGATAGCTGCCTTCTGGCTGTGTCCTCACATGGCTGAGACAGCAAGCTCTCATCTTTCTCTTCTTATAAGGACAGTAATCTCACCATGGGGGGTTCCAACCTCATAACCTCATCTAGACCTAATTACTCCCAAAGGCTTCACCTCCTAATACCATCCCATTGAGGGTTATGGTTTCAAAATATGAATTTTGTGGGAACACATACATGCAGTCCATAACATGGCTCTTGAATTTCTCCCATTCATGAATGGGGCATCTGGAAGGACGATGTGCACATAATGATGAATGAGTCCTTTATCCAGTGGAGATTCTGTCTATATGGTCCCAATTTGTTGTCAACTGTTTTACCCAGTGCCTGCTTCTGCCAGTTTTGGGGGTAAGAATAGGGGTTGGGAGAATGAATTCCTGTCAGAATAGAGAGTGTCCTATCTCATGTAGAAGTCTTCAGGTATTACACATTGACTCCAAAATTGTGAAAATACCTTGGTTATTGTGGCCAGGAACTTCCTAGTCATGACAAAAAAATGGATTTACCTTTATACTTTTTCTAAGAGACCTGAGAATTGTTTAACAAGTTGCTCACTGACTGTCAGAAGCGGAGCCAGCACCACATAAAGGTATGAGAATGCGGGAAGACCAGCTGAGGAGAGGCAGCCTCATTTTGCTAGTACGAGGCACTGCGAGGAAGGGCAGCTGGTCCGGCTGGAGCAACGCAACCCAGCCAGGCCTGCACACTTGCCTCTTCCACCTGGCTGTCTAAGGATGCACCGAACACCCATGGGGTAATCAATGAGCAACATCCTCATCTAGAACATTCCTTCTTTGAAGGGGATTTTCTCCAGGAGAGGGGACCAGGGAGTAGTGGAGGGCATGGCAGGGAATGGGGAGGAGGATAGCGGAAGAGGCTGCAGCCTCCCAAAGTTCCCATCACTGACACGCAGAAGGGGTTAAGTCGTTCTTGAACAGTATATCGCTCATCAGTTGTAATTAAATATGTTTATATTAAATTATGTTCTGTAATTAATGTAAAATCCTTTAGCCTATGCTGTTATTAGAACCAGATGCTGAAGTACCAACAATATTTCAACATGACTGTGCTTCCTTGCCAGCTGTCTGACTGTAATTACTTTAATCTCAGCTTGTTATCTAATTATCACCTTTGTAAAGGGAAAAGTGCTCTCTAATGCTTACTGATTGTTTCAGATGATGATGAAAAGCGGGAACAGCTGTCAGAGATCGTGGGCTCTGCTTATCACAATGAAGGAACTTATCCTGAAGCCTGTTCAGGGCCAAACTGCTGAGAAAGGTGGCCCGGCGGGAATGGGGCTGGCTGGTGAGGGGAGAGAGTTGAGTGCCGGGTAAGGCTGTGGCCCTGTGCACAAACTGTCAAGTGATGGCCGGGGGACAAGCCACTGAACCGTTTCAGACTCAGTGGTCTCATCTGTAACGTGGAGACAGTGATACTGCTAGAGCCTGCCTCAAAGGGTTGTTTTGAAGACTCGGTGAGATGATGCGCATGAAGCCCTCTGCACAGCGCTCGATAGCATGTACATTCTTAGTAAATATGAACTCTTCTTCCTTTTTAAAAAAATCAATAATGCTTTTCTCCATTTCCATCTTAGCCTTGATAGCCAAATCAGAAAATCAGAAACAGTCGAAATGAGTATCTGAATGCCAGCAACTTGGCATTCTCAATTTGTTTTCCAAATTATGTTGAAGTTGGGACTTTTGGGACTGAAATTTACCTTTGCATTGCTTATTAAAAAATGGCTCATCAAACCAGTCAGGAGTATAGATAAGTATTGTCAGGGAATCTTGAGACTCTTCAGTACCTACGTATGTGTTTGCATGTCAGCCATTGATCTGGTAACTGCGGTTCATTTGTAAGTAATTCACGCAGTTTCCCTGAGGATGTCTGTCAAGCTTTCAAAGTCTTCCTGTGCTTTACCTCTCAGGGCTGGACTCTGGTCAGGGCCGTTGGCACCGCTCTCCCTACCTCGAAAATAGCGTGTCTTTCTCCCCCCATTAGACTGTGAGCCCCTCAAGGGCAAGGCAGTGCCTTATGCATTTATATATCCCAATGATATTACTGTGCCTGGCACATATTTCATCCTCAAGGAATGTTCTTGAAAGAACTAAACAAAATAACTCATTCTCGACCATGCTGGATCACCCAGGGCTTTTCTCTCCCAGTGGCATGAGCAAGCACCAACTCCTGGGGCCATGTCACAGGTCTCTGTCTCCTACGACTGTTCTTGCCACACGTGGCTGGATCCTCATCCCAGGAAACTGCAAAGCAGGCATTGCGGGGGAAGACATGTCAGAGCACTCAGTGAGGTCTGACCATAATGGCAACAAGTCAGCTGTGGCTGGTTGAGCAGGAGCAGGAGCAGAATGCCAGAGCTGGCATCCCAAGGCATGCCACCCGAGGAGGTCCTGAATGTCAGGAATGCCCAGGTGCAGAGTGGGCTCCCGCTGTTCATCAGAAGAGCTTGTATGTCCCAAACTTCATGCAAACTCCCTTCAGTAGAAGGTACAAACCAGGCTCTGAGGTTACTCTTAGTTATAATATCTTTAGCTACTGAAGGAAATATCCTAAAACGAGAGAAATAACCCAGCAACAGAGACCTTAAAGAAATCTCTGCCTGTAGTCTCATCACTTCCCTCATAGTTCCTTTCTCTCCTACAATAATAAAGGACCTCTGGTTCCTTGCAAACAGCATGCTGATTCTCAGCTCTGTGCTTTGGTTCAACTGTCGCTTCTACCTGGAATGCCTTTGCTCCTGTCCTTCAACAGTCTGACATCCCAACCACCACCTCAGATAGAATATGTGCCCCTTCTCTGTATTCCCATGGGAGCCTGGATTTTCTGTATCAAGAGGTCTACAAACTGTTTAAGAAAACAGGCAGATACAAAATCTTCTAGGCTTGGTGGGCCATAGGTCTCTGTTGCAACTACTCAGCTCTGCTGTTGTGGGAAAACAGCCACAGTCAACATATATATATATATATATACATGGGGCCGTGTTCTGATAAAACTTTATTGTAGTTCCCTGCTTATTCCACTCTCTCTGTGCTCTTGTGTTTATATAGCTTGAGTCACTCTTCTGTCTTCTTAATCATAGATTGCTAATGCATTGTCACTAAATTTTTTCTCTTGTAATGGCATGTCACCCTATCCTGAACTCCTCAAGCTAGGAATGGTAGTGTCTTGGCTTTGATTTCCCCCAAAAGCAGAGCTGAGACAAGATCTTGCATGCAGGTAGTTTGTTTTAGAAATTGATCCCAAGGAGCAAGAGTGGGGACCCAGGAGGAGTGAATTAGAAGGAAAGCCAACCCAACATTACTGAGCTGATCAACAGTGTGGGCAACAGCAGCTGAATTCCACTGGGGATCCTTGAGGAGCCATGTAGAACGGACCTCGGAATTCTCTGCCTGCAGGACAGAAACGGGGAGCATTTATCCATTGGCTCCTGACCCTCATTGGTTAAGTCTTGCCCCATGAAGTGTTAGCTCACTCTTCTGAGTGGGTGCATGTGTCAGAATGGCTGAGCCAGTTCCTGCAGCCTCCACGAGGTTGGGGCAGAGACACCCTGGGCAGAAAGTGAGACTCTCCATGCTGCCCAGGCAAGGTGCTTTCAGGTCTCAGCTGAGATGGCTGGTTGCTGCAGCACGGCTGGAGTATAGAGGGGGCTTCAGAGGGTGTGAAGCAGCCTAGAAGAGGCATCTAGAATGTGGGAGGTACATTTTCTGTTGCCTGGCATGTAATTTGCACATGCTGAGAAGCAGTGATTGAGAGGGCAGCCGTTGGTGCCAGGCTGGCCAGGATTTAATCCTGGTTCTACTCTGTACTGGATGTGTGATCTCAGCAAACTAGTTAGCTCTTCTGCCTTCAGTCCCTCATCTCTAAAGTGGGGATAGTAGCAGTACTTTCCCTAAAGTCTGTCGTGAGGTACAGGGTGCTTAGAAAAGGGCCCATGTCATGTGCTCAGCACACTTTAGTTACCAACAGCACTTAGTACTTTCTAAAGGATTTCTAACATGGAGTTTTGTAAGTCAATGCTTCCATCTTTGCTTATTTTTTAAAATAAAATACACTCTTCCCAAATTGAACTTGAAATACCTTACCAAATAAGATGTATTTAAATAAATTTTTTTCACTAGAATAGAAAAACAGGAAAATAGAAAATAAGAGGGAAAAGATACAAAAGACCAACCTAATACTCCTACCACCAGTGAGCATGGCGTCGATCCCTTGGCTCCTGGCACCCAAGCACACAAGGGGAACAGATGAGCCAAATAATTCTCGTTATCTGATAAAAGAAGACATATTATTTCTTCCAGAGAAACAGATTCTTTTCTCTCAAATTAAATTCTAAAGGGAATTTAAAGGAATTTACCATGGAGGCTTGAACAACAAAACCAGAAGAATGGAAATAGCCTGGAAAGAGGGGCTTTATCTGTTTTGGGCCTGCCTAGGGCTTGGCACGTGTGGGTGCTCGACGAGTAAATGAGTAATGGGAAGTGTTTTCAGGAGCAGGTTCTGATAAGAGCCAGTGTCCTGCCTCTGATGACAGGTGTAAAAAGTGGCTCTAGTGGAAGGTTTGGAGCTAGCGTGGAGGACAGAGGTGAGCAGGTGTGCCGCGGGGGTGTGTTTGCGGGATTGGGGAGCAGGCAGTGGGTCTTCTGGCTGCCCTGCCTGCTCAGAGTGCCCCCTCTCCCAGCCTCTACTGCTTCTTCTTTCCAGCCGTCTCTTTCCTTGTTCCCCATTTCGGGCTTAATGAGCCGACTCTTTCTGCAGCTTCCCCAAGGGGCAGGTGAGAACAGGCGGTCTTCTGGGGCCCTCAGCCAGCGTGAGGTTTTCCCTGCTGTGGCCTTGAGCTGTCCCAGTCAGGCTGGCATCCCCCAGGGCTCAGTCTCTATTTCTTCTGCTGAGCAGCATCTCGGGACCCCAGACCCGGCCACACTCCCTTGTTAGGACGTTTGTGTCTCAGGGCTTCTGTTAACATTTAGATGCTCTGTGAGTCTGAAGGCCTCAGTTAAAATATTATGATCTGTCTCCTTGAGCCCAAGGAAAATCTCATTATCAATGAAGTAACCTCATTTGCCAGTGTGTTCTGTAACCCACAGGCATGGAAATGTGTGGATACAGTGTGCCTGGGAAGTCGGGCTGTCAGATTAATACATTGTGTGAAAATTGGGGCCGGAGGTCACCAGTCTCCTGATACACAAATCTCCCTCTGAGAATCTCATTTTATTCAGACTATCAGTTAGATTAGAAATACCCTAATTATCCCACTGAAATTAAATTACATTATGTTAGGGTGATATAATGAACAACCATAAAGATGATGTATATACAACCAATCATCTTATTAGTCACAGCAAGACCAGACCATCCACTCTGCGGGCCTTGTGATAATTGTCAGCTATCCCTGCCACACAGAAAGGGCACGTGGAAGAGGAAAGGGAGAGAGGTTAGCACTCTCTGGCTGTTCGGTGTTTTTCCTGGACAGGTGTAGGTTCCTGCTGGGTTCCTCGCTGAGTTACTAAGAGTTTCTCCCCAAAGGTGCTGCCTCTGGTCATTAAGAGTGAGGGAGCTCTGAAGGATCCGCTGCGTTCTTGACCTTACCCACCCCCATGGCATGGTGAGGCCTCACGACTTAAAGGATAGGCCCAACCACTGCCCTTCACCTCTCTGCTCCAGAAACCTTCACAGCAGCTGTCAAGGGGTATGGCTCTGTTGCTAGGGAACACTTGTCCTCCACTTGTATTTGTTAACGTGAATAATGCTAGCCGTTATAATGAATTACCCCCAAATCTCAGTGACTTCACACAATAAAACCTTATTTCTTGTTTAAATCCCTATCTAATGCAGGTCAGTGTGTGTGTGTGTGTGTGTGTGTGTGTGTGTGTGTGAGTGTGTGTGTGCTCTGTCCATGCATCATTCAAGAACCGTTGTGGCTCTTGACCCCCTCTAGGTCAGATTTCTCAGTAGCAGGACTATTGACACTTTGGGCTGGATAATTCTTTGTTGTGGGGGTGTCCTGTGCATTGTAGGATGTTTAGGTGCATCTCTGACCTCTACCCACTAGATGCCAGTAGGACATCCTCCCAGTGTGACAATCATAAATGTCTCCAGACATTGCCAGACGTCCCTGCGGGAGGGGCACAAAATTGTCCCCAGTCGAGAACCACTGCTCTAAGCCAGTAGAGCCTTCTCCGTTCATCAGGGAAATAGGGAAACGGATCAAAGAGGATTCTGCAGAGGTTTTTATAGGGCAGGCCTGGAAGTGGCACACATCACTTCCACCCACACTCTACTGGGTGGAAATCACGTGGGCTCCCTAAGTGAAAGGATCACTGGAGTTGTAGTCTAGAAGCGTCCCCAGGAGGAAAAGGAGATGGGGTTGTTGAACAAGTGGCATTTCCTGCCACGCTGGCCTTGTTCAAGGATCAAGTGAGGATGCACAGAGCCTGAGGATTGGTGCCTCCCCTGCCTGGCTCCTGACGCCTTCAGGAGGGCTGCCACCATGGGAACCACCTGGACCTGCCTTTTTGTCTCCCCACCTTCCTTTGCCTCCTGATCAAAGCTCACCTGTCTTGCCTTCCAATTGTACAGAGCCCTGATTTCTAACTAGTTAAATAATGTAATCAATGCTGATGTGGTCAAAGGATGCTGATGGGCTCATGCACAACCCCTTCTGGGGAGCATAATTATGAATTTTTAACAGGAACAAAGGGATGATGGGCATGTGAGCCACTGGCAGATTGGGCAGAGGGGAGGGGCAGAGCTCTGGGTGCAACATGGTTACCACAGGATTGTCATAAATAGAAAAATATTGATAGCAGTTTAAAAATAACACCGTTACCTGAGGTAGATCTTTTTACTAAATGATAAGCAAATGTGAAATAACTTAATAAAATGGGCATGTTATGAACTGCATGTCTGTGTTCCCCCAAAATTCGTGTGTTGAAACCCTAACCCCCAAGGGGATGGTATTAGGAGGGGGGGCCTTTGGGAGGTGATTAGATTTAGATAAGGTCATGAGGGTAGAGCCCCCTGATAGGATTAGTGTCCCTATAAGAAGAGAAATAGACTAGAGCTTGCTCTCTCAGCCACGTGAGGGCACATGAGAGGGCAGCCGTCTGTAGACCAGGAAGCGGGTCCTCACCAGAGTGAAATCTGCCAGCACCTTGGTCTTGGACATCCAGCCTCCAGAACCGTGAGAGAGAAATTTCTGTTGTTCAAGCCCCACAGTCGATGGTATTCTATGATAGCAGCTCGAACTGACTAAGACAGAGCACAGTGTGCTTGAACTCTAAGTAAATAAGTCACCACGTAAGGAGAACCCTAGTTCCTGGAATGTGTTCACACAATTTGGTCCTTTGGTACTATCGCTCTTCCTCAGCTCCAACACACAAGCATGTGGATAGTGACCGGAGGTTAAATTTTTTTACTGTTATCATTTTTAAGAGCACACAGTGGAACTTCTCTCTTAGCTAGAGGATATGTAGGTATAATTGAAAAGGGATCACCAGGTGTGTGCTGATGACCCTGTTACTGGAGTCAGTACTTGATTATTGTCAGTGCTAGTTCAATGGGTAGTTTCCCAGAGAGGTGAAAGGATGCGCTGCTTGGTTTACCAGCTTACTGCCCAGGTGACAACATCACAGCTTACAAGTTGTGCTACCAGTAATGCTGCAGTGGAAGGCGTTTGGCGGAAGGAGACTAGTGCCTTGAATTCCTGGGTTGGCTGTGCCATTGACCCCATGAGTGCGGTGAGTCAGGTCACTGCCAGACAGGCAAGGCCATGAACGCCTACTGTCCTTGATGGGTTTTGGCAAACATCCCACCCTCTAATATGGCTGCCGTGCTGCAGCCAGAGACACAATATGTGATGGCATTTCTACCCTCCCTGCCCTTACCACTTTTCCAGGCATCCAATTGGCATTTCAAATAAAAACAAACCTCCTTTGTGTGTCCTGCGAAGTCCTGCAGGGTCTGGCCCTTTTCCAGCCTCCTCTGGTGCCTCACTCCCCTGCTTACCAAGCTTAATATATACCCTACTACTGTAAAATGTATACCCTACTAATGTGTAATGTGTACCCTACTAATGTGTAATGTCTACTCTACTAATGTGTAATGTATGCCCTTCTCTAGTCCTTACCACGCCCATGCCCTGGAGAGCTCTGCCCATGCCTTGCCCTCTTCCTCGCTTGAGGATTTCCCCTTCTCTGTCCTCATGGAGGACTCCTCCTTACATTTTAGTTCTCAGCTAAAGGATCACTTTCCCAGGGATGTCGTCCAGATGCCCTGACCAGGCATAATTCCCCTCACCAGGGCTCGCTCAGTATCACCCACAGTATAGCGCTGTCAGAGAGGCAATTTTACATCATTGAAATAATTCTTTGAGTGTGTCCTATCTCTGTCACTTGACTGTAAGCACCGTGAGAGCTGCAACTAGTAGCTTTACTCACTCTTGTATCCCAGGGCCTGGCATAGTGCCTGGCACATGGTAGGTGCTAATATATATTTTTTGCATGAATGAATTAGAGATTTGGGCTGACTGGAAATATTAGTCAGGCTTGACCCTGAAATGCAGCCTCTTTGATTCACTGTAAAGCTGCTGAGAATTTGGAAATAGGATTCCCATATTCTCGAGGAGTGCCCCCAAGAAGGCTAAGGTGGTCAGTGAAAACTGTGTGGCGTTTGGTATGTCTTTGTCAGCTTGACTTCATCATTTCTTCTGGAAATCTTATTAGAGCCCGGAAACCCCACAGCCTTCCAAAGCTTTTTATTGAGAACGTGTGTGCCTGGGCAGTCCACGTGCAGCCAGCAACCCCTCGGAGCCTGACTGGTAGAAAGCATAGTATGCAGGTAAAGAGCCTGGTTTAAGGGAAGAGAAGGCTGCTACCATGTAGCAGCGACTGCAGTGCTCTGGGTGACTAGTTCCCTTCCCAGGTTAAGGTGCAGAGTGAGCGGTCCCTGAGTGGCTAGATGTTGAGGTTGGAGGAGGTTCCGTGGCCCCAGGAGAACCTCGGCCTCTTACGATTCACGGCATGCAACCATCTCTCAGCTCTGAACGGAATGAGGTATGAAGTCATTTCCAAAGCAGCGTCTGTGAAATTCCATTACACGGCGCTTTTCAATTTAAGGGCAAAGACCTTTGTGGAAACTAATTTGCAGTTGCTTTAATCATGGAGCTCAGAGATGGTGCGCTGTCCCCACTGCTGCGGCTACGGAGGCTCACGCTGGGTTTGCAGACTGGGCCCCTCACCACCCCTCTGCTCCTGGAGGCCTTCTGTGGTTGTTGTACATCCCCAATTTTTTGCAATTTTTGAGACAAAAAGAAAGTAATTAGATTGAGTCCTCTTGGTGAATGTAAATGTTTTTTGAATCAGAACCCATTTGAAAACACTCAGTGTTAAATCAAAGCAAATGGGATGTGCTCTAGGAAAGGGACCACTGTATTGTTTCTTCTCCCCTGCCAGCCTCTCCTGCCTCCCAGGGACGTCTCTTGGGTTCCTTTGTTCCCTAATTCACTGACACCACTGGGATGGTTCTCCACCTGGAGAAGGATAGCAGCCAGGAATCACAGGGAGTAAAAAGACTTGATTTGGAGTCAGGAAACCTGGGTCTGGTCTCAGCTCTCCTGTTTACCAAATTTAGTCCCTTGGGAAATTCATTAAACCTTTCTGGGTGTCTCATTTATCAAATGAAGATAATAACACTTGAAAATCACTTTGGGCTTGAGGGGAAGACTGGCTGAGATAACATGTGGGACAGCATGCAAGTTCTGCTCAAGGGTGGGGGTGGTTCGGGAGTTAGTGATATTGGTTTATTCTAGCTTATTTATTGAAGAGCAGTTGTCTCGGTCAAAAGACCTCCTTACTGACCCCAGACACCCCAAGGTAAATTTCACAGTGCTTGAAATCCCTTTGCGTTGAAGCGTGTGGCTTCTCGACTCTCCTATGAAGATAGAAAGATTCCAGAAAGAGTCAGACACTAACTAACCCATTTTCAGGCATCAGCATTTAGCACAGGTTTGTTTATTTATCAGATACCCATTGGTTTCTTTGGTGGGAAGGATGAAGAGACTAGGATGTGGGGACAGGTGGGTGTGATAGGTGGGAAGATTTGTGGGCGTGTTGGGGGAGTGGGGTGGTTGTGAATATCTTTACAATGTGGGATGCTGACGCTGTGCTCAACACAGACCTGGGGGAGACAGGGTAGAGGGTGAAGGACAGCACATAGGTACTGGATTAAGCATTTCATTTGTTTAGTGAAAGTCAGTCATTCTTTCAGCTGTCGGCAACTGAGCGCACTTCCTGTGACTGTAGGAAACTCCCCCAACATGCACGCTACAGAAGCTGAAAAGGCCCGATGCTGGTTTTCCCAGCCTCCTTTGCAGCTAGCGTGCTGCTGCAGACCAGGCTTTGTTGGTGCACCTTCCTGGGCTATGAGTTGGCAGCTGCTGCCATGCTGAGACAGGGCTGTGCAGGATCCAACCTGGCAGAGGTGGTGATCTCTGTCCCGCTATGTCCTGCTGGAGGTGGCAGCCAGGACAGTGACCCCTGTGTCAACATCCAGACTATGTCTGGGGATAGTGGCCGTGGCAGAGGTTTCTTCAGGGACTTGCTCTGTGATGTAATTTTGGGTGTTATTCCTGCCAACATAACCTCTAAACCTGTTCTCCAGCTCTTCTGGAGATCTGTGAGCTCTCCAAAATCCTTTGAATAAATCCATTTTCTTCCTAAATTAGCCAGAGTTCCTTTCTGTGATTTGCAATGAAAATTCTGATTAATACATATAATGTACTTTAATCCTCTCAACAACCCTATGAGGCAATGTATCTATTGCTTTCATTTTATGATAATGAAACTCAGCGCAGGGTGGGGGTCAGCCAAGGCTGAAGAGCAGAGTAGATATTTCCAAGTAGGGCCATGGAGTCTGAGCTCTGTCCTCGGGACAAGGTAAGCCTGGGGGTGCTGAGAAGGCCTGACAGCATTCCCTGCTGAGGGGACTTAGGTGTGGCCTGACAAGCTGGGCAGGAGAAAGGAGCACTGGGTAACCAAGCCCTGTGCCACCCCTGCTGGTGTACACGAAGTCCTTCGTAACCTACAGTGTGCAGTGCAAGAGCACTGACCACGGTCGTGATGACGGTGACAGCGTCTGGCAAGGGGGAGTAAAGGCCCCCATTGTTCCCTGGCGCATTCCACAGTGCTATGGAACAGCCAGTTTCTTCTGAGTCCTTCTAGCTGTATTTTGCAAGAGATCTCAACGTATCCCTCCTACTGCAGTGGAAATTTCTGCCTGTTTTCAGCCCTAGCAGGAAGAGGGAAGAGGCCCCCGTCCTGGGCTGGTTTGCAGAGGTGCCATGCGGGGGAGCCTACTTTGATTCAAGGCACAGGACAGGTTCACGTTATTCCAGAAGACTGGACGGACTGCCTCTTTGGCTTGGCTCGCAGAAACAATCTTCTTGTTTTCGAAGAATTTGGAGGTGGTTGTAGTTAATGCTGCA
Source organism: Diceros bicornis minor (assembly GCF_020826845.1). Taxonomy (NCBI): domain Eukaryota; kingdom Metazoa; phylum Chordata; class Mammalia; order Perissodactyla; family Rhinocerotidae; genus Diceros; species Diceros bicornis. The sequence goes on along the minus strand of NC_080746.1, from coordinate 87,525,578 downwards.
GGGGCTTCTTCCTCCTTCCCCACCCAAAGAAAACCCCCAAAACTCTGGAATTAAACACACACTTGGTAAACGTTGTGATTGTGTGATAAAATATAACAAAGCAGAGTTTAAGGAAGTAGACAGATGACTGCCGGCTGCAACAGTTTGGTAGGGGAGGAGTGATTTGCTTTATTTGCTCATGTGCTTCTGAAGTCAAAAATTTTTGCATGAACTTCTTCTATAAGCCTGTAAGATTCTTCTGCTCTTCTTCTATAGCCTATAATCCTACAAGCATCTATAAGATTCAGGGAAGGCATTCATCTCGGAGTGTGTGTCATGTTAGAGTAACTGACAGTCACAGAAAACATACTTGCTTTTCCCTCACTTTCCATTAGAAATTGAGTTTCCTCCCCCATTAGCCCATAGGGTTTGTTTTTAAAGAAAGGTCCTCTTGATGGCTTAGTGCAGAAGCCTGGTTGGTGCCATAGCATGCCAAGCCTCAGCTGAACTTCTAGGCTGACGGGGGTTCACAGCCTGCTGGCCGGTCAGGTGGTGTGGATTCTTGGTTATGCTCCTCCCTGTGCCTGGGACCGTGTGCCTGAGTTGCTTGGAGACATCGAGTCAAGGTAAGAGGTACGAGAACAGAAGAGTTTAAGGAGCCCCCTTGGGAAGAACAGTTCCTGAGCCAAAGGAAAATGGGAGGGGAACAGACAGGAATGTCCTGCAGTTACTTGCTGCCCCTGTGGCTGTTTCCTCCGCCCTGCTGTTACTGGCGAGGGAAGCACAGTGAATGAAAAGTGAAGGTTTTGCTGCATTTCTGATATGATTTATACGTTCTATAATTCTGAGGAAGGATCTGATGAGGAGGAGAAACCTGGGAACTGGGAAGACCCTTGTTCTTGCTATGTCTGGTAGTGTCACAAGTGCACATTCTGGAGCAGACAACCCGGGTTGGAATCACGCGTGCAGGGCAAAGGACTTAGCCTCCCCAGACCCCAGTTTCCTCATCAGAAAATATGGATCATGATGGTACTAACCTTGGGGGATTCTTGTGCAAAGTGCTTAGAAGAATGCCTGATGCCTGCAGTCAGTGCTAACAAACCTTAGCGGTTGTTATGAGCTCTGCACATAGTGCCAGCCACCTGCTGGTGCAATTTCAATGGCCCCAAAACTCTCCCTTTCCCAGTCACATGTCCCTCCTCTCCTCCTCTCACTGGTTTTAGGGGTTTGCTAATAAAATTCCCATTCCTCTGTGAAAGGGGCCCCTTTTCCAGCTGTTCCCAGCTGAGTCCTCAAGGGGATGGCTCAGTCTCTGATGGGAGTGGAATACAACTGAAGTGCCTGGGTTTGGGAAGGGGCACAGCTGCTCAGAGAATGAGTGGCGATGTCACCACCTGACCTGGGCCAGTGTGCTCCATGATCAGAATCAGGGGTCCTCTCCTTCCTCCAGGGGTCTCCCATCAAGCTGGGAGCAGGAATTCATTACTCCAGCATTTCTGGGGATCCCTAAGTTTATCTTTCCAGTTGCTTCTCTTTGCATTTGAGTGGTGTGTTCCGCTTTCACTGCGTGATGTCACTTGAGCCCCACAGAGACCCCGTAAGGTGGGAAGGCAGAAGTCATCATTCCCTTTGAGGTAATTGAGGCCCAGAGAGGGCAAGTGGTGCCCGGGGTCACATGGGTAATTAACTGCAGAACCTGAACCAGAATTCAAGTCTCTTCTCACTCTGCCACTTGGATTCCCAAAAGATAGAGCCATTGACCTGTACTGAAGTGACTCTCCAATGTGGTCACATGTTCCTTTGGGCTCTGCCCATGTTTATTCTGAATAAACTCAGTCTTTGAATGGGCAAAATGCCCTTTCTAAAGAATTTGCTGCCTACTTACATGCTAACCTTCACTTTGTAGGGAAAGAAATGATGAAATGTTTTCATAATCAACACGCTTCAAGCTCTTTGAGTCTAGAAAATCGTGTCACATGAGGTTCAGAGCACTGATTCTAGTGTCAGGGGTCTGGGTTCCAATCCAGATCTGCCAATTACCTGGGTCACTTTGGGAAATTTATTTAGCATCTCCAGGTTTCCATTTCTTTATCTTGAGAATGAGATAGGAATAGTCCTACCTCATAGCTTTACACTGAGCATTAAATGAGATTAGGATTGTAAGAGAGATGGCAACAAAATCAGGAGGGAGGACGGTGTCAAGGAGGGAATGAGAACAGGGTGGACATGGCTTTGAGATCAAGGGGGGTGAAGATTGGGGTTCTCTACGTGAGATCATTGGAGACCTTAACTAGGACTCTCTTAATGCACTGTTGGGGTGTAACTCCTACGGGGAGTGGCGTGACGAGTAAATGCCAACTGAAGAGATAGAGACAGAAAGGATGACAACTCTTAAGAAATGTAACTGTGGAGTGATTAAGAGAGAGTTTGAGAGTAAGGGGTGGTGTGTGATCAAGGAAGGTCCTAGTATTTTTTTAATTGTTAAGATGAGAAAGACACGAGCATGTTTAAATACTGCTGTGGACACAGTTGAGAGGGAGAGGTTGAATTCTAACAGAGAAGGGATGACTGATGATGAGAGTTCCCTGAGGGGCTGGGACGCAAAGCCCTGATGGAAGTTCTGGCCGGGTGGGGACGAGGGACATCCCCGTGGACTCGCAGGGGAGGGAGAGTAGGCTGGTGCAGCAGATGCCACCAGAAAGGTAGGTAGTGGAGGCTGAGAGAGTTCCCATATACTGGCTTCTCTTTTCTCTCTGAAACAGAAGATTAAGTCATGTGCTGAGGGTGTGGAGTTAGGTGGACAGGCAGGTTAGAGATTGGAGGAGAATGGAGGAAGTTTAAATATCAAGGTCAGACACCAAGAGTATGAGTTAGGTATTGGCTAGGCTATTGTAACAGGAGACCCCCAAATCCCATGGCTTAAGCAAGACGGGGATTTATTTCCCCCCACCACAGCAGTCCAGCTGGAGGGTCTAAGGCTGAGAGGGGAGCTCTCCTCCTCCTGTAGCTCTGCCATCCTTGGGGTATTGCCCTCACCCATGTGATTGCAGTTAGCACACCATCAGCTCTGTGCTTCCCCGGTAGGAAGGGGAGGAGAGACGGGAGGGCAAGTTCCTTAAGTCGTGCATTTCACTCACATCCCATTGGCCAGAATCTAGTCACCTGGCCACACCGAGCTACGAGGGAGTCTTGGAACTGTGGTCTTTAGCAGGGCAGCCATGCGTGCAGAAGGAGACGATGGATCCTGGAGGTGGTGCCAGTCTCTGCCACACCAGGATGAAGGAAAGCTGTTACTCCGTGGCCTGTGATCGCCTGACAACGGTCCTCCTCCTGCTTCTCCCTCTCCTCCTCCTCCTTTTCCTTCCTCCCTCTCTTCCTCCTCCTTCCTCCTCCTTTCTCTCCTCCTCCTCCTCCTCCCCTTCCTCTTCCTCCTCTGCCTCCTGCTCCTATCCTTCATGGAAATGGTGAGTTCTCTCTTGCTATTTGGTTCGTTTTAATTGCTCTCAATTGATTTGTCCTTGCTCTGCCCAGGCCATCATTCTTGGGCCTGGCTTAGGCTCCTAATATTTTCTTTGCCCTTTCTCCTGCCGTACTTGGACAAAGAACACTGAAAGTCCCTCTGTTTGAGAGGAATACAAAACTCTTCTCCAGTTGGTTAATGAAGATAGAAACCTCCACACACACATTATGGATGAACATTACAGGTTCGTGGGTGAAAGACTGGAGATGTGTCCTTGTGGGAACGGGCATGAGCCTCAACCCCAGAGCAGCCCATCAGCACATCCCATCCTCCGTCTTCCAGGTTAGAGTGTGCACACTGTTTCTGAGCTGCCTGTGCCTTTTTTCAACTATGCAATTTATCCACTGGTCTCTAGGTGATAATCTCTCCTTACATACTGCTCTGTCTGTGCACCCCAGGGGCCAGATCCTTAGTTCTAGAGCCATCATCAGTTTCTGTGCTAGGGGCTTTGAGCATCTGTGCTAGTAGATTGGGAGAACGAGAAGAGATTCCAAAGTTAAGGAATAAGAAATGGGAAACCCGAAAGTCCCCAGTTCTCTTTCTACCCCCAAAAGACATACCAAGAGACTAGGAGTCTTTGTCCTCTTTGTATTTCCCACAAGTTACACAACTTCGTTAAGACTAGAATAAAAAGCAAAGCACCCGGAGGTAGCATTGGCTGTGTCCCTAACTAGCAGAGGCACCTTGGGCGACCTGCTAAACTTCTCCGGCCTCGTCTTCTGGCTTGTGAAATGAAGGAGTTGAGCAGTGGCTTCATGGGTGCATTCCAACAACATGAGTTAGTAAGCCTGAGAATATTAGTTTGGAGATGTTTTGCTTCTCCTGGGTGAGTGGTGTGATGTTGGTAAAATAAAAGCAGATGGAAGATTGGGAAGAGGTAGAAAGTTGCATTTTTCTGATAATTCTTTCTTAATTAGTTTGGGTCAAAGACCTCATCACCCATTGTAAAACGGGGCCCGGGGAAGCATGCATTTGACGACACTCATAGAACATCTGGAGAGTGCTAGGGGCTGAGACAAGTGAGCACCATGGGGAAGTTGGGGCCTCATGGGGCTCCTATGTTAGTTTTCAAGACAGGTGATAGCATATAAACATGCGATGAAAGATCAGGTAATGATGAGAGCTATGGAAAAAACGAAGCTGTCTCAGCAGCTAGAGAGCCCAGCGATCCGGGGTGCTGTTGCAGAGGGAGTGATAGGGAGTCTTCTCTGCTAAGGCGGCACTGCGGCAAGGCACTGAAGGAGCGAGCCGTGTGAGTTCCCGACGCAGTGGGGACAGCAAGAGCAAGACTCTGAACGTGCATGGGCAGCTCCATGTGGGGAGGGAGGTGGGAGTGAGGGCACTTGGAATCGAAGAGGTGAGCGGGAGAGCCAGGGCCAAATCACGCAGGGCTTTGCTGACCAAAGGAAGGACTCTGGATTTTAGTCTAAATGTGTTGGAGCCAAGGAAGGGATGCAGAAGAGGGCAGGGGGTGGACATCAGGAGGTGAGGGGTGGGGCACCAGGGCCCCACGTCTTACTGGTGTCTAGAGAGCTGAGGAAGGCTGGTGAAGTGGGAGGTCCCTCCGCCTCTGCCCTCTGAGCACCCTGGAGCACTCACCTGCACCCCCGAGCGTGTGCACCTGTCAGTGGAGCGAGGAGAGGGTCTGGCTTCACGCTTTGTCGTGCAGTCTTCCTTCTCAGGCAGGGTGCTTTGCATTTTAGGTTAGGTCATCTATACACGCACACGCACACAGACGCATGCATGCACACAGACACGCATGCACACACATGCACACACACGCATACACATTGACTGAGCACAGGCTTTGGAATCAGGTAGACTTGGGTTTAAACCCCAGCGACTGCACTTACTAGCTGGCTGTCCTTTGGGAAGTGAATTAACCTTTTGGAGCCTCCATTTCCTCCTCTGTAAAATGGTCATACGAACTGAACGCTCTTCACAGAGTTGTGAAGATCAGAGTGCAGGGTGTGAGGGCACAGTGCCTGGCATGGGGTAAGTGCTCGATAAACTGCAGCAACCACTCTTATTAAGTTTAGTAAGGAGTTGATAGCAGCAGCAGCAGCAGTAGCATCATTTACCTTTTTCCACGAAACTTCCTTTATCTATTAAAACAAAATGCCCAAACAACTCAAAAGGTACATTTGCATTTCAAAAAATGTCTCTATTTTGAGCCAGCATTTTCATCTCCAGGCCTGACCAGGCAGCCTGGAGTCTGGAGAGGAAGCTATGGGTGACGCTTTTCCACGGGAAACCACCTGTCCTCCCTTTTGTGTTTTCCTCCGAGAAATCTGTTGTCCTGGGAAGGCTTTTCTTTGGATGGCAATCTGGCCGTCGAAACGAAGCTGCGTTCTGTGTGTCTGAGCGCTCACCGGTTCCAGGGCTCCACGTGGGGTGGACAGCTTGTCTGCAGCAGGTGATGGCGGAGTGTCCCATGGCAGCCTCTCCTCCTCCTCGCAGAGCTGCAGGAAGCCACGCCGTCTACTCCTGAGCTCTTCCGCGTGTGCGTGCGTGCCTGTGTGGTGTTCCTGACAGTCTCTCCCAAGGATCTGGTCTTCATCTTGTCTGCCACTGTGAGAGGCGTGTGGCTGTGTGTTACAGAGACAGACAGAATCACCTCCTGTCTGGACCACCTTCCAGGAGGTTAGGACGGTCCGCTTCTCCCCGAGAAGGGTGTGAGTAGGTACAGGTGAGGAGTCCCAGAGACTCAGTGACCCCCATGGGGTCTAGAGTGGAGAATACGTGTTCATGTTTCTGAATCAGACACGATCAGGCTTGAGCTGGGCTCTAACCCTTGGTAGTTGTGTGACTTTGGACGACTCACCTCTCTGAGGCCCAGTTCCTACTCTATAAAATTGGCTAGCTCATCGTTAACTAGCTCAGCAGCCTTGCCTGGTCATTTCACCTTGAGGTTTGGAGGGGTGGCGTATGTGGGGAACTCACAAGTCTCCTCCAGCTCTGAGGTTCTGTGATTCTGCCAGTGACGCCTAGTCTAGAAGTCTGGGTTCCTGTGGCCATTGCCTGTCCCTCCTGAATCATCCCTTTCTCCCCCCTGAGTGGATCATTCCTGCCAGTGTAGACATATCGTCCACTGTCTCCCATCTTTAAAACATCTTCCCATCACCCTTTACCGTAAGTCTTTCCTAATAAACACTCTGAATGCTTTATCTGCACATTTCCTCAGTTTTATAAGGGCAGGGGTTCTGGAGAAACCAGAAAAATGATGCAAAGGATAGAAGCTGTATAGCAGTCTTACTTCCTCCAGGTTTGGGCCCAGGAGATGCTCTGAGATTACACCAGCTTTGTTGCTCCTCTCTGCTTATGATGGTTAATTTTATGTGTCAACATGGCTGGGCCACAGTGCCCAGGTATTTGGTCAAACATTATTCTTGATGCTTCTGTGAGAGTGTTTTTGATGGGATTTACATTTAAATCAGTGGACTTTGAATAAAGCAGATTGCCCTCCATAATGTGGGTGGGCCTCATCCAATCAGTTGAAGGTCAAAATAGAACCAAAGACTGACTGCTCCTGAGCAAGAGGGAATTCTGCTGCAGATGGCCTTCAGACTTGAGCTACAACACAGCGCTTCCTGAATCTCCAGACTTTGGACTTGAGTCTCCAGCCAGATTTTGTTCTCACCAAGACTCCACAGGCACACGAGCCAATTCCTTGCAACGAATTTCTCTCTCTTTCTCTCTCCGTATCTATCTATCTATGTATGTCTATAACCCATTGGTTCTGTTTCTCTGGAAAACTCGGACTAATACACTGCTCTACTCCAGCTGTTCGTGTGTGTCCTCCTCCCTTGTTCCGAGTGTCTTCGCTTCTCATAGAACTTATTTCCTGACAACCGCATAATTGAGGAGAAAAGTGACCTGGTCAACTCAGTCATACGAAGGTGTTAGAGACAGATGTGTGTCCCCTCCCCTGTAGAAGAGGAGGAGGGCAACACTTCACACATATCACCAAGAATGGACACTTGAGCATGGGTGGGGATGTCACCTCCCTCATCCAGAAAGCTGTGTCTGGTGACAGGCGTGGCGCTAAAGAAGAGCCACCCCCCCTCGTCTGCCTAGTCCAGCCTGCCAAGAGATGTCGAGGAAAAGGCAAGGGCTTTGGTGTCTTCAATCTTTGGCTTCAATCTTGGATCCACCTCTTACTTGTGTGTCTTTGGGCAAATCCCTTAACTTCTCTGAGCCTTAGTTTCCTCGTCTGTAAACTGAGGCTTTAATATGTTGGAGGGTAGCTGTGAAAATCAAGCAAATAAACACATGTCAGCTGCCTAGCACCTGGTAGGAGTTAATGAGTGCTCACGCCTTTGTCCTCTTAAGAGAGAGATTTATTTGGGGGTAGACAGGGAGTTAAACCTGCAAGAGAAGTTGCAGCACTGTGGTTCCAGGTGTGTCCTTCTGTGGTGACGGCTCCTGTCCTGGGTTTGCAGGTGTGCATTTAATCGCAGGAGCAGCCAACCTGTAAGGAGAGCTGCTCACCTGTGCACAGTGGCCTGGGAGAGCTTTCCCCAGTCTCCTCCTGCTGTTGTTTCAGGGCACTGCTGGGAGCAGGGCTGCCTTGTAGCCTTTCGGGGACACTTTCCTCTTTGCTCTGCCACGGGTCCCCAAGCCCACCTGGGTCACCCCTGCAGTGATCCCAGTGAGACTGGATCCAAGGTGCCCTTCCTTCTGTGGTCCCCTTGGGGAAATGGAATAGACATGATGAGAATCACGATTCAACAAAAGCCTCAGGAACGAAGAAAAAAGGTGCCGCACCTTGCCCTTCTGCTCAAATCGAAGACCCTCAGTTTATGTCTGTTCTAATGGATAGCTTTTGGGAAATTTAGATTTGTTTTGGGCTAATCCTTCTCTCTGAATCAAAACTAACAGGCCGTACTTTCAAAGGAATATTCTTTTTTATTTTTATTTTCTTAATTATTTTTATTTATTTATTTATTTATTGTGAGGAAGATCAACCCTGAGCTAACATCCATGCCAATTCTCCTCTTTTTGCTGAGGAAGATGGCCCTGGGCTAACATCTGTGCCCATCTTCCTCCACTTTATGTGGGACACCACCACAGCGTGGCCTGACAAGCAGTGCATCGGTGTGCGCCTGGGATCCGAACCCAGGCCACCAGCAGCGTAGCGCCCGCACTTAATCGCTACGCCACGGGGCTGGCCCCAAAGGGAAATTCCTTTTTGCAAGTATCTGGGAAAGTGTAAAGATTTCCAGCCATGTATTCTGCCTGGTTCGACATTCTTTCAAAGCGCCTACCTTGATGCAGGAATGGAAAAACCAGCCTTATCTGAGATCTGTTTTTCCAGCACAGGGGCTGATAGAGAGGCTGCACTGCCTGGTGGCAGAGCACCTGTACTGACTTCCAGTCTCCTATGGGACGCGCACTTAGTGAGAAGCTGCTGTATTCCCTGGTGGAGCTGAGTTCCACGGGGACGCAGAGAGGAGCAGTAAGACATGGCAGCCTGCTCTCAAGGAGTGGGGAGAGCTTATGGCTTCGAGGAGGCTTGTGCCCTCGATATAGCCTACCCTTCACCTCATGGCAGCCCGTGACAAACTGCCTATAGAAGTTATCATCCATCATGGGACACTCTCGAGGTGAAAGTGGTTGCCGTTAATAATGGTATCAAGACAGCAGACGTAAACTGAGCAATCTGGCCGTCCTACTTTGTATTGAGCTATCTCAGTGCTTAGTAGGTCTGAATAGGGCAAGTGAACGAAGACCTGATCTCTTTCTCTCTCTTAAATATTTACTCATGTTGGTTGAAACCTGTCAAAAATGAGGTGCTCTAATTTCACTAGTTAGAAAGGGAAGTGGGTGGAGTGCAGTGACTAGGAGTTGATCCAGACACGGGGCAGACTTGTGTCTCAGGTGGACAGAGTCCGGTCAGACCTATCACCACGTGATGCGTTCTGGGTCGAGTTGGCCGGTAGCAGCAGAATTGGAATAATTGGCTGCCCAGCCATGCTCTGGCCTAGAACAGTGGGCTCAGAATGAGGGTGATTAACAAGAGCAGTGAGCTTTTGATGAGCTAAATTAGTGAAGAAACTTTTTGGGCCTGTGAGTTCTAGAAGCATTGGCCATTAGGACCCCACTCAAAGTCAACCGGCCAAAGATCTCCAAGAAGTTCCATGATGCCATAAGCTCAAGAAAAGTTTGAGTGGCTGAGTATTTCTTCCCTGTTTTTGGATAACAGTTTTTAGAAGTGACATTTTGTTTCAAAGGTTTGTCCATCCATCAATCCTTGTCCATCCTTCTGTTGCCTTCCCAAGTCAGCAGCGCCTCTTCCCAGCCCACCTGGCGCCAGATGTTCTGTCAGCCACCACTGTGTCCCATGTCCTCCGAGTGGCAGAATGCGAAATCTCAGGCGACGTTCACCTGGAAGTGCTCAGCCCTCAACAGCTGCAGCCCCTGATTACCTCGCCTGCCTCGGCAGCTCCATGCCGCCACCGTATCAATTGCTTGTCAATTCGGTTTAGCCATGACTTTGACTGACTGGATTGAGGGAAGTGGAAGTCGGGTGTAGGCGAATGGTTAAAATTAATTGCTACATAAGAAAAAATTGAAAGATAATTATTCCTGCTTTCCTGTCAGTGCTCTAGGGTAGATGACCTCATTAACTTGCAGCTTGTACACAATTCAATTACTAGGAGATGGAAAATACATTTTTAATTACCTTGGTGGCCTGTGTACCATTCATCTCCATTTGCCGGCTTTTTTTTTTTTTTTTTTTTTTAACTGTTGTGCTCTGAAGAAGAAACACCATCTTAGGAAAGTTGTCATAAAAGCCAGTTCTTGGCTCCTATTATTCCTGTTCAAGGTGGAGTATTAAATGTGTGAGATTAACCCCTGGGTGCCAGGTGAGTTGCAAGGCAACACTTGCTGTAGAAATGTGTTTTTAATTAGCTTGCTATGTCAGAAAATTCCCAGCTCCTAGTGAGAGAGAATTAAGAAGGATAAAATTGTGTATTTGTTTCCAGTCATTGAAAGGAGAAATTAAAAGCCATGGAAAGCATGGAATCAGGAAGATGGGCCAATCTCATTATCTGTATGGATTTTGAGGGAGAATTCTGGTCCCATTTTGATGTCTCTTATTTCACTGATTGAATTAAATGATGACTTAATTATCTTAAGTGTGTTGCTTGGCGTCCTCTTTGTTTTTTTTAAATTCCAGGCACAACTTAGAAAACTGTCTAAGCTGTGGTTGGTTCGCAGCAGTGCCCGTGTGTGTTGGCTGTTACTGCTCTCAGATTGGTTATATTCTGGAAAGTAGTTGTCATCCCTCTGTATCTCAGTCTCCTGTCCCCAAAGTGCCCAGGAAATGGGTTCCTAAATACTCTGAAACAAGGTACCCTCTGTATAAAACCGTACATGCGGGACCTCTTCACACAACACAGCCACACTACCACCGATAGGTTGTTCTTCGCTCTACAAACACAGAACTTGAAGAGAGACAAGTCTACATTATACTTGTAAAGTGTCTTTAGTCCATATGTTTGGGAATTTGGGGGTCATATTTGCAAAGGCAGCTTATTTGTTTGTATGCACTCCATTGATATTATTCCTTACTCATGATGGTCATGTGCCTTTTGTAGTAGGAATAACGAGTAAATGTAGTGTATTTTGAAAAATTTGGATGACTTTTGAATTGAGTTGCTATTGCATGTGGTTGGATATAGCATCACCATCAAAACATTGCTCTTGTATCATACAGGAAACACCTAAATGACAGGGTGAGACAGGTGTTAATTCTGCCAATGCCAATTTGTAAAGGAGATCCTTTCCCCTCTCAATCTCCCTCTCTTTCGGCATTCGTACATGAGCTCAAGAACATTGACTGAAATCTAGCTGGGCAAGGGATAAATAAGAGACACCCCTGGTTTCATGGAGTTCACGGTCTAGCAGGAGAGATTACATGTAAATCAGTAGCTAACGATGTCACATAATAAGTGAGACAGTGAAGTATTCATATGTAACTAAGAAGGAGTTGTGATTAACCTTCCAAGGTGTTGAGAAGGACTTTCTGTTCCAACCAATCTGGTCTTGTTTCTAGCTCAGGTTCAGGGGAGAGTTTCTGATGCTATTGCGTGATCTGTGTCTAGATCTCTGAAAGATGTGCCCAGAGTTCAAGTGACCTTAAGAAGTTGGGAATTGGAGCCTGTGTTTTTGAGAAGGGGCCAGGTCTGAAATGTCACTCCCCTAGAGGTTCCTTGGGATCATTGAGGACCTTGTCTATACAGTGGTGAGACTTTACCGCTGAAGGAGTTGTATAGGTTGTCTGTGGTCCTATCCAGTGGTGTGCTTTGTGTTTAACAAGTGACTCTCCAGAAAAAAAAAGTTTATTGTAGATTTTACTGACCTAAAAGGTGTATAGGTCACAACTTACAAATAATATTGAAATATAAACATATTTTATTATAAATCTTATAGTCAACTGATTATCACAGAATGCTTTTGTTGAACTCTTGTATCTGTAGCCAATCTGTGGTTGTAATCCAACCTTAATTTGGCAAAATCAGATTCCCATTAAGTGCTTGATTACAATCTGATCCAGCAAATCAGTTACTTACGTCATTGAGGAACGAGTACTGTTCCAACACGAATGATGTAACAAAGACGTGTATCAGAACACTACTCATCTGTCAGTGATGTGAGATACTTCTTTAGTGAGGCATAAAATAGTTTTCAAGTACTAGAAGAATATTTCCTCAATTTTTTGTGCTATTCACAATGTAACAGCTACTAAGATGGCACAATTTAAGTTTAATCTGTATTATTAATATTTTCTTTATCATCTTCTTAATCTAGACAGTCAACAAAACAATATATCAAGCCTTGATTTGTGGCATTTGCTGATTTCCGTGGTGTAAATGCTCCTAGCGTAGCCAGTTTCAAGCTACAGTGGAATGTCATGGAATGCAGAGTTGGGAGGAGACATGCAGCTGCCTACCTGATGCAGCGTCTCCACTGCAGAGACGTGAGAGCGCAATTAGGAAACTGTAGCAAAGTCATTAGGAAGTGAGAGTTTTGAATACTATATTTATTACCTTTGTTTTTAATATAATTTATTTGATTGTCACAGTTACCATCTATTACCTCACACTTGACAACTTCCGGGATGGAGGTTTTCATTCCAGTCTCAGGACGTTTGGAAGACCTCCTTCAACATGTAGGCATTCTCTATAAATAGTACCAAATCGTTCCTTAGAAAGACAGAACTGTGTATGAAGACTGAGGCTCTGGAGTCAGACAGACCGGAGTGTGAAAGCTGGCTCTGTCACTTTCTGGTCATTAGGGCTTGGGCTGGGGACTTACATCTCTGGGTCTCTGTTTCCTTGTCTGTAAAATGCAAATAATTGTACCTAACTTCCACGGTTGTTGAAGGGTTAAATGAGATCATTTGAGGTGCTCAGCACAGAGCCCTGCATAGAGACAATGCATAACAAATGGCAGCTCTTACGGTTAAATAATAGCCTAAACACTAGGTGAATGTCTTTCCCATTAGGTGCAGTAGTGGGGATGGGACGGAGAGGCTGAGAGGCATATGCTCCAGGGGACAGGGGCCGTGAGAGGAATGAGTGTCGACTTTCTGACATCCAACCTTGAATTCTGTGCTGGGATCGAGCCAGGTCACAGAAAAAAGAGGCAGGGATTCAGCCAGCCGTGTGCTTGTTCTAGGTCTTGACATGGGTGGGAGGAACATTTAAAATTTGACTTCTTGGTTTTTTTCTTATTTCAAAAGTAATAAATGTTTATTGTAGAAACTTAGAAAATATTGATAAGCCAAAATTACCAGGAAGCCCGCACTCATCAATAATCACATAACCTCTATGAACACTTTGGTGTTTTCCTTCACACAGTATTTCTTTTTTTATTCTGCAAGAATTGAGTAATACTAACACTATTTCATAATTTAATTTCTTTTACTTAACAATGTCATGGACATCTTTCAATGTTAGTAAGTATTCCTTAGTGAGTAAGTAAACTTTCCAGGTCAAAAGGAGTGCACATTTTAAATTTGATATTAAAAAATACACACCTGTGTTCATTTTGAGGCTCTCTGGCCTCGTCTTCTGTAGAGAAGGTGGTGATCACACTGACTCCTGAGAGGGACCTTCAGACTCAGTGGGGCTTGGAGGCACACCTTCTCCAGCTCCCTGTATCTCCCTGAGCTTGACAGAGGGCATGAAGGTCCAGAGCACTGACCGCCGCCTGGGGGTCTTGTCCCTGGATGCCCCTCTGTGTCCGTGAGTTCCTCACTGTGGTCCCCACACATGATGACTCCTTATCCCCCAGCACCTCACTCGACAACTTTTCTGCCTTTGCTGATGACATCTCTTCCTTTTTCCTTGTCTTCCTGGTTCAAATATGTTCCAGGACCCCCTCTAACGTGCATCTCCCATGAAGCCCGTCCCTGCACGTTCAGTTGGTTACGTTTGTCTTCATCTGCACTCACTTCACCACACTGGCCTTGCACTGTGCAGCTCTTCTCTCCTCTACCAGAATGTAGAAGGCATGAGATCAGGGCCATGTCTCAGTGTCTGGTTTGTTTTCATGATGGCACTGCCAGTGCAGGAAGCCTTGCACACAGTCAGTGATTAATACGTGCCTAGTTAGTGCAATTGATTGACGGTTGGAGGTAGATGTGAACCAGATGTGCTATGGTGTTGTGTTTTCAAGTTTGTTTTGTTTAGCAGTGAAACCCTTTCATTCCAATAAACGCTTACCTGGAGCTGCCCTTTACAAAACAGATTAAAGCGGAGCCCTGTTGACGTGAGGTCAGAAGCCCAGAGCTTGCCCCGTGAGTCTGCTCTTCACCCCGCCCAGGCACGTCCGTAGAACCCTGGGAGTCCTTCCTGGACTTGAGTCAGAAGGCCCTGCTTCAAATCCTTGCTCTGCTGCTGTGTGACCTTACACATGTATCATCTGCAGGCTGGGTGTATTAATTCCTACCTCTCGGGGCAGATGGGAGGACTAAGTAATAGGACTTGCCAAAAACACCCAGCACCATGCCTGGTGCCTAGTAAGCACTCAGAAAATGTTGCCTTATTGATTTCCCTCTCTCCTTCACTCTTATTTTCCCTCACTTTGCTTTTCCTGTTCTCTTCATTTGGCTGACGAAGCTTCTCAGTCTAGGTTTCTAAATGGAATGGGCCCAGCCAGAGCAGGCGCTGGCGCCGCCTGACCTCCCCTCCCGCCCCTGTCTGCTGGGCCTCTACCTCCCCCTGAGGCCCTGTCCAGCTCTTTCTGGTTTAGGGACTCTTCCACATCTGGTGGAGGTGTCAAAGCACCAGGTGGAAGCAGGGAGGTCTCCAGTGCCTGGATACGTCTCTAACTCCTACTGTGTTTATTTCAAAGGCTTAAGTGTCCCTTCTGATTAGAGGTCAGGGCCCCTGAGGGGCCCTGTGGACCAGCCACGGCTTCTGCTGGGGGATGTTAAGCGTCCCTAACAGGGGCCCCTGTCACCAGCAGTTTGGTGGCGTGGTTAAGGATGGAAGCTTGGGGATCAGAACACCTGGGTGCATGTCGTGGCCACTCCCTTAGGTCTGCGTCCTTGGGCAAGTCACCTGAACACCCTGTGCCTCAGGTTCTTCATCTGTAAGTGAGAATTTTAATAGCAATAGTGCCAATCTCGAAAGATTGTGCGGAGCATAAAATGAGAAAAAGTATGTAAATATTTAACAAACATTATCATTCTTTCAAAATGTAATCATATTTCTAACGTACCAATACAGACTCGTTTTCAAACTAAACGAGAACCTTCACTTGATTGGTGGCAGCTGCACCCAGAGGGCCCCCAGGTGGTGGTGCCAGGTCCAGGTGTGCTTGGAGCAGCACCTGGCACAGTCAGCGCTGGCAGTGGCTATTTAGCAAGTATTTATTAAGAACTTAATAATTACATAGTGCAATACAATACAATGAATAATCACACAAGTTATTGTACTGTATGGAAATATACTGAATCCAATATAAATTATTGTACTGTACTGCATTGTACAATAAATAGTTGTATACTTAGATTAACCAAAAAGTTGCTCAAACTCACTAGTAATAAAAATGAGGATTAAAATGATGAAATGATACTTTTTTTTTTTGTCCTTTTATTTTGGCCGAGATTAAAAACATTGATAGTACTGATGTTGGTGAGGGCCCAGGGAAACAGACGCTCTTTTGCTCTGTTCTGGGCGTAGCTGAATGACATTAAGTAAACCCTCTTGAACTAGCATACTGCTTTTCAGAGTTTATCCTAAGGAAACAATCATTTTTCTAAGCTGTAATCTCAAGGCTTTTCATTGTAGCATTGTGATTATAAAAACTGAAACAACTTAAGGATCCATCAGCAAGGGAGTGATTAAATAAATTTTAATATTCTGATACTGTGCTGCCATTAAAAACTATAACATAAATTTATATTTCTTTACATAAGAAGATTGCATGATTTATTAGGTGATAAGAGCAGGTTACAAAACAACATGTGATGGTATGATTCCCTATGTGTTTAAAAGTGCGTCTCGATGTATATGTATGTGTATGCACGTGTATGAGCATGCCAGTGTGCATGTAGTAAAAATTCTGGAAGTATATACATGAAAAATTTAACAGTGGGGGACTTTTAGAAGATGTACTTTATTCTCAAAACATCTCTATAGAATTTGAATTCTTTTCAATAAATATGTACTCACTTTATCATCAGAAGAAAAGAATAAAGTTATTTTCTCTCATTCATTAAAGACAAGGGAACCTATTGTTTGCAAAGCAAGTGTTGTGTGTGGGTGATTCGGACCAGTGCCAGGTCTCAAGGCAAGAGAGAGCGTGGGAGCCAGACAACGATGTGCAATGATG
Source organism: Diceros bicornis minor (assembly GCF_020826845.1). Lineage (NCBI taxonomy): Eukaryota > Metazoa > Chordata > Mammalia > Perissodactyla > Rhinocerotidae > Diceros > Diceros bicornis. The sequence continues at coordinate 87,509,227 of NC_080746.1, read as the reverse complement.
AGGGACATACCCATCCTCGTGGGGGCTCCACAGAAGAAGGGACGTTGGGACTGGCCTTGAAGGATGAGAGTCAGTGGGACAGAGGAAGAGCATTGGGGCTGATCAAGCCAACTGTGCACAAGCTGCTTAGAGTCTGAGCTCAAGTGATCGGTTTCCACCCAGAATTGCTCCTGAGAAAAGAAGTTGCCTCATATTCAAGTCTTTCAAGATCCCTCATATTATGGGATTCTCCTTCAATTGTTTTATTTTGAAAAATCACATTAGCCCAAAATGACCTAAATCTATGTTAGTTCTTGATGCATACAGAGGTTCTCAGCACTGATTTAGGAATTATTCCTTGGGTACGACTTCATAGCAGCAACTGTTAGAATTTGTCGTAAATGCGCCTTTTCAAAATCACGTTACAAAACACTGTGGTTACATAGTGAAGGTCATGAATATACGTGTGAATATGAATAAACACAAAACAATAGTTGTAATGGCATGTGAAAACAGTACTTGTGGTTTAGGATAAAATTTTCATGTTAGTGTCATAAACCGATTCAAGGTCTTGCATCTCAAATAACTTAGGTTGAAATGAAGATGAAGTTCTCTTGAAAACTGACTCAGAAAATGTTCTAATGATGATGAAGACTCATGTTAGAATAGAATTATTTTATGAAATGTGAAAAGGGAAAAAGCACTATTTCTAAATTAATGTATGATTTTTATACATGTGATTTTATATGTGTATGTGGAACTAGGTTAAATTAAATATTATAAGTAGATATTTGGCTATTTTGTCTATATCCCTGGAAGTTTTTTCCATGGTTTTCTCACTGGAAGAATGGGAGACTGGCATTTAGGGAGTTGCTTTACATTCGGACACTGATATTTCCTGTGTTCGACAACGCGTGTGTCTGATATCTCTGTACGGCCGACTTGTGATGCCCTAGTCACGGCCACCAGCCTTGCCACAACGATCAGCTGTGGAATGTGTCTTTTACAACTTTGTCTTTATTCCTCTTGACAGCCCTGCAAGACCTTGTATTAGTTTTCTGCCTTAACCAAGTACCACAGACTGAGTGGCTTAAACAACAGAAATCTACTGTCCCACAGTTCTGGGGGCCAGAGGTCTGAGACCAAGGTCCCGGCAGGGTTGGCTCCTCCTGAGGCTACGAGGGAGATCCTGTCCGTGCCTCTGGCCCAGATGCTGGGGGCGTGGTGTCAATCGTCAGTGCTCCCTGGCCTGTGGAAGCATCACCTGGTCTCTGCTTTCACCTTCACGTGGTGTTCTCCCCATGTGCCTGTCTGGCTCCAGATCCCCCTTCTTGTAAGAACACCAGTCACACTGGAGTAGGGCCCACCATAAGACCTCATGTGAACTAGATTACCTCTGTAAAGAGCCTTTCTCCAAGTAAGGTTGCATTCCAAGGTACTGGGGGTTAGGATGTTAACGTCTGAATTTGGGGACACGGCTCAGCCCAATGCAGCAGGTATCCTGTTGGCCTCCTACAGATGAGAAAATCGAGACCTGAAGCTGCGCAGTTGAAAGTGTGGAGCCAGGAACTGAGCCTACTTGGTCTGGAGCCAGCCCTTTCTCCTGCTCTGCCGTGCTGCCTTCCGGTCTGGGTACTGCTGATCCCGCCTCATGGCAATTTTCACGCAGCCATGGGGTCTGCGAGGTTTTGTCTGAAGAGTCGACCCTACAATTAGACTCTTTCATCTTGATAGCTTTATGTCCAATTGTGGACCAAAGTACAAGTAGAAGAGCTTTCATGTTTGTGTAACTATCTTCACCTTTACGAAACCTAGTACCTGAAACCTGAGGTTGCTGTTCTTTCCTTTGCTCACTTACTATTTATTAGGTGCCTGCAGTAGGTAGGCAATGCTGAGAAGATTTAAAAGGACAGGACCCTGGCCCTCATCCATTCCTGTTGCTAGTCTGAGATGTGCATAATCAAATTAAAATTTAAAATGAGAAGCCCACATGTGATAGTAAATTTGGCTTGGAAATCATGGCATAACTTTTGATTTTTAATTAGTTTCAGAGAAATAAACCCACTTCATTCTTTTTTTTGGGGGGGAGGGGGAAATTAGCCCTGAGCTAACATTTGTTGCCAATCTTCCTCTTTTTGCTGAGGAAGATTGGCCTTGAGCTAACATCTGTGCCCATCTTCCTCTACTTTATATGTGGGACACCTGCCACAACATGGCTTGATGAGGGGTGCGTAGGTCCACACCCAGGATCCGAACCTGCAAACCCCGGGCCGCAGAAGAGGAGCACGCAAACTCAACCACTATGCCACTGGGCTGGCCCCAAATCCACTTCATTCTTAGGGCTTTAGAGCTTCCTCTGGTTTGATGGGTCTTCTTTGAAGAACAGAGGCTTTAGGGAGGAAATTGTTGTACCTCTCAGGATTCTGAAAGAACCAGCAGATTTTTACTAGTTTCAAGATGGAGGGATAGCAGCCATTAGTTGAACTGTGTGTCCAACTCTGTGCCCAGAGCTTGATATACATGGTCTCAGTTATTTAATTCTTGCAACAACTGCTGTCCTAGGTGCTATTTTCTCCGTCTTATGGATGAGGACGCTGAGTGGGGATGAGATGAGACAGAGTGAGTGCATACATTCACTCCACAGATGTTCTGGAGCACCCTTCCTTTTCAGGTCTGAGTGTGCCGTGGTTGATGGGACAGGCCTGGTCCCTGCCCTTCTGCTGTGTACAGACACAGACCACTGCAGAACCAAGAGCAGACTCTGGCTCTGCCCATCTCCAAAGCCTATGTGCTTAATCGACATGAAGGAGAAATGCCTTTCAGGTTACAAAGAAGCAAATAGGACCAATCCCAATGAAGCCCCCTGGGTTGGATAAAAAATCATCAGACTGGCCAGAATGGCATTAGCTTGCTCATGATCTCTGCCAACACCAGGGAACTACGTACGATCTGACCCTGCCATAATGCTGTCAGTGGGGTCCTAAACTCTACCCCATAAACTGTGGGGTCACCTCATTGCTTATTGAGAAGTGAATGGAAAGGCTGGGTGACTTTGCTGCCCACTGAGGATTGCCTTGCATCCAAATTGGCATTATCATGAGGACCACAGAGTCTCACTGTAGTGCATCTAGAATCGTGAGCGGTACTCAGAGGACAGTCTAGTCAGACATTCTAACAATGTGTTACTGTTGTTAAGTGTGTTCCCCAAATCTTGTTTCTTTTTAATTTTCTTATGGTTCTTGTCCAGAGTCTCTCAGCGTTGGCTCTCAACATTTTAGGCATAGTCATTCATTATCGTGGAGATGTTGTTGTCCTATGCATTGTAGGATGTTGAGCACATCCCTGGCCTATACCCTCTCGATCCCATTATCACATTCCCCCACTTGTGACAACCAAAAATGTCTCCAGACATCGCCAAATGTCCCGGGGCAGTGGGGAGTGGGGTGGGGCAGATCGCCCTGGGGTCTGGGGGTTGGGAGCTCCTGCTCTAGCCCTTCAGTATTTGCATTATCAGAATGGGTTTTCTGTGCTGTGCACAGGCAGTGTGCTAGAAGACACTAGGCCCACAACATGATGGAGGCGTGCTGGGGAGACAGGACTTGTGTTCGAGGGCAGAGGAGAAAACAGGAGATCAGAGAGGTCACAGGTGGTAAGCATCACTTGCTGAGGGTGATGTCGGGCAGGTGAGCGTGGCTGGTCTAAAGGATGTGGCGCAGGCATGGGAGAGTGTGAGCAGGAATGCTCATGGCCTCTGGGTCCCAGGACCGTGTGAGCAGGAGTAGAAGAAAAAGCAGGACAGGCAGGTTGAGATCTGAGAGTCTTGAATGGCTGCACACAGCTAGAGGAAGAGTCTCAGGAGGTCTCTCGGATAACAGGGGCTTCTTGTCAGGATCTTGGGTCTGTAGGTGGGTAGGGGTCCTGTGGATTCATTGTTGTCTTGCATCCAAGGGCTCTTCCTCAGTACCTAGGGTGTGAGATCTTCACCTCTGTCCTCTGTCAGCAATGGAGATGCTGCCCTGCTTGTGTTCTCTGCGTCTTGGGGGTTTTCTTATTCCTGCTCCTCATTCCCATTGGTTTGCTTCTTTCTGAAGCTTTCTGTTCACATTCTAGAGGGAGACGCTGAGTCTGAGTGGCTTGACTGGTTACCATTATCCCCACCGGGCAGAGCATTTGTGCTGGTCACATGCTAGGTCATGGTCAGCCTATAGGTGGACTGCTTTGGGTCAGGTGCCCAGCTGTGGTCCAGTTAGTGGCTGTGTCTTGCTTGTGAATCAGCCTTGGGTTGCTTCCCACAGTGAGGTGTATGAAGATGGTACCATGGTTGACATGTCTGGAACGGCAGCCTAAGGAGTCCAAATTCTAACTCTGCAGACAGTGAGCAGGGTCTGTGGGTGAGGAAGGAGCGGAAGCTGACCCCTGAGGGCTCCGTGTTGAAGGGGGTGGTGCTGTGGTTAAGCCATCGCGAGGTTCAGACCATAGCCTCCTCACTTGCTAGCAAGTAACTTCAGGCCGATTTAAGACCAAAGTCTCAGTTTCCAGGCTGCTGCTGCTCCTAATAGTACCTGTGTCTCCAGAGAGTGGGGACTTTGTCTTTCTTGCTGCTGGATCCCCAGCGACCAGCACAGTGCCTGCACATAGTAGGTGCTTGCTGCCTGATTATGGAAGGGGAGAGGCTACAGTCACTGAGCATTAACAGCATCCCAGTGCTGTTCTAAGCCTCTCACATTCCCAACTCATTGATCCTCACAAGGATGGCAGGAGGGAGACACTGTCACTACCCCCGTTCTGCAAACGAGGAAACTGAGACCCAGACAGTTTGTCACATTGTGGAGACACCAACACATAATCCAGGCGCCCTGGCCACAGAGACCACACTCTTAGCTACTGTGCTGGGCCCCTTCTGAATACGTGATTAATCCACGTCCTCTGTGAAGAGTAAACCCACAATGGATGGCAACCACTTTAAAAAGAACACAAACCCATTAAAAGAGAGTTCCTAAAAACAATGAGAAGGAAAGACTAGTACCTCAATCCCAGGTGTTACACAAATGCTTGTTAGCTGGACAGTCTCTCTGTCCCTCCCGGAAAGTTGGTATATTTAAAACTAATAGTCAATGTTGACATAGTTTGCTATGTTCTAAGCACTTTATACATGATATTTCAATTAGTTCTCCCAAAGATCCAGTGAGCTAGGTATTTATTATGCTCTCCACTTATAGGTGGAAGAAGTTGAGGCACAGAGAGGTTCAGTCCTTGCCCAATGCCACACAGCTAGTAAATGAGGAGCTGGGATGCGAACTCAAGTGGTCTGGCTCTCAACCACAAGCCTGCAGTGCCCCAGGAGAGTTTCCTATACGGACTGATTATGATGACACAATCCAACAGTCACAAGCAACAATATTAAGACTTTTCAAAGTCTTTGTTTCCCCAAACAAAGCCAATAGTGTTTTAAATCCTGGACATGTAATTCAGAGGCATGGCTTGAAAACCCCTCTGTGGGATTCATAGCTGTGTGCAATCTCTGCTTCGTGTTGCCTGCGTGCTTGAAGAACAGTGTTTTTCCTCCATTACTTTGTGGCTTTGGTGTCTGGACACTCACCTGTATTATCTTGAATATACTGTGAGCTCCTAAGAGCCGTTTTCTCATCCAGAGTTGCTTCATAATATGATCCTTGCAAACCCACATGAACCTAGTTCAGCACAGCTCGTCACTTTGACTCAGTTGTTTCATTTGCAGTTAATGGAAATACCCTGAGCGTCTGTTGTGCTCAAGGCAACCTGAAGGATTACAGGGAGGATGAGGCGGGATTCTTGCCCCTGAGAGCCTGCTGTCCAGCAGGGCCAGTCTGTGATGAAAGCAACCAAAGGGAATAACAAGCAGAATAACGGAGGCTCAGGTAAGATGTAAACTTCGTGTTATGGAAATGCTCTGAATGGAGGGATTGATTTTTCCCAGAAAGAGGAGGATATTTTATCTGGATTGAAAGGAACAGTGATAATTCTGTTGGGAAGGAGGACAAGGTCCTGTAGGCAGGTGCTCCGAGATGAGGTGACAGAAATAAGTTGGGACTAAATCATTAGAGGATCTTAGATGGCCAGTGAAGGAGTTTGAACTTTGTTCTGTAGGCAGTGGGAGCCACTGAAGGGTGTTGAGCAGGAGAGTGACATAATCACCTTGTATTTTAGGAAGATAATGGGCTCCGATGTGAAGGCTGGACTGGGGAGGAAGGGACTGGATGCTGAAGATCAGCTCATAGGAGGTCACTTCAGTAGTCAGGCGAAGGATGACCAGGTCCTGCAGAGGGCAGTGGAGGTGGAGGTGGGAAGGGGACATGGATGTGTGTGACGGGAAGTGAGAGCAACAGGACCAGTTACTGATCAGCTGTCAGAGGTGAGGAAGATGGAGCAGCCTAGATGACAAGTCTGGTTTCCATCACCATGAGTCTGTCGTCACAGAGCAGCAGCGGGGGGGGGGCCAGATCCCCCTCCTTCCCTCCCCAGGAGCACTACACAGCAGTGATGCCACACGGCCTACAGACGTCCTGCCCTTGACGGACACCTGATGGAGGAGGGTGCCCAGACCTTTTCTCCTGGGAGCTGAGTTGATCAGAGGCAGGGTGCAGACCAAGGTCAATGCTACCAGCAGGAATCCCACAAGCCAGGGAGCATCTGAGGATGCGGGTCATGTAAGCAGGTCAGGGTGAGGAAGCCTGTTCAGAAAGGGGAGAGGGGTGACTCGGGAACGTGGGAAGGCTGCAAAGGTCAAGCTCACTGGTGAGGCCTGATTGACCCCCCCAAGACCTGTCTCTGGCAGGGGACACGCTGGGGAGGCAAGGGTCTTTCTGGGCGTCTCAGAAGCGTTTTCTTCCTTCGCCTGAGCCTGGCTCCTAGTTAGTGTCCATGCACAGTTTGCTCTTCCCTTTCACTGTCATTCATTCCTCAAGACTGTTGGCACCTGCACAGGACAGGTGCAGTGTCGGTGCTGGAAATGAAGTGAATTCACACAGGCTCTGGACTCGATGATCCTGCAGTCCCAGAGGGGGAGGCAGGAAGGGATGAGGAGTCACAGACTCAAAGGAGGCAGTGATCCTTCACCCTGGAGTGGGCAGTGCGCAGTCTGCAGGCTCTGTCCCAAACGAGTGATGTTGACCTGGATTCTGAGGAATGAGGGACACACCAAGCTAGTGTGCGGGGCACCAGCTTCAGGCAGCACCACCGAGAGGTGTGCTGTGTCTGCGGGGTGAGGGTCATCAGAGGAGGATAAGGGTGCAGAGGTGGATCTGGCAGACTGTGGTGTGGAGGCGTTGGGCAGTGGGGGAGACATGGTGACACTGTGCTTAGGGCTTTGGGGTGGGGAGAGACGGAGCCTTTATAATGGCCCAGACAGAAGGTGCTGAAGGCTGGCCTGGTGCCAGCAGAGAGAAGAGGCTGTAAAATAGCTTTGAGGACGTGGAATTTACCGAGCGTGGTGCCTGGATGCCCAGGATGAAGGAGAACTGGGGAGAGGGTGGGTCTCCGGCCCACCCTCACCTGGTTGGTGGACCTATCTCTGTGTCCCCAGCCAGCCTCATTCCTCTTCAGCACGCTGAAGTCTCTGTGTCACTGATGAGACCCATGACCATCCTGCCCTGTGTCCACTGCAGAGCCGGACGCTGCCCACCAATGCACGAGAGCAGCCTTGTGCGACTGCCAGAGGAAGAGGGATTTCATGTTCATTTCATGAATCAAACTTGAAGTTCCAAGAAGGCTAGAGTTTAGCCTGTGCTTGACTAAGGAGTCAGACAGCTTCCATGGTCCAGCGAGGGCAGCCGTTCAGGACTGGCCATATCTCGCCCCTCACAAGGCCACATGGGAGGCTCTCATGAGGACACCATTGGGAAAAAATGAAGTGGGGGAGATGTCAAAAATCAGGAACAAAAAAACTGAGGCACGACTCCAAGCCTGGCTGTGGAGTTGCCAGGAGGCCAGGTGCTGCTGCTGGAAGCCACACTTTCCACTTGGCACCGCCTCTGTCGTGGCGCCGCTTCCTGTGCCCGGGCCACAGAGTGGCTCCCGAGGGGGTCTCGGTGGTCTCGGATAGAGAGAAGGAGAGAGAGAAAGACAGAGAGGGACAGAAAGAGAGGGAGAGACAGGAGAGGGAGAGACAGAGAGGGAGACAGAGAGGGAGAGACAGAGAGGGACAGAGACAGAGAGGGAGAGACAGAGAGGGAGAGATGGAGAGGGAGAGAGACAGAGAGGGAGACAGACAGAGAGGGAGAGACAGAGAGGGACAGAGAAAGAGAGGGAGAGACACAGAGAGAGAGAGAGAGAGGGAGAGAGACAGAGAGGGAGAGACAGAGAGGGAGACAGAGAGGGAGAGACAGAGAGGGACAGAGACAGAGAGGAAGAGACAGATAGGGAGAGACAGAGAGAGAGACAGAGAGGGAGAGAGACAGAGGGGGAGAGAGACAGAGAGGGAGAGACAGAGAGGGAGAGACAGAGAGAGAGACAGAGAGGGAGAGACAGAGAGGGAGAGAGACAGAGAGGGAGAGACAGAGAGGGACAGAGGCAGAGAGGGAGAGACACAGAGGGAGAGACAGAGAGAGACAGAGAGAGAGACAGAGAGGGAGAGAGACAGAGAGGGAGAGAGAGAGAGGGACAGAGTCAGAGAGGGAGAGACAGAGAGGGAGAGACAGAGAGGGAGAGAGACGGTGGGGGACAGAGAGGGACAGAGACAGAGAGGGAGAGACAGGAGAGAGAGAGACAGAGAGGGAGAGACAGAGAGGGAGAGAGACAGAGAAGGAGAGACAGAGAGGGAGAGAGACAGAGGGAGAGACAGAGAGAGAGACAGAGGGAGAGACAGAACGGGAGAGACAGAGAGGGAGAGAGACAGAGAGGGACAGAAACAGAGAGAGAGAGAGACAGAGAGGACAGAGACAGAGAGGGAAAGAGACAGAGAGAGAAACAGAGAAGGCGAGGGACAGAGACAGAGAGGGACAGAGACAGAGAGGGACAGAGACCGAGAGGGAGAGAAACAGAGAAGGCGAGGGACAGAGTCAGAGAGGGACAGAGACAGAGAGAGAAACAGAGAAGGCAAGGGACAGAGACAGAGAGGGACAGAGACAGAGAGGGACAGAGACCGAGAGGGAGAGAAACAGAGAAGGCGAGGGACAGAGTCAGAGAGGGACAGAGACAGAGAGGGACAGAGACAGAGAGGGAGAGACAGAGAGGGAGAGAGACAGAGAGGGACAGAGACAGAGAGGGAGAGACAGAGAGGGACAGAGACAGAGAGGGAGAGACAGAGAGGGACAGGGACAGAGAGGGAGAGACAGAGAGGGAGAGTGACAGAGAGGGAGAGAGACAGAGAGAGAGAGACAGAGAGGGACAGAGACAGAGAGGGAGAGACAGAGAAAGAGACAGGAGAGGGAAAGACAGAGAGAGAGACAGAGAGGGAGAGACAGAGAGGGACAGAGACAGAGAGGGACAGAGACAGAGAGGGAGAGACAGAGAGGGACAGAGACAGAGAGGGAGAGACAGAGAGAGAGACAGAGAGGGAGAGAGACAGAGGGAGAGACAGAGAGAGAGACAGAGGGAGAGACAGAACAGGAGAGACAGAGAGGGACAGAGACAGAGAGGGAGAGACAGAGAGGGAGTTACAGAGAGGGACAGAGACAGAGAGGGAGAGACAGAGAGAGAGACAGGAGAGGGAGAGACAGAGAGGGACAGAGACAGAGAGGGACAGAGACAGAGAGGGAGAGACAGAGAGGGACAGAAACAGAGAGGGAGAGACAGAGAGGGACAGAGACAGAGAGGGAGAGACAGGGACAGAGACAGAGAGGGACAGAGACAGAGAGGGACAGAGACAGAGAGGGAGAGACAGAGAGAGAGACAGAGAGGGAGAGACAGAGAGGGAGAGAGACAGAGAGGGAGAGACAGAGAGGGACAGAGACAGAGAGGGAGAGACAGAGAGAGAGAGACAGGAGAGGGAGTGACAGAGAGAGAGACAAGAGGGAGAGACAGAGAGGGACAGAAACAGAGAGGGAGAGACAGAGAGGGACAGAAACAGAGAGGGAGAGACAGTGAGGGAGAGAGACAGAGAAGGAGAGAGACAGAGAGGGACAGAGATAGAGAGGGAGAGACAGAGAGAGAGACAGAGGGAGAGACAGAGAGGGAGAGAGACAGAGAGGGACAGAGACAGAGAGGGACAGAGACAGAGAGGGAGAGGGAGAGGGAGAGAGGGAGGGAGAAGGATGGAGGGGCAGGAGGAGGCGTCAGAGGTGAGAGAAGCTCTGAGAAGCCCTCTGAGGCTTATGGGAGGGGAGGCAACAGACCTGATTTCTCCGATTATCCTGATACTTCCCTCTGGTTCCTAAGAGTTGTGCAGGATCCCACACCTCCTTCCCAGGCGGGGACGCATGCCTGGTGCGCAGTGAGGACTTGGTACGTGGCAGCCTCTGCTCTGAACGAGCGTTCATGGACGGCCAGGCCGAGCCGCACTGAGCCTGAGGAACAGCTGTGTTGGTGCCCCTCCTGGCCCTGCGGGGTCTCCACTCCCGTCTCTGGAGCCTCTTCAAGGTGGCCCTTTGTCCTGTTCTGATCTGGGAGCCACTGCCCTCTGGGGTCAGAGCACAGGGCTGGGCCTGCCTCCAGGTGCTGTACCTTATGCATTCTTTTTTAAACACTTTCTTTCTTTTTTTGTTTATGTTAGAATTGATTAATAAATCTCTTAAGTCTCTCCCTTTTCGTTTTTTTTTTTTGAGGAAGATTGGCCCTGCAATAACATCTTCCTCTGTTTTCTCCCCAAAGCCCCAGTACATAGTTATGTGTCATAGTTGTAGAGTTGTAGCTCTTCTCTGTGGGACGCCGCCTCAGCATGGCTTGAAGAGTGGTGAGTAGGTCTGCACCCGGGATCTGAACTGGCGAACCCCAGACCACAGAAGCACAGCACACGAACTTAACCCTGCTACGCCACCAAGCTGGCCCCCCCTTATGCATTTTTAAGCTGCTGTTGGTTCTGTTTTGTTTCTGTAAAGAATCATAGGAAGAAACGTGGATCTCTCTGCAACCACTTATCCCTCAGGAGTTTAGGGACGCATCTTGCAAGCAGCTTCCAGCCTCAACTCCCTGTGAACAGGTTCTGTTTAACCCTGTCTCCCTGGGGCTGCTTCTTCCAGGCACAGAGACTAATTCTGACTTTCGTGTGGTGGTTTTCAACCCAAGTCTGTGTGGTCGGAGAGGAATGAATGACACCTGGGCCAGTCAGGTATTCAGCTCACATTTACTGCGTACCTACTGGATACCAAGCACTGCAGGGGATGGGGAGGGTAAGGAGAGGCTGCCACTGATTACAAGACAGCGTGGCTCGGCCTGTAGGGCCAGATGAATTGGTTGAATCATTACTTCATAGCCCTTGAATCATAACTGCAAGCCCAGGGGGACTTGTCAGTGTCTCCAGCCTTGTATCCTCATCTGTAAAGTGTATGTGTACCTCCTTGTCAGACTGTCTTGAGGGTTAGCTGAGACAGTCCGTGGACAGCACAGTGAGCACAGCGCCAGGTGGCGGCTGCTGTCAGGAAAGGTTAGCACTAGGTATTGTGGGAATGCCAGGACCAGCCCAGCACTGAGCTCCACCTGGAGGAGGGGACACCAGACCTGAATCTGAGAGGGTAGGTAGGAACCAGTCAGGCAAGACGGAGGTGCCTGGAAGCTTCAGTCTGTGGAAGGCTGTGGTTGGAGACTCGCCATGTCCAGCATCAGTGTCACACTCAGTGACCAGTGCCACGACGGGTGATTGCATTCTCCAGAGGGGCTCGGGACCCAAGCTCTGCCTTTTGGGGACTGCAGTGTTTGTAAAATAATGACAGGGCCAAACCACCACACAACGAGAAGCGCTGGGGGTTTTTTAGCTTGTAATTGGCATTAGACGCAATTACATTTCCTAAGCTGAAAGGAAATGTCTGTGATCTGGGAGAGGAAGCCCTAACACGTGAGGCGGGTGGCTCCTGGTCCCCTGACCATTAAGTGACAATCATGGTACCCATGTTAAACATCTTCTAAGTGAAATAACTTCACAGTGCCGTGCTGTTAATGCTTGAAATAATGGCATTTCCTCCCTCAGTTGCATAAACGTCAGCGTTTATGATTTTAAATAATAGCACGTAAAAGCCCAGCTCTGATACTTGCTGGCTTTCTCTGCCACCCCAATTTAGAGTTCCAAGTCCTTTCCTCCTTCATTTCCCCTCAGTCACTGTTGGCCACTGTAGCAGCGAGGACTGCATAGAGTGAGAATCCAGAGTCGCGGGGACTTAAACAAGAATGTCCTGTTTCTCATATCAAGAAGTCCAAAGACAGGCGACGTGCTGGTGTGACAGGGACCCAGCGCCGTCCTCCACCTTCTGCCTACCATCCGTCCCATGACCTCCACCCGTGTCCTAGGAAGGCCGCTGGCACTTCCCTGTCCTTGCAGCAAGAAGGTGGAGGGGCCGGGACAGACGGACAGCACTTCGGGTGGAGGAGCTTCCTTGGAGAGTCTCCAGGGAGCCGGCACGTCTAGTTGGGCAGCACTTGGTCTGCAGGGAGTCTGTAGCATGCTGTCGTCTGGCTGAGAGGTGTCACTCGGGGCGACTTGGGCTCTGTTCCCAGAGAAGGGACGAATGGGTGTGGGGGAGCACACAGTCTCAGCCAGGTGGGATAACAGCTTCCTAAACCTGGGTCGTGTTTGCAGTAAAGAGTGGGAATAGCTGTAAGGCTGCATGATCAGGTTTTTAAAAAATAATTAAAAATAACTCCTGTTGTCTTTTTCCTTTTACCAAAGCAACACGATTTTATTGTTAGAAATTTATAAATTACAGATTAGCAGAAAGATCACAATGAAAAAGCACCATGACTCCATTACACAGTGATAACTACCGTGAACATCTTGGTAACCATCCTTCCAGAACTTTCTCTGTACATTCACGTACATACATGTATTTTTAAATAAAAGGGAATTATACTGGAGAAATTATTTTATTCTATGCTCTTTTGATTTAACAAGATAGGATGAACATTTTTTCCTCTGTCAATAAATATTAATCTTCTTAGACTGCTGGTGTTCCACTGAGTGGATACTTTGACTTCATTACCTACTCAATCTGTTGTTGAGCGTATTTCCAGCTTTCACTCAATAACACTATAATGAATGTCTATATACTAACGAACTGAAGACATCCATGACTGTTTTTTTTTTTTTTTTTTGCATGGAAAGAGTGGTCCTGAGCTACCATCTGTTGCCAATCTTCCTCCTTTTTTTCCCCTGCTCAAAGCCCCGGTGCATGGTTGTATATCCTCGTTGTAAGTCCTTCTGATTCTTCTATGTGGGCTGCCATAGCATGGCAACTGACAGATACGTGGTGTGGTTCTGTTTCCGGGAAATGAACCTGGGCTGCTGAAGCGGTGGGTGCTGAACTTTAGCCACTGGGCCATCAGGGCTGGCTCACATCCATGGCTATTTATTTGACATAGATTCCTAAATAAATCAAGGGTCGTAAGAATGCACTCATTTTTAAGACTTTGGGTGAGTATGCCAATCTGTCCCCAGAAGGTTTCTCCCCAGCGCTGCAGGGACGCCCTTGGGGTGGTCGGTCAGACACGGGCGCCACTGGTCTCAGACCAAGAGCTGACACCTCTGGTAGCTTTGTAACTGTTCAGCCCCAAGAAACTCAGTCCACTGCGCAGCGAGGAGCGTGTGCATGTCTATTCTGTGTAAGCGTGTAGTGACGGCTGGAGTGTGAACCCGGAAGCACAGGACAGGGTGGGACTGGGCTCTTCTGTTGGGTGGTTTGGGGAGCAACGTGCCCAGCACAACACGCCCACAGAGAGACTGACGCCGGAGGACCCCTCAGCCAGCGGTGAGGGGTATATTTTGCTTGAAATGTTTTCGTCTTCTGAAACCTGTGGAAAAAGAGACTGGATGCCCAGTGGTTGAGGGAGAACAAGGTTAGGAGGAGGGAAGCAGGGCAGGGTCACTGAGACACTGAGACGCCACCTCCTCTTTGACAAGGAACAGCTGCCGCCCTGTCCAGCCTGGTGCCGGCCTGTGAGCCCCTGTGAGGTTTCTCCACCTGCTGGCCCGGGGCTAATCCCGACACACGCGTGGTCCCGGGTCCTGCACTCTCTGCTCAGGGGTCCCAGTCTTGTCTCGTCTCCATCACTCTGACTGGCCTGTTCAAGGGACCTGACCCCGGTCTGCTCGCTGTGCTGAGGGATGGGGCTGTGGCACATTGACCCCGGCCTTTCCCGCTCCAGGAAACGAGGCCACTGGTCAAAGTATCTCTGAAGGAAGAGGCTGTGCTCTGGGGTCCTCTCAACTGTTGCCTTTTCCTCTGTCCTCATTGCCAGGCTTCTTTGCCGAATAAAAGCCACTGAGACAAGAGAGAAGGGAAGGACTGGCCCAATGGTGTAGCGGTTAAGTTCACACGTTCCCCTTCGGCAGCCCCCGGTTCGCTGGTTTGGATCCTGGGCGCGGACCTACTCACCGCTAATCGAGCCATGCTGAGGTGGCGTCCCACATAGAAGAGCTACAACTCTACAACTAGGATATACAACTATGTACTGGGGCTTGGGGGAAAAAAAGAAAAAGAGTAAGATTGGCAACAGATGTTAGCTCAGGGCCAATCTTCCTCAAAAAAAAAATTCTGATAATTACAAAAAAGGGAGAAGGGAGAGAGGAAGGCAGACAGACAGACAGACAGACAGTGAAGGTCTTCCCACAGCAGCGAGCAGAGAGACGACTGTCTGCCCCCTGTGAGGAATAGCACGAGGAACACGGAGAAGCAGAGCCCTGAAACCCTGTGCCAGGAGATGAGTCTGGCGGGTGCCCGAGGTTGAGCGGCCGAGTGAGTTCAAGCAGCATGCTCTGAGCCCTGTTAAGTGCCAGGCGCCGTGTGCCACAGGAGATTTTTTAAAATGGAGCCATTAAAACACACAACCTGTCGTCAAGGAGCTCCTGGTGTGGCAGGAGAGATGGAAGCCCACCTGAGCGTTCACAGTAAACTGTGCTGGGTTACAGAGGAGGGGAGGGCGCTGCTCTGGGAGCAGAGGGCAGAGGAGGTGGGAACGGCTCCGGAGAAGAGGGCTCTGATGAGCTGGGTCTTGAAGAAGGAGAGCTTTGCCAGGTCAAAAGCAGAGGAGAGACAGCAAGGCAGAAGGATGGTGTGGGCAGAGGTGTGCGGATCTGACGTGGTGGTGACTTTGGGGTAAAGCCGGAGCCCCACGGCCTGAAGCTCGGGGTGCACAGAAGGTGATGCAGGTGCGGGGCTGGGCTCAGTGGGTGAGCGAGGGCCTTGATCGTTTATCCTGCGGAAAACCAGTCTGTGAGGAGAGTGGGGAAAGGCTTGCTGGGGGAGAAGGATTTGAAGAAGTGCAAAGGCCCCCGGGGCTGGATGGGGCCCGGCCTGAGCAGGGGCGTGGAGGCATGGTTGGGGCGGGAAAAACCAGCCTGGGTCTGCGTGCGGTGGTGTTGAGACAGGAGGCTGGAAATGGATTCATGTGGGGAGCAAGGGGCACTGGAAGGCTCTGAGCAAGGAGGGGCATATTAGAGTAAACTCAGCGGTCAGGTGAGAGATGGAGCAGGCAGGTCAGTGAGGCTCTTACAGAAATCCTGTACATCCGTGAGAGGCCTGTCTGCTTCCTGCTTGTTGGGGTCCTAAAGCTACTGTTACCACAGGGACTCAGGGAAGGTCACCAGAAAGCATATACCCAGCCTGGATTCTCGTAGTTCCCTCCAGAGCCGGCTCGCCAATTTCAACCTGAAGCTTTGTGCTTGCCTTTTTTGGAGCGCTAACAATGAAGCCCTTTCTGAAGAACATTTTCCTGTCTTTCATGATTAAGCATATTACAATCCTCTTATGCAGCCACCTTTCTGTAAGTAACCACACAATAAATTTCTCTCAGATTCAGCATAAAGAAGGAAACACGTCTGTTCTGACAAACTTCCATGTTACTTTGAGGATGTCAGATAATGAGAACCATATATCCCAGTGCACTTAGCACTTTTTACTTGGCTGGTGGGAAGCTCAGAACTAAATTGGCTTTGCAAATGTGGTAACTGCCTTATTCTATTGCTCTCTGTTCTTTCTCATTGACTCCTTATGTTTTTTAAAAATTACATTCTTTTTTATTTGTTCTTTTTGTATGTGTTTGAATAATGTAAATGCCTCGGATACTTCTGGGAAATAGGCTGGGTGTGTAATATGATTAAATCTTAAATGAAATAATTTCCTTCTCCCTGGAAGGCAGCTCTTACTGTGCTTTTCCATGCAGCTGAAAGCCTCTCCCCTCCTCCCGTCGGCCCCGCTCACGTCTGGTTGTGGCACCGGGCCTGCATCTCCGTCAGCTCACCCTGGCCAAGCTCCTTAGTCAGACACTCGCTCAGAGCCATCCGCCTCTGCTCGCTGGCCCTTTTGGCTTGCGATGTTTTCTATCTTTTCTATATTTCAAAGCTTTGTGGTAAATAATCAATTCAAACCAGCATTGAGTCTCTCTTTCTGTAATTCTAAAAACCCGTTAAATTATATTGTTGGGAGAAAACAATGGCTGTGCTAATCATGCCCTGTGCATGCGCATCTTAATTTCCCTCGAGGCCTGAATATGAATTTTTACTAACATGTTAATTTTGTGTGTTAATCAGTAGCTGTAGGCCGAGTGAATGGATTGACTATGTAAAACTGTTTGATATTGAAACAACTCCTTTTGACCCCCTCAAATTGGCTTCATTCCCCTAAAGACGGTTAAAGTTAATTAAGCACTCAATAGGTTTATGGTGTTTAAATTAAAATATATGACTCCTCATTGTGCAGTCATCAAGTGAGAACCACGTCCTCCTCCTGGACGCCTCGCTGGCTAATGGGCTTATCAAAATTCGTGATGTAATACAAGGCCTCGCCGCTGTCTCTCAAGGGGCAGCACTGACTGCCTGTGTCCACTAGAGGGCACAGGAGAGCCACACTGTGGCGGCAGGTCGAGGATGGGCAGGAAAGGCCTGTTTCTCTCACTTGTGAAAAAAGGGGTTGATTCTCTTTTTCCTATAAATGGGAGCTCTCTCTTGATTTCTCCAATTCCCCGCTTGTTCTTTCCTTCCCTGTACACCCCTCTTCTCTCCTTTTGGGTTTATTCGTGGCTCTGTGTTTATAACAGAAGCGTGTGGCAGAAAGCAGCCCACCTGGCTCTCAGAAAAAAAGAAATGTTGCTTTCCTTAGTCTGGGTAACTTTTCCATGAAATTTTCATTGTGGAGAGAAAGAGTCCTAGGCTTGTGCTTCCTGAGAGAATCACTGCCATGGTGCAGAGAAGATATGTAAAGTAACACCTGAGTCTTCTCTCCAGAAAGACACAGAAAAGCTGCACTTGCGCCTGCTGACGTGCCCCTGGGCCCCTCGGGGTGGGGTAGGGACAGGCGTGCAGCCTGCACACAGCTACACTTAGGTCTGGGGGAGGACTGCCTACTGAAACCCCCAGAGTGCAGAAGGAGGAGATGGTGGTTCCCGCAGGAAGGCTTTCTCTGAATTAGAACGGGGCCAGGGCAAGCAGTGTGGAGGGGCTCTGCTGACACGTGCCGGCCACACCTGCCAGCCCTCCTCTGTCCAGCAAGCCCCAGCCCTGACCGCAGGGACGTTAGTCAGTCAGGGACAGTTGTCTGGGATCACTTTGGGAAACGCGGCCGGTAGTAGGGACCGTCGGGGATTCCAGAGGGTTCTTGTTCATGAATCTGTAGCTCACTTTCTTAGACTGGCTGTAAGGAACACATACTTTCATTTAGCTGTTAAGTGTGCATGTGTGTGTATAGGAGTAAGTCACAAAATGGACAGATGATTCCTCCTTTGAAGGATAAGTAGCCACGAGTATGCGACGAAGGAGTATGAGTATAAGGAGGAAGCAGGGTGACCGTGAGCGAAGCAGGCATCATCGTGAGGAAGCTTAGATGTCGCTGGGTGGTTGTACGAGTTTACACTTAAAGGGACGGGCGTCAGCCGGACAGACTGCAAACCGTCAGTAGGAATAAGCATTCAAAGGGCATGGCTGGTCACCTTCTATTCAGGTTGTCTGTATAGCATGGATTTTATTTTCAAAATACTTTTGATTAGTAATTATTAGTAGTGACTGTTACTGAGGACAGTGGTTTTCAGACTGTGAGGTAGGGAACAGAACCTGGAAGGCATGGCCGAGGGGAGGCTGCCTGCTGCAGCCAGATGCTCTGCTTTGCATGTGTGGGCTCCACTGAAGATGCCATTTCTGCTAAAAGAGAAACAGAGAGGGAGGAGAATTTTAAAACTTCTAGATTATTGCCTTCTGATATACAAAGTTTTCCATTATCTTATTTGAACTTCATAACAGGTTTTTCCCCATGATCTATTTTCAGAAAAAGAAGCAAAGTTCAGAGAAGTCAGGAAATATATTCACTGTCACACAGTCAATGGCAGAACTAGGATGTGAGCCTGGGTCTTCAGACCCAAATTCAGGACTCCTGCCCTGCAGCAGGGCAGGGCAAGGGCCTAGGACCAGACTTGAAGAGGGTTGTGGATTGTGCCAGCGACTGGGTGACACAAAGAGGAGTCTGGAAGGGGAGGGTGGTGGGATGAACCAGACGGAGGGAGGAACCTGATATTTAGAAGCGGCAGCAGGAGGCAGCAGTGCCCCAGGAAGGAAGAGGGTTCCTGGAGCCTCCAGGGCCTGGGCCTGAGCCTCCTCCCAACCTTGCCTCTCTGCTCTGCAGGGAGAAGGGGCCTGCCCCGGGCATCTCCTTTTGTGGGGGGCTTGTCACCATTCCATCCTTCAGCAGGCGGGGAAGCTGAGTCCCAGAGGCTCTGAGCTGCTGGGGAATCAGCTCTGCAGATCTTAAGGCCGGGACAGCGGAGGCTCCAGTGTCTCTCTAGGGGCACGGCTGACTCCGGAGGAGCCAAGTGGCAGCAGTTGTTTCCTACCAGCTCCGTGCGTTTAGGAACAGCCCCCCTGGCAGCCTCCTCTCCAGAACTGTTCCCACCCACCCTTTGTCCTCTGAAGGGGCCATCTCACTCCCTGTTTGAGGGTTGCGGGCCCCCCCACACCGGTGTCCAGCTCTTTCTTAGTTAACCAGTAACTGGTCTCTTTGTCATCCCACTTCTGTGCTGTCATCCCAAAAATCCCCCTCCTCACTTGGGATTTTTGTTTCCTTTTTCTCGCGGGTCTGCAGAAACCCTTTCATGTCCTTTGTGTGGAGAGGACTGCACACTGCCCCCCACCTGTGCCAGGCGGCCTCTCCGTTCCCAGCACTGCTGACACAGCCCTCAGCCGCCCCTGACATCCCGCCCCTGGCAGTAAAACAGGCCGGAGGCCGAGGGCTCCTCCGGAAGACATGCGTTTAGGAGACAGGCAGAGAGCGGGGATCGTTACGTCTGGAGTTTGATACTCGTTGTGCACTTTTCCTCCTCTGTGTGGAGTTCTTTCCCTGGAGACGAGACTGATAAACAGCAGAAGACTCGGGAACCAATTGACTGGAAAAGAAATGACAATAAAAGTCGCACAGAGGAAAGCCTCTGTCAGCGCTCATCTAAGGAAAACAGGCTCACAAGCTGCAGTAGAGAGCTAACTTGGGTTTACTATAAGCCAAGAGGATTCTCAGCACTTAAAGTGAGAAAAAAATTGTTTTAGTTTGAGTTCCTGTCTTAACCCCCAAACCGGGACCTAATTACAACCTTCTCCCCATCCGGGTCAAAGTGCTCCCTGGAAGGTCCACACTTGAGGCAGCCTGGAGGGTCTGTGGTCTGCTCTGGGAGCACGCTGTGTTGTAGAAGCCTCTCCATGTCATCTCTCCTAATTTGTGCGCTTAATTGACAGCTTGTTAACAGTTCATTAGGAACACTGAAAACCGTGTGGCAAAAACAGATCTGTCTAGTGGAGAGGATGTGCTCCCTTCTTCTGAACACTGTTGACTAAGTCTCGCCAGAAACAGAATAGCGTGGCAGCACAACCCACTGCCTCCTTTCAAAGCAAGGACCTTCCGTCCCTCCCCGCTGAGCTCCTCGGTTCCTGGGACACCGACTTGTCTCCTGGCGGGGGCTTTGTTCCAGCAGAATGGGAACCCGTGGGCCTGTGATGGGGACGTTCCCAGAGGTTCCCAGGGCAGCAGAGGGAGGACTCGTCCATCTGTGAAGACAAACTGGCAACTCAAAGGCGCTAGGATTACAGGGCACCTCTGATCTTCCTGCCTGCTACTCACCACTCCTCTGGGTCTCTGGAGACCTTAAGTACTGTCTTTTGGAGGCTTCTGGTAGGACCAGTTACAATCCAAAATTCTTTCCTGTAATCTTCTCTGAGCCTCTAGGGAAAATTAATTGTCCCTTCATCTCTGTGCCCGTAACACTGTACACTTCCTTCTGTTACATATTATCATGTCGTGCTACCTGGGTATCATCTCTTGGCCTGCGCGTCTATGAACTCATGTTTTCTCCATCTCTGGATCCCCAGCACTGGGCAACCCAGGGTTGAATTGTTGGAATAACTGCTTTTAGGTCAGGCTCAAGCATTCGGTGCTTGACACCCCTCCCCAACTTCACCTCGACCCAGCCACCTAGAGGAATTACGTTAGAGCACGAGGAGAAGTCTTCAGGCTGAGCCTGTGTGCTAAAATAGTTGGCTTTTACAAAATAAATTCAGTCTACTTCCATTGCATCAAATATTTCCTGGATGCCTCCTGTGTTCCAGGACTTGGGTACCCAGTGGTGAACAGAGCAGACACAGGTCCTGCCCAAGTGGATATCATTGATTGTTAATCACAGTAATGGCTACAGATGATAAACTGAGTAGGAGCACTCCAGCTTTCAAATGCGTGTGATATTGTCAAGCCCTCTGCAGCAGGAATATACTAAGGGACACCCATTGTCAAGAAATGTTCTTTTCCAAAGTGCATCCCTTGCTGCCTTACCCCAGAGTCCCCCCCACTTACATGCATGGTGCCCTCTTGTCACCACAAGGGGTTGGCACAGAAGCTATGAGCTTAAGAAAAAATTATTTGAAGAACCCTTCACAGAAATTTGACATCACAAGCTTTCTTCAATCTTTTTACTAGATTTTGAGATATGTGCCAACTTCACGCTTGATCCAGGCTTTCCTGTGTAATCTTGGGGTCTGAGCTGGTAGTATTCGAGCTTTGTTCATAAAATCTTTCTGTAATTTTAACTCCTGAGGCATCTACATCTTATATCCCTGGGTTATATTCAGGGCTTCAGTATAGCAAGCTGGGGACGTCCCACCCAAGATGGGGGCTTGTTTTTGTGGAAGCATTGTGCTGGGGAGATTTTTCTCCAGCCAGAGGAGTCCAATGGTTATGACATGTCTTTCGAGGGATTGAAATTAATTTTGTGTGACGTAGTTGAAGCTACCAGAGAATTCAGCAATTCCCTAGTTGAGTCCCCACATGTCAGACAAGAGACAGTGACAACCTTGAACACATCTTGTTGGTTGTGGTTGACGTTTGTCCACCAAATGTCCAGTGTCTATCCCAGCTTCTCACGTTGAGGGACTTTGACTTTTCCTCTGGGGCTTCGCCCCTGTCCATTCTCAGCCGTTCAGTTTGGGTGGGATGAACCCTCCTCCAGCTCCTGGGATGGGCCCTGACTGGCCTGAGCTGGTTAGGGGAGCCAGCAATCACTTGCAGTGGTTAGTTCAGAAATGGACATATGACCTCGTTCTGGCCAATGGCAGAGGGTGAATCCTAGGATTTGTGGGGAGCTAGCAAAGAGGCTCTTTCTCCTCTGCTGGATGTGAGGTCGGCTGCTGTTGGAGGCACTCTGAGACCTCAGAGTGACTTCTTGGAGCTACCAGAGACCACTAGAGACACTGGAGCTTATGTCGACGTGGAGGAATGCAGAGTGGAGAGAGTGTGAAGTCAGGTCCTCAGTGAAACTGGTGCAGCCTCGCCTGAAGCCGAACTCTTTGCCTTCTGGTTAGGCGGACTGACAAGGCATGCATGCCCCTTGCCTGCTGTTTACTTGAGTTAACTTGAGTTGTTTTTTCTGTCGTTGTAACTGAAGAGTTCCTAACTGATAACTTTACTAATACCCCAAGTCTTATACTTAGAATAAATTGGTCAGGGATCAATAGTGGAATGGAATTTAGCCAAAGGCGGCAATTGTGAAAGCCTTGGGGCTGGACAGCTCAGATGTGGGAGTATCTGCAGGCTCTTCTTACTCCTTATAAAGAGTAGCTACAGCAGGAGGCCCGGGGAGGGTGGCACTGCCAGGGGTCAGGTAGCTGGGGTACTGACGTGCCTGGCACAGGCCGTGTTCCACTCCTTGGGGTCTGATCCATCGCCTGGCAAAGAGCAGTGAGTCCAAGTGTGGTAAAGGGTGGCCTGGGGAAACTCACCCTGAGAAGTCGTGGGCCACCATCCCTGGGGTGGGACAGGGACAATTCTGAGTCTGAACGTCACTTTACAGGGAATTAGAGAGAGTGGAAATGTCTTCCAGCTCCAGCAGACTGTCAGCCTCTAGAGCTGTACGGGCCAGTACAGTGGCCAGTAGCCACAGTGGCCATTGAGGAATGTGGCTAGTCTGAATTGAAATGTGCTATGAGTGTAAATATACATGGGACTTTTAAGACGTAGTACAAAAAAAAAAGGTAAAGTCTCTGCCTCATACTCGTTGGTATTAATTACATGTTAAGACAATAATATTTTGATATATTGGGTTAAATAAAATATACTATTACATTAATTTCACCTGTTTCTTTTTACTGTTAGTAATGTGGACAGTCTAACCCCACCTGTGGCTCATGTTGCATTTCTATTGGACAGTGCCCCTCTTTAGGTCAGAGACAGCATTTCACGTGCTCTGTACACCAGTGTCTGGCACAGAGAGTTCTCCACGTTCTTCAGTGAACAAACCATGACTGAAACCCGCCGTTGAGAGCAGCCGTCAGCAAACACCCACAGCCTGTCTTTGCACATGTCAGTGGCCTTGCTGTAGGTGTTGTGTCCTGACGTGGTGAGGTTCTAAGTAAGGCCACACCCCTGAGGGTAGAAGGCAAAGTCTCCCCTGAGGAAGGTGACCATCCTATGGTGAAAGTCCAGGGAGAGGTGGGCCTCAGACAGGAAGGGGCCTTGGAAGCCAGAGAAGGGAGTCCTGTCCATCCCTGGACCTCACCTCTTTGGATCTAGACAAAGAAATTTCTAGATATGTCTGAGGACACTTCTGGAGTGGAGAAAGGGAATGTGGCTTCTGCCACACAGGCAGGCTGGAAGCAGATGGGCAAGGGGTCTTAGGGGACCCAGTGGGTGATGAGAAAGAGCTAACCCTCATGACCCGGATTATCTGGGTGCGTGTCACTCTGTGTTAATGTCCTGAGCAAGGCCTGATCCACACGTTGCTGTCTGGCCTATGTTGAGTGGGTCAGGTGGGCTGGGCTGGGCTGAGCCATGGTGGTCACTGCAGCAGAACTGCGGGAGGCGTCCCCCGCAGAAGGAGAAGCCTGAGACCCCTGCCCCTGTGTGTGGAGATGCTTGCTCCATGGACAACCTCAGATCAGGTCTGATGCTTCTGGGAGTTGTCTTTCAAGCAGCACACCTCTGAGGTGTGTCTGGCAGGACTGCCCCACACTGGTGAAACCAGGAAGGGACCCATGGTGAGAAGACGTCCTCCAGTGTGGGCTTGCTCAGACTGCTTTGCTGAGACCTCCAGGACTTGGCCAAACCCAGACTTCCGATGGCCCAAGGCCAGGCGGACTTGCAGGGTGTTCCCTGACCCCATCTCGTGGACAGAGGGGTGTCTTCTATACCCTGTACCCACTGGAGTTACTGTGTTTGTCATATGCTGATGTATTTGTTAATGACCCTGTCTCTTCTTCCAGATTGTGTGCTTCTCAAGGGCACGGTTCATTCTTGTACCTCCTGGCCCTGGCACGGCGTCTGACACATAGCAGACGTTCAAGGTATATATTTTTTAAAAAAGCAAGTGGATGGTTAAGTTCATGAGCTTATATGGACAGTGCTCGGCACTGGGATCAAGGAGTATAGTCAAGCGCTCAGCACATGTCTGGCACAGAGCACGTGCATAAATACGTTACGTGTACAATCTGCATATACACATATGCATTGACAACCATATTGTCCTTAATGTTCTTGGTCTTCAGTTCTTTTTTTTTTTAAAGTAGAAGAGAAGAATTTATTTTTTTTTGCAGGTGAAGATTGGCTCTTCGCTAATATCTGTTGCCAATCTTCCTCCTTTTTTTCTTCCTTTCCCCCCAACCCAAAGCCCCAGTATATAGTTGTATATAGTTGTAAGTTCTTCTGGTTCTTCTGTGTGAGCCGCTGCCACAGCACGGCTACTGACAGACGAGTGGTGTGGTTCCATGCCCAGGAACCGAACCCGGGCTGCTGAAGTGGAGGGTGCCAAACTTTAACCTGTAGGCCATCAGGGCTGGCTCGGTCTTCAGTTCTTGTTGGAGAAAGGCTGCCTTCCTGCCTCACTGGGATAGAAGTGAGGAGACCCTGCGTGTAAATATGTTTTCCTTGCCCAGACCTGAGATGAGGGTGATGAGGGCCGAGTCCAGGATTCTGTGGCTGGTGCAGACTGCCTCCGACTGAGGTTGGAACTGCAGTTGAGCACAAGCAGGTGCTTCGCTCTCTGGGTTATCTACATATGTCTGCTTTTTACAGGTTGGTGTAGACAAATGAGTGCCCCAAGTCACTGCGTGATCCTGGGAGCTGCAAAGCCAAGGAATTCCCCATATCCTGCTCCCAAAAGAGGGATCAGATTTTCCTCCTTTTCCTGGCTTCTCCACAGCCCCAAAGAAGCTCAAATGGACTGATGACACAGGAATGATCTTTAGGAAGAAATGATTGGGACAACGTTATTGACTTGTATCAAGGTCTTGTAAATATTCAGATTGACAGTGTGGCCATTCCCACAGTTTTCCACGGTGGAGCTGGGGTGTGATCGGTTTAGCCGTTTGGGGGCGCTAGAGAAATCAGTGCCAGCTATTTATTTTAGAGTAGTTTTCAAGATTAGATGTTTTCTGCAAATTATTCTTGAAGCAAACAATTCAGTATAGCTTGTTAGGATAATCAGAATGAAGGTGGCACTAATGGCACCAGAAACTCCAGAAATTTTGGTTGAGAGCCCGGGGTTGGCTTCCCAAGGAGGGCTGTTGAAAGTCGAAGCTCTCAGGTTCACTGGTACCTTCACCGAATCAAGATCTCTAAGGATGACGCTGAGAAAGATTGACAGTTTAATAAGGAATTGGCATTGATGCTCAAGATCAAATTGAGCATGGCTGTCATTTTTTAATCCATGCCCAAAGACCTAAAATCAACCCTGTGCCCCAAATTCATTTGAGAGGTCCATTCTTCTCTTGCCAAGGACTGTCCATCTGCCTGGATTTTGTGTTTTAGCCTGTGTCCACTTCTCATTCAGTGTGTCAGTTTCTCACTTGATAACTGGGTGGGCTGAACCCCACTGAGACATCTCAGCGGCATCACTTTCTGGAATAAACGGCCCGTTTCCTCACCTCCGACTTACAGTCTCAGGATCTTCCCTCTAAATTGATGCTGTTTTGATCCCACACTGACACTCTCCTCTTCTCCTTGGAACACGTGGTCTGGTGCTAAGCCCAGCGCCTCCAAGAATTTCCTTACTTTCCGGTCTTGGTTATGGTGTTGTGCCTGTTTCTTTCTTAAATCTCAAGCATCAAGCACACTTTCCAGGATGCAGGACTTGGTAACCTTCATCAATTTTTAGCAGCAGTCCGAGAATTTCAGCACCCTTTTTTTTTCTTTTTCAGGAAATATTGTGTTATCTTCTATCTACGACTCTTTACAATCTCTGCTTGTCACATGACTAGTCATGCACCACCAAAACTAGAAGAAGTTTACTTTGTGAAGTCTTTATTTTTCACTCTTCTTTGTCCTGCTTGATGCTCCCATCTCCCCTAAACTCTCACCCTTCGGTTTTGGAATTATCAAACTACATATATTCATTTTTGAGAACTACAAATTGGGGGCGAATTCTGCCCTTTCCTTCCTGATTCTCTCCATGTATACTGTGAGTGAGGATGGTTACGTGTGTGTTCAGGTGGCTAGTGGTCCGGTGTAATGGAGTCAATCAGACCCCACACTTGTTCAGTTGTTAGTTACACAACTGGACTGCAGCCTGGGACTCTGCCTCTCTGAGTCTGTGTCCACAGCCACAAAATGTGGATAATGGTGTTTACCTCCCAGGATTATTCTGAGGTTTACATTAGCTCATACTAGCAAATACCTGGGAAAAGTGCGGTGATCAATAACATTAGATCTTTTCGCCCATTTTCTTAATGCTGTGTTCATAAGGAGCTTTTAGATGAAATGTAGCTATAGAGAAATAATTACTTTGTGAAATCTGCAAACTTTTGATTACTGCGGTTGAAATAAAATGAAAAAGAAGCCAGATAGTTTAGGTATTTTTATGGAGTTTTCAAAACATTTTGGATTAAGCTGTGCTACATAAATTAAAATTTTAAATCAAAGTAAAATTAGAAATGGAATTTTTAGGAAAATTTCAGATGTTTAGACAAAATGCCAAACTGTATACCATTTTGCAAGTTTGAAATTTTTAAAAGACCTGCACTTACTCAAAATTGGTCGGAATCATTGCTTTGGAATGCTAAGGTTCGCTTCAGGAGTATCTGCAAAGTTTCACTGCATATGAAAAACAAGGGCTAGCAAAGTGTTGATAACACGCTTCTTATTACAAAAGAAGAGTCGTAACAGACCATCTTTAGCATAGTATTTGCTTACATTGTACAGGAGAATCACCCACCAACCCCGTACTCAGTGGCCTCGCTGCTGTCCATGTGGTGTCTGACCGTGACATGAGGGTGTCAGGCAGCCACACCCTGCTCTGAAGGATGAGGAAGTGCTGGCAT
Organism: Diceros bicornis minor; assembly: GCF_020826845.1. NCBI lineage: Eukaryota > Metazoa > Chordata > Mammalia > Perissodactyla > Rhinocerotidae > Diceros > Diceros bicornis. Next base: position 87,482,361 of record NC_080746.1, on the reverse strand, counting down.
TTTGCTATCCATGGTTTGGCTTAAAGAAGGTTCGTCCATTCTACCCAGGGGCAGTTGTTACGGCCTTGAAATTTATGCATCTGGGAGGACGCGTTTATGAAAAAGAATACAGCATTAGATCCAGGGCCTTGAAAGGGGCCCAGTGAGCGAAAGGCCCTGCAGCTCAGGCTTCAGCAGTCTTGTGTGAATCCACCCCTTGGTGACCGGACTAGATGGACATGACACGTGGAGGGAGGTGAGGCCTAGAGACTGCTGGGGAGTCCAGTCTCAAAGCTGTGGCAGTTGATGGTCCCTCATCTCCAGTGGCTGAGCAGTTGTCAGAAAACTGGGAATTGCAAAAGATGAATTGGAGAAGGAACACCAAGATGTTTTCTAATTGTAATTTGTGTTTCATTACACTGTGCAAAATGTCAATGCTAACATCATTTCTAAGCTAATAAAAATGCCAAGAACTGCTACATAATTTGTTTTCTATGTGCAATTTATCATACTTCTGCAGATGCATTTTAGTGCCACGTGTGGTCTTTCAAAGTAACTTGTAAACTGTGCATGACATAATGGGGTATGTCACTGGAGATCATGATTTCGGGGCTCATTGTGATTTCTAAGCTGCTGGAAATGTCTTTGTAGAGGGTGGAGCATAATTGTTCCTGTGAGTTCTTATATCAGCATAAGTATCAGAAGGATGATTTTTAAAATTTCTGTTCAAACTCAGGTTTGGGAATTTATTATTTGGCTGTTTTAATCTTCACGCTTAAATGGGTATGTCAAGTATTATCAAAGTCTTTGGACTATTTTAATAATTTAAATGGTATATTTCCCTTTTCAAACATTCCTTGGGGGCCGGCCTGGTGGCGCAGTGGTTAAGTGCGCGTGCCCCGCTGCGGCGGCCCAGGGTTCGCAGGTTCAGATCCCAGGCACGCACCGACACACCACTTGCTAAGCCATGCTGTGGCGGCATCCAATATAAAGTAGAGAAGGATGGGCACGGATGTTAGCCCAGGGCCAATCTTCCTCAAGAAAAAAGTGGAGGATTGGCATCAGATGTTAGTTCAGGGCTAGTCCTCCTTACAAAAAGAAAAAAAAAAAAAACATTCCTTGAATACAGTCATATGTGGATTCTAGAGTCTGAAGATTCAGGTTTATTTTCAGCATCCTCATAGGATTTAGAAATAACATTCATTTTTCTCTTGTATACATTTTCTTGGTGGAACACTTTGCTGAATGCCCTGAAACAATTCACTTGGCCCTGGGGGCAGCACGAGGCCCCATCTCCAGACGAAGCAAGAGAGGCTGCCCCTCTTCTCTCTTCCTTTGGCGTCTCGCCCTTTGGCTCTCGGCTTGCCTGGATTCTCTGGAACAGCAGCTTGTTCCAAACCCCCACTCTCCTGTGTTGCTCTCAGGCTGCCTGCTTACCACCATTGTAGTGTACAATTAGTGCTGAAGCACCTGCAGATAATGCGAGAATCATCATAAAAGCACTAAACAGAGCAAATAACATTTCAGGCTGGATTTCATCCCAAATACCTGGCGCTCTGAAGCAGGAAGGTACAGAAACTCAGAATCAGGAAGATGGCCCCGGGAGCTGTGGAGGATTGGAACCGCACGTAAAACGTATAAACACAACCACGATGGTGGAGTGCAGACATCCATCAGGGCTGCACGCAGAGCGCGTAAATGTTGTAGACTCGAAGCTACAAAGGGTTGGGACAGAAAGGTAAGCCTCTTAGGTTTAATGTAGCATTAAAACGGTCCTTCTGGCCTAAGGATGGCAAGGGAGATTCAGATCAGCTGAGAAGAGGGAAGCCTTCACGAGGTTGGGACCCTGGGGTCTTGGATGGGACTCGAAACCAGAGAGCTGAGCTGCCATCTTGACCTTGGCCTCAGTTTCCTGTTTAGGCATCAGTTTCCTCTAAAAAATATGAATAAAAATGCTGACTTGTGTTGCTGAGCAGCTTCTACCAAGCATCCTGGGATGGTCTTCCCTGATGAATCCGAATCCACCAGGAGGCGTAACTAACAAGTTCATTTTCAATACAGTCATAGCTGAGAGTTAAGTGCTTACTCTGAAGTGGGACTGAGGTTCAGAGAGGGCCAGTCACGTTCCCAGGGTCACACAGCCACGCAGAGCCTGGGTTTGAACCTGTTTCTTCTGAGTCTGATTTAAGGATGCTTTGGGGGCTCCCAACCAGATCTCCTCCTTCCCCCGGCTTCCAGGAGGCTGTCATCACAGAGGGCGCCTTTAGTCAGGACCTGGGCCCCTTGAGGGGCTTCAGCCTCTCCCTCCCTCTTCAGGCTTCTGAGGCCGAGAGGTGTGATAAGCCTGGGCTTGGCGGTCAGTCAGTTAGAAAGAGCAGGGACAGTTTCATGTGCTCAGAGGAGAGGGCCGAGTTTCCCCAGGTAGATCCGTGCACCTTGTTTTCCTAGAGATCCAGGAGCTTCAGAAAGTGTGTGAGGCAGCGCTAGGGCTGATGCATAATAAATAGATCGTGGTCTTTCTTTCCCTTTTTTTGTACACTTTGTAAGCAGCGTGCAGAGCCGAGAGCTGACGATTTATTAATTACATTTTCCAGATGGACTGGCAGCCTGAGGGGTGGTTTTCTATCTAAAATAGACGCTGAAAATGCAGAGATGCTCAAGATCTAGTAACCGACCTCAATGTTTTCATCTTTGCAGCTAAGCTTGAACAGACTGACAAGTTGGAGGCAACTGTTTCTTTTCTGAGAGGTTGGTTTTATATTATGGAGAAAATAGTTCTTTATGAACTATCCCCAGGCTCAAAACTTTAATTTTTACGTAATTCAATCACAAAGCTGAATTATATTAACAACTTACTATTGCATTTATATCACAGCTAATTTTTAGCAGAGCTCAGTAAGAGTGAGATGAGGGTGGTGTCCTTCATTTTGATAGAGAAATTGAAATTCTGCATGATATTGGGACCTTAAATGCACAGAGGGGCATCTTTGCCCAGACAGATTTTTCTAACCTGTAAGTTGGATCTGGCTTCAGCACACTGTGTATTTACACCCAAAGTAAGTAGAGCTATTTTGCAAAGCTTATATGTGTGTGTGTATGTGTGTTTTGCATCCTTTCTAATGTCCTAAGAAAGCTTCTGAACTTGAGAAAACAAACCCCTGGCCTCCAAAGTTTGCTGGAAGCTATTGTTTCTTTTTGCTCAACGTGAAGATAGCTAATCCTCCGACATGTCACATTGTGTGTGTTCTTCCTCTGGCATTAGGGTATTAGTCTGCAGCACAATATGCACTTTTTATGGTTTTTTCTAGTTTTCATGGTGTGTATTTTAATAACAGAAGGGGATTTGCTGACGATTAAGAAGCAAAATAGAGGGAGAAAAGTTCTTATTACATAAAATAATTCTTTGCTTGCATAAAGAGGATTCTCTGGGGCTTAATTGGGAAAAAACCAAACAGAAGGTAAATGTCCTAGATGTTTACAGGTTAAACATTCCGTAAGTGGCATGGAAATCAGCCCTTCCTGGCTGCTTGGGGTGGCTAATTGCTGGAGCATCGAAACCGTTTGAGGGACTTAATTTCCCTGGGGAGCGACACTCATGGCAGATAATGCCTACCCTGGTAGAAGTGCCATGGTTGGACTCCGTGTAACTTGCTGATATGATATCAAAAATAGCATTAAGGTAATTACATTTTGCACTTGTAATATTTCACAGGCAATAATACAGTAGAAAATTGCACTTTTTTTTGGTAACCCGGTCCAAACTTTTTTTTGATGCAGCTGCAATGAAGCTGATGTATTTGATGGGTTGTTGCTTCTTAAACGTGTGCTCCATTCATAAATGCAGAAATGTGGCCGTTGGTCCAGCCCTTTGACCGGGGTCAAAGACTGCGAGTAGGAAGTGGGAACTGTTGAGTGTGTGTCGTGAAAGGTGTCTCCTTAATTGTAGTAGCTGAGAGATGAGAGGGAATAAGAACTTTGCCAGGAGCATCTTGTTATAGTAGAAACACTGCCTAAAGAGGCCAAAGACGTGGTCTCCAGCTCCCTTCCCGACCCTTGCTGTGTGACCTCATGCAAGTTGTTGAACCTCTGAGCTACCGCTTCAAAGAACAGTGCTGGATGGACTAATCTTTTGCAGACCATCCCAGTTGTAATAGCTATTATTCTAGAAAGAATTCAAGATTTTCAATTTATTTATTTATCTACTTTGCAAAACATTTTAGGGCCATTTTTTAAAATTCTGGTTTTATTTCACCAGAGGTAAATTTTCTTTTAGCTAACAGAGCATCATAGCCCTCTGAATATTGGGGCTCATGCTGTGTTTTCTTTGGGCTGTTGAAATTTTGGCAATGGCTTCTGGTGAAAAATGTTACTGATCTAACTTCACAAAGAAACTCCCACCTTGTACATGATGGCCCTCCTTGTATGTGGCCTCATCCTGGCAACCCCAAAACAGTGTCCTCAGCTCCCAATTCCACATGACCTTCTAGCTAGGCTCCCCACAGGTAAACGACCATGTCTCCATGAACCAAATTCAGCTTACTCAGAGAGAGAAGTTAGTTGGGCCAGGTGTCCATTCTTCATCCAATCCAACGTGTCTAGAGGGGTGAGAAGCAGACCCCTGATAAATAGGGTTCTGGAAGGAGACGCTATACATCTCTAGGAAGCACACCTCTTCCTGGGGCCTTCCTTAGAGGGGACCACTGAATCAGATGCACCTGTGTGGACGCTATGTGTAACAGAGTCCTGGTCTTTCACCATCTCCTGATGGTTTGGGGAGAGCCAGATGTTGCATGACGATGACAGCTGTGCTCCACCCAGCGTCAGAAAACTTTAGGGTCTGCTGTGAAAGGAGACAGAGAAGGTCATTATATACTGATAAAGGGTCAGTCTTTTCCACATTCTGCTCCTGTGATCTCATTTGAGACTGGACTTCTGCCCTGGGCATTCGATGTTGTCCCCTTTCCATATACAGCAGTTCTCACCGATCACCAAGACACAGGAAGCAGGGACGTGAGTCATTGGGGGAAGGGCTTTGTGTTTGTTGAAATGCAACTCTCAAAAATCTCTATGCTGCACCCCAGTCTCCTGTAAATGTGGGAGAAGCTCCTGGGAAAGGTGCAGGCATTCATCAGCGTATCCTTTACTCCTGCCAAATACAAGGTTTTTAGATGATGGTCTTTTCAAAGGCCTATTTTAGCTGCTGAAAAGCAACTGAGAAGAGTGTGTCTAGGAAGTGTTATTTCATTATACTGTGAGGTGTGTCAGAGCATATTGCAAGATATCTGATATTTTTATGTAAAAAAGAAATAAAAAGAAAGGACCAAGAAATGGTTGATTCACACAGACTTTGCCCCTTTGAGAAGTGGGCCCGGGTCAAGATGGCTCAGTGAGTTCATGCTTTGGCCCAATACCTCTGCTCCAAATATGTAGTAGTGAGAGATAAATTATTAAAGTAGAAAACCAAAAAGGTATAAGAGGCCTGGCTCAGAAATAAGATAATTCTATGGACAAGAAATGCAACATGAAGGGGACCGAATCGTTGGACTTGCTGACTCTGGGTCTGCAAGTCAACAAGATGATTAGGAGGTCCACCTCTGAGGGGTGAAAAAGATTCGCAGTCCTCGCTGGGCCACATTTGCTGCTGCTTAGAGCTGGGATGTGGCTCCCTTGTGGTGGAAGGGCTACTAGTGCTGACTGCTGTCTGGGGCTGTGGCAGTGTCTCACCTCAGGACTGTCCACACTTTGGGCTAGATGATTCTCTGTGGTGGGTTGCTCTGTGTGTTGTAGGATGTTCAGCAACATAGGGGCCTTTGCCCACCAGATGCTGGTAACAGGAAACACCTCCCTCCACTTGTGACAACCCAAAATGTCTCCATACATTGCCAAGAGTCTCCTGGGGGAAACTCGGCCCTGGTTGAGGGTCTCTGGGCTGTAAAATGATAGAGGAAGAACACAGAACCTCTGGGTAGGAATTTAGCCAAATTACCCATTGCCTCATGACTGGATCTGTGTTTTCCCAATAATCCTCGGGGCAGGAGCCCTGAAATACCGTGAAAAGATCTGACTAGGGGTAGCCTGCATGGAGGTAACTGCAAGGCTGTCAGACAAGGGAAGTTGAGCAAGCAATGAAAGGCAAAACAGACCAATGGGTGAAAGAAGGACCAATTAGAAATCTTGGAAATAAACATTATAGTCACTGACCCACAAAAGTAAGAGGATGAACTCCAGATTATACACAGGTGAAGAAAGAATTAGCGAATTAGAAGATGGCACTGAGGAAATAATTCAGAATGTGGCACTAACAGGAAGGATATTTTAATAGAATGAAACATAAAATAAAAAAAAGTTAAGAGACATGGAGGACATATCAAGGACTACAACATAGGAAATAGTAGAGAAACAGTATCTGACGAGAAATTGAAGGACGACATGAGCTCTGTAGGTTCAAAGTGCGTGCCAAATTCCAAGCAGTAAATGTAAAGGAAAATTCACAGCTAGACACAGCGTAGTAAAACTGCAATGCGTAAAGTATAATTTCTTAGCAATACTAAAGGCCAGCAGACACTGAAGTAAAATGTACAAAGTGTGGACGGACATTAACTGTCAACCTAGAATTTTTCTACCCAGCCAAACTTTCATTCTAGAGAGGGGTCTGAAAACTTTTTCTGAAAGGGCCAGATAGTAAATATCTTAGGCTTCGGAGCCATATGGTCATTTTCACATCCTAACATCTGTGTCACATTTGGGAGGAAAATAGAAATACTGAGTAGTTTGAGACTTTGTTGTGCATGCACAATTAAGTGGATTAAAGTATTAAGGATAACCATTAGAAGAATAGAAATACAAGCTATAGCTTTTAAACCAGGAGAATAAACAAGAGGAATCATGAAAAAACTTTGTCAATCTAAAAGAAGTCAGAAAAAGAAAGGAAATAAGAAGCCAAGAAAATGGATTAGCCAACAGAAAAAACAAAATAAGAAGGCAGAAACAATTCAGTAATCACAAGAAATGTACCTAAATGACATTAAATGACAAAGGCGATCAGACTGGATCAAAAGAAAGTAAAAAATAAAACACCACAAAGTCCAGCTAGATTTTGGCCCAAGATTTTAAAGGACTATCATAAATTTCATTAGAAGGGAAGGACTTTCAGATTATTCCTCCATTCTAGCTAATGTCCAGTTCCTATGAAAGATTTAATATCTTATGGTTAGAGAAATTCATCTAGTCCTTTCCCTGAATGGATAGCTCAAAAGTGAGAGAACTGGATTAGAAGACACCTACGGTCTTTCCAACTCTACAGTTCCAAGAGTTAATGCTTTCCCAGACATGACGTCTTTGTGGGCAGGGCCCTGTGCTTCATTCTGGAGAACCGAGGAGACAGTGGGTACTACTGTCCACTTGATGGAGGCTGGCCTTGTCACTTGGCCGTTTAACATTTTGATGGTGGTCTCAATTGTCACATTGTCACCAGCCTATGTTGAGGAGCCTTTTGCAGATGGACAGATGCTCGTTATTACCGTCCGCTCATAGGCAGCATGGAGATTGACCTGTGAGGCAGGAGAGGGGTTTTCATTCCTAATACGTTATGAAAGTTTGATCAGAGTGGGGATTTTCTGTCGTGAGTGATTAGTATCAACTCAGATTAATATTCACTTTCCTTAATTCAGTGTGAAAAGTGCCAACATAAGAACGCTTTTCTTTGAGATGGAAAGAGAATGCAGGGTGATGCCACTCACAAGGTCTGGTGCTCCTTTCTGAAAGATAGGAGGCTTCCCCCACCCCGTTTATTCTTTTCCAGGAAAGCTTAGCTTCCTTTTTCGTTGTAGGTTTTTTCCAGCTTTGCTGAGTTGTAATTGACATGTAACGTTGTGTAACTTTAATGTGTACAACGGGATGACTTGATACATATATATATTGCTAAATGATCACTACAATAAGGCTAGTTAACAAGTCCATCACCTCACATAGTTACAATTTTTTCATGGTGAGAACTTTTAAGACCTGCACTCTTAGCAACTTTCAAATATACAACATTGTAAACTATTTGTACATCACATCCCCAGAACTTACTCATCTTATAACTGGAAGTTTGTACCCTTTGACCACCTTCACCAGTTCCCCCCCAGCTCACCCCGGCAACCATCAATCTGCTCTCTGTTTCTATGAGTTCAGTTCCTTTAGATTCCACATATAAGTGAGATCATATACGATTTGTCTTTCTCAGTCTGCCTTAGCACAATGCTCTCAAGATCCATTCATGTTTTTGTAAATAACAAGATTTCCTCCTTTTTTGTGGCTGAATACTATTCCACATTTTCTTTATCCATTCATCCGTCAATGGACATTTAAGTTGTTTCATATCTTGGCTATTGTAAACAATGCTGCAATGTACATGGGGATGCATATATCTTTTCAAGTTAGTGTTTCTGTTTTCTTCAGATAAATACCCAGAAGTGGAATTGCTGGATCATATGGTAGTTCCATTTAAAAATTTTTGAGGAACTTCCATACTGTTTTCCATAACGACTGCATCAATATACAATCCCACCGTCAGTGCACAGGGGTTTCCTTTTCTCCATATCCTTGCCAACACTTGTTATCTCTTATCTTTTTGATAATAGCCATTTCTAAGAAGCGTGAGGTGATATCTCATTGTGGTTTTGATTTGCATTTCCTTGGTGATTGGTGATGTTGAGCACTTTTTCATGTACCTGTTGGCCATTTGTATGTCTTCTTTGGAAAAATGGCTATTCAGATGCTCTGCTCATTTTTGAGTGTGTGTGTGTGTGAGGAGGATCAGCCCTGAGCTAACATCTGTTGCCAATCCTCCTCTTTTTGCTGAGGAAGATTGGCCCTGGGCTAACATCTGTGCCCATCTTCCTCTACTATATATGAGACACCACCACAGCATGGCTTGATAAGTGGTGCGTAGGTCTGCGCCTGGGATCCGAACCTGTGAACTCTGGGCCACCGAAGCGGAGCACGTGAACTTAACCACTACACCACCAGGATGGCCCCCTCTGCTCGTTTTTTAATGGATTGTTTTTTTGCTATTCAATTGTTTCAGTTCTTTATACAGTTTGCATATTAACTCCTTATTAGATATGTGGTTTGCAAATATTTTCTCCCATTCCATAGACTGCCTTTTTATTTTGTTGTTTTTTGCTGTGCAGAAACTATTTAGTTTGATATAGTCCCATTTATTTATTTTTGCTTTTTTGCTTGTAATTTAGGTGTCGTATCTATGAAATAATTGCCAAGACCAATGTCAAGGAACTTTTTCCTTGTTTTCTTCCATGAGTTTTATGGTTTCAGGTCTTACATTTAAGTCTGTAATCCATTTTGCGTTAATTTTTGTGTATGGTGTAAGATAGTGGTCCAGTTTCATTCTTTTGCATGTGAATATCCAGTTTTCCCAACACCATTTACTGAAGAAACTGTCTTTTCCCCACTGAACGTTCTTGGCTCCTTGTCAAAATTAGTTGGAATATGCATGGATTTATTTTGGGCTCTTGATTCTGTTCCGTTGATCTATGTGTCTGTTCTTATGCCAATATTATACTGTTTTGATTACTATAGCTTTGTAATATAGTTTGAAATCAGAAAGTGTGATGCCTCTAGCTTTGTTCTTTTTCAAGATTCCTTTGGCTATGCAGGGTCTTTTGTGGTTTCATATGAATTTTAGGATTGTTTTATTCTATTGCTGTGAAAAGTGCCATTGGAATTTTGATAAGTATTGCGTTGAATCTATAGATGGCTTTGGGTAGTATTGACATTGTAACAATATTAACTTTTCCAATCTATGAACATAGGATATTTTTCCATTTATCTGTGTCTTCTTCAATTTCTTTCATCAACGTTTTAGTGTAGATATTTCACCTCCTTGGGGTTAAATTTATCCCTAAATCTTTTATTGTTTTTGATGCTGTAGTAAATGAGATTGCTTTTCTTATTTTTTTCCTGATATTTCATTGTCATTGTATAGAAACACAACTGATTTTTGTGTGTTGATTTCTGTATATCTTGCAACTTTATGGAATTCTTTTATTAATTCTAATTTATGTTGTTAATCTTTTGTGTTTATTTCCCTATTTTCTGTTTCATTTATTTCTGCTCTAATCTTTATTATTTCCTTCTTTCTGCCAACTTTCAGCTTAGTTTGTTCTCGTTCTTCTAGTTCCTGGAGGCATAAAATTAGGTTGTTTATTTGAGATCCTTCTCTTTTTTTATTTTTAATTAATTTTTTTTTTTTTTGGTGAGGAAGATCACCCCTATGCTAACATCTACCAATCCTCCTCTTTTTTTTTTTTTTGCTGAGGAAGACTGGCCCTGGGCTAACATCCATGCTCATCTTCCTCCACTTTATACGGGATGCCACCACAGTATGGCTTGCCAAGCGTTGTGTCGGTGCACACTCAGCGATCCAAACCCGGGCCACCACAGTGGAGCGTGAGCACTTAACCACTTGCACCACCTGGCCAGCCCCAAGAGATCCTTCTTTTTATTTAAACTTTCCTCTTAGAACCGCTTTTGCTGCATAAATTTTGATATGTTGTGTTTTCATTTTCATTTCTCAAGATATTTTTTATTTCCTTTTTAATTTCTCCTTTGATCCATTAGTTGTTCAGAAGTGTGTTGTTTAGTTCCCATGTGTTTGTGAATTTTCTCATTTTCCTCCTGTTATTGATTTCTAGTTCCATACCATTTCATACCATATTTGTGGTCAGAAAAGATACTTGATATAGTTTCTATCTTCTTGGATTTGTTGAGACTTGTTTTTGGCCCAATATATGATCTATCCTAGAAAATGTTCCATGTATGCTTCAGAAGAATATGTATTCAGCTGCTGTTAGATGGAATGTTCTGTATATGTTGTTAGGTCCATTTGGTCTATAGTGTTGTTCAAATCCACTGTTTCCTTATTGATTCTCTGTGTGGATGATGAATCCATTGTCGAGAGTGGGGTATTAAAGTCCTCAACTATTATTGTATTGCTATTTATTTCTCCTTTTAGTTCTGTTAGTATTTGCTTTATATATTTAGGTGCTCTGATGTTGGGTGCAGAAATATTTACAGTTGTTATATACTCTTAATAGATTGATAGATAGATTCATAATGTTTTAGCTTAAAGTCTATTTTATCTGACATAAGTATAGCTACCCCTGCTTTCTTTTGGTTGCCATTTGCTTGAACTATCTTTTTCCATCCCTTCATTCTCAGTCTATGTGTTTCCTTAAAGCTGAAGTAAGTCTCTTGTGGGCAGCACATCATTGGCTCTTTTGTGTTTTTTTTACCCATTCAGCCATTTTATGTTTTTTGATTGGAGAATTTAATTCATTTACCTTTAAAGTAATCATCAATAGGCAGGAACATACTATTGCCATTTTGTAAATTGTTTTCTGACTGTTTTGTAGATCCTTTGTTCCTTGCTTTCTTTCTTCCTGTCTTCCTTTGTGATTTGATGATTTTTTTTTGTGGTGATATACTTTGGTCTCTTTATCATAATCTTTTGTGTATCTTCTAAAGGTTTTGCCTGTGTGGTCACCATGAGGCTTACATAAATTATCTTATATTTATAACATCTTGTTTTAAGCTGATGACAACTTAACTTCAATAGCATACAGAAACTTTGTACTTTTACTTCTCCCCCTCTCATATTTTAGGTTATTGATGTAACATTTACATCTTTTTTTATATTGTGTGTCTGATCACAAATTATTGTAGTTATTGTTGTTTTCAGTATGTTTAATATGGTTTTTAAAATACTTTTTTTTAGTGTTTAAATGATAGTTGTAAATGAATTACGCACCACCATTACAATATTAGAGAATCTGACTTTTGACTATATATTCACTATTACCAATGAGTTTTACACATTCATGTGTATTATGATGTTAATTACAATCCTTTTATTTAAGCTTGAAGAACACCCTTTAGTATTTCTTGTAAGGCAGGTCTAGTGGTGATGAACTCCCTCAGCTTTCGTTTGTTCGGAAAAGTCTTTATCCCTCCTTCATTTCTGAAGGATAGCTTTGCCGGGTATAGTATTCTTGATTGACAGCTTTTTTCTTTTGGTATATTGAATATATCATCCCACTTTCTCCTGGCCTGCAAAGTTTCTGTTGATAGTCTGATGGGGGATCCTTTATATGTGATGAGTTGCTCTTCAGTTGCTGTTTTCAAAATTCTCTCTTTGTCTTTGACTTCTGGCAATTTAATGATAACATATCTCTGTGTAGCCCTTTTCGAGTTCAACCTATTTGGTGTCCTTTAGCCTTCATGAATCTGGATGTCCATTTCTCTCCCTAAGTTTCAGAAGTTTTCAGCCATTATTGCTTTGAATAGACTTTCTGTCTCTTTTTCTTTCTTTCTCTTACTGAGATTCCCATATCATTTCATTTGATGATGTACTATATGTCCTGTAGACATTCTTCACTCTTTTTCATTCTTTTTCCTTTTTGCTCCTCTGAGTGGATAATTTCAAATGACCTGTGTTCAAGTTTGCTGTTGAATCTCTCTATCATATTCTTCAGTTTAGTCATTGTTTCCTTCAGTTCTAGAATTTCTGTGTTTCTTCAAGAGATTATTCTGAATTCTTTGTCAGACAGTTTATAGGTCTCCATTTCTTTAGGGTCAGTTATTGGAGCTTTACTAGTTCCCTTTGGTGGTGTCAGGTTTACCTGATTCTTCGTGATCTTTGATTCCTTGTGTTGGTATCTGCATATTTGAGTAAGAAGTCTTCTCTTCCAGACTTTAAAGGTTCTCTTCATCAAGGAAAGACCTTCACCAGTCAGCTCAACTTGGTGTACTGGGCAGGTCAGCTGGTAGCATCCATGAGTGGGCAGGGCTTGCTATCTAGGCCTCTAGTGGGGTGAGGCCACTGTCTGTGCTCTGAAGCCAGAGGGAGGTGCTGCTGGCTGAGCTCTGCAGTTGGGTGGGGCTGCTGGCTGTGCTCTGCATTCAAGCAGGGCTTTTGGGTGGGCTCTCTGGTTGGGTGGGGCTGCTGGCTGTGCTCTGCATTCAAGCAGGGCTTTTGGGTGGGCTCCCTGGTTGGGTGGGGCTGCTGGCTGGGCTCTGCATTCAAGCAGGGCTTTTGGGTGGGCTCCCTGGTTGGGTGGGGCTGCTGGCTGTGCTCCACAGTCAGGTAGGACCACTAGCAAGGCTCTGCAGTCACCTCTGGTTGGCAAGGTCTCAGGCTGTGTTCCCTGTCAGGATGGTGCCACTGGGCAGGACTAGAGGCTATACTCAGCAGTTGGACAGGGCTAAGAATTTTCTTCCCTGCCTGGATGGGCCCATAGAATGGGCTCCACAGCCAGTATGGCTCATTGGCCAAAGTCCCAAATCAGGCAGAACTGCCACCTGAGTTTTCTAGCCAGATGGGGCCACTGGTTTGGCTCTGTAGATGGGCTGAGCTGCTGCCTGGGATCTCTGCTCAGGCACCACTGCAGGCTAGAAAGCAGATCTGATCACTGGCTGCTGTAGTCCCCACTCTCCTTCTCCATCTGTATCTGATCCTACTGGCCAAGCTCCACAAACTCCCCCAGTGACCCCATGAGATGGGACCTCTTTGGGCCTCCTGGGAAGTGTCTCACAATGCTTGGGGAGTTGGATGTCCACCTGGGGTTCTCTTCTTCCCACTGGAGAAACTGTGTCTTGTCTGTGGATAGTTGCTAGTTGGTCTCCTTATGAGGAGGACTGAAGTCGGGAACCACCTATGTCACCATTTTGCTGAACATCACTCCTTTTTAGCCTTCTTTTTTCTACCCTTGTAAAACTTCCTGAGTTAGTTGAGGTATCCACCCCAAATCACAGAGGCCTGGAGGAGTTCCTTTACATTTCCATTCACAAATAAATAATAATAATAATAATATTGATATGGAACCCCCATATATTGAGTATTTACTGTGTGCAGGCATCAGGCTAAATCATTTACAGCTAATGACTCATGGAATTCCCTCCAACACCCCTATTATCCAAGTTTATGAATGTGGAAACTGGGGCTCAGAGGTGTGGCTTACCCGGGCTCACCCAGCCAGCAAGCAGCAGTGCAGGACCCCAGCTCAGCAGGCGGGACTGGGATTCAACTATGCAGAGCACTGTTGCCATGCTGTGCATGAGAAGACTATAGTATTTTTAAGGATATTGTAGCCTCTAGACAAGGATTTCTCAACCTATTGGCATTTTGGGTCAGATAATTCTTTGTTGTGAGGGCTGCCCTGTGCCTTGTAGAATGTTTAGCAGCGTCTCTGGCCTCTACCCACTGCCGCCAGAAGCACCTCATCCCCACAACCACCTAGGTTGTGAAAACCGAAACCGTCTCCAGAAATTGCCAGTGTCCCTGGGGGCAGAGTCTTCCCTGGTTAAGAAGGCCTGCTCTAGACCGAGCTTTTCCAGCCTCTGCCGGGGTGTCTAACACAGCCAGATGCAACTCCCACTTCCTTTCTGCCTCTTGACGCATGACGGGGGCTGTTGTTTGCAGAGATGGGAATAACTCGAGTTTTGTTTCAGCTGAGGGTGGATTTTCTGGGTCCTGAGCTTTTGCTGTGATAAAGGCACCTGGGCTTCTACCAACCCAGTAAAGATGAAAAACTCCCTCACGTCTCCTGGCAGTTACACCTGGTGGCCTGCCCAGCCCCTCCTCCCTGGGGACTGCGCGATATGCCCACAGTCAGCTGTGTGGCTGGCCATAGCTGAGGGCCCAGGGTAGATATCTTACTCCAACTGGGCGGTCAGTTCTGTCTCGCGGGAAGTTGGCAGTGGGACCAGGGTGAGTCTCTCCTGGTGGCTGGAGCTGTGAGCTGCAAACATAGCAGCTCTGGTGGCTGTCTTCCTGCCCTGTGCACCAACTGGTCTAGAGCAGTGGTTCTCCAAGTCGGTGCCCAGACCAGCAGCAGCAGCAGTGCCTGGGAACCAGTGAGAAATGTAGATTCTCAGGCCTCTCCTCAGACCCACTGACCTGGAAACTCTAGAGAGAGACTAGCAATCTGCACATGGCAAGTCCTCCAGGGGTACTGACACACACTAAGTTGGTACAGTGGGTGCGGGAGATGAGGGAATGTGACCCAGGGAGAGGGAGGGGACGCCCGTGGACGAGACAACTTCCCCATCCTCAGTTCCTTCCTTCTCGATGCCCAGCCGTGTTCCTGCCCTTGGCTTTGATGAGATACTTCTATGTCCCAAAACAACATATACCCTGGACCTTAAGTTGATCGTAGTTGGTTTCTTTTGCTTGCAACAAAAGTCCGTACTCCTTCACCTCACAGTATGACTATATTCACTGCATGTAGAGAGGAAATTACATGGAGCACTATCACCCCAGCTGCTCAGGAAAAGACTGTAATTTTATTAGGGGCTCTTGGAAATATTTAAAATCTCCAGAGGAAATAACCCATGGTTTTTTCTTATTATCAAGAGCAAGAATTTGTGTGTGTGCCAGCGTGCACGTGCGCATGTCTACTTAAAGAAGCTTGTCTACTGAAGAAAACACCTTTGTTTCCCTTTGACCTCTCTTTGTATTTTTCATTCTTCAGTGCTAAAGGCTGGGCGTTTTCTTGGCTTTTCTCTCACTTGTTTGTCCTCGGTTCCTAAGTTAAACCTCGGTCGCCGACAAATGTTGACCAAAGGCCTGCAATGTGCCGGGTGTTTGGAGGGTCCATCCGTTGTGGTTCCCAGATAGTCTCCCCTGAGAGAACTTCAGTTTTGTGGGAGAGAATGCAGTGGTCTCACTGTTGTATGCCACAATACAGAGTGATAAGTCCAGAATTCGTTTGTGTACGAGGTTCAGAGGAAACCCAGAAGGGGAAGTTCTGGAAAAGAGGGCGGAGGGGTGGTGGTCAGGGAAGGCTTCCGGAAGAAGTCTCACCTGAATGAGACTGGGAAATATGGTTAGGTGTCCACAGGCAGAAAAGGCAAGGGAAGGAGATTGTTCAGTTCGTGGTTTGAAAGCATCCCAAGGGGAGAATTTTCTGTGTTAATGCTCACTCCGTTCTTGAGTCTGCCTGACTTGGAGGGCTACAGTATTATGAAAACATCGAAAGTCAGGTAAAGACTTTTCTAATTTCTTAAAGTCTCTAGAAACCGTCTCCCTTACAGCACCGGCAGTTCCTCTTCCTGGACATAATTTATTAACTGGACTTTCAGCATGACGTGGCTGAACATAACTGGTCTTTTAAAGTCATCCTTGTAAGGAGAATAAACTGTATGTTGGTTTCTCCTCGACTAGGAGAAAAATAAAAAGTATGAAGGGGAAAAAATTCCCTATTAAGTTTTATAATTATAATATGAAAATTCAGTTAATTTCTTTTATCATAGTGAGTCATTAAAGACTGAAGTAGGCTCCCAGCCTTTTGTCTCCAGAACAATCCCCTAGAGGCTTGGTGCCCGTCATCCGAATGGGCCTGATTAAAGTGGGGAACTTCTGTCTTCAGATTACTGCTCTCTGTCATTAGCATTACGTTATCTTGCTCTTCAGACTGATTTCTAATTTTTATGCTTGCAATTATCAATGATTTACAGGGACACTCATCGCGGACCTGTCCTGAATCATTAAATTCACCTAGGTTGAATGGCCCGATGTGCGCCTGAAATTAACCAAATCAGTGACATTATCTTGCTGGAGTTTTCAGAGGCTTGAGAAGAGAGAAGAGAGTCCTTTCTCCCTCTCAACCCTTTGGCTTAATGGGAAAGTATTTTTAATTGATAAAAGAGGTAATTAGCCATGGCTAAGAGGTGCACACTAATTGTGCAGTGTATCTTCAGAGTCAGCTCGGCATGGTTTCCAGAGTAGACGGGAAGATGACCCCAGCACAGTCCTGGCTGCAATCATGGGGGCTAGTTTGAATCGTTTTATCTCCTTCAATCAAGTGCAGGAAAAGAACTGCGCTTACGTTTATTGGGCACCTACTATGTGCCAGAAACGTTCTGTTTTGTGTTGTTTTGATGTCAGGAAAGGCAGCCTCCTCACGCTGGCTCAGACGAAAGAGAGGCAGATCTCACTCAGTCTGAGGAAGGCTCCTCCACACTCTTGCTCTACCATCCAGGAGCCTTGTTACCGTCTTCATTCTGCTTCTCTCTTCCTCACAGCGTCTGTGTACCTCAAAGCTCTTTTTCTTGACTGGCCTCCTCTGCTCGTCCGTTTTGTGCTTGGGCCCCAATAGCTGTTCCAATGCCATTCACCCAGGGCTTTCACCTCAAGCACCCACCACTGGCCTGGAAACAGTCTCTATCCTTCTTGGTTGAAGTTCTCTGTAGAACATCAGTGGTTTCTTATCAGCCAGTGGCTTTTCTGCCCTTGGGTCAGGAATATGTCCCTTGTCTGCTGTGGCCAGAAGGACAGGAGATGTGGGCTCAACAAGTAGAGGGTACGGTAATATCTGTTTGGTGCAGCTTTAAACAGGTGTGAGCCCCGCCACTTTCCAGATGAGGAAACTGAGGCTAATGGAGCCTGAGTTATTTGTCAGAGCTCACAGAGCTGGTAGGTGTCAGACTCAGGACTTAGGGACACGGTGCTGACTCCATCCCCTGCTCCCACTTGATGTGCTGACTCTGCGACACCCATGCTGCTGGTTACACAAGAGCCAGGCTGAGTGTTGGTTAATGTGGTTGGGAGCCCAGTGACCACCTGGGCAGTGTAGACAACACCACCTTGCTCCATTCTCTTACTTCTTTCTCTCTCCTTTCAGGGACATTCAAACAGCACATCCCACCGCCCAAAAGCAGAGATGAAAGAGGAGATACCTTGTCACATCTTGAGCTTTGGAAACAGCCCGAAGACAATCTGGTTGAAGGGCCATGAAAGACATCTGCGGGGCTTGACGTGAACCCCGATAAGAGAGGCGACCAGAAATGAGCACTGTCCTCATTGACAGAGGATGCAGACCCGTGCCTCCATGTACGAGCTCTGATACTTACTAGCCGGATGACCTTGGGCAAATTACTTAACCTCCTGACCCTCTGTTTCCTCATCTGTAAAATGAGGATGATATCATTACAGAAATTAGATGACGTGGTGTGTGTACCAACAAGAACAGCCCCTCACACAACAGTCATCCAGTGACTGTCAACCCTTCCCTCCCTCCCTGACTTGTCAAGACACCAAGGGCCTGGCCTCTTAATGATGGTACCTTGATGTTAGCAGTTCCTCTGGGTCTGAGAGTCCCCTGGAAAGTTCTGCTAGTCGAGGGACTTTGTGTTTTATTTATCCAGCATACTTTCCCTCCTTGGTTAACAGCACCGCCTTAGGTGGTTGACAGTGACCTTTCCTCCATGTAGTTCTGGGAGGGTACCAATCCAGTACCACACCAGGCCTGCGCGGTCCTGACACCCATCCGCCTGGCCTCACGGACTGCACCAGAGATGGGCACATGACTGAAGGTGGACCACCGAGAATTTCTGTTCAGATGTTGGCCGGCCGGAGCTCCCTCCCTTCTGGGGGAGTGCTAAGCCGGGATGCTGTAGCCTTGAGTTGTCTCAGTCGTGTCTTCTTGCTGCAGGAGCAAAGAGAAGCAGAGTTAGAGAGAAAGCAGGACTGCGCTAATTTTTGAGAACACTGCTTCAGTCCTGGACGTCCCAAGCCCACTCTTAAACTTCTTAGTTACACGAGCCAATAAATTCTCCTTTTCCACTTAAGCCTTTGAGCTGACTTTCTGTCACACACAACTGGGAAGAGCCCTGAGGAGAACAGGGACTCCGTTTCCCCTGGTCAGGGGCTTGGGTGAGGCGTGGTTCTGGTCCCAGGGGTGACCTCTCCCAGCCACAGCCGTTCGGCCATTGGAGGCCACGAGGCCCCTTGTAGAAGTGGTCCCACCACAGTGACATTCCGTTTTCTCTCGCTCTTCCAGGAAGTGGGCAGGACCCCCGAGGCCCACTCACATTCTCGTCCTCCCTTACCTCCCCCACTGTCACATAGCACAAACGCAGAGTGCCCTAGGGTCCACTATCACCATTCCCAGCCGTGGCCTGGCACGTCCTCTTAGTCTCTGACTGGACACCACTTGACAAGTATGCTCATCCCCACCTCTGTGTCCAAATGTTTGCTCTCAGCCACATCTAAAATCTGTACCTATGCACGTGCCCCCAGCACAGCCTTCCCCTCCTCTTCCTGCAGGCCTGCCTCACCTTCACCTAGATACTAGCTCGTCGGAATTCCTCCAACCCTCCTCTAACCCATTTCCAAACCGAGCCTCATTTACAACCTCTTTATATTCTTCTGAACCAAATGCACAATCTCAAGGGCTGGAGACCTCGGAGTCAAATAGGCTTATGTTTGGATTTCAGTGCCATCAATCACGACTTATGTGACTCTGGACAAGCCTCAGCTTTCTCATCTGTAAAATGGAGATGTGCTAGGGTCCCAGGCAGGCCTGAAAGGCGATTCTGATACCGTTGGCTTGTGATGTCTGGATCTATCACTACTCAGATATTTCCAGTGGAGCCCCACCTCCTGTAATTCTCTGCTTCCCGCTCCTGGAAACCGTGGTCTCCTGGTTGTCCTCACACCTCGTGGACCCCTCGATCACATACTTCCTGGAGCTTCCTTCTTTGTGTGCCCTTGAGCTGGGTTCTGCCAGAAGCAGACCTTGAAACAGGGTTTGAGTGTATGTGGTTTATTTGGGGGGTGATCCTAGGACACACCAGTAGAGGAGCAGGGAGACAGGAAAGTGCAGGAAGCCAGTGCAGAGCATATTACTGAGAAGGTCACTGCTGTGGGCAGTTGGGCTCCCTCCCACTGGGACCTCTCTGTGGTGGACCCCCAAGGGCGAGGAAGCTAGGAGACTTATACTCTGATTCCCACCTGTCTTTGGCTGAGGGCTGTTAACCTTGGCGTTTCTGCCTACACAAAGCTGGACTTGAGAGAAAGCCCCGGATGGAGAATTTCAGTGGGTGCCACTGCATGTCTGGAAACAGTGAGTGCTGAGCAGACGTGGGCAGGGCCCTGAGGGCACCCCCCAAGGCCCCTAACAGCAGGTTTGCCTCTGCTCGTGCTCGGTGTGCTCCATGCGCAATCTCACGTGCTCCGTGACGCCAGCACCCAGCTGGGACCAGTAAGTCCCAGATCTCTGTCCCCAGCCACACCCTCTTCCTCGGTTCCAGGACTGTTTCCCACTGCAGCCTGAGCTTCTCCACCTGGTGTTCCACAGGCGTCGTGAAGGAAACACTTGTCACCCTTATCTTCCTTCCCCAGCCCAAACCAGACATTCCTTTTATAGTCTCATTCTTGGTGGATGACATCACCATCTTTTCATTCTCCGGAGCTAGAAATTTCAGAGTCAGCTTTTTGCAACAGCCCTATGATTAGTCTTCTGCCATCAAATCCTCCAACCCATCCTCCGTTTAGCTGCCAGAACTGTTTTCATACAATCTGTCCACACCACTTTCCTTTAAGAATTATCTACTGTCTGTTGTGAGAGATGCCTTGTGAGGTGTCCGTCTTGCTCCTATTGACTCCCGTAACCTGTATTCACGACAGTGGGCCTGCAGCAGCCACCTCGTCCCTGAGACTGTCCCCACCCCACCATCACAGTTGAGTGGGCAAGCTGCACCCATCAGATTCTCCCAGGATTTCAGATTGGAGCTAAAAGTTCTTGAACAGAGAAGAAGTGTAACTTGAGCTGTGGTGACAGTATTTCTTTTGCCACACTGACTGAAAAGACAAAACTGGTCTGCAGAGAAAGAAGGAAGAAGCTGTGAGGGACGCGTGACTGCCCAGTGTCTGTGGGGGAAATTGCCCTTCTCTCGTTCTCAGCCCGTGTGGTCCAGGTGGGGCTGGCACCCACCACGAACTTTGCTCCCCTGGCTACAGCCATTGCTTCAGGGTTGGACACATGACCCAGGCTTGGCCAATCAGAGTGCTCTGCTCCCTGGCTTCAGTGACTGGTTCAGGAGTGGGTCCATGACCCAACCAGGCCAATCAGCCATCCCCTGAACTTCAGCTGGAAGCTTCAGGCAAGAGAATCTTTTGGCTGAGATCCTTAGCTCTACAGATGATTTAAAGATGAGAGTGGCCCTCTTTGCCTCACTTGAGGACAGCCTTCTTGAAAATGAAGCCAACACAGAGGAAAGTAGGGTGAAATGGAGAGTGACAGGGTCCTGGTGGTGTCCCTTCAACCCCCGCATCTAGGTGTGCCCGAAGCTGTGTTTACTCCTAGACTCTCCGCATTTTTTTATTGTTAACATATACATAAGAAGATTTACCATTTTAACTATTTTTACGTGTTCATTTCAGTGGCATTAAGTACATTCACATCATTGTGCAACCATCACCATCATCCATCTCCAGAACTTTCTCATCTTCTCAAACTGAAATCATTAAACAACAACTCCCCATCCTCCTCCCCCAGCCCCTGGCACCCACCATTCCATGTTCTGTCTCTATGAATTTGACAACTCTAGGGACCTCACAGAAGTGGAACCAAACAATATTTGTCCTTTTGTGAGTGGCTTATTTCAAATGGCAAATGTCTTCAAGATTCATCCATGTTGTAGCGTGTGCCTAGACTTCCCACTTTTGAGAGCCAATACATTCCCTATTTGGCTTGAACTATTTTGAGTAATATTTCTGTCATGTATGACCAAAAGAATCCTAGTAAACATAAAATAGATTGGAGAGAAAAAAAATCCAAGACAAAGGTAGAGGAGAGTTCCTTTGCTTTCCATTTCCCAATGCTAGGCCTCACTGCATGAAGCCATTGAGGTCTCTAAAGAAGAGGACCATCTCTCTGTCTCTTAAGCTAACTCATTTCTGGTAAAATGAAAGAGTTGTAACCAACCCACCCCTCATTCCCTCTAGGATAAAGCCTGAACTTCTCCAGTGTAGGATAAAAGGCCTCCATCTTCAGGTCCTAGACTCCCCACTTGGATCCTAGTCTTAATCCTCACTGAAGCTCTCCCCATTTACCAGTAATCCAGCTTTCTCCTGCCTCTCTGCCTTGTGCTACCTTGTATGCCTAGAATGTCTTTCTTTTCCTAAGCAGAGAACTCCTACATAGCCTTCAAGACCCTGCTCAAGTGTTACCTCCTGTCTGTAGGCTTCTCTGACTCCTTTTTCATTCTCCCAAGCCACTGACACCTTGTATTGCAACGTTTGTAGGTTTCTTAGTCCTTGGATGAAGAGCTCCAAGAACGCATGGGTTGTGTTTGCTTCTTTGTATCCTCGGGCCCAGCACAGTAGCTAGAGGTGAATTTTTGTTGAATAAATGAAGATAAAAAATGACTTGATCAGCCTCAAAACTTGATATCCAATGCAGTGATGGCTTTAAAAAATGGTTTATCATCTAAGTAGGTTAAATATGTTCCCTGAAAGCTTTTAAAAAATTATTACTTTCACTATTAATAAAAATTCAGAGTGAATCCTCAGCCCAGTACAGACATATTTGGCAAAAGTTTCCAAGAGTGGAAACTCGGATTAATGAGACATGACCATATTTGGTCAGATGTGGAGTAGCATTTTCCGTGGCCTGCCTTGTACTTTGTATTATGTGTTCTTTTTAAGGATATGGGATATGCACATGCTTATTATGTTGGATTATTCCTTAATCCTTATACTCCTGGGTGAACTCAAGAAATGACAGGTCTGGGCATCATGTAAAAATTCACCTTCGTTGCTGCCACATTGTCTCTTCCTTTTCCTTGCTCTCTGCATCTGTCTCCCACTGATGTGTTTGAAATATATTCGAGCAGGACAGTCCACTAAACAATGCATTTTGTTATTATGTTGCCTTCTCCACAGATTGCTTTAGATTTAGATTTTTTGTTCCTATAGAACTTGTAAAACCCTCTCAGTCCCCTCTGGCTTACTGCGGCTTTTGAAAGAATAGAGGATCTTTTGTCATTTGAAAAGTATCATGTCTTTGATTTTTTTCACCCAGTGGTCTTAAGGTTCATAAGTACAGACTATTTTCTTGAAATTTCTCTGTATGCCTAATTCTTTTTTTCTCACATAAGTGGTTTTTATGATTCTGATAGTATAACTTGCTCATTTTGGACAATTTGGAAAATTCAGAAAATGATAAAGAAGAAAAGGATCATCATTAATAATCCCACAAGCCCACAATCCGAGACGGATTTTGTTAAGATATTGGTATATTTCTATCCATTGTATTATTTTTTAAAACAGCTTTATTGAACTGTAACTGACATAAAATAAGCTGCACATATTTAAATTGTACAATTTGACGAGTTTTGGCATGTTTGTACAGCCGCGAACCATCCCTGCAATCAAGATAGTGACCATCACCCCAAAGTTTCCTGGTGCCCTGGGAACCCTCCCTCTCCTCCTCCCCGCCCCCCAGGGGACCACTAATCTTTTTTCCACTAGAGATGAGTGTGCGTTTTCTGGAAGTTTATGTACGTCTAGGCATACAGTATGTAGTCTTTTTTGCCTAGGTTTTTTGAGCGCAATTATTTTGCATTTCATCCATGTTGTCGTGTGTTCATTTCTCTTTATTATGAGTAGTACTCTATAGTATGGATGTACACACTTGTTTGTGGACTTGTGGACTGACATTTGGGTTGTTTCCAGCCATTCCAGGTACAGCTGCTGTGAATATTCCTGCAGACGTGTGCTTTCCTTTCTCCTGAGAAGGTACCTAAGAGAGGGATAGCTGGGTCATATAATAGGTGTATTTTTGACTTTTTTTAGGAAATGGCCAAAGTATTTTCCCAGCAGTTGTGTTGTTTTGCATCCCTATCCGCAGTATATGAGCGCTCCAATCCTCCACAGCCTTGTCAACACTTGGCACAGTCCATCTTTGTAATTTCAGCCATTCTAGTGGGTGTGCAATGGGTATCTCATTGGTTTTAATTTGCATTTCCCTAATGACTAATGATATTGAACATCTTTTCATGTTCTTTTGCTTTTCATATATCTTCTTTTGGCGAAGTTTCTATTCAGATCTTTTGCACATATTTAAATTGTGTTGTGTGTCTTCTTATTATTGAGTTGTAAGTGTACTTTATATTCTTTGTTGGATAAGTTTGTTAAATATTTTCTTCCAGTCTGTGGCTTGGAGATTTTTTTCATTTTTGTAATCGTGGGTTTTGAAGAGCAAAAGTATTAATTTTGGTGAAGTCCAATTTATTGATTTTTTCTTGATAGCTTGTACTTTTTGTGTCCTATTTAAGAAAATCTTTGCTAAACCCAAAACCACTAAGATTTTCTCCTGTGCTTTCTTCTGTATGTCTTTTGAGTTTTAGCTCTCAAATTTTGATTTATGGTCCATTTCAGTTAATTTTTGTATATTATGTGAGGTATGGATCCACATTCCCTTTTTGCACCTGGCTCTCCAGTTCCGGCATTTTGAGTATCTTGTGTCATCTGTTGGCACATGTGCTGGGATGACTCGATCTCTCTGCTGAGCCGTTGAATAGTTGTGTGGCCTTTTACAATCTTTGACTTTCTGCATTTCGGTTCAATAATCTGTAAAATGGGGGAGATAGTTACTGGCCATGTCTGCCTGACAGGGTTGTTACAGAGATCAACTTGAGGTAAGTAATATCGTTCATGATTTTTTCCCCTGAAAAATGAGAAACCTGGAAGTCAGCCTCGACCCTTCCTCCACCATCATCCTCACACTGAGGCACTTCTTACAGATGTCCTGACTGTTGTCGCCTCACGACTCTATCCCACTGTCCCGGTCAGGACAGGCTCTCTTCTCATCTAGACTGCTGTAACATCCCGCTGACTGGTCTGCTGTGTCCAGGCTTGCTGCCCGCAGACCTGACCTCTCTGCTGCCTCTATGGTGAAACCTGGAGGACAAACCCTGTTGGTCATGTTATCTTCTGATGACCCCGTGTCATCTGCAGGGTCAAGTCCAAACTTTAGGTCTTGCATCCGGGCCCTCCACGCTCTGGTCCTGCCTCCACTCTGGCCCCGTCTCCCACTGCTTGCTGCATCATATTTTACTTGCTGGAACATGCTCCCTCCACACCCACCAAGTCTTCCCCCAGGGTACATGCACACATGCATATGTAAACTCGCTCACACAGACATGCACACACACACGCACACACAGGCATGCACACGCACCCGTGCAACGCACACACAAACATGCACACACACCTGTGCACATGCACACGCACCCGTGCACACGCACACTCATGCATGCACACGCACCTGTGCACACACACACAGGCATGCACACACAGACATACACATGCCCCTGTGCACATGCACACACAGGCATGCACACACAGACATGCACGCACACCCATGCTCATGCACACACAGGCATGCACACACACACAGGCATGCCCACGTACCTGTGCACACGCACACACAGGCATGCACATGCACCCGTGCACATGCACATACAGGCATGCACACACAGGCATGCACACGCACACACAGGCGTGAACATGCATCCGTGCACACGCACATACAGGAATGCACACACAGACATGCACACACACCCGTGCACATGCACACACAGGCATGCACACGCACCCATGCACATGCACACACAGATGTGCACACGCACCATGTGCACACACACACACAGGCATGCACACACCGCAGACATGCACACGCTCACGTGCACACACACACAGGCACACTTGCTGTTGCTCATTTCCACGAGTCTTGACTCGGCTGAGATCTCCTCCTCCCTGCGTCTCCGTTGTCCCTGCCCCTCTGTGCCCAGAGCGTTGTCACGCAGCCCTGACCACACCGCATTGTGAGTGCCATTGTGTCTCTCCCTTCACCATGTAAGCAGCCCAGAAGAGGACTGTTACTTCATCCACTTTTATTTCTTGATCTCCAGCATAGAGTCTGCCCAGAGTGTACCAGGAGTTGTCTGAAGAACTGAACATGACGCCAGGAAAGCGATGATGATCTTTATGAAGGACTGCAGCAGTTGAGTGCAGAAGTGGCTCTTGGCAGTCGTCCTGGTCAGCACTGCCTTGTCTAGATTGAGAACCGGTGACGACAGACAATTCCAGCCTTGCCTCTAGGAGGAGGGGAAGGCAAGGGGAGGCTGGAGCTGCTCTAAGGCCTTCACCTGTCTTGGTGTGGATCGTCGGGCTGTGATGCAGGAGGCAGGAGGGAGGAGAGGTTATCCAGGACAGTGTCAAGGATGAGACCAAGACAATCCTTGTATCCCCCCAAGAGCTGCTTGTTAAAAGGAAAAGGTAAAAACTACAGAGCAGATGCATGAGACTGTGAATGTCCGTATTGCCACTGAACTGGACATTAAAAATGGTTAAAATGGTAAATTTTATGCCATGTATATTTTACCAGAATGAAAAAATAGGCAGGGGGAAAACTATACAGTAGAAAAACTGGACAATAGACACCTCAATCAAGTGATCAGAATTAACCTCACCAGTTAAGGGCAGATGGACATGATGGGCCTCTGGACCTGATGCCTGAGCAGGACCCCAGTGCCCGCATGGGGTTCCAGCAATGATGCACGGCCCCCCCATGAGGAGTCACGGGCAAACCCACGAGGCTCAGGCATAGTCCCTGGCCTGCATTCGTCAAAAAAATCAGTGTCATATGCGATAAGACAGACGGAAGTATTGTTCCAGATTCAACGGACGCCAGCTACACGTCATACACGATCCTCCAGGAAAAAGAAGTTTCTTTTTTCTCTTTTCCTTTTTTTAAAAATAAAGCACTTTATTGGGACAACTGGTAAACTTGGAATATAAAGTGCAGATTAGATAAAAGTATCAGGTCGATGTCGAGTTTCCTGACTTGGACGACTGTCCTGTGGTTATGAAGAGACTGTCCTTGTTTTTATGAAATACGCACTGAAATATTTAGGGAAAAGTGGTGTGGTGTGTACAACCTACTCTCAAATAGTTCAGAAGTAATAAAAGTTAATGATGGAGCACATGTGGCAACACGTTAAAGATGGATGACTCCATATAAAAGAAATACGGGAGTCCTTTATACCATTCTTATAAACTTTTCAGTAAGTTTGAAAGTATTTCAAAACAAAACAAAAAAATCTTTAAATTGCCATGGGATTGATTCAATAAATGATTTTCATCCATACAAGGGCATACTTGGCAGTCATTAAAAATAATAAGAAATATATTTATTGGCGTGGAAACAAGTTTAAAATACATCATTGATTCAAGGGAGCAAGTTGCAGTATGATCTCTGTTTTATTCAGAACAAAACAAAAATCTCCTTTTCTGAAAAACAGTCTGGAAAGATGTGTACCAAAATGTTAATGCTGATTATCTCTGAGTTGTGGAGCAAAGGGTAATTTAAATTTTCTGCTTTTTGTTTATCTACATTGTCTACTTTTTCTACAGCATGCATGCATTAATTATGTAATAAAAATTAATTATTTAAAAATCGTGGAGAAACAAATGGCAAAAAAGCTTTAAAGCCACCCAAGTGTGTGGACCGATGTTGGGGACCTTCTGAGCCCGGGTACCTGCCGTCTTTAGTAACCTCTTTCTGGAGCAGAAGCTCGAAGTTCTTTCAACGTCTGACTTCACATTGTGGTGATTAAAAAAGAAAAACTCATATCCTCCATCCTCTGTCTCCCCCAATTTCGCCTTCTCTGGATACAAAGCCCTCAGGGAGCTGTTTCTAGTATATCTGGTATTCTAAATTGTTCTCCATGGTTTTAAGTGTTTTCTGGTCTAATTAAGATAGGTGTTTAAACTGCTGCTCCCACGGTCTCCTGGAATTTTCCATAAGTAATTACGCGATGGTGGGTTCCAGGGGCCAGCCAGGGGCCTCACTGGCCGCCGTGGTGCGGGAAGCTTCACCCACCTTCTCAGCAGGCCCAGGACTGCTTGCTGTGTCCCTGGCCTGCTTAATTCCGAGGGCTGGAAAGACCGAATAGTCCCTTTCCAGGGGTGCTTGCTCTGACACCCCTCACCTGGGGAGCAACTGCAGCAGCAGCCTGATTTCGTCTGTGCGCGGCCTCAGAGTTCCTCTCAGCGTCCTTTCTAACTCCTGTTCCGCTTCTGGACGTCCGAAAAAATCAGATCACCATCTGCCGTATTTACCCTTTAAAACTGTGTTTTCCTGTTAATTGACCATAATGTCATGGTCGTCTTATTTTTATTCAAAATGTTTTAATGAATTTGTTTCTCGTCCTTCACTTTTTGGTCTTGAACTCTTCATCAGACCCTATAACATTCAGCTCTGAACACAGATTCAGAGACTTTGCTTGTTACATATCGTGCCTCTTGAGACACGTTGGATTTTCTTGTCATTTTGACACTGATTTCCCAGAATGAACTTCCTGGGAGAACACTGTTGCAAAGAAATTGCTCTGCTCTGACAGCAGATGATTTTCATTAGTTTTGCTCACTTTGCAGACGCAGTGCATGCACTTTGAAAATTGCAGTAGCAGTGAGCTGCGGCCAGCTGGGTCTGCGCATTTTCCTAATGTGAGCTCATGCCAGCTCATTACATTAGCTTCTTGTATTTGGAGTTAGGCAACCTGGTTTAGAAAGACCATTTTTATTTTTTTATATTGTCCACTGGCAGGATAAACCTAGCATGGGGTAAAGCTTGTCTAGATATTTGCTCAGTCTAACATCGTGCTCAACTTGAGTTCTAAGAAGTCTTTCTTGTTACTTAAGCCAAAACGCACTAAAAAGCAACATGAAACTAACCAAAGGAAAAAACTCAGTATTCTTCAGGTCATATTTGTTCAAAATGTGAGGTTCTCAGAAAATAGTTCTTCCCATTTTTATCTTAGCTGCCTCCCATCCCTTTCGGAAGCAAAACAGCTTAAAGGTCTTCAGCTAAGTTTATTTGTCTGTGTGGTCATTCCCCCGGGTTTGGAAGAATATTCCTTTTGAAATACTTGAAGAACCTGGACCTCAAACTATACTCAGAGAGAGTGGGACGAGGTCACAGGCATAGCCATGCAAAGCAATGGGTAGCCAGGAGAAACCGCCCTGGAGCCGAGAGTGTGGGGTCACCGTGCGGAACCTGGGTTTCATCAATAGCCTCTAAGACTAGAAGGGGCTAGTGGAGGCATCTGCTTTGGCTGTAAGTGCTTTATGATCAGTGCTGACCTTTGTGAGTGGGGGAAGCCAGCCACAAAGCCCAGGTACGGTCCTTTGAGCCCCTTCTCGAATGTCTGAAGCTATTCCTCCGTCCAGCCACAGGGCCTAACTGAGCACCCCCTGCTCCGTCTGGGTCAGGCTCCCGTGTTGTGGCATCTCACACCCCCATAGCCCTCTCCTCTGAGCACCTGCCTTTCTGTACTGAGGTACCATTATTGTCTCTCGTGGATTAAGTGTCAGCTCCACCAGAGAAGAGACCCCGTAACAGCCATATCACCAGCTCCAAAAGCCAGCGATATAGTTGAGTTAGTAAAACTCGGATGCAGTCTGGACTTATTTACCAGTTTCTGCTGACAAGGTCTTAGCTCCACAAATGGGTATGCTTGCATCATTGCCACAACGGGACCAGGCAAGACTTCTGCTGTACCTCTTGAGTAAACTCCATCTGTTATGACAATGCAGTACACATTAGTCAGTGTAGTATTACTATACTATACTATACTATACTATACTATACCATTTACTATGCAAATTACATTGGCTCAAACTTACCCTGGCTCAGTTGTGGACCAGTCTTCTCTTCCCTTTAAAGCATCCCTCAGCTCTTCCTCGAAGTTCCTAAAGAGTAGCTGTCACTACGCCTCACCCATCCTGCTCTTTCTGCTCTGCTCACCTGGTTCTTCGTGTCCCCTGCTCTTGAAACCACCTGAAGGAACAATACAGTGGCCTTTGTCCATAGTCCCCTGTGAGATCACTAGTGTCTACACCCCCATTTGTTACCAAGGTCCTGACACATAGGGTCTTCCCAAAATAAAGGAAAACTTTGGCCCAAAGACAAATGTAAGTCTCCACCCCTAGAGAACAAAACTGTTTACAAAATTCAAAAAACAGACTAACAACAATAACAACAAAAATCTTTAAGTTTCAGAAATCAGCCAGGACATATAAAATATGGATTGCTTATTTAATTGTCACAGAAGTCCCATCAGGTCTGTGTTATTACCTCCACTTTAGAGATGAGACTGAGGCTCTGGGACGTGGACGTGTTGAAGTTGCACAGCGGCAGGGCCATGATTCAAACCCAGGTCTGAAGACTTCAGCTCTCAGCCCGATTTCTGCACTTCAGGCCAGCGTCTGTAGAAGTGGCTGATGTGGGGACTTGCATGCAATTAATTTCAGTTAGACCAGCATCATTCTGTGAGGGCAATAGGCAGACAGGCTTGACTGAAGGTGCGTGTCTATACAAAGACACTCAGAGTACGTTCCTAAGTACTTCCCACTTAGTCACACTCCCATTTAAGGTCTTTTCTCCCCAGGTCTGTATTTCTCCTGGTAACCACAGAACCTCCTGTCCCCCAGGCGGGCCCGTGCAGACCCTGAGCCCTGAGTTCCCGTCAGCAGCTCCCAGCAGTTCCAGTGGGACCTCCCAGAGACTCAGCACAGTCCTGGGGTCACGCTGCTAAGCTTGTGCTTATTCTTATTTTCGGGGAGTGTGGGGACGGACTTCCTGCCAGAATCCTGCCCTGGCATTCCAGGTGGCCAACCACATGCTGTGGCCCATCCTATGCTATTTATAGCGAGTGACAAAAATAGCCTCACCTTTCTGAAAGGTGTATCTGTGCCACAGGCCCACTGGCCTCCCAGCGTTGGACAGGAGCCTCTCTCCAGACCTCAGGAGGCGACAGGGCTGTGTCCTCACCAGACCCAGAGGCACCGTGCCCTTCACGTGCACATGCCTCCTGCTCCAGGGGCACGCGGGGCCTGGCGAGGCACCCAGGCAGGGCCTCAGCACTGGGGTGGAGGAAGAACCTCCCAAGGAAGGAGGTGGGAGCTTGGGGAAAGGGAGTAAGCTCAGATGGAACCCAACTGTTGGAGCTGGACACAAAGTTAGGGTGAGATCACGAGCGCTGCTGATCTGATTCTGAGCCTTGAATGCCTGAGACCCATCGGTCCCCAGTCTTGGGCTGGGGCCGACGCCGGAGTGGGGAGGTTAATGGACCCAGCCGAAGGGGCTGGAGGGACCATGCAGTGTAGACAGATCCTGCCCCTTTCTAGCAGCTTGCAACTCACTTCCTCTTTCTGGCTGTTTCTTACTTGAGGGGCAGCCCTAGAGGAGCACCTGCTGCACTGAGCGCGTCAGACCCCAGGGCCAGTTCAAACCGGGGTGCCAGGGCCCTCCTTGCAGGTTGACGCAGGGCTCTGGGAGGACACTGGGCATCTGGACGCTTTGCAGGCTCCCCAGAGGATTCTGAGCCACAGCGTTGGAGAGCCCTGCTCTAGATGAGCCCTGAGGGGTCTTCCAACTCGAACACCCCTCCGTCCAGAAGTTTACTACCGCAGGGACACGAAAGCCTAGAGGGTGGACATTCACCTCCCGCGATGGTTAGGTGGCTTCAGAATCAGACGCTTATCAGTCGCTTGTTGCATCCTAAGAAATCATCAATTGGGAGCTGATTCAAAGCTGGTTTTCCGTGTGTAAGGCTGACACCCTGGGCTCAAGTTCACCCTTCTGTCTTCTCCTCTAGGCCATCCTGCCCTCTCCCACAGTCGATTATTGTCTCTCCCAGAGGTCACAACTGGGGACCAGAAGACAAATCCAGGCAGGCCACACATGGGTTTTACATCGTCTGCCCCATATTTTTTAAAAGCTGGATTTGTGCAGGGTCAGACTGGGCATCTGCTTTCCAGCCCACCTGGGCCCCCCCAACCTGAGCGTCTTACATCAGCCAGCCTCAACCCTTTACAATACCCGCCGAGTTTACATCTCAGGCGGTCTCTCCACTCCTGTCTCCAGCCCAGACCTCTTTCTGAGCATCAGGCCCAGATGCCTCTTGGAGACACAATCCAGTCGTGTACTTAATGGAAGGCCTGGCATGTAGTGCAGGGCTAAAGAACGTTCTTAGTGAGGTTATTACCATCCTGGTGCGCTCCTCAGAGGCCCACAGGCTCCTTGATGCGACCCTTCACAGCAGAGTTCGTCATTTCCCTCACCTGCACCCCAGCCTCTCCTTCTCCACCTTCCCTCTCTCCACAAACAAAGGCGTCAATAAGTCGCCCAGACTGGGCGTAGTCTCCTTCATTCTGATTTATCATCAAACCTTATGCAAAACCTCTCTTGATTGCATCCAGTTTTCTCCATCTCCCCCGTCGCAACGGCAGCCCAAGCCGCCAGCTTCTTCGCAGGGCTGTGTAGCTGCCCAATCATCCTGCAGACGTTATTGTTCTGTCTGACCCACTGTCCAATCAAAGCCACGATGCTCGTTCTACCAAACTTGATCTTGCCTCTCCCTTGCATACAACTCATGTAGTGGCTTCCCACTGCCCCAGGATGAAATCCAGATTCCTTAACAACACCCTCCCCAGTCGAGCCCACTCCTCTCTGGCAGCCTGTGTTCCAGCCACCCGGGCCTGTGTCACCTCTGGGATATCCGTGCCCTACTGTCTGGGCCCCCACATATGCCGTCCCTCCTCCTGGATGACTTCTCGCCACAATTCACTTGAACACTTCCTACGTTTCCCTCCTCTCTCGCAGAAGGTCTTCCCTGACACCAGATACGGAGGAGTCAGGCCCCCTGCCAAGAGCTTGCAGAGGCCTCGCTTTCCCCGGCATGGCGTTCGTCACACTGCATCCTGGGCTGCGTCCTCTCTGGACCCAGGAGGGCAGGGACTGTCACGTGCGGCGTGTCCACTGGCCTCTCTTCCACGCCAGCACGTGCTGGGAGCAGAGTGGTGCACAGTACATGTTTGCTGAGGAGGAAGGAAGGGAGAGGAGGAGGAGAAGGAAAGGGGAAGAGGAAGAAACACAACCAGCACCTTCCTCCGG
Source organism: Diceros bicornis minor (assembly GCF_020826845.1). NCBI lineage: Eukaryota > Metazoa > Chordata > Mammalia > Perissodactyla > Rhinocerotidae > Diceros > Diceros bicornis. The sequence continues at coordinate 87,449,572 of NC_080746.1, read as the reverse complement.
CAGAGGGGACGAGAGCGGACACCCCCCGCCGGCCCCCAACACTGAGAACCCGCTCTTGCTCGGTGCTGCGGCTCTGTGTCTGATGCGCGGTGGAGGCTGTGGAGGGACGGATTCACTCCGAGAGCTTGACGGAGACCATGACCAAGTTGTGAGCAGCGGACAACTACTGCCCCTGTAATCAGCCTCGAGCAACGACTTGACTTCTCAGCGTATGTACACACGTACAAACTCCGATAAAAATCGAAACCTGAAAAAGTGAAACAATGGAAAAATTCTCGCTGAGTGCCCTGTTTCCACCAACCAAATCAGACTGCTCATGGACTTGTAAATAGGAGGTCTGTTGTCCAAACACAACACTTAGAGAAAAGGTAATTCTTAAAGTCAGAGAAATATTTAAAGAAAATGCAGTTCATCCACTGCACTAAAAGGTAGATTTTGGCTTCACCAACTGAGAAGCCAGAATAGGGGAGCAAACGTGAACTTCGGGCCCAGAGAACCACCACTTAGTGCACACGTGCCTTTGGGAAATTTACTCAGCCTTCCCACTTTACCTTCTTTGCTGTGAAATGGGGAAAAGGAGACCTGCCTTGCAGGGGTGTTTTGAAGACTGAATACAAAACACAAAGCACCTCGCACAGCCTGGCTACCAGGTGCTCCCGGACAGATGGCATTGTTCCTGCGTGTCAGTTATTTAAGGGTGTGTGGCTGGGCTCGGACACAGGGAGCTCACGAAACACCACTCTCCCCGTGGGAAGAGGCCCTCTCTTTCCTGTCAGTGCCTGCAGAGAAGAGCAGGCGGTGGCGAGAACAGGACAGCAGTGGCCACAGAGAAGCATGGGAGATGCCAGGGGAGAGCCTGGTTCTCGCTGGATCTGGGGTCACGCGGAAGCACCAAGCTTTTCTTCCTGTTCCCTTTTCCCTCCCCGGGCAGGCAGCGGGCAGGCAGCGGGCCGTGTTCATGAGGAAGGTCCCTCGGGGAGGGCAGCCAGAGGCAAGGTCCTAGCGGGCGGAAGGAGCCTGGTTTACCCAGCCTGCTCATCTCCCCAGTGCTTTTTTAAAAAATGAAATTCATATTCAGACATTTTGAAAAATAACATTTTATCTTATTTCAAAGGCAAATCATGTTCATTCTGGAAAATTCATACAAGCAAAAAGAAGAAAAAAATGACCCCAAATTCCACTGCTAGATAACTACTGAAAACATTTGGAGTCCATCCTTTCCAAGTGTTTCCTAGGCAATAAGAACATAAACCAGTATGTCTTATATAACAAGTGAGATCAGGTGCCACCTGCTATTCTGTAACCTGACCGTTTTCAGTGAACGGCTTTCCATGTCAGCAAATGAAGGTATCTAATGTCACACGGGTGACATCAGGGATCAGTGCCACAGTGTCACGGCGGCCTCCCCGGGCCGAGACTCGTAGCTTCTTTCTGTGAACATGATTCAGGACTGACTTTGTAGTCAAACCTTTATACAACCCCATTGTTCCCTTACGGTGAATTCTCACACTCAGTCCTAATTTTCTCAGGAAAACAGGACAACAAGACAATATGATTAAAAAGTTCAAATCGTAAGTGGGCCTCTTAGGCGGGAGGAGGGGAGAGGCTGTAACTCAGCATTATGGTTTTTATTTCCAATTCTGTTCAACCTCCAGATTTATCACAAGTGCAGCCTCATTTCTAGTTGACAAACTTAAAAAATAAAGATGACACAGCCACTGTCTTTAAAGAGATTGCAACCTAAGGGCAGAGATAAGAGACAATCACTGAGTCTAGTAAGTGAGTTTTCTCTTCCAATTGAACACACAAGTACCTGGCTTTTCAGGATAGGAAAAAAGGAAAAGGTGGATATCATCATGTCAACAAGAGCCGATGTTTACTGAGGACTCACCACGTCTGGGAAGTGTTCATGTCTTAAATGGTATCCTGGACTAGATGTCTCTGTCATCTGATGCTCACAGCCTATGAGGTAGGTACTGGGGTTATGAACACTGTGTCATCGTGTCAATTGTAGGGAAGTTCAGTAACTTGCCCAAGTAACTCGGCGAGTGAGTGGTGGAGCTGGGGTGTGATTGGAGGCCCTTTGAGGCTGGAGCACAGTGACCTGGAGCCAGCGTGGTGGTTTAACCTGGGCACTGCGGCCTGCACACCTGCTTGCTGACGCCCCTAGTGGGATTCATGGTGGCCCATCAGTGCACCTTCCACGCACCGGCGGCCTTCCTCAAGGCCCAGCGGCTGCTCTGGCCTAGGAGAAAGTGGGTCACTCCAGCGTGCATTACCGCTTGGCCTCATTTCGCCTGAGCCCACCAAGGAGCTGCCTTCAGCAGGTCACCAGGACCTCCGGGACGGCCATTCTTTGGCCACCCCAAGCTGGTGCATTTTGATGCTTTGGCCTGTACCACCAGGTCTTCTGCCCACGTCTTTGTGAATCCAGCCACCAGCAAGCCAACGGGCCTCCATAAGACTTCGGGAGGGGCCTCCCGAGGCTGACGAGCCTGGCTTCAGTGTGAATCGTCCGTACGTGGAATTGCACCTGTCTGAGAATAAAGTTTAGATTATTCTCTAAACGATTTCTTTTGATTCCTTAGCATCTGTTTTTATCCTTATAATGACTGTCAGTTCCTTAAAACTTTTTACAAGAGACACATCTAACTCTGTCGACCAAGCATCTCCTTGCATCAGGCCCAAGAAAAAGTGCTTCACATGGTCTCGCGGAGCCCTCAGGCCTGCCTGTGAGCAGGCACCGCTCTCACCTCTGCTACAGACGGGGAAGCAGCTCTGAGAGAGGAGGGGACGGGCCTAATGCTGTTCAGCTGGAGCTCCTCCGGGGGACTCTGCAGGCCCCAGGCGTGCTCTCCACACGCATCTTGCTTTATCTCCTATATCAGAGCACGGCACATATTTGCCATGGGTTGGGTTCACTAATCTGGTATGATTCATTAAATGTCCTCAGCTTCTTATAGTTAATACCCACGTGACCTCTTTTTTGTTTTTAAAAGATGTGGACTTTTTAAAATAACCGCCCTTCTTTCATCTATATAAAACAACAAACACACTTTTGGCAATTTTCTGATAAATCCACAACCCCCATCAGTCACTGATGCCATGGCTTGAAGTCTAAAAGTAACCACAAATGATCGAATCTTTGATGCTGAAATATATGAGGACCCTGCTTTGGTGTATTAACAAAAATGGTTACCATTCACTAGCGCTGACCACAAAGTGCTTCGCGTTCCTTACTTCTCCTTCTCCTCTCCCGCGAGGGAGGTGCTCCTCTCGCCTTCTTCAGAGAACGTTGAGCTGGAGTGAGGAAGGAGTCTCCCACTGCCCCAGGCCTGTGATGGAGAACGTGGGTTTCTCTCTCTGGGCCTCAGGTTCCTCCCTTGATAACATGTGACCTTTTACAGTTGGGTCCCTGGATGTTTTTTGAATATTTGGAGACTCTCGATCTGCTTTTGCTCAACTGAGTTCCAAATGCCGGACACATATAAATAACTTTGGAATGCCGTCACCATGATAGAAACAATGCTAATTGCTGTTTCTGTGTCATTTAATCCATTCAGTTTCACGTAGTGATGGATCAATCTTGAGATTTTAAAAACAGTTCACACAATAGTTTGAAAACTCAGAAAGACTATCAACCAGAAGCCTAGTTTCGTAGGCATTGATTTATCTGAACTCTGGCATTTGACCCTCTCAGTAGGGTCAACAGAGAGAAATCCTTAAACTTGTATCTCACTTTTCAGTTCTCGAAGATCATGCATGCGCATTCAGTCCACTCATCCTGTAACTGCCCTGAGGGCTGAGTATGATTCTCATGACTTCTGTACCCACTCCACAGTGAGAACAGGCTCTCCAGGGGAGGGTGCCTTTATCGTGACTACTGTCCCCACTCTACAGTGGGAACAGGCTCTCCAGGAGTAGGTGCCTTTATCATGACTACTGTCGCCACTCTACAGTGGGAACAGGCTCTCCAGGAGGAGGTGCCTTAATCATGACTACTGTCCCCACTGTACAGTAAGAATAGGCTCTCCAGGGGGAGGTGCCTTTATCATGACTAGTGTCCCCACTCTACACTCTACAGTAAGAACAGGCTCTCCAGGGGAAGGTGTCTTTATCATGACTGCTGTCCCCACTCTACAGTGAGAACAGGCTCTCCAGGGGAAGGTGCCTTTATCATGACTGCTGTCCCCACTCTACAGTGAGAACAGGCTCTCTAGCAGGAGGTGGACTTTATCATGACTACTGCCCCACTCTACAGTGAGAACAGGCTCTCCAGGAGGAGGTGCCTTAATCGTGACTACTGTCCCCACTCTACAGTGAGAACAGGCTCTCTAGCAGGAAGTGGCCTTTATCATGTCTACTGCCCCACTCTACAGTGAGAACAGGCTCTCCAGGGGAAGGTGCCTTTATCATGACTAGTGTCCCCACTCTACAGTGGGAACAGGCTCTCCAGGAGGAGGTGCCTTAATCATGACTACTGTCCCCACTCTACAGTGAGAACAGGCTCTCTAGCAGGAGGTGGCCTTTATCATGACTACTGCCCCACTCTACAGTGAGAACAGGCTCTCCAGGAGGAGGCGCCCTTCCTCATGACTACTGTCCCCACTCTACGGTGGGAACAGGCTCTCCAGGAGGAGGTGGCTTAATCATGACTACTGTCCCCACTCTACAGTGAGAACAGGCTCTCTAGCAGGAGGTGGCCTTTATCATGACTACTGCCCCACTCTACAGTGAGAACAGGCTCTCCAGGGGGAGGTGCCTTTATCATGACTACTGTCCCCACTCTACAGTGGGAACAGGCTCTCCAGGAGGAGGTGGGCTTTATCATGACTAGTGTCCCCACTGTACAGTGAGAACAGGCTCTCCAGGAGGAGGTGCCTTTATCATGACTACTGTCCCCACTCTACAGTGAGAACAGGCTCTCCAGGGGGAGGTGCCTTTATCATGACTACTGTCCCCACTCTACAGTGGGAAGAGGCTCTCCAGGAGGAGGTGGCCTTTATCATGACTAGTGTCCCCACTGTACAGTGAGAACAGGCTCTCCAGGAGGTGGCCTTTATCATGACTACTGCCCCACTGTAAAGTTAAGACAGTCTCTCCTGTGGGATGGTCTCTGCTACCACCTCAGATTTCCCGTGCAGCAGAACCAGAACTCAATCCAGCCACTTTTGATCCCTCTTTCCCGCTACCCACTCTGCATGTCATCCCAATGGTCCTGAATTTTCTTATTACACCATGCCACAATGTTTTTTAAATCGTAGTACATTTAGCAGTGGTTTCACCTAGAGGCTCTTAAGTTGGAGGCAACAGAGTGGGGTGATTAAGAGGGTGGGGTCCTCCATTAGGCCTGGATTTGCATCCTGGATCTGCCATTTCTAAATAGGGGAACCACATGTTCCAGTTTGCTTAGGACAGTCCTGGTTGTCCCAGCATCATGGTAGGCAGGCTCGCCTCTAATATTTGTAGGCCCTAGTGGGAGTAAGAATGGAAAATGGTCCACAGGTCTGTCCACCACTTTTCTTCCTACCAAAGGGCTGCATGTCATGTGTGGCCCCCCGCAGGCATGTTTACGCCAAATCCCCCAGCTGTACCTTGGGTCCTTTGGGCCTGGATGTGTGCACATCTGTGGCTTTGTCTGCCCTTTGGAAGACCCCCAGGTGGTGCAAACACAGGCTCTGGAGGAGACTCGGGCAATTTGGGCAGAGAATTTAGGGTGCCACAGGGACTTGGAGCATGACCTAGAAGCAGAGGTTGTGGCTCTGAGTGGGCAGAACCCTTTGGACTCCTCCACCCAGGAGGAAGATCCCAGCCACAGGAGGAGCAGAGTGGATCCTTCCAAATCCCAAAGTGAGCAGGACAGGTGGCCCAGGATTTGGGGAGGTACTCATGAAAACTGCCCCCTTCATTGGCAAAGGCATCCTGGTCTGGATAGTCAACTATACAGTCTGCTAATCTCTGAGTTGTGTAACTTTGGGCGTTATTTCCCTCTCTGGTTCCCTCATCTGTAAAACCGGAAGAATGGTTCCCAGGAGTGCTGCTCAGCAATGTTCTCACATACACCCCACCCCTGAGCAGCGATGTTCTCACATACCCCCGAGCAGCACTTCCTGCTACCGTGAAGGTCAAGGGGCCACGTAACTTGCTCTGACCAACGAAACTGAGCGTGGGTGACATGGTCACTTCTGGGAGTGAGCGCATTTGCTTTCCTGTGCTTGACTCTACAGTAGACGTGAGTGGATGTGGAGACACACTGCTAAGCCCCCACACCGCAGCTGCCGTGGACAATTTCCCAGAACCACAACAGACTTTGCAAAAGCAAAAATTAAACCACTGAGACGGTGGGGTTGTTGGTTACCGCAGCACAACCCAGCTTATCCTCTTTCCTACGACTACCAACCTTGTAGGGTGGTCGTGAGAGTTACACGAGAAACGTCTGTAGGTCCTCGGCATAGTGCCTGGTGAACAGCCGTTAGTATTTTGTGTGTGTGTGTGTGTGTGAGGGAGACCAGCCCTGAGCTAACATCTGATACCAATCCTCCTCTTTTTTGCTGAGGAAGACTGGCCCTGGGCTAACATCCGTGCCCGTCTTCCTCTACTCTATGCGGGACACTGCCACAGCATGGCTTAGCAAGTGGTGCGTCGGTGTGCGCCCAGGGTTCCGAACCGGGGAACCCGGGGCCGCCGCAGCGGAGCGCACGCACTTAACCGCTTGCGCCACCGGGCAGGCCCCCAACAGCCGTTAGTATTTATGTCGACAAGAAGAGATGCTTACAGGCTCCCACTGCACAAACGCCTCAAGGTAGGAAAGCGACCAGTTCTCACGTCCGTCTCTCCTGTGCCTCAGTGGGGCCTGGACAGTGTTCTACTTTACACGAGAAGATTAGAGAGGTACCTGAAGCACCCGGGATGGTGGGGTCCCAGCCTCGGACCCTGCAACTGACCAGAACAGAGAGTGCAGATGGAGCCCTTGGACACAGCTCCAAGTTCGTGTAAATCTCGTGAGTTTAAGTACTGATGACACAAACTTTCCGCGGCTCAAATGTTTAATCCTTCATTGTGAGCCAAAGCAGGGAACGTTACGGCACTCATGGGCTTTCAGGGGGCAAGTCTAGCACTGTAAACTCGTTTTAAGACTACAGAGAGACCCAACCTCAGCTGCATGTACTTGGAGGATGCCAGGTTTTATTATAAAGGTGGCAAAATAAATCTAGAAAGACTTAACAGCAATTCAGTGGGCCATTCATCACGTCACTCTGTGAGATGTTTTTGCTGAGCCGCTAACGAGTAGCGGTGTACACTGTTTGCTGGGCACTTCTGAGCAGATACGGTCCGTGCCTTGGTAACAAGAAGCAACTATGATAATAAGAGCAGGTGAAGACGACCTTCAGGTGTTGCTGACTCTCTAACTACGTTTTTGCTACACTCGAGTTCATCTGAAACCTACAGTAAGAGACAAGAGGTACAATGTGCGTTCATGCTTTGCTTGGACAGATTTTGGCTCCTAGCAATTAATGCTTTCAGTCACATTAAGCATATAAATAATGCTTTGTGACATTACAGTATTTCCCATTACAGATCAATTTTGTAGCAATTATTCATAATCAGACTTGAAATGTTACCTAGAAACAAAATATGTTTTCCCTGAAACAGTCAGACCCTATTAGAAACCTAAGGCTTTACACATCACCATGCTAACAGTTATTGCCCCTAGCGAAGGTTTTCTTTCCTTAAATAGTGTTAAATTCAGCCCCAGAAGCACTAGTCTCTTTGAGGGTTCTCTTCTTATGTGCACTGACTTGAAAGGAAAGACTTAGGGCTCAAAATACATTTAACATCTTACTACGTATAACTTAATAAATCAACCAGTATTCTCTTTTGGGGGAAAAATAACGTTAGCACCTTTTAAAAGTGTTATGCTTATAATTAGGTTACATGATGATATTTTCTCATTTTTTAAAAGACAAGTTTTCATTGCTTAAAAATAGATGTCAGCCTATTTCTAGGTAAGAGGAGTTACTGTCACTTCTTAACCACGTAATCACACGCTGTGCGTGAGCAAAGAAATAACGGGGACGTGTGTGAGGCTTGAGATTCAGGGCAGGAGAACCACGCGCTGAACAGTAGAGATCTGGGGGCCAGGAACACCAGGAGCTGAGTTGTGGCCCTGCTGTGCAATCGCTGGGAAATCTTCAGCAAATTACTTCTCATTCAGCAAACGTTAGCTAATTCTTTATTTTTTACAGAACGTTTTTTTTTTTTCCCCTGAGAAATATTCTCTTTGATGAAAGCTGATAACCTCTCACTCATGCAGCACATCATCACACAGCACTTGTGTGATACAGGCGAGGCTCTAGTGCTGTCGGTCCTGGGAACAGCAAAGACAGACCAGACTGTTGCTCCCACAGAGCTTATGTTCTGGCTTGGGGAAGATGGCCCACAGAGAAGATAATGCCAAATAGCGCAGTTGGTTGAATGGTGGTCCCCAAAAGATATGTCTACCTCCTAACCCCTGAAAGTTATGAATGTGACCTTACTTGGAAAAACAGTCTTTATAGATGTAATTAAGTTAAGGATCTCGAGACGAGATCATCCTGGATTTCCCAGGCGGGCTCTAAGTCCAGTGACCAGTGTCTTTATGAGAGACACACAGAGAGAGAAAGAAAAGGCCATAAGACGGAAGGAGGGACTGGAGGGATCAGACACAGTCCAGGGACGCCTGGAGCCACCAGAGCTGGGAGAAGCCAAGGAAGGATCCTTCCCTGGAGTCTCCTGAGGGGCCGCGGCCCTGCCAACACCTCGATTTCAGACTCTGGCCTCTAGAACCGGGAGAATACGTTTCTGTTGTAAGCCGCCTACTTTGTGGTAACCTGAATGGCACCCTAGGAGACAAATATAAATGGTAATACGCCCCAAGAAGAACATAAGGATGAAGCAGGGGCTCAAATGGGGGCTCCTGTACGGCGTGGAGTCTGGAAGGCCCCACTGAGGGAGCTCCATCTGAGTTACCCAAGGCTATGGGAGATGGGTGTTCTGAATCTGAGGGGACATTAAGTACAGAGGGTCCAACCTACGAATGAACATGGTGTGTTCGAGGACCAGAAAGAAAGTCAATGAGGCCGGCACACGGGAGGTGATGAGGCAGAAGGGACCAGAGCCTGCAGGGCCTTGCAGGCCTGGGTAAGAAGTCTTGATTTTCTTCCAAGTGAAACCTATCTCAGAAAGATCTTACAGTTAAAATGACCTGCAGGTTCCCTAACTAGCATCCAGAAGGAAGGAAGCATAGATTTATTAAATAAGTAAATAGGAGGATATTCTGAACATTCTAATAATTGGATTTAAAAAACCCAGAACCTTTATAATCTTACCCATGTAATCCCATCCCACTATTTAATTCTATACGAACGATAATGTCATGGTACAGGTGAAGTCGAACACCACAGGACACAGTGGAAAACCCTCAGAGGGATCCTTTATTTCCTTCACTTTCTACTTATAAGGTGGAATTTCAACTTGTGAAAGCTGTTTCTTCCATTCAGCCAATGGCTTGGAACATCTCTGTCCTAATTCCTCGTGCAAGCAGTCCCCGGGGCAGATCCCAGGCTTGGAGTCAGCAGGGTGGATGCACTGGGCTCTACACGAGGCCGGCTGCCCTGGGGCCCACTCCCTCCCTCCCTCAGTGATCAGCAAGGAATGGGCTGTATTTCTACTCACTTGTTCAAAGATCAGACCTACCTCATTTACACATCAAGAAAATTTTCTCAAGTATAATAGTGTTTACCATTTTCCTGTAGTTCTTCAAACGCCCAACTTTCATCTTTTCCCTACTTCTAAAATTCCTCTGTTTTTCACATTATCTTTCTTGATTGCTTCTTCTTGTAAAAACAAAAAATAAAGATGTGGGTCTGTTGTGCACATTAGCAGGTCCGTGCAGAAAAATGCACAGAGGCTTCATATGCCATTTACAGTAACAGCTCCAAGTACAAAGTCAAGAGAGAAGAACCTCAAGTATTAGACTTGCTCTGAAATAAGCCTACTAGGATGACACCACTGTAGCTTAACCAGAATTTCCCCTCCCCAACTATTCACCAGTGGCAGATGAAAAAATCCACAGTTAAAATACATAGTCACTCCATATACTGTCCCCCCAACTTCTGAATAACAGTGGTTTTCCAAATTTTGTTCCTCTTTAGTTTAAATTTAATGGAAAAAACTAAAAAGTCATGTTTTAGCAATTATCCTCATAGAGCACTGCAATTTACCAAGATTTTCATGTGTGTTTTGAGAGAAATCTTACTGAAACAATAGTGATGACTATTTTCCAGTAAACATTGAGTGAAAAACAATTTTAACCCCCATCTGATGTTATACACTTGCTTTTGGGGACACAGATGCTGTGAATGTGAGAAGTGCAGCAACCGTCCGGGACAAGGCAGGGAGGCCCGCGACAGCCGCACCTGGCGAGGGCTCAGAGCTCGTCGTGGTTCTTGGTGAGGTCCTCCCCATAGTTGGTGGCTTGGCTTCCCACAAACATGTTCCAGTTCTCCAGGATCTCCTCTTTCGTCAGCTTCTCATCCTGCAGGACAGGAAAAAGTGCTGTCACGACCCGAGTGACAGTGCAGCGTGAAGCTCATGTTCATGGTTGGCAACATTTGAAATCCCACACTTAATAATTACGAAGCTGCTGGGTACCTCCTTCGTCTACTGTTGCTGCACTGCCAAACCCCAGACTGGAACAGCCTCCTGCTATAAAAGCTGTGCTAAACTGTATCAGTGAGTCCCCAAGGAATTCAGAAGCTAGAATCTAGTTATGTCGACACGCAGTGCTGGCATTCCCAAAATGGGCCTCAAAGAATTCCACTCTCCTTTTATGGCCTGACTGCAAAACTCGACTGTCCTCCAAGAATTTGGAGCAGTGATCAAAATGGAAAGAGGCAGGACTTCTTTCTAAATCTTGTTTATTTATTTATTTGGATATTTATCAATAGCTGTTGAAGAGCTGGGCACCGGAGCCAGCAGTGTGAGCTTGCCTGAGGATGCCTGGGTTTAATGGGCTGGGCTTCCTTCTGCCTGACACCTCACAGATGTTTGATAAATATCTGCTGACGCAACGAATGGATGAATACGCTCGTCCTATGGCAACACAGGGTATATTTCTTAAATCCATGCCCTGCCCACAGCAAACGAAGTTTCAGGTTCTGCAGTCCTAGGAGATGGGAGTGGATGTAAGTGTGTGGCCCCGGCACACTGTCTGGGAACGTCTGGGCCTAATGAGCTCACTGTGGGCTATCAGGGCCTTGGCTCAAGCTTACAGGTCTCTAAGATGGGACAGGAATGAGAAAAGTCATGGGACACACGCGGCCGCCCAGGGCAGTGCCACCCCAAAGACACAACCAGTCTTACACAGACCGTCTCCCTTTAAGGACGGGTTCCAGAAGAACGTGCGATACCTTGTTTTTGTCTGACTCGTACACCAGGTGCCTGGCCTCAGCCTGCGCGTGGTCGTAGTCTTGAGGGAGGATCCAGTGGCGAATCTCATCTTTGTCCAACTTCCCATCCTTGTTCAGATCCCGGAACTCATTGAACTGTTCCCGTTCTGACAAAACCCAGTCTGGCTCAGGGCCGTTCTCCTCGTGGGAAAACATATCCGCTAGAAGGGAAGGCGGTTCTTGGTTATGAAGACAAGTGGGAAGATGCAAGGCAGAGGAAACAGGACTCCTGTGTTTTGGGAAGGGTGGCGACCAATCAAGAGACCCAACCCAAACACGTGGTGGGCGGGTTCTGGGGTAGCAGTGCAGTGATCCACGCACTGTGAAGGCTGCTCCTTGGAACAGAAAACTGAGCTCAGGAGCCAGAAGATGAGTCCTGGCTCTGCACTTAGTTCATCGACTGGGATTAAGTTCCTTAGTTCAGTGACCAAGTCTTAAGCGGCCTTGTCTGTAAAATGGAGATAATTTATAAATCACAGGGTTATTATGAAGCTCAAATGGAGCACTGTCTGTGAGTGCCTTACACAGCCGGAGCTGGCACCACCAGGGGAAAGCCAGGACTCGTGACCAACACCAGGCACCCGCTGTGGTCCAGGCGCGGGACGAAGTACTTCACAGGCATCTTTTCACAGGATTCTCCTAACAGTCCCATAAAGTAGGGCTTGTTACAATCCCACTTTACAGATGAAACACAGAGGCAGGGCCTTACCAGCAAGTGTGAGCTCGAGCTGCACGGGCCGTAACCACTGTGTTTACGACTGCTGTTTCTATCACTTGGAAGGGCTTTCACACATCTCATTTTATTCCACCCTCACGACAATCCTATACGATCTTTACCTTTGTTTTACTAAATGGCAGGGAGAGGAAAAGAAGACAAAGTGTATGCACTGTTGGCTGAGAGACCACATCTTCTCAGAAAACGGAGCTACCCTGTGGGCAGTTTCTCTTTAATGGAAATGTCAGGTGGTACCGGGAGCAGGTGGCGAATGGAGGGGAAAGAGAGGCAAGAGCCTTGGTTCAGCTGCAAGGTGGACCCACACCTGATGCTGGCCCTGTTTGAGAGAGGGCTGTCACGTACATTAGTGAACTCGAGCCCCCTCCAGTCCTGCAAGCATGGGCATTGCGTATTCCTATTTTACAGATGAGGAAACTGAGGCTTATTGTGGTTACACGGCTCCCCAGGGCCACATGGCTAGTGAGTGGAGAAGCCAGGACTCCTAACGCCAATGCTCGTTCCACTGTGCCACACAACCACCGCTCTTCCCCTCCTTCCCGCCTGAAGAGAAGCCTCCCCCATAAAGGAAGCCACTTGCTGGACAGTCCATACATCCAGCCTCTCTGAGTGCAAGTCGCTCAGAATTCTGTTTTCAAGCACAATGCACCCCCCGGCCCCGCCCGCCCAGGGTAAAGAACAGAATGTTTCTTTTAGGCAAAGCCGCCCCAAGAGTTTTGCCCCAGACTCTGCAGCATTTCAATGCAGAGTTCAGGAGGGCCAGAAGAGCACACACTTTTCACCAAAGTACTACACTGCTTGTTTGAATCCGTCAGCTTCGCCAGCCCAATTCCATCACCACCGTCAAGGGGAGACGTCCATGACTCTGCACTGTCCCTTGCATGCACCAGGCAAGAGGAAGGGTCTGCTGCCTGCGCTGGCGCGGGAGCCGACAGCCTCTGTTACCCTACAGAGACCACGATAATTACTGTCACACAGACAGACGGAGAACAGCGTTCGGTCCTTCGGAAGAAACACAACCACAGACCAGAGACTGATGGCAACTTGGGCTCTGGTTTCACGTTGAAAGGAAATTAACTGCCTCTACTAAACATGTGTACAAAAATCATCCATATCCCACCTTCGAATGATGTTCCAGTTTTACTTTGTTGAGACTTGGGAAAAGAAGAGGTGTTGTGAGAAGGCAGCCTGCGGTTGGAGCTGTGTGCCAAAGCACCGAACGGGCAGCCAATGAGGATCAAATGGAAATTTCCAGGTTGTCTGCTCCAGGCCTTTCCGCTTGGGGGGCTCCTGGCTGCTACGAAGGGCTCGACCAGCAGCCCAGGTGTGCTGACCTGAGCCTCACTCAGCCAGTGCTCAGCACCTGAAGACATCCTTCTTGATGTAAGTGGAGCCCCACAGAACAAACGCTAGAATGGCTCTCCCGAAGAGAGGATCAAACCCAGAGGCACGAGACGTGCATGAGTCACAGGGTTTACCTCTCTAGGAGGGAAGGCCTTTCTGCAGAGCGCCTGGGCACATACAGTTCCGCTGACCACAGCTGTGTCCACTCAGAGCTGCCAGGCCCCACCGACCCACAGTCAAATTTTAGTCCTGAGACTGCCTGCTCCAGCCTCACTGTAAACCTCTGGGATCCCCAATCCCGGTGTGATGAGGGGCACCTCTCAGCCCTTTCAGAGCCTGGAGGCAGGGCCAGCCTTTTGTTCCTTCCCCACTGATGAGGTCTAACAATGCCTCCCTGACACTGCACCCCCAGGGCTGCTGTGACGAGTCCCTCCCCCCAGAGGTCACCGAGTGACACCTGCAGACTTGCAGCTATTGCTAAGAGAGACGTCTGGGGAGAGCAGCCAGGCACGTGGGTGGAGGCGTGTGGCCCAGTGGGACACCTGAGCAAGACACAGGCTGCACTCACCAATGTACTCGTCCTGATCCACAAACCCGTCCCCGTTCTTGTCGATGTCCTCCAGAGTTTCCTGGGAGCAAAGGAGAAAAGAGAACCCAAGATAGCTACGTGCTCTGCGTCAATCTGAGAATCCTAACTGCTGTCCTTCGGCTTTTAAGGCTGAACTCCCAGTGACTCCTGCTCTTCTTACCTCCCTGGGCATTTGTTCTTACCTGTAAACAATGGGCAGTGGCCATCCCTCCTCCCCCACCCCACAATTTTATGAGCAGAACACTCTCTTCAAATGAAAATATACCTGTAAGCCCAGAGGCTCTGATTCTGTCTGGAAGGCCTGTCAGGCCACCATTGCCACCATCCATCCAAACCATCCCCTGGGCACCGTGAAGAACCCAGCCTGAGAACCACTGGACTAGAGATAATCACAAAAATAGATTCCAGTGCCAACTGGACTATGAACACTGAGCTGGTGTCAGAAAAATATGAAAAAGTGGGCAATTAAAGTAAATAAAAATATATTTGACTTTTGAACATATTATGTTCTGTATTTAGTAAATCTGACTTCTTAATTCGGTTATTTGCTAGGCTAAATAATCAAATGAGTTTACTGCCCATTGTCACAGCAACTCAAAGGCATCCTGGGTTGAAGAAAATAGCTAACCTGAGAGCCAAGAGCCAATCCAGAGGCACATAACCCTCTTGTGGATAACTCCCCATCTTCATCATCCTCTGGCAAACTAGCTATTGCTAAAGGGATGTTGGGTGGTAAAGAGGAATGATTCTAAGAGCCATTGCCCAGTCCTTAGGGTCATGTGGCCATGAGGACGAAGCATGAGACAAGAGTGGACCCATCCACCAACTGGATAACTAAAATAGTCCAAGCTAATTATAAACAGAAAGTTCAGCCACTTGTTTCCCAGCATCGAAGCTGGTGGAACTGGCTTGGGGTATCTCCCAGGAAATAGGTGATGGCATTTAGTGTACTGTCATGGAAAATGAAGACATGTGGGACCTACAAGACACTGGGGGAAGCAGACTCACTCAGAGGCCCTACGAGCACAGCTATCCCTTAAAGCCCAGGGTCTGAGCCATCACCCTCCCAAGACCTAGCCTTAAGGGTAGCGTCCTCTCCAGCCAAGGTTTTCCTTTCAGTTTCCGCATGGTTTAACAATCCACTGCATTCCACTTGAGTCTTTTTCTAGTTCCCTCAGAGCTGAAAAATGGGATGGAGACTAGCTAGTTGTTCATTAACCCCATCTGCTCTTTCTGGGCTCACATTTAGACTGTTCTTCCTGCCCTGTCGTATCAGGAGGAGCCCGTGGAGTGTCCAAGGGAGGGACGGTGCATTCCTGGCTGCAACAGTGCAGGCAGATGGCGCCTTCTCCTTACTCCCTTTCCTTCCCTTTGTCTACCAGCAGGTTGTTGCCAGGATGACCTTGAAGCAACAGGACGGCAGAGTACAAGATGAATAGCCCGAATAGTACCTGACAGCACCTGGGGAACTGCCCGGAGGGTCAACCTGACGGGGGCCACCCGCACTGGCCTTGGTGTAGGCAGGAAAAAAGCTTTGATTGTGTAAATGGCGAGGACTGGGGCTCTTTGTTACAGCAACTAGCCTGCCTGACTGATTTCCTAGGTCGACAGGTATTCCAACACATTCCACGTCAGAGTCCTTCTCCCATTCCCCTCAGGCTGAGGAACGTTCTCTTGGAAGAAGGGACAAGACACTGGTACAGCCTTCACCCTGGACTCTTCCAGTCCAGGCTCTTTATCTTACCAGAACCACAATTTCCTTCATGTGCTCGAACTCCTCAGGGTGCAGAAAGGCGGTGAACTCCTCCCGGGTGGCAGTCTGGTCCCCATCGAGGTCTGCAGCCTTGAACCTTCTCTCGTCACGAGGCAGCATCTTTTTAAAGGTGTGATGATCTGAAGTATCCTGAAACTCAGCTGGGTTTCCTGCAGGACGTGGCACAGATGTGTAAGCTGGGCCGCTAAGACAGACACTTCCTTCCAGATCACTCATCCGTCCTGCCCACATGGTCTACAGACGACAAAAGGTCCTGACCTGCGAGTTCTAGGAAACGTTTTATTTCAGGATGCCCCTGTCCCTTCATCCCCCATAATCCAGACCCGAATGGCTCATCACGTGCCTTGCAGCAAGCGCTTAAAAGCACATGCTCCAGACCATCCAGTGCCCCACTTCTCTCTGCAGAACCTGCTTTCACGTCACTCTTTGGTCCAGAACACGCAGAGGCTCCCCAGTACCCACGACATTGTCTCTAATGCTGCTGCCTGGCTTTCACAATCTGCCTTCATCTGGCTGTGACAGTGTGCATCCTCAGTTCTCCACAGACCTGTCTCCTCGCTGTCTCCCCCACACACCCCGTGCGTCTGTGCTCTGGGCTCTGCACACACTTCTCCTTCATTCCACCAAATGAGCATGTGTTACATCCAAATTCTGCCCGCTGCCAAATCCACTGCTGCATCCCTGCCCCTCTGGCTGACCCATCTGCCCCACTTGTCTCTCTCTCCCCAAATACATATCCATTTTTTCAAGGCCCAGCTCCCAAACCACCCTTCACCAGGAAGTCTTCCTTGACTGCTCCTGCCCACTTGGTCCTTGATACCTGAAATTTGGCAGCATTTTGAAACTGTACCACAGACACACTTCCCCTCTGCCTTGTCCTCTGTGTGTGCCTCTGAGACGGTAAGCTCAGGCTGGGCAGCAACCTCAGTCATTTCTATTAGACCCCGACCCCTCCCACCACTCACGACCCACGACTTCATGCGGGTGAGCAGAACAGGATGTTACAGGACAGGTCCCATCTAGGAGGCTGTGACATCTCCCCGAAGGGGGCAGATCAGAACTTGTGATTACACAGATCGAGAGGCCCCGCTGTGTAATCACTCCCGCAGCACCTCTTACCCAGGTAGTAACCGTAGGTGGCTTGTTTGTACTCTTCCCAGGAAATTTTATTGTCTTTGTCCCGATCATAATCCTTCCAGACTTTGGCGACATTATCGTAGATGTATCTTTTCTGCACCCGTTTGATCCAGGTTTTCAGCTCCTCAGAGGTGACAAAGCCATCCCCGTCATTGTCGATTCGATCAACAATCTTCCTGTAGTAAAAACCCACAAGGCCATTATCAAGACTTGTATGATCCTGATCCAGAAAAAGATCAAACACCTGCAGAACCCAGAATGCATAAACAATTGAAATAAAATCACTGACCCGATGGTGCTGGAAAGGATCTTAAAGTTTCTCTTTTCCAAGGATGATATGCCTGCCCCCACTCAGTGCGAATGGCAGACACTGCTAGTGGATCATGCCCGTGTCCTGAAAAACCTAGCTGTGGCCTCAGAATCGTTCTCAACACGGCTCTGCAGATAGACATGACCAACTGATGAGAGCTGATGTGTCAGATGAAACCTGGCAGACTGCCCTGAGGTGGTCTAACTCCCTCATCTTAGAGTGATGGTAACTGAGGCCAAGAGAGACTGGGTGACTTTTCCAAGACCACACAGCTAGTGTTTGGTACAACTGGACTAAGAACCCATGTCCTCCGGCTCCATGTCTAATGCAGAAAATGGAAATTCTATGTAAACCAAAAGACAAGTGAGTTCTTTATTATTTTTTTTTTTTTTAAAAACTCACCACTTTGGACTCAAAGACTTGAAACTTAAAGCAGGAGGAGACCAGATCTTGTTGGACAATGCACAAAATGTCAGGGATGAAAGAGCCTTGGCATGATGGAGCCTCTTCAAGAAACTTGACCAGCCGAGCAGCTGCAGGAGCCCAGACCCTTGCTCTTAGGGTGAAGACTCCTTCAGCCACTGGTGTGTCCTGCTCTGC
The DNA here is from genome assembly GCF_020826845.1 of Diceros bicornis minor. NCBI lineage: Eukaryota > Metazoa > Chordata > Mammalia > Perissodactyla > Rhinocerotidae > Diceros > Diceros bicornis. Next base: position 87,431,596 of record NC_080746.1, on the reverse strand, counting down.
TGGCCCAGGTTCCAGCAATTTCCCACAGGACTCCACTGAGGTGCCCCAAACCCTCGTCCAGAGTAAGCTTCAGGCTGGGAACTCACCCGCGTCCATCTCTAGGCCAGAGGGCCCCAAGCTGGGGACACCATCCCTGAGGGAACTTCAAAAACACCCAAAGCTATTTCCAGGGTTTAGAAAGTTTTAGCCTGGTAGTCCATTTACCTGGGACGAGGTCATATAGGCCAAATGGGGATTTGTTTCTTCGCTTTGGGCTGGAATTCTACCAGCTCAGTGGTGAAACTTGCTTACTGTGAACAGAAGTTCTGATTGGCAGTAACTCTTTTAATTTATCAGAAATGGGAAATGAATTCATTAGTGCTTAAGTCTCCATCTCCTCCTGACCTGGGCAGCTCAAGCTCCTTTTTCTCAGGAAAGTGTAAACATTACTAACAGCTTTAATGTGTCCCTTCATGTGCAATTTTAAGAGGTCTCAAGACTACAAGACTGAACCTCAAGCATCTTCAGGCTTCCTTCCAGGAAATCACAGCCAGACACAGCAGAATTCTTTCAACGCTGTGCAGTGTTCAGCCTACCTACTACGTGCCAGGCACTGCTCCAATCCTGGGGGCAAGGTTGTGACATGCCCGTCGGTTATCCAAAGCCAACTGAAGACAGAATCTCAGACCAGCAGAGACCTAGCGACGCCAGGCAGTGTGCAACCTTCTTTTGTGGAAAGGATAGCATCTAATCTATCCAAACACACACCCAGGACATAGCTCAGCTCGACACACAGTAGGAGCTTAATAAAGATTTGTTGGAAGAATAAATAAGATCTTAACCTCTCTCTTCAAAACTCTCAGGAGTGAGATATTGGGAAAGGCAGCCAAATGTAGATAAAGCTACACGCTGTCCTCAGAACGCCTGGATCCTGTCCAAGCTCCCCTCCGAGTGTCAGTTTCCCAGCTGTGAATCGGAGCACCTACTTTACCAGGCACGTTGTGAGGAATGAAGGGGAGAACGTGTGCCTTCCTCACCAAGCACGATAATCCAGACCATGGGGGATGCAGAACTCAAGAGAGGGCCAGCAGGGACAGAAATGAGCAAAGCTTCCAGTGGAGCCTGGGGCGACCGGGACGTCCCTGCCCACCACCAACGGGGCTGCTGACTCTGCTGGCCAAGGACCGCCTCATGGGGGCACCGGTCCACAGGTATCAAGAGAAACCAGAAAGCAGTCTGTATTGAAATCACTCATTTTAAATGTTGGCAAGTAATTTACATTTTTTCTAAGACAAGAGTGGCATGTCTGTGACTGCCTGTGGCCTGGGTCCCCACTTTGCAGCCCTCTGGCAGAGGTGTCTCCAGGGGCCTTGGAGTGATCACGTTTTCAGGAACCATGGTCAGGTGATGGTGACACAGTTCCCGGATGCAGCCGTGCTCCTCACTCAGCAGCCCAGACTTGGAGGGGACTATTGTACCAGGAGCTGTGGACGTAGGCAGCTTCTCATGCTCTGCCCTGTCCCACACTGCACCTACCATTTCCAGCCCTCTGCCCCCCACTCCAGACTCTAGCCCAATTTAACTTACGGGTAGAGGGTATGTCCACTACCCGTGGTGGCTCAGGCCCGAGACCCGGATGTCACCCTGATCCCTCCCTCCTCGTCACCCTCCCCCCCTCCGCCCCGAGCCCAGAGCAAGCACTGCCACGTATGTCAACCCCCTCGTGTGTCTGGACTCACCCTTCCTGCCGTCCAGACTGGCCGTGCCCGGTTCAGGCGCTCATGGCCCCCAGCCCCTGGTCTCCCCATTGTGCCTCAGCCAAGTCCCCCACCCCATTGCGAGTCTGACTTTCCCAACAAGCTTTTGGGGTGAGGACATTTCGGCTGTGTACAGGATAACATCTAATCTCCACCTCTCAGAGCCTGCCCTTGGTTTCCCCTCCACTCCCACCTCCTGCTTCATTTTCCCAACACCCCTTGTCCCCAGAACAGGTTGCAAAACCCCTGTGACTGGGCTGTTCTCTTCAGAACTGCCTTCCCCGCTTGTATACCTGGCAACCTCCGAGTCATTCCACAAGCTCTGACCAGGTGACACCCCAAGCCCCCAAACCCTCTCTCCAACCTGAAGCCCCAGGGGCTCCTTCTCCTGGATTGGTCACTGTGGTCTTCAGCCACCATCACAGCAACTATGTGTAGTGTCTGCTTGTGTCTCTCTCCCCACATTTGACTGTAAGTACCCTGAGGCCTAGAGCATACCTGCTAGGTATCTAATGCCATGGCTGGCACACAGCAGACATTCAAATGTTTCTTGCATGAACAGATGAATGAAGTTAAGGTGTTTGTACAAGGATCAAACCCAGGCCAAGTCCATCAGCGCTTGCTGTCTCCTCTAGGCTCACTGGTCATCATGAAGGCATGACATTGGAATCTGTAGGGCTGCAAACTACAGAGTTCCCTACTGCAAACCCCAAAACCTCTCCTCCTTCTCCCAGGTGACAGTGCTGCAAACGGCTGCCACTCAGGGCCCCAGAATAAACCAGTCTCAAGTGTCTCAGAGCAGTACAACAGACTGACCTCTTCAATGGCCCCCATTGTTAAGTCCCAAACAGAAGAGAAAAGTGCTTCTCTGCAAAATAAGAGGTGATTGTTTGGAGGTGACTTTGAAGTTCAAAGATCTTTTTATCAGAGCAGACAGATGGTGCACCTACACAATAGGTATAATTTAGCCTCCTATTCTGACCAACCACATTGCCTGTGGCAGCCCCATCAGCTCAGAGATGGCTGTGTTCTTTTTTATGTAGCAGGACAAGCCCGGGGCCTGATGCCCAGCAGGCAGGGCTACTGGGGCCCTCCCCAGCCCACCTCCACCAGGACCCCAGCTGGCTGCGGATTGATTCCTCTGCGGAGGGGGTTTCCAGAAGCCTTTGCGCAACGTCCCGAGTGTCTCCCAGGGCCGCGGAGCGCGGGCACGGAGATGCACCAAAGTTTTCTTTCCCAGGTTTGGTTCCTGACTCAACTGCCTTCCGCAGTGACATTCACGACCCGCCCCACAACACCCTCCAGCTCTGCCCTCAGTTGCCAGAAGACTGGGCACCTCTGCAGATATCTGCTGGACACAAGCGGGGGCCCAATTTCCATTAGTACCCCCACCGCCACGCCCTAATGCCCCTCCTTTCTCAGTAACGGGACTGTTACATCCCTACTTCAGATTTACTGGGCGACTAGGCAGACAGCAAGAACCCCAGCCCGAACCAGGGGCCCAAGAGAATCTAGCCTCTCCTTCGCCTGCCCTCTGGGCTTTCATCCACTTAGGTTCATCCTTGAGACCTTAGCAGGGTCTCAGCCCTCCTCTCCGGGAACTCTGGAGTGTGGGAAAGAGCCCACGTCGCCAGAAGGCCACCGCGGACAAAGAGGAGTTTATCCACTCCCTCTCCTTTCTGGGGCCACCGCGGGGAGGGCGTGCCCTCCCGTCCTGGCCGCCGCGGCCGCCACGTTCTCGCCTCCACGCGGGTCGGCGCCCGTGTCCGCGAGCCCCTGCGACCCCCGCGCGGCCTCACCCCAGCCGGTCCTTGCTCTCCTCCGAGCTGAGCTGGTCGAAGGTCTTGGAGTCCTCCTTGCCCAGGAAGGCCTCGTGGTCGTACTGGAAGCTCCGGTTGTCCTCGGGCGGCCGCTCGCCCAGCTCCGAGTCGGGCCGCACCACGCGCTCCTTGCGCACCGTGGGCTTGGCCCGCAGCGCCCGCGGCCACAGCAGCAGCAGCAGCAGCGCCAGGAGGAGCGCGGGGCCGAGGCGCGCCATGGCCGGGGAGGGGGCGCCGGGGCAGGCGGCTCGGAGGAGGGGGCGCCGGAGGAACGGGCTCGGAGCGCGGGGAGCGGCAGGAACGCCCGGGCCTGCACCGGGGAGGGGAGGGGGCAGGGCGGGCAGAGCGCGGGCGGCTCCGGGCAGGAGGCTCCGGGGCCCCTCACGCGCCCATTGGCCGCCGGCCGCGGGGGGAGGCCGGCCGAGCGGCCACGTCGCCGCCCGGGTGGGGGGCGCGCCTCGGTTCGCGCGGCCCCTCCCCGCATCTCCGGAGGGCGGGCCGGCGCGGGCCGGGACTGGAGGGCCCACAGGAACCGGGAAGTTCTTTGTCAAGCAACAGATGTGCGGGGTGAATTCCCCTCCCTCCTCCCAGCTCCGCAGAACTGAAAGGAGGGAGGCGCCGCCCCTCCCCAACTTCCAGCCGGGAGCCGAATCTCGGCCCCGGATCCGGCCCCAAGATGTGCTCCTAAACAGAATTCACCCCCACCTACCCAAACTTGGAGTCTGCTTACAAACACAGGAGACCCAAGCGGGGGAGGTCGCCTAGAAATGAGGGTCCAAACTCAGATGTCGAAGAGGGCCGAGCAGATGACTTTAGAGGACCAGGGACCATCTAAATGAACGACCCGTGCACTCCAGCTGCCAGGAGTGCGGGCCCCAGGCTCGCAGATAGTCCCGTTTCCCAGAAGAAATCAGGATTTCCGATGTCTGTGTTTTCATTTACAAATGATGGCAACGCCTTTTACTAAAGCACCACGTGACTCAAATGACTCTTGTCCCTGCACTGATCCGGAGTAAGGCCGCCACATGAGAAGCTCTGTAGAACTTGATGATGATGGAACGTTCTGTCTCTGGGCTGTCCTACAGGTAGTGGCTACTGAGTGCGCTCGACATGTAGCTGGTGTAACTGAGGCGTTGAACGTTTAATGTAAATTTAAACTTAAATAGCCACATGTGGCTAGTGGCTACCATACTGGACAGGGCAGGTCTAGAGCAATGATTCTTTTTGTGTCACAGCCTTTTGAGACTCATTGGAAGCCGTGAACCTCCTTCCAGAAGAATGTACACACAGCGACTGGCTTGCATGTTTGATGAAAGTGTCAGAGGACTCGTGGGTCTGCTGGTGCCCGGCTGTGAGCCTCAGGTTGACTGTAGAACTATGGTGTGAGAGGAGAGAAGCCCACCCCCACAGCCCGGACAGCTGTGCTCCCAGCGCTTTCCTCTGTCCTGCTCTGTCCCCCATCCCCGATGGTCTAGAAGAGGTTGCTGGATTGTGCTTCTTGCTGGATGTCAGGACATTATCAACAGCAGCACAGATCCAAATACTCCTCTTTTTTTGTGTGTGAGGAAGATCAGCCCCGAGTTAACATCCACGCTAATCCTCCTCTTTTTGCTGAGGAAGACTGGCTCTGAGCTAACATCTATTGCCAATCCTCCTCCTTTTTTTTTTTTCCCCAAAGCCCCAGTAGATAGTTGTATGTCATAGTTGCACATCTTTCTAGTTGCTGTATGTGGGACGCAGCCTCAGCATGGCCGGAGAGGCGGTGCGTTGGTGCCCGCCCGGGATCTGAACCCGGGCCGCCAGTAGCGGAGTGTACGCACTTAACCGCTAAGCCACGGGGCCGGCCCCAAATACTCCTCTTATAAAGACGTCTTTCAATCAATTAATGAGTAATTACTGTGTGCCCAGTGGGGCCTGAGCACTGGACTGGGAGCTGCGTACACTGGGGGACAGACAGCCATGGTCTCTACAGAGCTATAGTGTATGTGAACAGATACTCATTCGTTCATTCACTCATTCAGTCATTCATTCCGTATACTGAGCACCTGTAAATGCCAGGGCTGTGCTGGATACTAGTTCACTGAGCAGCCACAGATTGCAAATCAGTGTGACAAATTATCAGAGAGGAAGGCATTCAGCATTGTGGAGACAGGACCAGACTTGGGGATGGAGTAGGGAAGGCCTCCTGGAGGAAGGAAGGTCTCAGTGAGACTGCAGGTGAGACAGATAAGCCAGACAGCGGAGATGTGGGTGTGGGAGAGGAAGAAAGTTCCTGCGTGAGCTGGCAGAGAGCAGTGGGGTGTGAGGTAACGTCCTAGTGACCTGCACACCCCTACTGACTGGCAGTGAGATGTGGGGACATGGCCCTTGGTGCCTCACATCACCCCACTGACTTTGATGGGACAAGAAGTGCTGTGCTTGACAACGGACATGCCCCCACTACCAGTCCAAGGCCTGAACTTCCAGCAACAGAGAAGCATGACTCGGGTGTGTAAGAGCTTCCTATTGGGGTGCAAGGGCTGAGGTATGTGGTTTAGGACCTTTGTGTTCATCAGGCAAGCAGGATGCGTTGTTGAGTGAAGAGGAGAAGGAGGAGTGAGAGGAGGCACAGAGAAAAGGAGATCAGAGCTAGAAAAGAGGAGGAGGATGGGGAAGGGGATGGCAAAGCGAGTGGAGATGAGGACACTTTGCTTATTCCCAGCTTTGCCGCGAGCGGGCCAGGCCCCTGGGGTTGATCCAGGCCCTCAGGAATAAGGAGGGCATGTCCTTTGTCTCTGTTCTAGTTGCTTCCTGCCAGACACAAGTGGATTCCCACAGGTAGATTGTTCCAGGTGGTCTTAGCTCCTGTGGGAACTGCCAGGGAATCCCAGCACCACCGTGAGTGCGGAAGAGCGCATGTCATCCCTGGGCTTGGCTACGCGCTCTGCTTCACATCTCACCCTCCGCTGTGCTGTGAGAGCTAAGGCCCTCTCAGGCAGGGGCCAGGGGTCCTGATGATGCAAAACAGGCCGGGCATTTCACTGTGTAACTGCTTTCTTTCTTTTTTTTTTTTAATAATTTTATTTATTTTTTCCCCCAAAGCCCCAGTAGATAGTTGTATGTCATAGCTGCACTTCCTTCTAGTTGCCCTTTCGTTTTTAAAGTTGCTTTTTATTTCTTCCCATGTGCATGTGTGGCTAATTATGTTGTTGTCTCCTAGGTTAATCTCCTTCCTTGATGAGGCCAAGGAACCGGAAGCACGAGGAGTGACATCTAGCGGCGGGTGGACGGTGGCTGATCAGTTAGGGTCTGTGATCTGTGCGCTGCAGGTAACATTATCAACTACAACAGAATCCAGCCAGAAGTTACTAAAACAATAGGAAAACTTTTCATCTCACAGAACAAGATGTCTCGAGTTAGATCACTTTCAGATTGGTTAATTCAGTGGCCTGATGACATCATCAAGGAACCAGGTTTTCTGGGTTTTTTTCACCTTGGTGGGGGGCAGTCAAGGAGAGTTCCCTCTGTTCATCAGGAGGAAAACTTCCCAGACTTCCTCTCACATCTCATTGGCTAGAACTTGTTACATGTCACATGCCTACAGAATCTCCAGGGCTGACTTAGACAAATCTCGATTCACTTCCTGGGGCTGGAAGATATACAGCTTCCTCTGAAGAATATGATAGGGCTCCGTTGGCAGGAGGAGCAAGCCAAGGGCTGTGTCTGTTCAGAGAAATCCGGATTAGCTGCTTTCATGTCTAAAAGCACTCTGAATGTTCTCCCTCCTACGTCTCCATCATCCACAATCACACACACTCTTCAAGGCCCAACTCAAATGTCATCTTCCCCATGAAGTTTCCCTTATACCTCAAATTAGAATTTATCACTTCTTCCCTAATATGCCCAGAGCCTTTGTATCTCACACGGAACCCCTTTCACAGTCTGCTTTGTATTAACAGGTTTGCCTTAGTCTCTCCTAATTCTGAAGTCCTTGAGAGGAAGGACCACAGGTGATTCCTGTCTGTGTGCATAAATCCAGGGACTGGCACGTGTATTGCCTGCTCACAGGAGTTGATCCCATAGGACGGATTTGCTGTGAGGCCGGGGACCATTATTTCTGGTTCATCACTGTACACCCAGCTCCCAGTGTAGAATAATAATAGGTTCCAATTTCTGCTTCTGGTCAAGATGGAGTGAGGGAGGGACTGGATTTACCCTCCCATCTGAAACAAACAAAAACAGACAGAATATATGAAACAACAGTTTTCAAGGCATTGGACACCAGGCAAGGGAGGATGTTGGAAATAAATAAGATGAGTCCTATGATTGCCCCTGTTTACAGCCTTGGTAGCTTGCAGGCCTCAGTGCAGGGAGGGGGAGCCAGGAAGACGCCCAGAGCTGACAAGAGAAAGGTGAGTGTCCAGAAAGACAAAGAGAGAGTGCTGGAAAGCAGATAGCTGTACAGAGGGGAACCCCAGAGACCTGTGGAGGGTCCCCTTGAGCATTCAGTAGAGTCCTGATCAGTGCACCTGTGGCCGAAGAACAAGCTGTCTGAAAGGATTAGAAGGAACAGCGAGTGCCAGGAACAGCGCCTGTCCCCATCAGCCGTACTGGAAAGACTTATAGTTCGGGGGACATGGGGAAGGTCTTGCCTCAGTGGTGGGGAGTAATTAGCCCTAGACCGACCACTGCCCCAGAAAATGCCTCATAAGCATAAAAGCAAGATTTGTTTCCAAGTAACTGAACTTCATCCCACAAAAAAAAGCATTGGAAAAAAATATCCAGCCCCCAGCAAGGTAAAACTCACAATTACTCACATCCAATCAGACTCAACAAGGCATGAAAACATGGCCCATAATGAGGAGAATAATCCAGCAATAAAAACTGGCCCGGAACCAACATAGGTATTAGAATGAACGGAGAAGAACATTAAAACAGTTGTTATAATTGTATTCAATATGTCTAAAAAGTTCAGAAGAGACAAGGAAGATACAAAAAAGACATGAATTGGAAGTTTAGAGACTAAAAATGTGATACCTGAGGTGAAATATACACTGCATGGGTGTGAAGAAAAACTCTACTGTTTTCGCTTACATTACACACAATATTCTTTGAAAACTACCACACTTCACTTCTGAAACTCTGACACCCAATGTGCATGGGGTTTTCCCCAAACCACCAGGCAATTCTGCAGCACCACCTGGGTGTCCTACAGTTTAACTCAATTCTGAAACATCTACCTGGAGATAGAGTCAGATCCCACAGGTTAAGGGCTCAGTCCCATAAGCCTGTGCCCTCCTCCCACTTCAGATGCCAGTCACAAGTCCAGGTTGTTACTTGTGCTTCTGACTGACTGGCTATAGATTGAACCCCCTCCTCAGTTCAATTGGTTTGCTGGAGCAGTTCACAGAACTCAGGAAAACATTTTACTTGATTATAAAAGGATATAACTCAGGGACAGCCAAATGGAAGAGATGCTAAGAGCAAAGATGTGGGAAGGAGCTTGGAGCTTCCATGCCTTCTCTGGACTTGCCACTCTCCCAGAACCTCCACGTGTTCACCAACGCGGAAGCTCTCCAAACCCTGTCCTTTTGGGTTTTTTGGAGGCTTCATTACATAGTCGTGATAGATTAAATCATTGGCCATTGGCTATTAACTCAACCTCCAGCCTCTCTCTCCTCCTGGGAGGATAGAGGATAGAAACTGGGGGATAGGGTTGAAAGTTCCAACCCTCTAATCACATGGTTGGTTCCCCTGGCAACCAGCCCCCATCCTTGGGGGCTTTCCAAAAGTCACCTCATTAACAAAAACTCAAGTGTGGTTGAAAGAAGCTTGTTATGAATAACAAAACATACTTTTATCACTATCACTTAGGAAATTCCCAGGGTTTTAGTTGTTCTGTGGCAGAAACGGGACAAAGGCCAAATATATATTTGTTACAATAAATCACAATATCACAATGGGATTATCAGAAGGTTCAATATTCCAGAATAAAATATTAATGAATCTGAAGGCATAGCAATAGGAACTACCCTAAAGGAAACAGAGAAAAATGAATTTAAAACTGAAAAGAGAATCAGTAATATCCAGGACAACTTCAAGTGGCCTCTTATATAGGTAATTTGAATCCATGAAGAGGAGGCAGGAAACAATTGAAGAAATAATGGCCAAAATTTTTCGAAACTTGATGAAAGCTGTAACCCACAGATCCAAGAAGCTCAACAAACCCTAAGCACAAGAAGCATGAAGAAAACTCCATTAAGGCACATCATAATCAAATTGTTTAAAACCAATGATAAAGAGAAAGTCTTAAGAGCAGCCAGAGAAAAAAGTCATGTTACTTACAGGGAACAAAGATAAGAATGACATTGGATTTTGTATCAGAAACAATGCAATTGAGAAGACAGTGAGTAATATCTTTAAGTAGCAAAAGAAGAAAGTATATTTAAAAAATGAAGGTGGGAAGGAGGCTTCCAGAATGGCAGTGTAAGTAACTCTATGGACTTGCTCCTTGGAGAGCAAGCATAACTGATGAAAATTAAATAAAAATAAATATTTAAAGTCTTGCTGATGGCCCTTAGGGCATACAATAAATAAAAAATAATTTATTCAAAATAATCTACTACAACTCAGTAAAACAATGAGAGTCTGTAGCATTTGAACCATGAAGCACTCCTTCTCATTCCCCTCCCAGCTCAACATGGCAGCAACTCCACTCCAGGTGGGTATAGGCAAGAACTCAGGGCTCCTTCCTCACAGCTCCCAGTTGAGAGCTATAGTATCTTCCCAGGAGTGGCAGGCTGTCAGCATTTCTCTTCTCCCCTAACTACATGTTATGGAAGCTAAATTACAGGCAAGCGCAGCTGAAAGTTGGGGGCACCTTTCTTGACATATCCCCCAGTCATAAGGTGGAGGCTCTCCTTCAGCCATGGCACTCTAAGAATAATGGGGCCTTAATTGCCCTAGCGCTGGCTTCTCTCCTTGTTTCCAGCAAAGGTTTCTTGCTGGGAGAGGAAAGTGAGAAGATCAGAGGCTATGCCCCACCTAGCATCCTGCTCTTAAGGCAAGAGTGTCACGCAGAGAGAAGCGTGTCGCTGTGCTTGCCCTTGGCTCCAGAGCCGTGGCTGAGGGACTTTGCCCAGGGAAAGAGGCAGACCACAGAACAGACAGCTCCAAAGCTCTTCCCAAAGGAACGGACTTTATTTGAAGCAGAGTGTGGGAAAGTTCAAGGGCAAGGGTGCTCTCAAAACAATGGAGGTTCACGATCTAAAGCATAAGCCAGCTAGTTTACCAGAGAGAACCAAGGAAAGAGACAGCTAAGAAGAGCCCTCCTGGGGTCAGAACACACGTCAAACACCGATCTCAAAACTCAACCCCTGGAAAGGATTCTGAGTTTAATTGGATCAGACTGGGGAGCAATTTATGCCCCAAGACATTGTCTAGAACTATAGAGCAATTAGCTGGCAAAAGTGGTGCCTGAAGTTGGGTGTGACCCAGGAAACAGATGCTCAATGAGAGTTCTGCTAAAACCATTGTAATTCCAGGGTGACTGTGTGCATGTCCAGGGCAGCACCTTCTAAGGAGCAGCACCAGAGGCTTCACAGTGTGGAGGAATAGACTAAGCAAATAAACAAGCACACATCAATGAGGAGACCTGCAGGAGGAAGACCAGTACCCAGAATTCTCACAATGTTATCTAAAATGTCATTGTTCAAAAAAAATTACAAGACATGCAAAGAAACATGAAAAGATGACCCATACACAAGGGGTGGGGGGGTGGGGGGAGGCGCAGACAACAGAAACTGCCCAGGAGAAGGACCAGATGTTGGATTTAAACAGACAGAAATTTCAATGTAGTCATACATATGTTTAAAGAACTAAAGGAACCCATGCTCAAAGAAGTAAAGGAAGGTATGATGACAATTGCTCATCAAATAGTGAATATCAGTAAAGAGACAGGAATTATAAAAAGAACCAAATGAAAATTCTCAAGTTGAAAAGTATAATAACCAAAATGAATAATTCACTAGCAAAGATTAGTAGTAGATTTGAACTGGCAAAAGAAATAATTAGCAAATTTGAGGATAGATCAATAGGGACCATGCAATTTAAAGAACAGAGAGAAAGAAGAAAAATGAATAGAGCTTCAGAGAAATGAGAGATACTCATAAGCACACCAATATACATGCAATGGGAGTACCAGAAGAAGACAGAAAGGAGAAGAAAAAAATATTCAAAGAAATAATGGATGAAAACTTCCCAAATGTGATGAATAACATTAATCTAAACATTCAAGAAGGCCAAAAAACTCCAAATAGGGTAAATGCAAGTAGATACACACACAAACAGATCATAATAAAAATGTTGAAAGACAAAAACAAAGAGAAGAACTTGAAAACTGCCAGAAAAAGAACAGCACATCACTTACAGGAGAACGTCAATTCAGGCAACAGCTGACTTCTCAGCAGGAACAATGGAGGACATAAGGAGTAGGGCATGTATTCAAAGTGCTGATTTAAAAACTGTCAACCAGGAATCTTATACCAGCAAAACTGTCTTTCAAAAGTGAAGGTGATAAAAGGCATTCCTAGATAAACAAAAACAAAGGATTGGTTGCTAGTAGATCTGTCTTACAAGAAATATTAAATAAATCTCTTCAGGCCAAAAGTAAGTGACCTAGGATGACAACTCAAATCCACACACACACAAAGAGAGCACCAGTTAAGATTATAATGTAATTACAAAAGATAGTGTAGATGCATATTTCTTCGCCTCATAACTGATTTAAAATTCAATTGTATAAAACATTCTGCATATAATTGTATTGTTAGGCCTATAACATATGGATATGTAATATATTTGGCAATAATAGCACAAAGGAGGTGGGTGAGAGAAAAGCTGTATTGAACTTCAGAAATGACACCAGATGGAAAATGAAACCCACAGAACAAATGAAGAGAACAAGAAATGGTAAATAAAAAGGTGAATATAATAAAAGCTATAAATATATATTTCCTCTCCTTTCTTTTCTCAGCTCCTTTAAAAGACATGAAATTATATAAAGTAGTAACTATAACAAAGGTATTGCTGAGTTAGTAACATATAGATGTAATATGTGTAACAACAATAGGACAGCAAGGCAGAAAAGGGAATAGTTATATAGGATTACTGTTTCTATATCTTGCTGGAATTAAGTTAGTATATCTAAAGTAGGTTCTGATGAGTTAAGATGTATAATGTAAGTGCTAGTGCAAGGACAAGGGAAAGAACTAAAAAAAATATAGAGTGAAAAAAACCAAAGGAATGAACATGTTACATTAGAAAACGTTCACTTAATGCAAAAGAAAGCATTAAAGGAGGATTTGAGAAACAAAAAGTGAGAAGGAAAGGTTACCAGATGAAAATTTGGCTCCACACATGGAAATGAAAGTCACCAGAAATGGCAACTGAAAAGGTAGATACATAAGATATTTGTCTTACTATTTAAAATCTTAAACAATATAATTGACTGCTCAGACAAAATTAATAACAGTGTATTGTGGGGTTTATAACATATGCATGAGTAAAACGCATACTAACAATCACAGAAAGGCTGCAAGGAGAAAAATGGAAGCATGCAGTTTTAAGGTTCTCGTACGTGAAGTGGTGTTACATTGTGTGACAGTGGACGGTGATATGTTAATGCTTGTGCTGCACGGTTTAATCCCAGTGGGCTAGTAAGTAAACTGGGCTGTTTGCTAAAGTTTCTGCACAGCGCTGACCCCTAGTCAAGGCATGAAACATAGCCGTTCATCATGTTGCCTTGAAGCCAAGGGTCCAAGGAATTTGTGACAATCTTTACAACTTGTCGGCATCGTTTTCTGAGACTCTGGAGGACTTTCTTTTACACAGCAAGACTGTGCCACACAGCCAGGCGAGGCGCCATTGGGGTTTCCTTGGTTCTGAGGTAGTCTTTATACATGACAGTGGTTCTTGATCCAAGAGATAAATTGCATTTGGCTGTGGCCTTTACAGAAAGGGGGACGACAGGAGACTCTGTCCAACCTTTCCAGGCCAATCGTTGTGCGACAGCCTTTGGTCATGATGCATGTCTTCACTGTAATTGCTGTCTGTTGTCTCCTTTTCCTGTAGGTGTGTAAGCATTGTCATTTGGGTCCTGTGAGTCTTCTTTAGCAGCCAACTCTTTAACTTCCATTGTTAGTGTGAAGAAGTGTACTCGAAACCCAAAAGCAACACAAAATATCACAGCAGGGAGTTACAGCTTATGAGCCAACAAAAGTAATCAAATGAAGTTATAGGGAGCGCTCAATTAATCCAAATGCAGGCAGGAAAAACGAGAGCGAAGGGGGCCCAGAACAGAGGAGACAAGTGGAAAACACACAGCAAAATTGTCACATCAAATGTAATGCATATAAACACCCCAGTTTAAAAGGCAGAGATTGTCAAATGGGACAAAAAAAGCAATACCCAGCTATATGCTGCCTACAGAAAATGCACCTTAAATATAAAGACACAAATAGGTTAAAAGTAAAAGGATGGAAAAAATATACTGCTAATCGAAAGAAAGTTTATATCGAACAAGGTGCATTTCAGATCAAAGAATATGGCCAAGGATAAAGAAAGTCACCTCATAATCACATAGGGTTCAAGAGAGCACACCAATCGTACATGTTTACATGCCTAACAGCAGAGCTTCAAAATAACTGAGGCAAGACAAGAACTGCAGAGAGAAATAGACAAATACACAGTTATAGTCAGAAAGTTTTAAAAACTGCTCCTCAGTAACTGGTGGAACCGTAGGCAGACAGTCAGAAAAGATAAGTAGACTTGAGCAATGCTAGCCACGCTTGGCCTGCTGACGTGTTAGAGAATTCCACCCAACAATAGCAGAATACACATTATTTTCAAGTGCACAAAATTTACAAAGATAGAACATCTTCTGGCCCATAAAACAAGTCTCAACAAATTTAAATGGAGTCAAGTGATAGAAAGAATGTTCTTGGGGTGAACGGACCTGTTACCACCAGTTGTTGGATTTCACAGTCAAAGCAAAGCTAGCCAATCAAAGGCCAGCCTCAGGCAATCCAAAACTGGCCTGTCTTGGGGCTTCCGCTTTTATCTCCAACAAGTAAAGAGCTTGGAGGTTGTCACTCCTGACCTTATAAGAAGGAAAAAGCTAAACGACCTGAAAATCAGTGACTTTTCTTGGAACCAGAAAGCTGAGGTTGCACCTGAAATCTAGGGAGATGGCTGAATGTGGAGAATCAGCCAAGATCAGCCAACCTGGAGCAGAAGTACTAGAACCAGAAACTGGTGGGAACATGAAATTGATAGTTTTGATGAATTGCTGGAGGCCATGTGTGAACTGAAGGGAGAGTGAGTCTCTTCTGGATGCTGTCGTCTAGGGAGCAGGGGGTTGCGTTTTGGGTTTTACCTCTAGGAACTCCACTAGGTTCTCCGGTGAAGCACCATGAAAAATCACCTTCTATCTCTGGCAGGTGGATGGGGAAAGTAGAAACACGCCCAGAGTGTTCTCCATTACAAAGGAAAGTATTCCTGTGAAAGAGACTTTTCAGAGCCTTCACTCTCCTGGGGGAAGGGCATCTTCCCGTCTCCAGCACCCTCTAGCCCTCCTGTCTCACCTAAGGAGAAGGGGGAGTGAGGAAGCACTTGTAAAGGTCACAGTTCAAGGATGCAAACCTACAAAAAGACTAAGACTGAGTCATAAGATTGCAGAAGGCTTCCCTTCCCTGCTCTGCAGCCACATCAACAGGGCTCCCTGTAATAACGGCGGATGTCAGCTGAAAGAGCTGTAAGGCTCAGACTCTATGGAAGAAGGAGTTTGTAGGGAAACACAAAGACAGCAAGGGAGATAAAACAAGGACACCAGAGAAATTTGAAGCCCCTGGCACTTACAGTTACAGCAAACATTAAACCCAGCCCAACTGTAGCCAGATTAACACAAAGCTCACACTAAATACCTGTTCACCTTGGTTCCTATTACCCAATATGTCATGTCTGCCTTTCAACAAAAAGTTACACGGCAATGCTGGAAGAGAAGAATAAATGTGGTCTGAAGAGACGGAGCATGAGAACCAGACTCAGACACTGTGCAGACTGTGACGGGATCACATAGGGCACTTAAAGGAGCTGTGATCATGTTAAAGGCTCAGTGAAAGAGGAGACAACGTGCGAGAACAGTATTGCAGGGCAATACTGGCAGAGATGGAAACCCTAAGAGAGAACCAAAAAGGGATGCTAGACATAAGACACAACGGACAGTCCCTGTGAGATGCCGGGCACAAGGATCAGAGGAGAAAGTACGCTCCAGCCATGTGGGCAGCTCACTCCCAAGAGGGAAGGAAGAGGGAGGGACTGGACCACTGACGTGGGGTCCGCAGGGGCAGCAGACAGACAGAGGCCAAGAGTGCCGCCTAATGGCTGGCCCAGCACAAGCAGAACTCGGCAGGAGTGAAGAAGAAATTTCTCCCAACACTGTGTGTTTGAAAGGTATTGTTGACGACAGCAGGAGGGGAGATTAAAAAGCAGGAAGATGAACTAGGAAACTGTTGCCGAGGTAGTGGATATTACAACTTTGATATCATAAATCGTTATTTTTACCTCTGGTGCTATGGACTGAACTGTGTCCCCCCACCCCCCCAATTCATATGTTGACTGTATTTGGAGACAGGGTCTTTAGGAGGTAATTAAGGTTAAATGAGGTCATAAAGGTGGGGCCCTAATAGAACAGGGCTGTGGCCTTATAAGAAGAGAGAGAGATCTCTCTTTCTTTCCCCCAGCACCAAGGAGAGGCCATGCGAGGAGATAGTGAGAAGGCGGCTGTCCGAAAGCCGGGAAGAAAGTCCTCACCAGAAACCAACCCTGATAGCACTCCGATCTCAAACAGCCTCCAGAACTGTAAGAAAATACATTTCTGGTGTTTAAGCCCGTGGTATTCTGTTACGGCAGCCTGAGCTGACTAAGACACCTGGTAGCTATATTTAATGGTTTTCCATGGCCCTGGCACACCAAGGTTACGTGTAGATGGAGAAGAAGATGCCAGTCGAAAAGGGAAGCCTAAAAATGCAAGAAAAGTCCTAGATCAATAGAGCCCTTTGGAAATTAGATGGAAGCCAGGGACTGTTACCTAAAAATTGACCTGCAGACAAAAGTCTGCATTAATTTCAGAAGATTCGGGATTCCCTGGAGTGCCCAGTGGACTCCTCATGGTCCCCGGACCTTAGCTTGAAGAACCTCTGTTCTGGGAAACCAGTGGGGTTGGGACCAAGACTGAAGGGAGATGGGAGCAGAGGGGAGATAAACAGAAAACAGAGGGTTGAGGATATTTGGAGGAGGAGGAGGAGGAGGGGAGGAGGGGGAGGAGGAAGAGGAGGGGTGGAGGAGGAGGGAGGAGGGGGAGGAAGGGGAAGAAGGGGAAGGGAAGGAGAAGGAGGATGAGGAGTGAGAGGGGGAAGAGGAGGGGAGGAGGAGGGAGGAGGGGGAAGAGGGGAAAGGAGAGAAGGGGGGAGGGAGAGGAGGAGGGGAGGAGGGGGAGCAGGATGAGGAGGGGGAGAGGAGGAGGTGGGGGAGGAGGAGGGGAGGAAGGGGTGGAAGAGGAGGGTGGAACAGCAGGAGGAGGGAGGAGGAGGATGAATGGGAAGAGGGGGAGGAGGGGGAGGAGCAGAGGAGGAGGGGGAGAAGGAGGGAGAGGAGGAGGGGAAAGGGGAGGAGGAGTGGGAGGAGGAGGGAGAAGGGGGAGGAGGAGGCAGAGGGGGAAGGGGAGGAGGAAGGGGAGGAGGAAGAGGGGAAAGAGAGAAGGGGGAGGGGGAGGGAGAGGCGGAGGGGAGGAGGGGGAGCAGGATGAGGAGGGAGAGGGGAGGAGGTGGGGGAGGAGGAGGGGACGAAGGGGTGGAAGAGGAGGGTGGAACAGCAGGAGGAGGGAGGAGGGGGATGAAGGGGAAGAGGGGGAGGAGAAGGAGGAGGGGGAAGAGGGGGAGGAGGAGGGGGAGGAGGAGGGGGAGGAGGAGGGGGAGGACCGGGAGGAGGAGGAGGGAGAGTGGGAAAGAGGGGAGTGGGGGAGGAGGAGGGGGGGAGGAGGAGTGGGTAGGAGGGAGGAGGAGAGAGAATGGGGAGGAGGAGGAGGGCGAGCAGGGTGGGTAGGAGGGCCACTGAACGATTAGGAGTCAGTGTCTCCGCGGGTGTGAGGAGCGCAGAGGCAGGTGCTGGGGCATGAAGGGGATTGGAAAGGTTACGATCTCACTCAAATGAGGGACAAGGATGGGTAAACAAATAGAAATGAAGGAAAAAAACCCAATGTCTTAGGGACAGCCAGCTGGGGTCGGATTACCTAGGACTGTGCAAACCTCAGCCCCCGTCCCTTTCCCCGGCTCTGTCCTCTCTCGGGAGGGTTCAGCAACAGCAGCAGCAGTGACAGAAAAACACGGGCGGTCGGGGGATTTACTGCAAATGGAGGATTGGTGAGGAGTGTGCAGGGACAGACAGTTGATAAACTAGGATTTATTTTAAATGAAGGCCTCACTGCCAAATGTTGGAGAAGGAAGTAGAGGAGGGAGGAAGGAAGGAGGGAAGGAAGGGAGGGAGGGAGGGAGGGAGGAAGAAAAGAAGAGAGCAAGAAAAGAAGAAAAGAAAGAAAAAGAAACAAAGGAATCCTTTCAGCCTTTGGAAGGATTAGGGTTAGGGTTCGGGTTAGGGTTCAGGTCAGGGTCAGGGTCAGGGTCAGGGTTCGGGTTAGGGTTAGGGTTCGAGTTCGGGTTAGGGTTAGGGTTAGGGTCAGGGTCAGACTCAGGGTCATGGTTCAGGTCAGGGTCAGGGTCAGGGTCAGGGTTCAGGTTAGGGTCAGAGTCAGGGTCAGGGTCAGGGTTCGGGTTAGGGTTCGGGTTTGGGTTAGGGTTAGGGTGAGGGTTAGGGTCAGGATCAGAGTTAGGGTCATGGTTCGGGTTAGGGTCAGGGTCAGGGTTAGGGTTAGGTGTCCCTGACCCGCCCTGGGGCATCAATTTCTTATTCTGAATGTACAAAATTTGACACCTGTTCTAGGAACCTGGGAGACGTCTCTTGTTTGCCCAAGGCTCATAACTGAGCCCTGTGGGCAGGAAGTTCTGGGGGGCTCTGCTCTGCTCCCACATTCCCCACCCTTGCGCGGTGGACTGGAAGGTGGCCTCTCCCCAGCTCAGGCTGGTGTGCAGCTGCCTCCGCCCACAGCCTCTCTTCCCGCGTCTGCGGCTGGGGTCAGACAGGTTGCTCTTACCTGCAGCCTCAGTGGATCTTGGCGGAGGCAATATTTCCATGTGTCCTGCACAGGATGCTGCAGGAGAAACTACCAATGCCCGTTTCCACGAAAAGGACTTGAAGAACGTTCAGGACTGTTACTGATAAGCCAAAGGATAATCTAACACAATGTTGCACTCTACAACAAAGACTTCTTTCTCGCCTTTGAAAAATTGTACAAGTGATACAAAAATGAAAATCACCCCAAGTCCTTCCACCCAGAAATAACCATGTCAGCATCTTGTTGTATATCAGAACTGACACTCTCATGTGCGAATGTAGAAATGTACATTTTATGAAAATGGTGTCGTATATAACCTGCTCCTCCTCCTGCAATTTATCGCTCTGTTTTGAACCTTTCAGGGCAGCATACATCTACACAGCACTTTTTTTTTTTTTGGTGAGGAAGATTGTCCCTGAGCTAACAGCTGTGCCCATCTTCCTCTATTTTGTATGTGGGTCACCACCACAGCGTGGCTTGATGAGCAGTGTCTACATGGCATTCTTAATGGCTGCATGGTATTCCACCGTTCTTCAATTGTTGGGTGTTTATTGCAATTGTGTCAGATATCCAGACACAGTAATGCAGTGTAGTGAGCAACACAAAATCTCTGTGGCATATAAGAATGAATATTTTTTTAGTTTACAGTTTTGCAGGGGTTCAGCTGATCTGGGCTCGCTGTGGCTGTCCTCTGCTGGGCTGCTTATGTCCTCACAGTCGGCGGCCGTTGGCCGAGCAGTCCTGCCCATGTTGACTTGCTTGTACATCTGGGGCTGGCTGGCTACTGGCTCCCACAGGATGGCCACAGCTGGGACAATGGGGCAATTCCACTCTGTTTCAGGTAAGTTATGCTCCAGGAGGCCAATGCAGGCATGTTCTCATGGTTATTCAGAGGAGCAAGGGCTAAGCAGAAGTGTGCAAGCTATTTTGCAAGCCTCTGCTTGTGCCATATTTGCTCACATCCTGTTGGCCAAAGCAAGCCCTGTGGCCGAGTGCACAGCGTGGACGGTTCAGCACAGTTATGGGTGAACAGTGTGGATACAGGGAGGGGTGGAGAACTGGGGACGATTTTGCAGTAGATTCTTGCACGAATGTCTTTGGGTGTTGTCTGATTATTGTGTGGAACAAATTCCCAGAATAAAATTGCTAGGTAAATGGTGTACTGCATCCTTTTCTGAAGACTCTGAAGACGAACTACCAAACTGCTATCCTGAAAGCTGTACCGATTTACATTCCCATTAGCAGCAAGTGAGAGAGTGGATTTCTCTATGACCGTGATACATAGAAAAAATGTTAGGCAAACTGTGGACACCCTAGGGGCTTGTGCTGAAGTTGCATGATGTGCCCCAAAGCTACATGGACACAACCCAGGAAAAATCAGGTTATCTTGGAAGTCCCCGGAGAGGCCCCTCAGCGTGGTCCTTTGGAAATGCATGCCCTATTCACTCCTTAAGAACAATATCGAGGGACAGAGAGGGTGACAGTATGTCTTGGTTTGCATGGACACGTCTGGGGTTACCCTGTTGTCCTGGCTTAATGATTAAGAGTGCCCCCTTTCACTCGCAAATGTTTTCCACTTTGGACTATGGATTTTATAACCCCCAGGTAAAGGTCACCTTAACTAAGATCATTCCCTTTTATCCCAAACTCCTTCATTCGTGCAAATCATGGTTCTTTGGGTTTTGTTTTGAAAGTTTATCACGTGCCTCATCCTGAGCCAGGCACTGAGAATGCGGCAGTGAGCAAGGCCGGATGTGGTCACTGTCCTCAGGTGCTTTCAGTCTAGGGGACAGAGAGCGGCGGGATAATCACATGGCCCATAGAACTGCAGCAGGGGTGGGAGCTCCCGGGAGGCCTGTGGTGCTAACAGCATTTGTCCAGTAGGAGATGCGATCCCATCACAGGGGTCAGGGAAGAATCCAAGAGGAAGTGGTGCTGCAGCTGAGGTTGGGAGGATGTGTGAGATTTTCCCAGGGAAGCGTTCCTGGACGGGTAAGAGCAGGTGCAGACTCGGACAGAAGGAAGCAGATACAGACAAGGCTGTGAAAGGCTCGTGTGCTGCGTGGAGAGAACCAGGGGGCCTTGGGATGAGATCAGCCTGGAGAGGAGCTAGGTAAGTTTGCTGACATGCCTACCCCACATCCCATACCCTCTTCCTTCCCAGCAGGATCCCCATTTTATTCAGGAATCCAGATGTCCCCCAACACAGTCTTTTGCCTCAGGGGATACTAACTTCCCTCCCAGGTCAAGGGAGTAATCCCTTCCCCAGCCATTGGTTTACTCATCAGCTTGTGCCTCGACTCTCACAAATGAGAAGTGAGGGGAAGTGTCTTGTGGACTTCCAGGAAAGGTTTCCTTGCTCCTAAGAAAGAGTCAAAAGAAATGATGGCCCTTAATTTTTCCTCTGAGTTTTGTCAAATCTGGATGTGAAGCCCTGAGCAGCTGCAGCTATCTTCTGCTCCTGAGGATGAAGCTGGCACCAAGGATGGCGGAACAGACATGTGGAAAGAACCTTCCTCCTTAATAAAGGTTAAGTAGCTGAATCAATTTGCCCTGAAGGCCGCCCTACCTCAGGACTTCCTGTTACATGGGATACTAAAATTTCTTAGAGTTTCTGTTACTTGTGGTCAAAATGTCATAATAATAAAGGAGAGAATAGACCATGTTCTTATTTATGTTGGAGGCTTTGTTAAGGACTGTTTTTTTCTGCCTTTATCCTGAAATCAAGTGGAAGTCATTAGAAAGTTTTAAGCAGAGAGCATGATCCATACTTTCATTTTGCAAAAGACCACTTGCTGTTGTATGGAGAGAAGGTTCTAGAGGAACAGAGTGCATGCAGGGAGACCAGTTAGCAGGCCTTGCCCTTGAGTAGAGAGGGTGGAGCATCTGCCTTGAGCCCCACACTTGAGGTGGGAGCTGCAGAATAAACATCCTTTCAATCAACATCATTAAAATTCAATTTTGAAGTTTCTGTCTTTAACAGTATCTCAAGGGGTCAATAAAAGATATGAATACATTGGGGCCGGCCCGGTGGTGCAAGCGGTTAAGTGCGCACTCCACTGCAGCAGCCCGGGGTTTGCCAGTTCGGATCCTGGGCACACACCGACACACTGTTTCTTAAGCCATGCTGTGGTGGCGTCCCATATAAAGTAGAGGAAGATGGGCACGGATGTTAGCCCAGGGCCAGTCTTCCTCAGCAAAAAAGAGGAGGACTGGCATGGATGTTAGCTCAGGGCTGGTATTCCTCACACACACACAAAAAAGATGTGAATACGGAGTGGCCTCCTTTCAACAGCCAGTATTTTGGACTTAGTTGCCCTGGGTCAGTCCCACTCTCTTCCAGGGATAGCCCTGGAGGGTGACATGGAGAGATGGCAGCCTGCACAGAAGGTGGTGATGGTGGAGGTGGGAAGAGTGACAGAAATATTCTGGAAATAATGTTTTGGTGATAGAATGATAGAGCCAATAAGGGAGAGAGAGATGTCAAGGGTGACTCTCAGGTTTCTGTAAAAATGGAGGAAATGATGGCGCCAATTAGATGATACGGCAAATTCTGGACAAGGCCCCAATTAGAGGGAGAGGTCTACTCTGAGTTCCCTTTGGACACGTTAAGTTGGATGTGCCTTTGGGATATTCAGGGGGACGTTTTGAGAAGATGGGATATGTGCTCAGAGGACAGATTTGGGCTGGAATTATTAATATTTTAGTCATGTGCATTTTAGAAATTATTTGAAATTGTGGACCCGGATGAAATGGCTTTGGGAGAGAAGAGACTTAGGACCAGGCCTGGAGGACTAGGGCAGAGCAAGATGAGGCCTTTAAAGACCCCTGAGAGACTTTTGTCAAGAGGTAGAAACAGAACAGAAAAATGGTGTGTTACGTGAGCAAGGAGACAGAGTGTTTTAGCACTTAGTTCACAAAGGCTCTGATAATTGTTGGAAAGTCAAAGAGTGTGACAGCTATTGTCCAAAGATGGGACCCCAGGGAATTTTGCCTCCTGAGATTCAGACCTTCGTGTAGTGCCCTCCCGCGCGGAATGGGGGCTGGCCCTGTTTAACCGACAGACTGCTGTGGAAGGGACGCTGTGTGACTTTTGAGGCTGGTCATGTGAATTCTCATGGTGTCCACCTTGGTCTCATGAAATGCTTGCTCAGAGGGATGCCAGCCACCATGCACAAAGTCTGTTTACCGTTAGACCCTCATGCTGTGAAGAAGCCCATAGTGACCATGTGAAGATGCCACATGGAAGGGGAGAGAAAGACAGGAGAGAGGGATGCTTGGCTAGTTCCCAGTTGTCCCTGCTTTTCCAGCCTGGATACCAGACACGGAGGAAAGGAGACAACCTGGATGTCGAGATAGTGTCAGCTCTTTGACAGACCCCGAGTGAGAACTGCCCAGCTGATCCCAGTCCATCCACAGAACCGTGAGAGAGAAAAATAAATCCTTGTTTCAAGCTCCTAAATTTTATATTGGAACATGGTAGGAATTGAAAAAGAAAAGTCTCTTTGATTTGATGGCATGGAGGTCATTATGTTTGTAGGAGCGACAGGGGCAGATCTGAGTGGGCTGAGTGGGTGGGAGCCGAGGAAACTAAGGAAGTGAATACAGCAGCTCTCAGGAGAAGTCTGGCTGCGGCTGTGGGGATGGAGCGGTTAGTGGTGGGAAGGGGACATGTGAGATGAGCATGTCTTTCTAAAAGTGGTCTACGCTGTAGCATGTCAAAAGAGCACTGCCTATCGGGTCCTCTTACCAAGAAAAGATGGACTCGATCTAATCTAGCCCCTTGGTGTAACGACCAGAAATGCGGGGATAGAGACACAGCTTATCAACACTGTCAGGATGTGGTCGGCCAAATCAAGAATTTGGGATGATCTATGTAACAAATGGCCCAGGAAATCAATGGCATTTATAAAAAATAAAGGCAGGGAGACTGATTTAGGATAAAAACAACTTACGAGATATAACAGTGAGATACAATGTGAGGATCTTGTTTGAATCCTGACTTAAACAACCCAACCATAAGAAGACATCCTGAGACAAGTGGGGAAATGGAATATGGGCTGGATATTAGATGATGATAAGGAATCGCTCTGAATGGTTTAGCTGTCTTAATGTCTGGGAGGTTATTGTTTTTTAAATATGCCTTTATCAACTAGAAATGCACACTGTGATTGCGTGATGATTGGGATTTGCTTTAAAACACATTGGTAAATGGTAATCACGGTTGAGGCTGGGTGATGGGTAAATGAGGGTTCATGATACTAGTTTCTCTATTTTTGAATATACTTTGAAATTTCTATAATCAAAAGTTTTAAAAACTGTATTGAAATGTACTCTTCATTCTATTAAGGATTTGAAACAACAGTCAGGTTAACGTCCAGCTGTGGAGGCCAAGCACAGAGCATGTCCTCACCGATGCGATGGTCCTCCTCCTGGATGCTGGAGAGACCCCATCCTGACTCGTCACCCCAGTGATCCTCTATGACGGAAATAGAGCCAAAGGGAAGAGTCCATTGAGAGGAGGTGACTGAACACACAGCAGAGAGGAGGCGTGTTGACAGCAGACGGTTCTGGGAAGGAGGGCGAGGTGGGATCCAGAGTCAAGGTGAAGGAGAAGGCAGTGGAGACAGGTGTGTGTGTTGGAGCCTAGAGGAGGAGGCAGTGGAGACGGGTGTGCGTGCTGGTGTCTAGAGGAGGGGGTGGTGGAGACAGGTGTGTGTCTAGAGGAGGAGGCAGTGGAGACGGGTGTGCGTGCTGGTGTCTAGAGGAGGAGGCAGTGGAGACGGGTGTGTGTGTTGGAGCCTAGAGGAGGGGGCGGTGGAGACAGGTGTATGTGTTGGTCTCTAGAGGAGGAGGCATTCTCATTGGGAATTCTCATTTTCTCTAAATCTTGGGAGAATTAGGAGTGGGGTCAGATGCTACAAGATTGTGGAATTGGTAACTAGGAAATTGCAGTTTGAGGAGAGTGGGAGAGATCTGACAAAGTTCTTGCGGTGGGTGGAGAGGGAGTTTCCTGGGGGAACAGAGTAGAACTGCAAGGACGTTTAGAATAAAACGATGGACGAGGGACCCTGAGCTGGATGAGAACAGTAGGAGGAAAATGCCGAAGGCCTGCAGGGAAACGAGGCTTGCTAGGTGGCCACCCTGGTGGAGCTGAAGACCGGACCCACCCTAGAGGCGTGGATGGGGTCAGTGAGGGATAGAGACCAGGCATCCACACGTGAAGAAGAGTCCAGGTGATTCGAATGCAGGCACAGGTAGCACTTGGACCACAGTTCGAGAAACGCTGCCCCAGCGGCTGGGGCAGGAGGCCGTCCCGGTCCAGTGGGGAAGCCTGGGGACGGACAACAGAACTGGGGTCTCTTGGTTGTGTCCGGTGGCTCCGGAGCTTTCCTGGCAGGAGGAATTGCACCTTGAGGGCCCAGTTTGTCCAGGGGAAGGGGGACGCCCTGCCCAGGGTCCTGGGTGGGGCTCAAACAGAAAGGTGGGTGGCCTTCAAATAACCCGTCCTTTGTAACACCTGCCCCAGGGGCTTCTCGTCTGTGGACTGTAACTAGTGGGGGTTTGTTGTTTGTGCAACTTTTGATTCTGGAAATAAAAATGGGCTTTCAAATCAGCCAACCGCCAGTCAGCATTGCGGAGGTCGGCACACTGGGCTGACCCTTTTCCTGCTCATTTAGGCTTCTTTCCCACGGAGCGTGAGCTGCCACTGCCGAGCAAATCTTTGGTGATTCCCAGGCTTAGAGCAATCGCCTTCATGTCCCAGCGGGACACTCTAAAGTGGGCTCATTTGTAGAAAGAACAGGAATAGCAGTTTTTATAGCTTAAAACCTGGAGGAAAACTGCTGTTTTCTGACAATCATAATCCACTCATGCTTTAAAAATGCATTTCAAAATCAAAAGGACTCGGAGTCTGGAATGTGCTGGAGGATGAATTAAAACATACATTATCAGCCAATTTATCTATAATCTAGACAAATTTACCTCTCGTTTCTCCTCTCGCGACTTCCTCAGCCACAGACCCTGCACTGCCTGGATGTCAAAGAACTAAGCCGGCCTGGAGTGAGCATGAGTAAGAATCGCTGTTTCCTGTGACTCTCGGGTCTGACTGTGGTGGCAGATGAAGGAAGGGCGGTGCCCCGGGAGGGGCGGGGAGCACGGCCTGGGTAAAGGCCAGGCGGCCAGCAGGTCAGGAGCAGAAACCGGGCTGGCTGGTGTGGGAGCGGATCAGGGAGGCTGAGCAGGGGAGCTCTGAGTGGCGCCTGGGGAAATCCTGAGCCGTTTAAATGAGCCATTTAACTCTGACAGACAAATTGGTGTTTCAAGAAGATTTACCCGGCAGTGCTGCGCAGGATGAGGTAGGGTGGGTGGGGGCAGTGTGTGTGGGGGAGTGACAGGTGACAGAGCGGGGAGGAGGAAGC
Organism: Diceros bicornis minor; assembly: GCF_020826845.1. Lineage (NCBI taxonomy): Eukaryota > Metazoa > Chordata > Mammalia > Perissodactyla > Rhinocerotidae > Diceros > Diceros bicornis. Next base: position 87,405,354 of record NC_080746.1, on the reverse strand, counting down.
TAGATGAAGATTCTGCTTTGAGTCAACAGCACTCAGTGGGCACCTGCTGGGTACCTTGTCGTGTGCCAGGCATGCTCCCTCTCAGAAGAGAACCAGCACCTGCCCCTTGTCCAAGCCAGAGCCCTGGGGTCCTTCTCCACCCCTTCTCTCCGTCTCCAGCCTGCCAGCTGGTCCTGGCACCTCTGTGCCTCCTGCATCTCCGTTCTCCCTCACGCCCAGGTCCTCTACGCCGCGTGCCCCTGGACTACGCTCTCCCCTCTAACTCCTCCTCCACCCGGCAGCTGCTGGGGGTGGGGATGGCCACCCTAAAACCCTCTGTGGGCTCCCCACTGCCTCCAAGGCCACGTCCAAACTCCTCTGCAGAACCAGGGGGCCCTCGACATCTGGGTCCTGCTCAGCCCTCCCTCCTTCCCGGGGCTCCTGCCTCCCACCTTGAATCTGGGCGTGTGGCCACGAAAAATGCCGTCCGGACCTCTAAGGGCTCACACACTCTCTCTTCCTCTCCTCCATCCTAGCCCTCCCCTCCGACATTCTTCAGAACACATTTAGAGATCTCTTCCTTCCAGAAGCTCTTTCTGGCCTCCAGGTGCCTCCTGGATGCTTTAGAAGAATGGTCTCTAGCGCTGTCCCCGAGCGTGTCACAGCGTGTTGTCACTGGCCTTCTCTCCTGGCACGTGAGCTTCCAGAGGGCAGGAGCTGTGTCTTCCTGCTCATCCAGCGCCCTCCTGACACATAATAGGTGCGGTAAACATTCACCATGTGGCCACGGATGAATTTACAAGAACCTGGGTGGCGGGGGTGGGGAGAGTGTTGGTCCCATTCTACAGGTAAGGGAACTGAGCTTCTTGTCGTGGCTTCTCAGCTTCGCAGCTGGAATCCTCTTCAGGGCTGCCTATTTCCTGTCCAGGGTTTCCCTCTTCCTTGCAGACAGAGTGGGGCTCATCACGGAAGAGTCCTGAGTGGTGCCTTCCGTTCTGGTTGACCTCTCAGAAAGCTTCCAGTGGGGCCGCTGCGGGCGTGAGTGGGCAGCAGAGGAAGAGGCTGTGGTACAGCAGTGGGGGATGTCATAAATCAGAGTATTCGTAGGTTTGGAGATTGCAAAATGGTAGGAGTCCGAATGGACCATTTTCCGACATAATTTGAGCATTAATTTCACTGAAGTTATTATTCAAAACACAGATCCTCATTTCTAAAAGCCAGGATCTGGTTGCCTGTGTTAACTGCTGTTTTTTTTCCTTCACTCCAATAAACGCTCTTTGCCTACCATTTTTTTGATTGACTGGAAGAGCCACATTGCGGGATGATAGATTTTGTTCATTTAACTCCAGCATTTGCTTCTCCCCTAAACTCGAGCTCTGTTCATGATGGATCAGACTTCTCCCCCATTTAGCATCCGTGTAAAACACTGCCGAAGACCGGGTCTGCGGCTCGGGGAGCATTTCTGCAGCAATCTGTTCAAGCTGCCGCAGGCACGCCGAGTGGCCTGGAAGCTCTTAATGAAATGTCGGCAGATATTAGGGTTTTATGGACTGGAAAACTGTACAAATCAAAGCGCTTTGCTTACTGTTTATCTGTTTAGAACATTTTTATTTTCTAAACCTAGCAATGTTCATCTTTTTCATCCGGCGTTCGGTTTGGTTCTTTACATATTGATTTTCCCATTCGCTGGCTCGCCCCACGGGGCCGGAGCACTCAGGTGAGCTGTCAGTGTATGTGCTGGCCAGCCGGGCGCCCGGACTGGGGCCGTCTCTGCCCTGAGACCCTCGGCCCAGGGCTGGGAGGAGCAGGGCTCACTGTATAAGAGGATCACTACACTTCTCTCTCCTCGGTGTGGTTTTCTCCCTGAGGCGGCAGGGGTGGCCTTTTATCTTAGCTTCTTCCCAACATTTACATACAAATCTTACAGCAAAAGGAGTGTTCTCTTCTTAAATTTTATAGAGAGAGATGGTAGGCAGCGCCCCAGCAGGAGACAGAATCCATCAGAGGTGGTTTGCCCAGGGTTGGCAGATTTTATCTGTGAGGGGCCAGACAGTAAATATTTTGGCTTTCTGGGTCACGCACAGTCTCTGTTGCAAACGGCCACAGACGACAGCTAACCCATGGGTGACGAGCCAGTTTTAGCGAAACTGTCTCTACAAGAAGAGACGGGGAGGTGGGTCTTTGGCTTGTGGGCCAAAGTTTGCCGACCCCTGGTTTAAATGAAAGGACTTTAAGGGTCAGTGTGCAGATATCTGGACAGGTCAAGGGGAGGAGTGGGGGAGTGCGGAGCCAGAGACCACCAGTAGGAAGCTCTTCCTCCCTCCAAGGCTGAGGGGCAAGAGGAAGAAGGGTGTGACTGGTGCCCCGTGGGGATGGAGCCCAGGCAGCACTGAGCAGCGGGGGAGCACGGAGGAAATACCCCCTGTCCTCCCTCCTCCCAGGTCTCACCCTGTCAGGAACCACCCAGCCGGGCCTGGTGATGAAGTCCCGGGCAGCATCTCAGAGCAGAGAACAGACAGAGCAGCAGGGAGTGTCTATGTGGGGACCAATTTCTTAGAACCCACCCTTTTCGGGGGTGTAAGTGAACCTGGCTGGTTGCATCCCTGGACCCCGACATGTCCCCTACATCCAGCCCATCATGCATCTGGTCACAGTGACAGGTCCAGGGACAGGCACAGGGTCAAATTCGGGCTAATGAGACGCAGGCCAGAACTGTTGTTTGTTTGAACTATTTGGAAAGATCAGCTCTCTTGTTTTCTGGTGGATCCAAGGCTAGAACTTTGGCAGCCAACTGACCATGTGGTGAGGCCCCCACGAGGGGAGAGCCTGTGCTCAGTAATTACAGGGGACAGCAGAGAGCCAGGCTCTGATACTGTCACTGAGCCCCTGGATCAAGCTGTACCTGACACAAATTCTCATTTCTCAGTTAGGTGAGCCAGTACACTCCCTGTTTTCTGTTTCTAGCAACTGAAAGAATCCTGGATAGGAGAGACATTCCAGATTTATCTCTGGGGCCAAGGCCAGCCTCCCTGCTGTGTGGACTTCCCACGAGGCTCATCTAATCACCAAAGGCCACAAGAGGCAGCGATTCTCCTGAGTGCGTGAATGCTTTCACGTGTGCGTGCGGCCACGTTCAAACAACGGCGTCTATTGCTAGCGTGTACATTCCTCAGACACAGAAATCGTTCTTTTTTGAATATCTGCAGGCCATGGACCTCATATGTCACAAAGACAGCAACTTCCTAGGTAATGACAAAAGTACAGTGATAACCATGGCAACCGGCGGTTCTGAGCCCGCCGTGTTACGCAGACGGCTGCAGCTGGGGACACTGACACTGGCGCAGCACCTGCCGGGAGCTGTGCTGCTTGGTGGTGACTTTTCCTTTGCTTGAACAGAGGGCTTCTTACCCTGCAACTCCTCCCATCAGTGATTCCCAAAGTTTTGAATTTTATGGGCCAGAAAAACATCCAAAACAGAGAACTAACTGATACAAAGTTGCCAACTACATCTTGCTAAGTAAGAACGTTTCCCAAACAGAGAAATCAAACAACTACAGTCTACTGTGACCATGATGTCATAAGAGAAAGGAGGCGTCACACGTCGGAGAGGAGAGAAGCCCTTGGACGGGGCACACTTCCTTCGAGAAGGATGCACGACTTTGGGGGCTGTGTCAGATGGACCGTGCCAGGACGCCTGGATGAGGGGCTTGCGGGCCTGAATCCAGAGCTCACCCCGCTTGCCCAGCCTGTGCCCTGCATGCGTACCGTCCGCGCGGTGCAGAGGCGTGGGCTCTCTTCTCGTCGAGCCCTGCGCCGAGGGGGCTGCGTCTGCCCAGGCGGGCGACTGTCTCTAATCTGCGCAAACGCTGTCTGAGTCGGCAGCGGCCCCACGCTGCGTTGTTCTACTCACAGCACCCCGCGGGCTGGGCTGTGACCGCAGTGGGTCAGAAGCAGGCGCTCGAGGAACACGCATCCGTGACTGCGAGGGCCTTCCGGCCACGGCAGACCGCAGTGCGGCCGCAGGGGTCACAGCGCAGGTCCTCTTCCCATCTCACTGGGGTCAGATGCAGTGGTGGAGAGGAAGGTCAGAGGAGCCTCCCGCTTCCCCATCCTGCAGGAGGACCACGAGGAGAGCAGCTGGTCTGAGCGCCTGCTCTGTGCCGCGGGGGGCGCTGAGCCCTGGGTGCTCCGACCTCATTTCGCGTGTCATGCTCGCTAACCGAGCTTTGGGGGCTGCATGGCCTGCTCCGGGTCGCCCAGGGGCAAAGTGAGGTTCAACTGCAGAGTCCCCATCTCCCGGTCTGTGCAGGCACTACACCTGGGTCTTGCACTTGAGGGGTGCTAACGACACATGTGGACACCTGCCCTGTAGGCCTAGGAGGTGGCCCGGCCATGGTGTTTGGGGGTTAGCTTCCCCACCGCATGTTCAGCATCTGTCAGCCCTCTGCCCCATCCCATCCTGCGTCTGTGGGGCACGGAGACCGTGATCCCAGAGTCCATTGGTTTCCTAGGGCTGCTGTAACAAAGCGCCATCAACTTGGTGGCTTAAAAAGACAGAAGTTTATTCCCTCAAAGTTTTGGGGTCCAGAAGTCCAACGCCAACTTCTCTAGACTGAGATCAAGGTGTGAGCAGAGCTGTGCTCCCTCCGGAGGCTCTCGGGGAAAAGCTGTTCTGTCTCTTCAGCTTCTGGAAAGACATTCTTTGGCTTGTGGCCCCTTCCTCCATCTTCAAAGCGAGCAGTACAGCATCTCCAAATGTCTCTCTTCCGTCATCGCTCCACCTTCTGTCTTCCACGTTGGGTCTGGTCTCTCCGTCTCTCTCTTATAAGAATACTTGCGATGGCATTCAGGGCCCACTCAGATAATCCAGGATGATCTCCTCATCTCAAAATCCTTCATTTAATCACATCTACAAAAATGTCACCATATAAGGTACATTCACAAATTCCAGGGATCAGGACCTGACCTTTGTGTGGCCGTTATTCAGCCTACTGCAGAGGGTAGTGAAACAAACGGGGCATGCAGACCAGGCAGACCCTCTCTAGACCACCCTGACCACCAGCTGTCCTGCTGACGGGCTACCAGCCCAAATTGGAGTGTCTCGAGGAAGGCAACTGGCTGTTTGCATGAAGCTACGACACAGAATGGAAGAGTGTTCCTCTTTCTGTAAAACTAGTTTAACCCGCTCACCCCGCTTTGCAGCTAGTCCAGGTCTCGGTCATTTTTGAAGTAACCGTGAGGAAACACTGGTATGTTTTGCTGTCTGTAGCTCGATCATTGGATGTGGGACCTGTTAATAAATTTGAAATATCTGATCAAGGGCTAGAGAGGGTGAATGGAAGGCAGGCACCAAAAACAAGTAACGAGAAATGCCCAAGGAACTGTGTCTTCTTCTCAGCCACGGCTGCTCCCAGCCGCAGCCATGGAGTCCAGTGTCTCAGGGGAGCCCAGGGCCTCTGAGCGCAGGTGTGGGACAGAGCGCCTGAGGGCCCTGCGCGGCCTGGCCAGCCTGGAGACCCTGCTTCAGCAGACACTTTTCTGTCTGTTCTATAAATGAACAGAGGGAGTGCCATCTGGAAGATATAGATTCTGGCTTTAGAGAGGCGAGAACAAGAGCACAGTTCGTGTGAACTGTGCACCGACATGTTGTATGTCACCCTCCCCTGACTCCCTGTATGGGTGAAGAGACTGCAGCCTGGGAAGGTGAAGTAAAGGCCTAAAATAAAGCCTTGAGTAGACAGTAAAGCAAGATTTGAACCCAGGTCTGTCTGCTCCAAGGGCCACGCCCTCTGTGATTGATCTCGTAGGCCCACCCAGGCACCGTTCCCGCCGCCGGTTCTTTGCTGGAGAGGTTAAGGGCCTGGGCTCCAGAGGCGGAGTGTAGGGGTCCAAATCCTGGTTCCAGCACCTCCAGGCTGTGTCACCACAGCCGAGTGACCCAACCGCTCTGTGACTGTTCTGATTTCCAGGACACTGACATTCATAGCACCTGCCTCACAGAGCTCTTGTCAAAACTTAGTGTGTCAATTCAAGTAATGTGCTTGGAACAGCAACTGGCTCATAATAAGTGTATTATTATCATTATTACTACATCAAATAACGTAGGCAAGAGAATTAGTTGACCATTGGGATGTCATTACAGGTCTCTGACATCAAGCCAGAATTGCGTACCACTACAAGGTAATAAATGGAAAAATCCACCTCCTTACGTGTTAAAAAGTGCTCAGTAAAAACAAACCAACAAAAGCCCAGAATCCTGGAAGGACTGAATGACACAATAATTATAATAAAATGTGTGTTTGCTTCTCTTTATCTCCTTCCTGATTTCAGCTATCACTCGGCCTTAGCAGCTGTGGCGTGTTTTCCGGAAGCAGGATCTATCACCCCCCATAGCCCAGGGACCAGCATGGGAATGGTTTCCTGGGTTGTCGGCGTGGCCAGACGTCGCTCTGCAAAGGCCGGTTCTCGCTCACTCCACCAGCCACAGCAATGCGAGCCAGCGGCCTCAACCACACCGCCCAGCCGCTCACCATGTCGCTGCAGAAACCGCTTGTCACAAGGCTGCTCTGGGCCTCGCACTGGCCTGGGTGCTGTCAGAGAGGCGAGGGCATGTGAGGCACCTCCACCCTCCAAGAGCTTCTGAGAGTAACTTGTGGAGTCAAGTCCTCACACACGGAGGCGAGAGGACAGCTTGAGTTCCAGGTGTTAGCACCGGGGTGTAGACAGAGCTGTGGGTCACCATGGGCTGGACAGGCGTGAAAAAGCCCCGGAGGAGGTGGGACCTGAGCTTGACCTCTGAGGAACCGTTGGGATTTGGGTCAGGGAAGAGGAAAGGCGAGGGTGTGCCATGGGAGGGGACAGTCACTGGACGAGCCCTGCTCCCTGGGCACTGGACTGTCTTCACTCGCCCGCCTGCCCCGTGTTCCCAGAGGAGCCTGTGGCGAGGCAGGGACAGACCTTCCTCAGGCTGCTCGAAAGTCACGTTGTGCTGCTGGCGACTCAGCCCTCAGTTGCCAGCTCGTAAGGCTGGGCATCCCGCAGTGGAATGGGGTTCACGTGTCCTGGAGGAGGATGAGGCGGGCGAGGGTGATGCGGGGTGAACAATGAGGAAGGTGGAGAACCTGCTGAAGGAGAAAGGGTTCAAGAGCAAAGTGGAGAACTGCAAACTGAAGAAGACAGTGATTAAGTGGCATAACCTGTTTGCAGAAGTCCCACTGTGACCTGACTGTTTTTGCCTGGCCGTCCTCCGCCCCCTCACCTGACGGGGGAGTCCAGAGTGTACCTCATCGGCTCTCCTCTGTGGGGTCGGCCTGTGCGCCGAGAGCTGTGCTGGCTCTGCACCTTGTGGGAGGACAGCAGGGCAGCGAAGTCTCTGTCGGGGGACGCAGCCTGTGGCTCTGGGCAGTGGTGCCTGTCTAGGGGAACACGTCTGTCCAGCTCTGGGCTCAGTGTTAGGGTTCCACGGTAATGGAGCTCACACACAGCCAATGAGCCGTAAGCAGAAGCGATGTGGGCACTTCCGGGTGGGAGCTCTGAGAGTCAGGGTGGGGCTTGCCGTGCATGCATTCTTCTCTGCCATGATGACTGGCAGAGTCTGTTCCAACTGCTGCTCCCCGAGTGAAGGTGACAAGGAGCAGACCCTCAGCCGGCCCCCAGTGGGCGTGTAATGTAAACCAGAACTAAACCTTTGTTTTAATTCCTGGGTGTTTGTTACTGCAGCGCAAGCTGCCTGTCCTCACGGATGCGAGCCTGGTCCCTGCTGTGTCCTCTTGCCCCAGCAGCCTCTCAGTAACAGACTGACTCTGATGTGGCTGTCTGCCCCACTCTTTCCCCTTTCTCGACCTCTGATGGGATAGAGGCTGTTGTCTGGACTCCCTCCTGCCCCGATGAGGGTCTGGTCTGCAGAACTCCAGGTAATAACTAATCTGTCGTCCCGGTCTATAAGAAGGAAGGCTGGAACCTTCAGTAGAAAATGTATTGGTGAGTCCTGATGTTGTGAAGTGAGTGGAAGATTATTTAGATAAATGGATTAATCTGATTGAAATGGTTCCCAGAGTAAATGTCAATGAACCAGACGTGGTAATTTCTTGCTCGTGAAGTAGTGTTGGTATGCATGTGATTTGAAGTTTATGTTAGAACACAAGCAGGAGATTGCTTCTTGGGCTGCGGGCGGTGTAAACGGGACTGGCCACCATGCCAGGAGCCACGTGTGTCACCTGTGGTTAGCTCGGGTGGGTGACGGGCAGATGCAGGTTCCTAGAGCGTGGTCGAGAAACACAAACTGTAAGCCATGGCCAGAAATACATCTTTTGTGTAGAAATTAACATCAAGCTCTCTGTGGACGTCTGCTAAGCCAATTCCAGTGGCTCTCTGTGCAGGGGTTTTCTTCAGTGCTTCAGAATAGCCAGGGTGCCCTCAGTGGGGGCAGTTGCCTCTTAAAATGCGTGTGGGGTCAGCGTGTAATTCTCTCTCAATGCCGACATTTTTAAAGCACAAAATTGGACTTGATGCCATAGTAACCACCCCAAGTTCATTGACTCTTTCTCTCTTATGTTCTTCTGCTGCTAGGGCCTTTGTGCCCTACGAACGTGGAGTTGGTCGAGGACTCCCAGAAGATGCTGCACACAGACTCAGGTCAGCTTGTCTGCACAGGGCCACAGCCGCAACATCTCTCTCCTGCCCTGGCCCCCTGCAGATGTCAGCTGCCTGCAAAGTCACCGGAGGTGGGAGTGCTGATACCCATGCCAAGAGTGTGTCACTACTGATCCCAGGAGGGCACCCTCGAGGACTTCAGAGATGGGTTCTGGGCAAAGTCAGCAAGAAGCCCTCCGAATTGCATAGATCTTTCCACGAAAACCACTCCTTCAACCCCCTCTGCAGCCCTTCACTCCATAGCGCATCCGTTTAGTCAACAAATACTTGTGTTCCAGCAGTGTGCCAGAGACCAGCTCACCGATGGATGGCAGCTGGGCTAAAACAAAGGTGTCTGTTGAGTTGGTGCTGGAAGATTGGAAAGTCAGGAGCAGACTGCCTCTTCCCCAGATCAAGGCTCCTGAAGCCTTGGCGGCTAAGGGGATAAAGCGGGGGAGGCATAGAATTTTGCAACGATGACCTTTGAGGGTAAAAACTGCTGCTTGTCAGTGGACCTGCTCTCTGCACTGGATCCTCTGCAGGCGGCCTCTGGCCAGGGTGCCATTTTGGAACAGAGGTGACAAAACAAACAGAGCTTCTCCCTCCTTCCTCTTCCATCTGCCCTCTTGGGGACTTCCCATCCGTGCCTGGGCCTGAAAACACCAGAAGACAGGGAGCCGGGTTTTCTTCCTCCTTCTACCCCAGCACGAGTGTGTACTGTAAAGGAAAAACAAGGTTCCAGTGTTGGTCAGCGTTGCCAGTCATGTCACAGCGTAAGTGGGCTGGGTTCTAAATTCCGTGAGCATAGCAGAGATCACGCACCAGCAAAATAACCCTCGAGAATTCAAGGTCCCATGGGCATGGTTTTGTGGATCCAAAGTACAGCTGAGTGTGTCCAACATGGTGGTTTGTCTGTGAAACAGGAATGGGTTGCTCCCTCTGTGTCTGAGCACAGATGAGATACCTGCTTGTGATCAGGGATCATGAAGAACGCAAATAGTTGTGTGGGTCTTTTGTTCTTTGTCTTATGTTAGCTGAGTGTGAACAGTTTGCATCGTTTAATTAAGTGTGGGAATGGTGTGAGCTCCTTGCAGAGGCCGTTGCTGATAAACAATATACCAGCCATTTGTACGTCATGGAAGATATTAAAAATAATTTAAAACCATTTCTACTTTTTGCCCAACTTTTTACTTTGGAAAATTTCAAACCTAGAGAAGAGTTAAAATAATAGTATAATGAATAGTGAGTACTCATATGTCCTTCACCTGGATTCATCGATTGGCAATATTTTGCTGTCTTAATGTTCTCTCTCTCTCTAATACACACACACACACACACACACACACACACACACACGCACTGTGCACCGGCTGTGACAGGTCCTCACAAAGCGAAGGCACCGTTGTCATGAGCTCTGAGATCAGGAGGCATAACCCAGAATTCTCTCTTGGGTGCCCCTCCTGACATGGCCCCCCAGGGAAGCCACTGTCCCGTGTCCACGCCTTGCGGGTCTGAGTTCTGGTCTCTGTGATGGGACCGGCCTTTGCAGACTGTGAGTCTGGCTTCCTGTGCTCAACACCGTGAGTGGGGTTCGTGCGGTCCTCCCTTTTCTGTTTGGCCCTGTCTTTGTGGCATTGCTGTTCAGGGCCTTGACGTTTCTGAAGAGTCCCGGCAAGTTGTCTCATAGGATGCCCTGTGACCTGGACCTATCTGGTCATGGCCTCTGGATTCGACTCAGCTTAAGCACTTTGACAAGAACACAGAGGTGAAGGCACACCCTTCCCGCTGCCTCCCCCGTGGGCACGTTGGTCATGTGTCCTGGGACCGGGATGGGCAAGGCTCAGCCAGCTGGTCTTGCTGGCCAATCTCTCCAGTGTGAAGAGACCTTCCCTTCCGTGATGAAGAGCCGTCTTTGGGAGGGGACTTTGAGGTCACGTAAAGATCCTGATGGCCAGCCAACTTTCCGCTCCATGGCTCAGCATCTGTGCGTGATCCTGGCTGGAGTCAGTTATTTCACCGCGGTTGAAGTTCTTTAGAAATTCTTTTGTAAAACTAAACCCTCCTGAGTGTGCTGACTTGTCCCCTGCAGACACACAAGAGGGACATGTAGTCATTCTCCTTTATCCCGAGTGCCATTTCCTGCCCTGATCGTCTTGTTTTGTACCTTGGGTAGCTGACCCTGAGCCCTGCACCACCCGAATTTCCTTCCAATTGGGTTTCTGGTTGGGTGCAGCCCAAGGCAGCATGTATCCGGCAAGACATCTGAGGGCAGGAGGGAAGTCGGGGGCCCCAGCCCAGCGCTGGCACTAGCGCATCCCTCACGCTGCTGGCTCCATGGGGCAGCAATCCTTGACCGTGACAGCCCCTCCTCTTCCAGTCTGGGTGTCTCCGTATTTCCTGTTTGTGCACTTAACCCTGTCCACACCTTTGTAGATAGTCTCTTCATTAAAAATCTCTATTTAAATTACCAGAGAAGTTCTGCTTCCTGCCAGGACTCTGGCTGATTCAGTGAATTTCACTTCAAATCTCTAGTTCTGATCTGAAGGTGGGGTTTTCATTTTGCTTCTGTGAATCAGCATCATGGACAAGGCGGCATCCATCAGAGTAAAGATGGTGTGCAGGGAGAGGCAGGAAAGAGGAGGAGAGCATCCTCCTGGCGACGGAGGTCCTGGATCCCGGCTCCCCTGAGCCCAGCTCCACCCTCGACTCTCCGCAGGTTGAGCCCGTGAACTAATGAAGTCCGCTTTTTTGCTTACACCAATTTAAGCCAAGTTTGTGCCACTGGCATCCAAAGAACCCTGATGTGCGGGGGCACGAGAGTCAGCAGTTTGCGTGTGCAAAGGGGTCGTGTCCTGGAGACACGCCGTGGGCTCTTCTGTTTGCTCCGAGAGTGTAACACAGCGGTAGCTCTTTGTTCCTGTCTCAGCTTTCTCTGGGAGCTGAAATCAAACATCGAATGACTTACTAGCTTCCATCTCTTCTCTGTCCGGTTCCTTGAAAGCGGCCTCTGCCTGGTTGTGTCGGGAGCAGGTCTTCATGTGTCATTCATTGGTCAAAGATAGGGCAGAAACTGCACGAGGAGAGAGCAGTGTCCAGGGCGGGGGACATGGCTACCCCTGGGCCTGCAGGGGCAGTGAGAGGGGCAGCTATCAAACCTGGAGACAAGGAGGCAGTGTAGCCACTTGACGAGAGCCATGACCTTCGGGTGAGGGACACAGCCAACTCACGGCAGCCCCACAGAGAGGGAGACTCCCCTCTCCCTTCTATCTCCTGCCATTGCTCCCACTGGCCAGACCCAGTAGATCCACCCGTTTCTCCTTCCTGGCACAGAGCAGGGTGGAGAAGGGGGAATGGATATGAAGATTACAGCACAAGGGCTCTGCTTAGTTCCTGGCCCAAAATGTGCCGTCACAACCAGCCACACCAAATCCCAAGTGGACTGCAAGGTCGAGACGCCTCAGCCTAGCATGTAGGGACCTTCTTGAGCAGAGTTAAGTATTATGGCAAAGAGCGAGGTTTCAATCCAGCTGCATCCCTAGACAAGTCACCAAACCCATTGAGCCTCCCCTGTAATGGGGTCTTAGCACCTCCCGGAGGTGTGCTCCAGGAGTCACCTGTGAAGCACCGGGCACACAGCAAGGGGTCACCAAGGTTCTTGTTGACTAGTGTCATTATTACCTTTGCACTTAGCTCTGGAGAGTCTCAAGATGGAGCAAATTTCCCCAGAAAATATCTTAAGGCAGAAAGAATATTGGCTTTGAAACTGGGACACTTGGGTTCAAACGCGTCTGTTCTTCCTCACGTGACCCTGATCTCGCCGACCTCAGTGTTCTCACCAGGGAGCACAAATATGCGCTTCCCAGACTTAGATGAAGACCAAAGCAAAGGAGCTCAACGTACAAGAAAGTGTTTTCTAAAATGCAATGGCATTCTGCTAACATGAGGAATTGTAATTATTAACCCGGCAAGGAGCGTTCCGTGCAATCATTTTTCTTACCATCGTCCTTGCTGCTCCTTTTGACTCGGTGCATGTCAACAGATGACTCCATGTCACCTGAATGTCCCTTGCCTGAGCTAATTGCTAATTTAGACTTAAACGGTACCTGACTCACGATTAGAATTCAAACCTTGGAGCTCCATTAGGGATGCATAATGCTACATTTTCCTTCACTGAAATTAATCAGCTGCAAATGATTAAATTACTGTATATAGAGTGAAACACAACAAAGCTGTAATTTTTATACAAATCCCAGAATGTTACGTTATTTCTCTTCAGCACTGACATTGGAATACTTCCTCCACAGTCATTGCCTTGTCTTCCGTAAAATAAAATTTAAACACCCATTGCTCTTCAAGCTCACCAAAGTCTGCATTCAATATTTAATATGATTAATGTTTACTGTATTTGTTGGGGGGGTTGTCTGCTAATTGTGGCATTAAGCCACCCCCCCTTTATCGTCTTTGGGGGCTGGTTCAGAACCACTGTTTGAGAAAGTAGCAATTAAAATTCAGCTCCATTGAACACACGCATCTTTCTTGTTGTTTGTGGTGCTGGCATATCTGGTGGAGATGCTCTCCTCTCCCCTGTCTTAAGTGCAGGAACAGACTGAGACTCTAGGCAACTTCTCATTGAGGACATGGCCCTGGTGAAGCCCCAGGATCGCTCAGCAGGCATGTGGGGCCCAGAGCTGCCTGTGTGCGGTCCTGGGAGGTGTGCTCGTCAGCATAGGCCCCAGCCACGAGTGGGACTGGTCACTAAAGCCTGGACGTAGGGGAGGCAAGCAAGCCGTCCAGGGGCAGAATTTAAGGAGGCGATTGTGCACTTGCACGACCACGGGAGCCACTTCAAGTTCCTTGTGTCGTGTGCCCCCGACCGCCATGCCCTGGGGACCTCCTCGCGTCGTGTGCCCCGTGTGCCTCACCCCGAGGGCCTCCTCGCGTCGTGCGCCCCCAGCCGCCACGCCCTGAGGGACCTCCTTGTGTCACGCGCCTCACCCCCGGGACCTCCTCGCATCATGCGCCCGGGGCGCCTAACCCCGGGGACCTCCTCGCGTCGTGCCCCCCAGGCGCCTCACCAACGTCCGACTCTGATGAAGAATCGAGAGTCAGAACCCCCGAAATGACGACCCCGTGTGTCTTGGCAGCACCATGATGGACCCCGGATTGGTCCCTTCACCTCTCTGGGCCACTGCTATCTTATCTACACACAGGAGGAGTTGGGGTCAAGAGGATGCGGTGGCAACTTCAGGATGTTCTCCAGATGTGGGGTCACTGTCATCAAGTGTCATGTTTGTGTGGCTTCCTCCCACTGCAGCTGGTCCTTGGTTCCCTCCTCAACACCCATGCAGGTTTTTGGGGGAACCCTGGGCCAAGTCTTGAAAGTACTGCTGACCAAGGACTCTCGGCTCCCGTAAGGCCTCCAAAGCCCGGGGGAGGTGTCTCCATTGCTGCGGCTCCTTCCAGACGTTGGGGTCCGCTCTTCTGCTGGCTTTGAGGCCAAACTGTGCCAGCTACACAGGGCACATGGCAGTGGTGGGCGATCTCTTCTCTCGCCTCCTCCCATTGTTGGCAGTTCTGAAGGAAAGCTGCCTTCCTCTCCCAGGGTCTCCCAAAGAACGTGTGCACAAACCATTCCTCCAGCTTCTCTTTCTAGCTTCTCTCTGGGGTCCTTCCGCAAGACCATGGAGGTGGCTTCAGAGTCTCCTCACTCTGTGCTTGTGGTCCTGCCCCTCATCCCCTCACCTTTGTGAATCTCACCCCCAGATTCGTGATCAGTTCCTTCCACCCAAAGCTGTGTTCCACACTAACACTTGGCCACCCTGAGCATTGACTGGCACCCTGTTTGTGGGGTGCAAAGAGCCTGGCACGCTCCTCCACTAAGAGCTCACAACCCCTGGGGGATCCCCTTACACCAACTGTGTCTCAGTGAGCCCACCTCAGAAGAGCCAGTGTGCATTTGTGGGCTCTCCTTCCTTCCTCACTGGGAACGAGCTCTCCTGGACTGTCAGCAGCTGGAGTGTGGGGCCCCTGGGTGTCTCAGCCTCTGCCAGCTACAGAAGAACAGGAAACCACCATGTGCATTTTCCTGTTGAGTTGTCCTTCCAGAGTTGAGGAGAGATTTCTCCTGAATCAATTCACACATTCTCCACAGAGCTCATTTGCCAAAGAAGACATGTTTATAAACGAGCTGTCCAGCGTGGCCAATGGACAAAGGGACACTCAGGTGGAGGTGGGATTGAACCCTGTACCTTGACCTGGAGCTGATCCTCAGCCAGGGTGCACCAGCGTGTCCATACAGGTTATTAAGGTCCTGAAATACTGCTGTAGCAGCTGGTCAGTAGCCACTGCTCAGTGCTCCCCTGCATCCCTGTGGCCCCCTCACTGGACCCTGAATTTCCCCACAATCCAACAGAAGGGGCCTGGTGCCCAGGGCTCTCCAGGACCTGCCCCAGCACTATGACCGGGCTTCTTTCTTATGCCAGACAGCTGGTTGTTAATTAGCCTGATGACCACTCACCCTCCCAGCTAACTGGTCACTCAGATGTCCCCCAATAGTCACTTCAAAAACCTGTGGCAAGAAAAGCATCGGGGTCTACTTTGAAGCATCCTGAAACTCTTGAAGATTATTTCAGTGCCCAAACATCTTGTCAGTGGACAACACTGCCCTCGATGACACTCCCTTCGGTCAACACACTCCGATTTGGTGATTTCAACCTACCCATCACTCTGGACTCTCAGGGAGTGGCATCGGCTGACGTCCTGGGCGCTGCTCACAGCAGGCGCTGTGCTGAGTGCCCTGCACGCGGGCCTCACTGACCATCACTGAAGCACTGTGACCTTAGGCTTCATCATTGCCACTGCCAGAGCTGGGGACAGACTCAGGGAGTCGAGGGGGTTTGTTCATTGCAGGAGAATGTGGCAGGGTTGGGACTCCACCAGGCTGACCCGTAACCTTACAGCCAGACTGCTTGGGGCCTGGTCTCAGTTATCTTGTCATTGTTGTGCCATCCCCCTGTTCCAGCATCCCAGGGAGGTGTGCGTGTGTGTGTGTGTGTGTCTGTGAGAGAGAGAACAGAAACGGACATCTGTGGGGTGAGGTTACACACACACACAGGCTCTGCCGGGTCCTGGTTCCCTGTCATTTTACTTGGTTCCCTCTGATCACCTGGGCTGTCTGAGATTGGAAGCTATTATATGTCAAGGGCTTCAATGAGTGCCACAGGGGAGCCAGTCCTCTGTCAAGGCGTCTAGAACGTGGTGGGGGTGAAGACGAATCAGAATCAGTAAGTGAGAACTTCTGGGGCCAGGTGGGGGGAGCCTGCGAGCTTCTCTCTCTGCCCACGGGAGCTGTGGTGGTCCTCTTTCCTCCTCTCTCCCTCCCTCCTCCTCCCTACTTCCATCCTTCTTTCCTCCATGTCGACACAGAGCAGGGCATGAGAGTCTTATTAAAGAGCTACGAGACACAGCAGTGACGGCCCAGAATATTCCATATCTCCAGACTGTTTATGGATCCAGGTGGAAAGGGGACCATTTGGGTGGACTCTGATGTTTTTTTTTTCCCTGAATTCCCTTCAGAGTGGTTTTCTTAGGAGTAGACAATTTAAGACTTAAAATAAAAGTCGGAAAGATGAAGTGGAGCTGATTCCTCTGAGGGCCGCTCCTCTTCCAGACCCCAGCTGTGCCCCTTTGTTCCCCTGGGGTGTCCAGGCCTGGAGAGGCTCTGTTTCTGGAGGCTGTCAGCCAGGCTGCAGGGCTCCCTGCCTTCCACCCCTTGGCTGACGGTGATCCAAAAATAGCACAAGGTTTGCTGTGCATTAAAAGTCCCCTGACTGGAGAGCTTTGTAGATAAGAAAATTACCTGCTTTTTTTTTTCCTTGGAGCTCAAAATCTCACTTATTCGGGCTTGGATGGGCTGCAAATCCAATCCAGTCCAGAAAAGCCACCAAAAAGGTGAATCTAAATTTTGCCCCAGGTCAGATGATGGGGAGGAAGTGAGCAAAGGGCGGAGAGGAACAGCATCTTGTTGCGTTTCTCAAACCACGCTGTCTCTCTGGGCATGGGAGCAACGGAACCTGGGGCCAGCGATCTGAGTGCGGCAGCCACAGGCCTGGGGGGTTCCTTCCCGGTGCCCCCTCCCCACAGGGACCAAGCCCTCTGCTTCCTGGACTGCAGGGTGGGCCCCGCGGGCCTGCAGACAGCATGCATCTGAGATGCTGCTAGTCCTAGTGGGAAACACCAACGGCCAGCATCGCCACTGCACCACCTGCTGGAAGTCTGGAAAAGAATCTGAAACTCCTGGCTCAGCTGTAACTGGTTCACAATCCCAACGACTATTTTCAATACTCGTTAGCTTTCCTTCCAGTCTTTTTTCTAATTGCATATGGGTGAATTCACACGCACTCTTAGTCTCGTTCGACAACGTTATTCTCAGCCTGGTGTTCAGACTTAACAATGCGCCTGAAGTAGCTTACACATCACTAGCTGTGGTCTGACCAGGCCTGTCTCAGCAGTGCTTTACCCCAAATCCAGGGCCTCTTCCTGTGTGTTAATTACCACATGGTCTGTGCTTTAAGCTTATACAAGCCCCGTTTTCCTCCTCCTTTTTCCTCCCCTGCTTTCTTCCTTTCCTTCTTTCCTTCCTTTCTGCCTTTCTTTCTTTCTGTCTTTTTATTTTCCCGCCAGTAGAAGGCCCGTGTTGTCTGGGGGGAAGGGTTCTCGCAAGTCTCTTGCCTCCCTCACCCCTGCACGCGAGGGTGGCTGAGACTCCCACGGAGTCCTGGGCCTCTCCTCCAGGTGGTCCTGCTGTCCCTGGCTCGGAAGACTGGACACTCTGCACTCTGAACAGAGAAGGGCAGAAAAGACAGGCTCCCAACCTGCCGCCTCCTCCAACGTCTAGTAAAAGACAAAAGCTGACGATTGCTGATAGGTACTCTGTGCCAGCCTGGCTCCACTCCAGAGCCTTACAGGGATTATCACAGGTCAGCATCATGGAACCCTATGGGACAGAATACTTCCCCTTCCCTCTTTCCATTCACTGAACAGTTGAGGACACCAAGCTTGAGAAAAGCAAATAAACTTGCCTCGTATCACCAGCTCTCAGTCCCAAGCCTCATTGTGCAGTGATCGCCTGTTAAAAGGAAACAAAACAAAACAAAAAAGATTTCCAGAATCTCTGTAAACAATGGGAACACCCGGCAGCAAGGGTTTGCGTTCCCCCACAACAACAATCAGCTCAGGCCAAACAGTGGTGCCCCCGTTAGACCAGCATGGACTCTGCACTTGCACCATCTCCAACCCAGAGGAGGGTGGGCTGGCTCCATCTGACAGAGCAAGAGCTCGCAGAAAGACGACAGATTCAGGGCTTTCCGTCCCTGGCTCTCTGTCTGAGAACCGGGGCCTGCCCATGGCTGCCCTCTCCTCTCCACCCATGTGGGACTGGATTCTGAGGAGCTAGACCAGGAAAGGAGGAACATCATTATCGCTCAGATGGAAACAGTCCTGTGGTGCCATCTCCAGAGCCGCTGGAATCAGCGCACACATAGGCAGTGGGAGTGGTCGTGTTCGCTTGGCTGGCTGGCTGCAACCGGAAATCAGTGGTGACCCCGCTAAAGGAAGTTGATATTACATAGAACGGGGATTGGCGACCTTTTTCTGTAAAGGGACAAGCAAGTAAAAGTTACAGGCTTTGTGGACCACACAGTCTCTGTTGCAATTACTCAACCTCGCTGTTGCCGTTAGAGCAGCCTTAGGCAGTATGTAAATGAATGGGTGTGGCTGTGTGCCAATAAAACTTTATTTGCAAAACCAGATGGTGGCTTTTTATACAAGAGCAGGCCATAATTTGCTGACCCCAGTACAGAAGAAGGAATATAAAGACTCAGGAGTAGGCGTGTTGGAGTGGGTTTATCCTGTGCAAACCGTGTGCTGTTTAAACCACGTGGATTCTATTTTCCAGAGTGGATTCTATTTTCTTCAACTGAACCTTCACCTATACATCATTTCTCTACTTTTGGTGACTTTTGAAAATGGTCAAGATAAGCCTTCTTCCTGAAAGCAATTTGGAGGAGGCTGAAGGGGCTTCTCTGCTCCTTCAGATAATTCAGGATCCAGAACCTTGCCACCTTCTTGGTCCACCATCTCGTAGATGTTGTCCTAGAAGGATTGAGGCTGGTTCAACCCCACATCTGCCTTCCAGTCTAGGAGAAGAAGAAAAAGTCCAAGGTGAGTGGTATTGTCTTTAAGGAGATAACCCAAAAGTTGCACACAACACTTCTCCTCCCATTCTATTCACCTGATATCGACGCTCAGCTCCCTACCCACTGCCCTCCCCGCCCATCTGCAAGGCAAGCTGAGAGACAGCCTCTTGGTAGGAGGCCACAGGTCCAGCTAAAATCCAGGAGTCCTATTATTAAGAAGAAGAGTGGAACAGGTGGGGAATGGCTAAAACTGTTGCCTGCTTGTGGAGCAGGAGTCAGAGCATCTGAGCTTTTGCCCTCACTTTCTTTCCCACCTTAGAGCCTCGAGGTCCAGGGTAGTAGCCCCTGACCACAGGTAGCTGTTAAAATTAAATAAAATGAAGGTGTAGTCCCTCAGTTCACAGCCACATTTTAAGTGCCTGATAGCCTCAGATAGCTAGTGGCTACCACACTGGACACTGAAGGCAAAGCACATTTCCATCATCGCAGAAGTTCTGCTGCAGGGCACTGGTCTACAGACTGTGGGTCCAAGTTTAAAAGACCCTGCAGCCTCCAGGCCTCCCTCTGTGAGGAGTTTAATTTGTCAGAGAGGGTGTAAAGAGGTGGAGATGGGTGTGGGGTGGGGCTCGGAGATTCCACCCTGGACAAATTCCTGAGACTGGAGAGGTCGAGTCACCCTTGCCTGGGAGACACGTACAGGCCTCATTTTCAGCTGCTGTGCCCCAGGAGCTGCCCTTGCTTTTGGGATCAGTCACTGTGGTCATGGATGATTTTCTAGGACACAGAGAGAAGGGGGGAATCTTGACAGGAGTTTGCAGCTGATGCAGAATCCTAGTCTTCCCCAGGGAGCAGATTGGGGTTGTTTCAAAACTTCTGTTGTTCTCACCTGCCCGGCATCCCTGCCCTTCTTTTGGTGAGCACAGCCCTGTTTTCTCTCAGGGAGTCTCACTTCCCCTCTTTCAGAGCACAGGGCCTGCTGGACTCCAGGGTTGGATGTTGACCTAGGCCTGGCCAATCAGAGGCCTGCTATTCACCCAAGGGTGGGTGTGTGTCCCAAGGAGGGTCAAGGAGAGTCAGCCTAGGACTTCTGCTGGAACCAGGGGGACAGAGGCACCCTCATTACACTGGAACCGCTAAACAGATAAATTGTGGGCCTCAGAGTAATCCTGGCCATTTTTACCACCCCAGGAGAAGACCCTGAGAGTAATGGAAACAACAGGGAAAACTAGGGCCAAGAAAGTGAGAGAAACAGAACCCCACTGATGAGGTTTGAGCCCAAGAATCCAGCTTGTGCCTGAAGCCAGTCACTCCTGGACTTTTTAACTTTGTAAGCCAAAATATTTACATTTTTGTTTAAAACTGTTTGTGATGGGCTTCTCTTACTTTCAGCCAATAGAATCCTAATAAATATTAGGTCATTTCCTCAAGACTCACCTTTCCCACTCTCCTTCCATTGGTAGAGCTGGGCCATGGATCTCAGCACTGGTTGTGGGAGAAGAGAGAAATCCCACTGAAGTAAAACGTTCTGACACCATGTCGTCACCCACTCCTCCCCGCAAGTATCTCCCTAGCTCTGCTCCACCTCCTTCCCCAAACACCGTCCTCACGCTGCTGTCGTGTGGCTTCTTCCCTGTTTAATATTCATTTTAACTTGATTGCATCTGGATGTGAGTGTTTGTGCGCGTGTGGGTGCGTGCATGTGCGCATGTGTGTGTGCGTGCATGTGTGCGTGTGTGTGTGTGTGTGCATGAGCACAGTGACAGTGGTCCTCCATCTCGAGTGTCAGTAAGAATCATCTGGAAGGCTTGGTCGACAGAGTTTTCCAGGACCCCCAAGTCTGGTAATTCTGCAAGTCTGGGTGGGGCCTAAGGATCTGAATTTGTGACAAGTTCCCAGGGCTGCTGCTGCTGCTATCCAGGGACCAAGCTTCCTGAACTACTGGTTTATGGGATGGGGAAGAGTGGAGAGTGACATCTGCCATTTATAAAACGTTTTACAATTTGTGAAGACCTTTGATGCAATTTATTTTAATTGAGCCTCATGGTCATCACGTAAGATAGATAAGGCAACTGTTATTGACAGAACTATTATTCCGACCAGGAAACCGGGGCTCAGAGGGATGAGATGATTTACGAGTTCACACAGCTGGGACTTGCAAAAGCTGAAACCATAACTCAGATCTCCTGACTGCAGTGTTTCTTGCATTACAGCATGCCATCTTGCGTGAAGGTGGAATCCAATATTAAGGAAGGAACTAAAGAGGGAGAGGGGGACGCGGGGAGGAATCAGTGGAACAGGAAAGGAGAGAGAGAGAGAGAAGAGCCTACAACTGAGGCCCTGGGAGCAGGGGGCAGACTGAGGACCGTCAGAGACTTAGCATTTGTCAGACCTGAATTTGGTCCCATTGCTGCCACTTTCTAATCCTAGAACCTTAAGAACATTTCTTAATCTCTTTGGTCTCCAATTATAAAACAGAGATGAAGGAGCCTAACCTGAAAGAGTATTGTGGTTATTTGATGAAATCCCGTATCTAAGTGTTTAGCACAGAGCCTGGCATGTAGTAAGCTCTGCATAAACTTTGGCCACTGGAATTTCACTTAATCCTCATAACCCTTCTGACTTAGATGCTGTATCAGTGAAGGGTATGCTGGGTCACTGTAACAAACTAACTTTTTAGATGGTTTACAGAATTAAAAGTTTGTTCCTCTCTCACATGACAATTCAAGGTGAGTGTTCTAAGTTGACGGGCAACTCTGCTGCCCACAGTCATTCAGGGACGTAGGCTGACGGCAGCTCTCTCTTCTGCAATACTTGGCTTCTGAGATCTCTCTTATTATTGCCATTCCAACCATCCAGCCAACAGGAAGGGGAACGAAGGAGTAGAAGAGGCATGGCCTGGTCTTAAGGTGTCACCCCAGAAGGCACACAACTCTTCCCTCTCATGCTCTGTTGCAGAGAACTAAGTCACGTGGTCACATCTAATCTCGAAAGAGCTGTTGAGAGAGAGCACTGCTTGGGTCTCTTGCATTCTTATATGTCTTGCTGGGTGCACCAGGACTGCAAGGCCCTCACTGCTCTTTTACCCAGGCCATTTATCAGGGTTGTTTATGCAGATAATAACCTTAAGAAATGAAATGACATCTACCCATTCCCCCTGACACACACACACACACACACACACACACACCTCGCTAGAGACAATGAACAGGCTTGCTTATTCTCTGCTATAAAAGTGGTGGATTCCCCAAGCTCAGTGTTTCTCAGTTGTAGCACAAACCCACTGTGTGCATAACATCCACCTAGACCCAACGCATCATGCCCCTGAGACCGGGGGACAAGAAGAACTACTGCAAAGATGCTCAGGCTGCTTGCTGCATCCTGAGTAATAATCCTTTGTTTCTGACCTAGGAGTCTTGTGTCTTCCATCAGCATCAATGAAACAACAACATGTTGACGTATTAGTTTGTCAGTAGGATAAAATCAAATCCCACAGGAAGTTGGGAAATGTGGTCCCTAGCTGGGCAGCAACCTCCTAGCTATAATTCCAGAACTATGGAAGAAGGGGGAAGGAGACCTTAGTGATTAGCTAGCAGTCTCTTCCATAGATGGTCTTATCCCCAATAGGAACTAGAAACTCAAAGAGCTGAAGCAACTTGCCTAAGGTCTGGCAAGAAGCAGAGCTGGAATTTGAACAAGTCTGGTGAATACCTTCTACCAAAAGTGAGAAGATGCACTTCAGGAGTCTGTTACTGCAGCCATGCCAACATGTGTACAGGGGTCCATTTGCTGTGAAGCTAATAACCCTACACCTCCAGTAATCCTTACTGTAACCCTTCCAAGGTTCTGTGAGGGGCCCTATCAATGTGGTCACATGGCGTTGGATGCCATGCTAAGGAGCCTGGACTTTACCATATGGGCAATGGGAAGTCATTTGAAGTTCTTAAGCAGGACTGTAACATTGTGACTGCAGTGTGGGAGATGAATTGGATGGAGGGAGACACTGGAGGCTAGGAGACTGTTGTCATGGTGCCTGGCCCCAAGCAGTGCTCAGAGTGTGCTGAATGAATGGCTTTGGTCAAAAATGATAATGGCCTGAACCAGTAGAAGGGCAGGGTGTCTGGGGTTGGGTAGCAGATAATAAATTCATGTGACATCCATGCCTGCCATGGCATTAAGTCAAGACGAAGTTACTTCCAGGGTCCAGGAAGAAGTTGTGATTGGGGAGGGCTCAAGGGGGCCTCAGCTCCATGGCGATATTTTATATATTAAGGCGGGTGATGAGTGATTCTTTACCTTTTGTAAATCTGAAATATTTCATAATAAAATTTGTCAAAGACATTTTAAAGGCAGAATAGAAAGGGCTGTGTTTTGGAACAATGTGCGTGTACAGTCCCTCCCAGAGATCTTTTCATTTCAACAGAAGATAATTCATTAACATACAGGAGAGAAAGTCTAACGGAGGAATGTCCAGTTCCAGCCACCAGTGGGCAGGAAAAATACTTCCAGAGCCTGGACTTTACCACATGGGCAATGCCTGCAGTGCATATGCGTGACTGGCCCTGACTGTCCTGCCCATTGGCCCACATGTCTGGGCCTGGGGACCTTAGAGGCAAACTGTGCCACCCTCTGCAGGGAGGCTCCTTGGCAGGCCGCGTGGTGTTTGCTCGGAGGCTCCCCAAGGATCATGCCAGCAGCAGCCATTTTAGTAGTCACGCCCTCAGCCCAGAATGTTCGTGTTCCCCCTGAATTTTCTTAATTTTTTTTAAGCCAAGATGAACATGCTAATCTTCCTCCTCTCTCTGCTTCACATCAAGCCTGGTGCACAGCCTTGCATTATTCATGAGGGTTTACATTAATCAAACGTGTCAAAGTTTCATGAAGTGTCTATTTTGGAGCACACGTTCTTTGTGGAGTTGGCACTCTGGACAATGGATCACATTCTGGAGATTCTCCAGCGTTCTTAATTCCCGTCTGCTTTATTTGCTGCAGCTGTTTTTTTCTTCCCCAGAGACCATACCCCGGAATTCTGCAGCATGTAGACTGTTTCCAAGCAAATGTGAGCACCAGGAAATGCTTTCTGGGTTGAATGGAAGCAGAACTGCTGAAATAGTTTCCCTTGGTTTGTCTTCTGTGCCGACCACATCCCGGATACCTACATGTGTGATTTTTTTTTTTGAAGAGGCTATTATTACTTGCCCTCTAGTATCCATTCTCTCTTTTTTCCCTTAAAAATTGAACTCCTGGCTTTCAGCTGAGCCAGGTGGGATATGGAGTACATTCCCATGACACTCCCTTGCAGTGGCTGTGTGACCAAGTCCTGATTGTGGGGACTAACCGAGGCCTCCCTGGGACTTTAAAGGAGAGGCACGCCCCCATTTCCTCTTCTGCCTCCCGTCCTCTGGAATGTTCTGTCATGGCTGCAGCTTGGACGATGAGGAGGCATCAGTGTGCTCAGGGTGGTAAGCCAGCAAGACAGAAGTCGCTGAATGCCTGATCCTGGGAAGGCCTTACCAGCCCTGGACTTCCTACAGGTGAGAAACCTGCTGAGCTCTCTAGGGAGGGTGGAGGTCGGGAGGGTGGAGCCCAGGCAGAGCTGATCCTCACTAATTCACTCTTTAAAAAGACATGTCTTCTAATTTAACAATTAGACAGTATTTCACTGGTTTAATATTGAAGGTCATAAGGGGGAATGTCTGACCCCAGGGTGCCAAGTCCTGGAAGCATGAAGAGCTTCCTGTGTGACCTCAGACCAGCTCGCTCCACGTCTCCTTGTCCAATACCTGTGGCCCCCCATTAATGCACGGAATGGTCCAGGGGTGTTCCCTGCTGTACAGAGGAAAGGAGGGGTCATGGCACCTCAGCATGACTGAGTGGCCAACAGTTGAATAATATCGGATTACTGATATTTTTCTCATTATAAAAGCACAAGAATGAAAATCACCAATAATCCCGCCACCAAGTTATCATTTTGATCTATCTCCTTTTACTCTTTTTCAATGCAAATACAGATGTTTGCCTTCTCATAAATGGGATCATAGGATACATACTCTTTATAGTGCCTTCGTACCTTTTTATATAGTGAACATTTTCTCACATAATTCTTCTGCAATATGGTTTTCTTTTCTTTCTTTCTTTTTTATTTTTTGGTGAGGAAGATTGGCCCTGAGCTAACATCTATGCGAATATTCCTCTATTTCATATATGGCATGCCACCACAGCATGACTTGATGAACCCCGGGCCACCAAAGTGGAGTGAGCAAACATGACCACTATGCCACCAGGTTAGCCCTTGCAACATGGTTTTTAATAATCGTTGCTTCAGACCATTATGTGGCTATACACTAATGTTCTGTCCAACCCCCTCATCTTGGGAACAATTTTTCTCCTCTCGTTCTTTCCATCTTTCTCTCCTTCCATCTTTCTTTCCCATTGTACGTAACACTGGGATGAACATCCCTGTGGATAAACATGTGCACACATCCTGACTTCTTAGGGCCCATCCCGAGAACTGGAGTTCAGGAGGATTCAGCCACAGCTGCTGCCACCCCTCTTCGAGACCCACTTGGATGTCAGTGATATTTCACTGTCTCAGCTGGTTGGCACTCTCATCAGGTCTCAGAACAATAACCCATTGTCTGACTCATGTTAAATAATAAGAGAATCTGAACATTTCTTGTTCTGAAATATTCATAGGTTTTTGTTTTCATCTTCTACCATTGCAAGCAGTTGAAAACACAGCCTGGAGAAGTGGCATTTTTCTATCAGAAAATGAATTGGTAATTCATTCAAATGAGTTTGGGTAGTTGTTTTAAATTATTACCTTATGCAAACCTCTAATGAAATGAAGTCAGTTTACATCTTTAAATAACCTTTAATATTTGTACAAGTAAATATCTCCATTTGACGATAATGGAAATTGTCAGAAATGCTCATTTTCTCACAGTTTAGCTCACTCACAATGGCTGTCAGGCAGCCAAATGATATGACGCAGAGCACTGCGAGTCCTTTCAGCAGAAGACTGGGTTTCAAAGGTAGGGAAAGGAGGTGCAGACGCTAATGAAGTTCTGTTATCAGAACACAGAATCAGGATTGTGACGTGTGGTTAGGATGCTGGAGCTGTGAGGTCTCTAGCTGAATCTCAGGCAGGAATGTTGAGAAGGGAGGGCTGGTGAACACCCCTAAGTGGAAACAGACCGGTTCTCAGCTTCTCTGGCTGGAAGGAAAGGATGAAACAAAGCAAAACAAAATAACCCAGGAAACAAAAACAGACCCAAACCAGTGCACGGTCTGTAAAATACGCCAGGCACAGGCTGTGTGAGCACCTGGGACACGTCCCAGTACTGACGTCGGCAGGCGTGCTCCGGTGCGTGCGTTCTCACGAAAAGCGAGGTGGTGAGAGCTGGCTCCAGTGGATCACAATCTTACCAGGGGTTCCAGGTCTGAAATGCTGTCTCATCAGGGACTTGTAATTATTTTTGTGGGGGAGAGGAAGGGCGGTGAAGGGCAAAGAGTAGAAAAAGGAAGGAGTGGAGGGTCCACTTCATCCAACATGGAGCCCCCACGTGTCGGTCTCGATGGGACGGCCACTCCAGAAGAGCCCTCGTGACTCACGTTCACCCATGCATCTCATGCTCCTCTGTTGTCACCAAGTGCCAGGGACTGCCCCCTAACCACGGGGGACAGTGCCAAATAAGACACGAAGCCCCTGTCCTCACAATCTGCATTCTTTTGGGGGTTAGAGAGATAATAAACCACTAAGAAAATACATCAGATAGCGCTAATACTACGTGAAGAACTACAACGAAGTGAGTGACAGAGCGCCTGGGAGGCCAGTTCATGTACGGTATGCGGCGGTTTTAAAAGAAGTCTCAAATTCTTTGACACTCCTCCCACTAAGAGGTGGAGTCTAGGTCCCTTCCTGTGCACCTGAGTGGCCTTCGTGACTGCCTGGAAGAATGAGATGCAGAGGAGTGACACTCCAGGCAGCTGCTGGAACATTCTCCAGGCTTTTCTTAGAACATTCCCTCTAGGCGTCTTCAGCAGAATGTACAAGTCCAGCTCCCGTGAGACCACCACGTGGAGATACCACTCGGAGGCACCACAGAGAGACAGAGAGAGGCCTGAGCAGCCAGCTGTGCCGGATCCTGGCTGAGTCTCCTCCACCCAGGCACCAGATGCAGGATGAAGAAGACTTCGGGACACCCACTGGACAGTGACTGCATGAGAGACCTGGAGTGAGGGCTGCCTTGCTGAGCCCCGTCCCCGCAGAGTCTCAAGTCAAATACACGATTATGACTGTGGAAGCCACTGTTTCGGGGGTGGTCTGTCACTGGCAATAGAGAACGGGAACAGTTTGGTCCAGAAGGCTTCTTTGAGGAGGCGACATCTGAACAGAAAACCTCAGTGCCATGAGGAGCCCGGCGAGGAAGAACGTTCCAGACACAGGGAACAGTGCACATATTCTAAGGCGGCGGTGGACTCAGCAAGTTCGCGGGAGGAAAGACTGCTGGGGCCAGAGCCTCATGCCACGAGAGGGTGTGCGGCCAGTGCGAGGAGGTGCCTGAAATCCACAAGTGTGATTAGTGTTGTTGTGTGCCTCTGACGCCAGGTTCTCTCCCTGGAACTGAGCTGTGTGAATTAAGGTTTTTGACCCTAAAAGAACTTCGGTTTGGAGGGAAGGTGCAGACTCAGATAACACACTAGAGTGATGCGAGTGTCACCTTCCGAGATGGATGTGGAGACACAGGTGTCGAGTGAACCTGTCTTCTCTCCTGTTTGGGTGGCCCGGTTCGTGTTAAAGAAGCTTTCCCCAGCCTCGTCTACACCACTGAGATTCGGGGGAGAAGGAGGTGGATGTTTGGGGACTACAATTTTCCTCAAAGAGGAGGGGATTTAACGCCTTCTTGTTTAAAAAAACCAATTCCTTAGATTAAGGAGTTTGGGCATAAATAATTCAAAACAATGCTGTATGGATCTATGTTTCAAGTACCACAAAGCTGTGTATGAATGCCTTCAAACTGTCAAACTGCCTGGTCCTAAAGTCATCTTGCAGTCTCTGCTTCCTTTGAACTGATAGCCTGTCTTGTGGCTACTGTGCAATATATGAAATGCAAATATTAAGTGACATTATCAGAAAGTGAAGGGAAGCAGTCTGAATCTGCACCTTGTGGCACTTACAAAGCCTCTAACTTGTAGACAAAGGATTCTCTGACTGAGGAGCATGACCGATGAATGACGCATGAAGACCTGCTCCCGAGACAACCAGGCAAAGGCCGCTTTCAAGGAACCGGACAGAGAAGAGATGGAAGCTAGTAAGTCATTCGACGTTTGATTTCAGCCCCCAGAGAAAGCTGAGACAGGAACAAAGAGCTACCGCTGTGTTACACTCTCGGATCAAACAGAAGAGCCCACGGCGTGTCTCCAGGACACGACCCCTTTGCACATGCAAACTGCTGAATCTCATGCCCCCGCACGTCAGGGCTCTTTGGATGCCAGTGGCACAAACTGGGCTTAAATTGGTGTAAGCGAAAAAGCAGACTTCGTTAGTTCATGGGCTCAACCTGCGGAGAGTTGAGGGTGGAGCTGGGCTCAGGGGAGCCGGGACCAGGACCTCCATCGCCAGGAGGATGCTCTCTTCCTCTTTCCTGCCTCTCCCTGCACACTGTCTTTACTCTCTGGACCAGGTTCTCCAAACGACAGGAGACATGACCTTGGCTACTCCAGGCTCACACCTTACAGCTTGATACCAAAGATGAAAAAGAGCTGTTTCTCCCCAGCTAATACTTGGAAAAATCTCCAAGAATGCACTCTGATTGTCCTTGAGTTCCTCGGCCCCCTTCTTTGGTCAGTCATTGTGACCAGACATGAAGGGTCGTAACTGGCGCCAGAGGAGCAGGATCTGTGACTAGAAGAGGTTAGGCAGGTGGGAGACGCTGGGCAGGTAAAATCGCAGCGTCGTCTCCACAAGAGAGAGAACTAGGCGTTGTCTGAGATCAGAGCTCACGGATCTGTGAGCTCCCCGTCACCTCTCTCCACTGCCCGGGACATAACCTAGGGCTTCCCTGCCGGAGACACAGACGAGGCACAGTTTCAACATTCGGCTCACTCAGGGGTGGATTCCCCTCGTAAAGCACTTACACGTGAAGAACACATTTCATAGAATCGGTGGCTTCTCAGACGGAGGAGACGGCTTAATTTCACACATGTGGCAGGATTCAAGGCACTGACATAGAAGAATTCACAGATTTGTGGGGAGGTAAAGAGGAGAGAGAGGAGCAGCTGTGACACTGGGCCGGTCTCCGAGAGATGAACTGGGAGAATCACTAGGACCCTGGCAGGAGGGCAGGCCACTCCCCCGGCCGCCCCTCAGGACCCTCAAGTAAAATGTCTATAAGATGTTTTTTCAGAGCTGGATTTGATGTTTAGATCCGCCACAATGTTAACAATGTCTGGAGCAGCCTCACTATAGTGTCTGCAGTGCCTTCTGCTCACTTTTCACCCCCCACCTTGCCCCCAGCAGCAGTGCCCCCCACGTGCACAGACAGGAGTGCACTCCTGCGCCCCCAGCCCAAGCTTTGGGCTATGTTAGTGCAGATAAAAGAAAGTGGCAGGAAAAATGTAGAAGCCAGTGAGACAGCAAGATTTAAGTTGGAAGGACAGGGAACTACAGAGCAGAGGAAGAGAACAGATAAGACAAGGGGCAGGGGCAGGAGGAGCCTCTCTGGGCTGTGGCTTTTAGGCCGAGTCTCCAGGGCACTCAGAACGAGGGAAGGGAAGATCTTTGAGGGTCTTGCTGTACAGGTAGGATGTAGAAAGAAAGAACAAGTTACAGAAAAATAATTTCAACATTTTCTTGTGTATTTTTAATGTACTCCTTCTCATTCCTAGGTATATATTCAAGAGAATTGGAAACACATGTTCACATAAAAATCTTGTACATGAACGGTCACGGGAGTATTATTCATAATAGCCAACAGTGGAAACAACCCAAATGCCCATCAGCTGATGAATTGATAAATAAAATGTGGCACATACAATGGAATATTATTCAACCACAAAAAGGAATGAAGTAGTGACACACGCTACCATGTGGATGAACCTTGGGAACATCGTGTCACAGGAAGAAGCCAGTTACAAAGGAGCACAGGTAGTACGGTTCCATTTATCTGAAATGTCCAGAATGGGCAGCTCTTTCCAGACAGTAGATTTGTGGTTGCCTAGGGCGAGGGGAGCTGGAATATTATTGCTCGGGTTTCTCTTGGGTGGTAAAAATGTTCTAAAATTGATTGTGGTGATGGTTGCATAATTCTGTGAGTATACGGAAAGCAATTGAACTGTACACTTTAAGCGGGTGAATTGGTCTGTGAATAATATCTTAATAAAGCTGTTACGACAACAACAACACAAAAAACAAACAAAAAAGCCAGACAGACACGTGAGGGAAAAGAAAAATTTGGCCCGAGTCTGTGTGGCTGTGTCCCGGCGGCGAGTCTGTGTGGGCGGACGGTCCTGACCTGCGGGTCAGCGCAGAAACGACCTGAGTGTGCGGGGCTTGGGGTGCGGAGGACCACACGGGGGTGCGGCACACATACGTCCCGGAGCGTCTTTCTCTTGCTCTTTGCTTATCGAACGTTCCCTCCTGAAGAAGGTTTGACAACAACCAGTAGCTTCGTAGAACGCAGGGCCACGTTTTTCCACACCCACCTCCCTGCCGGCGGTGGTGGTGGGAGTCGTTTCCTCTCCTCAGAGGCAAAGCAAGGCCTCAGGGCCCTTTTGGATCCCATTCATGATAAAGCCAGATTTTGAGACCAAAAGAGGAGGCTGCCACCTAAAACACTCACGGCCAGAAGGACATCAATTCTGTCACTGTCGTGCATCTGGGTGTGAAGACACCGGGGGTCAGCTTCCAGATGAAAACCTCGTGTGTGTCAGTCACCGTTACTCTCCTCCACCATCTTTCTGATTAAGTGAAATTAATAGTCAATAGATTGGCTAATAGGGTACAAATGAGAGTTTTAGTTGTTTTATTTTTTTTTGTGAGGAGATCAGCCCTGAGCTAACATCCGCCAATCCTCCTCTTTTTTTTTTTTTTTTTTTTTGCTGAGGAAGACGGCCCTGGGCTAACATCCGTGCCCATCTGCCTCCACTTTATATGGGACGCCGCCACAGCATGGCTTACCAAGCAGTGCGTCGGTGAGCGCCTGGGATGCGAACCAGCGAACCCCGGGGCCGCCGCAGCGGAGCGCGCGCACTTAACCGCTTGCGCCACCGGGCCGGCCCCAAGAGAGTTTTAGTTGTTTAACTACCAAAAGGAAATAATTTATTTTCTCATTTTAAAACGACAGAATTTCTCCTTTAACTACAAGATTCGTACTCCTGTCAATTGTTGGTGGGAAAGTGTTAATGTTAATTGCTGAGATGAAACATAAATATAAAATCCTGTAGGGGTGCGTGTATGTATATGGTGGTCTCTGGTGTAAGCAAGCTGGGCGTTTCCAGCCCTGGAAGGGAAGACAGCCGTCACTCAGCGGCATCAATACGTGTGAGAGGCGGGTTCCTCAGCCTCTCTGCGGTTTCCTTTCCTTAGCTCTCAGATCAAGACCACAGTTCTCGATCTGCTGTCCTAGATATGTCTTACTGCTTGCCCCGTCCAAGGGCCCGCCTAGCCAGTGAGTCAGGGTCTGCTCTTGTCTAAACAAGGATGCATTCAGACAACCGGACTCTCTCTCTCAGAAGGCTGGACACTCGTCACGGGTGTTGGCGGTTGGTGGCGCCTGGTGGAGCTGCGTCACACTGGACCACATATGGGGGGGACCTGGTCAAGAAAGGAGAAAAGTCTGAGCCGAGACCCTAGGGGACAGACGTGGTTGCTTCGCTCCCAGGTCCCCCGTTTAGTCTGCTGGGGGCGTGGTTGGGTCCCTGAGGTCTCTCAACGTTCTGCAATGAGCTTCACTTGTACGCACTCTGATCAAGTTTGAGCGAGGTTCTGTTTCCTGCAAAGAAACAGGGGTGGGGGGCTGGTGCGGTGGGGCTTATTGAGAACATCTTCCTTGTTACCTTACAGAATTAGATCCCTGACAGTGTGGGCAGGAGCTGTGCCTTTTAAATATTTGTGTTACTGAAATATTTGCTTAATTGAACTGAAATTGGTAAAACGTGAGAGGGTACTTTGAAAACTGCAAAGCACAATGCCGATGGAGAGCACAAGGGATTATTAATAATCTGATTAAGATTCTATGAAACCCCCGTTAGTCATTTTTGTGTACTGCCACGATGAATAAAGCTAAAAGGAACGGCTAAAATATCTAGAAATTGGGTGAATTTTCACTTCTTTGTCTGAGAAATTTTAACTTTAACCTTCTTCTAACGTGAAAGGAAAGTGGAAGGGAGTTCTCGTCGGCCAGCAACCGAGTCAGCTCCCGTCTGGAATCGATATTCAGGTCCCCGTGAGCAGAAAGCACGTTTGTTCATCCTGTGAACTTTCTAGCATGGAGCTGTTGGGGTCGAGGAGGAGACCAGACTTTCCATCTCAGCTGAACTCCTGGCTCCTCCGCTGGAGCTGAGCTGCACGGGAAGAGAAGGGTGAGTCTGCCAGCTTCTCGAGTTTCCGCGTGGTGCACATGGGCGTTGAGACGGGAATGAAATCCCTGCTACTCAACAGTGCTTTGGGGCTGCGCCGTTGCCCAGGTGACCTCTGCCGGCTGACTTCCCGGCACTCCACTTTTCCTGCCTAACCTCAGGCTGCATATTAAAATGTGGAGAAAAAGAGAAGACACACCCACTCGAGGATACAGAGAGACACAGGATGAAAGACAACGTGGACTATTCTCTCCCTCGTGTGGCTGCCTGCTGTGGCCAACTTGCGGGGTTCTCGTTCTGTGGGAGAAGAAATCATGGTGCAGGGACAGGACAGAGAGCATGCACTCATTCAAACCGGTGCCTGGTGGCCAACCAACCCCACGTGCCGTCTTCTGTCCCCGCGAGGCTCCCTGCTCTCTGCTGGGCCGGCACAGGAGAGTCCTCCCTCCCCGTCACCACCACACGTTACAGAGCAACACGCGTGTCAGCCAGGACGGAAGGGAGGGACCACCTTCAAAATGTCCAAATTCCTCTCCCACTTCTGATAGAACCTTCTGGGCTTTAATTAATCCCTGAAAGTGAGAGCCGTCCCAGGATCCTCTGGTGACATTTTCCAGTTTCCTGTCGGCTCCACTTAGGAGAAACAAATGGGCTGGCTGGCCTCCCTCTAGATTGAGTTTTTCATGAAGTCATTACTTCTGTCACGGGGAGTATTTTCAAATTGAAAAATCTGAAACAATAAATGATGGTGAAGCAGTTAATAACTGTTAAGAAATCACATTTGGAAAATTGCATTTAAGCAATAACCTTTCTCCCTGTAATTAAATGACAGAAAGGTCCTGGTTTTAATTAAGTCAGCAATTTATAGTTATGAAGCTATACTTCACTATGCAGATTAGCAAATGATAGGTCACAGAACACCCTGAGTGCATTTTGAGTGGGTCTGATACGGTAATTACTCCCCTGTTCAGTGGTGACCACACTGAACCCCATCTCCAGATGAAACAATTTTCTCTTCCCTGCTCCATGATGTATAACTGGGATGAGTAAATGTACCACGAGCACTGCCTGGCGCATCTTTAAATTAAAATGGATTTTAAATGAGGGGGCGCGGGCGGCGGGAGCGTGTTTGAAGAACAGCGCGGAGTGAATGGGCCACCAGTCAAGCCTGCGAGAGGAGAATATATCATTGTTTTACAGGCTTTCTCTCCTGCGCCTGAGTGTTTGCTGCAGATTTACGAGGAAGTAAAATGCTAATGTTAGTGTATTTATAAACATATGATGGGGGTTTCATCTATAATTTATTTGCCAGCCCTGCTCTCTGCTTCCTTGGAACGGAAAATGAAATGCTATGTTGGACAGCCGAAGGGTCATTAATACAGCGTTCCCATTTTATTTAACTAACCCCCAGCTCATACTACACATTGATGATCACATTGTGAGATGTTTTTTGAGATGCTTATTGTGTGTTGTCCCCTGTCTGCCCCCGCTTCAGCTCTGCAGAGTTCCAGCTGTCACCAACTGGGTTCAAATAGGCCCGTGGCAACCTGCTAGCAGAGGATCCTGTGTGTGTCTGTCTGTCTGTCTCAGGGAGGGAAAGGAAGGCCCAGCTCCTGAAAATCATGTCTCTTTTCATTTCTCTTAAAGTTTCACGAACATCTGAACTTTAAGAAACGACATATTTTCGGGTATTTGATTTCTTCTTCAAAAGCCACAACCCCATCTCCCTTCATTAGAGCAAATCTCCACCCAGACACGTGGAGAACGGAGGTTGCAGAGGAAGAAACTGGAGCGTCAAAAGCCCAGCGTGTCCCCCACGGCAGAGGGCCAAGGACGGAAAGAACCCGGCCCAGGACGTCGAGGTAAGGACCACCGGCTGTTGTGAGGTCAGCTCTGGGTCCAGGCCCTCTGTTCCCCCACTGTGCACCAGTGAAGAGGTGACAAGAGTCGGCTTTGGGGTAAGCTGACCGGTAGGGGACCAAGAGCGCCGTGCCCCAGCTGGTAGTGAAGCCCTGTTCCGGAGAACAGAAGCACATTGAGCTTCTCCAAGTCCAGAGCTTCTCACTTAAAAATACTGACTCTCCTTTTGGAAGGAAAAAAATGATACAAATGCACTACGCACTCATCCTCCCTCGGGCTTTTTGACCCTTAGAAAAGGGGTCTAAATTATCTATATTATACTTAAAAGGAAGAAGATGTTGCCACAGCACTTTAAAGAACCATGTCATACACGCTTAATTCAAATGCCAGTGACCTGGGTATTCTCAGGTCGTCCAGCCCGCTGGGGACACCCTGACCTTTGAGATATTTTTGTCTCGAACCCTCTTCTCAGTATCTTGTGGGTGATTCTTGGGGTGACTCAGGTTTCCCACAGACGCCTCTGACCCGAGCTCCTGTTTGGCTGCACTCTGCAGCTCCTCTCTTTTCTGCCGTCCGTGCATACCACCCCTTCTCTGCTCTGGGTCACTGGGCATCACCCCAATTTCTTTCTTCCCCCAAACGCTTCCAGCCCAAGACATGGAGCAGCAAGAGCCTCCTGAGGTTTGAGGCAGTGGAGAGAGTGACTTCACAGCTCAGCAGGTGACGTCAAATGCACCTTCAGACATGGTTCCTCGCAGCACTATGCGTGTTCCCAATACTGGAGGTTCTCCAAGGAGACCCGCTTCTGCCGCTGTGTTGATCTCGCTCTCCTCTCTCCCCCTCACCTTCCTGTTCATTACTGGGGCTGCCTCTGTGCTTCCCGTCCTCCCTCTGCTCTCCTACTGTGCGCAGGGCCCCTCTTTCAGAAGCCGCGACTCCCCCTTCTTCCTGACTGGAGGTCTCGCTCACCTCCATGTGAGTGAGAAACCACCACGATCTGTTCCTGCCCTCACATGGAAACAGTGGGGGAGTGGCCCCCTGCCACAAATGCCGGGGCATCTCGTGGGAGCAGTGGGCGCTGAGACTGCCCGGCTCCCGTGGGTGTGACCGCACTTCCCAGATGCTCCGTGTCTCAGCCACGGTCTTCTTTGGAAGACAATTCATTCTCTAGCTGTTGTCTTTTCTGTGTCTCAGATCCAAGAAGCCAGTTGTCCTCCGAGCTCAGAGGTTTCCGTGAAGCCTCAGCTTGAGACACGCGTCAGATCACGTCTGGTCCCTGGACCAGTTCAGAGCACAGCTTGGGATCAATCTCTGGACAAAACAGGAAGAAGGTGCCAGCCAGAATTTCCTGTGGATTCACCCATGTGAGTAGGGGTCTTGCCACAGGCCAGATCCTAAGCCCCTGCCCCTGCTGGGCTGGGTGAAGAGCAGCGGACAAGGAGTCGTCCTCGCTGTGCAGACTTGAACACGTGCTTTCAGCAATGAGTCCCCTTTATTTACAGAATAAAGTAAACCGGGCTGGCTGGAGACACGTCTTTGGAGGGAGGAAGTGTAGAGACTGGCTGTTCCAGTAGCGCATGCAGTTGAGGGTGGTGGGCAAGTATTTGCGGAAACAGTGGGCACACTTGAGTTCTACCCTAAGATTCTGATCCTGAGTGATCGTTCGACAAATTTCAACTCTCGTATCCTTATCGGCCAATGACTAGAGTCAAGGCCGATGTCTTGGGGAAGGGAAAGCAATGTTCTCGGTGCTGGTTGCTGTAAAAAATCACTAGCTGTGCTTCTTCCCTTCATTATATCCCACAGTGGTCCCTGAAGCCTCCTGTATTGCTGGATGCTGTGGTCCCATCAGGTGGATAACCTCTGAGCCTTCAAGGCCACAGAGCATCTCTCTTGCTCGTGGAAAGGGTGTGAGACAACTTCCTGTCCTGGGCATCGATGCAGGAACTCTCCCAAAAGAGTTGCCACGGTACACAGGAGTTTGACTCCCCCCTTCCCGAATACTGCAGTGAATGATCATCGAGTGGAAGTGCATATAATTAAGGTGGGTGGAAGGCGGGAAGTGAATTATGATAAAACTCGTGCCTGCTGATGTGTTTGATGACAGAGGAGAAAATCATAAAGGGAAAGATGATGAATTTCTGTCTTTTCTCTGGGAATAACTGACGTAGAATCGATGTAATGAAAAATTGTCAAGTGAACACAGAATGGCACAGGGGAAGGATAAGTTTCTGATGGAAATACATTAGCTCACAGCAGAGCCACACTTAAGATTTTGATCTCTGGGGAAAAATACCACCAAAAATGTATTATTTGGAGAACAACTATGATCGTGTCACTTTCCTCTCAAAAAGCCTCAGTGACTTTTCCTCATTTCCCACAGAATGAAGTTTGAAGTCCTGAGCATGGCATTCAAGGACTGCCCTAAGTGACCCGAGCGCCCCTCACTAACCTCATCTCCTTTTCTACCTGATGTGCACACGTAGACGTGCGTGTGCATGCACACACGCACACTATCACACTCCAGAACAGGTGTGTGACTCACCCTTCCTCAGATGTGCTGTTCTCAGGTCCTTCTCGTGTCAGAGCACCCTTCCACCAACCTCCACTGGTCAGGTTCCAGCCCCGCTTGGGTCCAGTTCAAATATCCTTTCTTCCATCAAGTCTTTTCCCGAAGCTGGAATTAATTTCCCTCTTGTCACTGCCCCATGGATTTTCTCTGGATGGTAATTAATAATACTTGTGTTACTTAACAATGCCTCATATCACTATATTATTGATGAATTTTTTTCCTTATTATCTTGTGAAATCTTTGAGGGCAGGAGCCCTGTCTTATTCATTTTTGTAGACCTCACAGTGCCTGGTATAGTGCATTGCATGATATTGGCTTTAAAAATAAACTTCCCTTTTTGCTTTGGCTGTCAGGAAGCTCAGTACTAAGGTTTGGGGCTTGATTACGGTAGCTCTTCATTTGAGTTTCTGGCACAATGATTCCCCACCGTCCTTACTTGACTCTTATTTTATTGTTCTACTGTATGGGCCTTTCATTATAAGCCACTCCAAATGCATCTTGGAAGTAGACAGTTATAAATAATAG
This sequence comes from Diceros bicornis minor, assembly GCF_020826845.1. Classification (NCBI taxonomy): domain Eukaryota; kingdom Metazoa; phylum Chordata; class Mammalia; order Perissodactyla; family Rhinocerotidae; genus Diceros; species Diceros bicornis. The sequence goes on along the minus strand of NC_080746.1, from coordinate 87,368,013 downwards.
CTACAAAGCTTGAATTGAAGTCAGCATTGTATGATGAAGTTAAACGTAAACTTAAGTTATCAGATTGTCCAGCATTGTCCAGGGGCAGAGGCGGGAGATAAAAGGAAATGAGAAACCCATCAGACAAAGATAACGACAACATCTCCATTAAGATTTGCAGCCCTTCAGAACCACTTTACAGTTGATCTTCCCAGGAATTCTGTGAGGAACTCCTGAGGTGGGAATCCCCACTAACCTGCATTTAGTTCGGTTAGCGTGGACTGGGGGAGACTGCTGTCAATTAGAAGCCGCGCGAGGTCAGCTCTTTGAAGATCCTCTTTCGTCACGTCTCTTGCTCCGAGCACCAGTCTACAAAGCGTGAAGTGTGGCCAGTGAAAATCCACCTAGGGTCTGGTGGGTTTGGAGAGGTGGGTGCAGGGTGGGAGCAGCTCCCACTGCTGATGGCACAGTGACTTCCAGCCTCCCTCCTGACTTCCAGCCTGTGTGGGAGGACAGAGGCTCCTTGGCTGGTTCAAAGAGCAGTGATGGCTGAGGATGGATCTGTTAGGACGCTTCTGGCTGCAGGTAACCAAAAATCCAGCGCAGAGTGGTGGCAAAGACAACGTTGCTAGTGACTCATAACTAGAAGTCGAGGGGTCAGGCGGGCTTCAGGGTGGGTTCCATCCAGGGGCATCTGCCTCCTGTGATTCTCTTGACCCCACTCTCTCCATGTGCTGGCCTCATCCTCAGGCCAGTAGCAGGATGGTAGCAATCTTCCTGGTTCTCAAAGGAAGAAAGAGAACCACTTATGGGGGTTCTTCCAGGATAATAAAACTCCCAGGACTCCTGGCAAACTTTCTCTGCATCCCATTGGCCCCAAGTGTGTCAAGTGAGCCTCAGCCGACCAGGCCCAGATGGGAGTGGGGTCAGTTCCTCCTGCGTCCCAGCGGCCGTGGGAGGCGGGGAGGAGGGGAGGAAGAAGTTCTCGGGGTCGGAATGGGCGCCTGGAGGCTCCGCCGGCGCCGCCCCTGAGCAGACACACGCGCCCCTTCTGCCCTCACGGCGCCTCGGATGGTCCTCCAGCAGCGGCGCGCCTGGCTGATGTTTCCTTCCCACCGGCGCGCTCTTTACTCCTTCCTTCCTTCGTTCATTCGTCCCACATCCTCCGCCCCCGGCCCTGGGCCAGACCCGGGAGGGACCCCGTGCCCTTCGCGCGGGCGTGGCCGGTGCCCGCGGGCGGCCTGCGGGTTATCAGCAGGTGGACGGACGCGGCCGGCCGAGGGTTAGGCGCTGATCGGCAAGTTTGTTTCGTTTAAAGGAGAGGCAGCTAGGCAGAGAAGACTGATTCTGTCCACTCGGAACCAAAATACCACGTTAAAATGCCTCCTAGCACCGAGAGGTTGGTCCATTAGATTTGATTAAGCTTTCTCAGAGGCGCGCGTCCCGGGCTCCCTCACGCCCAGGGGCAAAGCACTTGCCTCCGCAGCCTTCACCTGCTCTTCGCATCACTCTTTCTGACCAGAAAACCCGTGCCTCCTTTGTTCAGCAGAGTGTTGATGTTTAGTGGCCAATACGGGCCTGTGAGTTGTGGACATTCCTCCCACACGACCCTCCCGCAGCGTCTTCAGCCGGAGCTCTGAGGTCCAGGACCTCCGTTTTCTCTCCTAAAACAGGGTCTTTAGTGGAGAGCTGCATTGTTTCAAGGACTGTCCCTCTAGGTCTCTGAGATTCTTGTATCTCAGGCAGCTCAGACCTTTTGGAAGATGAGATTCCTTCAAAGGAATCAGCTGGGAGAGGCCTGTGCCCAAGCCAGGCTCGGAGTGGGTGCACATTCCTCCGTTCAAGAAGGAGGCTGTCGATGCCACCACTCACCCTGGCAATCTTCTTGGTAGTGGAACTCCTGCATGCTGCAGGGGAAATGTTTCCTTGTTTCCCAGCCCTGGGGGCCTGCTCCATCCTTCTCCTCTTGGAGGAATATGCCCCTCAGAGCTGCCACACTAATGCTGCTCTGAGAGCACCACTGGCGCCCGGACAAAAGCACAGCACACGCTGCACACACCCCTCATCCCCAGAGTCACAGTGCAGAAAGTGGAAGGGGTGAGTGCTTCAGCCCAGCTGCCATGTCCCAGGGTGTCCCCAGAGTGTGAATTGGTACTGCAGGGCGGCGGCTCTCTGCTCAAATGTGCCTAAGAATATTGGATTAAACTAAAATGAGGAGACTACTGCAGGGCTTCCTGAGCCTCTGATGTGCTGATGTGCACAGTGAAGTGCTGGGGATGTGCAAGGAGAGCAGCCACAGTGTTTGTGTCTCCAAAGGGGTTTGACCATGGAGCCTTTCTTCTCTCTTTTTTTTTTTTTTTGTGAGGAAGATCAGCCCTGAGCTAATATCCACGCTAATCTTCCTCTTTTTGCTTGGGAAGACCGGCTCTGAGCTGACATCCGTGCCCATCTTCCTCCTTTTTTTTTTTCCCCCAAAGCCCCAGTAGATAGCTGTATGTCATAGCTGCACATCCTTCTAGTTGCTGTATGTGGGACGCAGCCTCAGCATGGCCGGAGAAGCAGTGGGTCAGTGCATGCCTGGGATCCCAACCCGGGCCGCCAGTAGCGGAGCATGTGCACTTAACCGCTAAGCCACGGGGCCAGCCCAGAGCCTTTCTTCTTGGAACACCACCTGTGACTGGTGTTCAGGGAACATCTTTATTTAACATACAAACCCTCCCTCATTCCTGCTCATTCTTCCTCCTACTATGAAAATGCTCTGTTTTTGGTGCTTCCCTGTTACGTTGGGAGCAGGGGATCTGGGTGTGCCTAGTGAACTGGTGGGGTGGCCCCGCTGGAGACTTCTTTGCAAGAGAAAGTAGTGGCTTCCTGGGAGAGATGAATCCTGGGAAGAAGGGAGGAGCCACACAAGCTCGACCCAGTGACCTGAGCCCTCAGAGGAAAGATGCAAAGTGGAACCTAGAGGTCTCTCTTAACTGGCTTTGTCTTCCATGCCCATTGAACACACGCTTTAGAACCAAGGAGGACAGTGGGGCCAGAAGCAAACACTCCGGTGTGCATGGGCTCCAGCAGCTCAGCTGTGGGCCCATGTAAGAGGGAGAGGGCTTTCTCCCCTGTTTGCCTGGAGAACTCTGGTCTGTGTCTCCACTGAGCCGGAGGCGGCAGCACCCAGTGGAAGGGGTCAGGAGGAGGGGACGTACCCAGTGGAAGGGGTCAGGAGAGGGCAATGTACCCAGCGGAAGGGGTCAGGAGGAGGGGAGTTATCCGGTGGAAAGGATCCAGGGGAGGCCACGTACCCGGGGGAAGGAGTCAGGAGGGGACGTACCCAGGGGAAAGGGTCAGGAGGAGGGGAGGTGGAAGGGGTCAGGAGGAGGGGATGCACCCAGGGGGAAGGGGTCAGGAGGAGGGGTTCCTCGTGTGGAAGGGGTCAGGAGGAGGGGAGGTACCCAGTGGAAGGGGTCCGGGGGAGGCCACGTACCTGGGGGAAGGGATCAGGAGGAGGCAACGTAGCTGGTGGAAGGGGTCAGGAGGGGGACGTACCCTGTGGAAGGGGTCAGGAGAGGGACATAGCCGGTGGAAGGGGTCAGGAGGGGGATGTAGCCAGTGGAAGGGGTCTGGGGGAGGCGACGTAGTCTGTGGAAGGGGTCAGGGGGAGGCGACGTAGCTGGTGGAAGGGGTCAGGAGAGAAGATGTACCCGATGGAAGGGGTCAGGAGGAGGGGATGCACCCAGAGGAAGGAGTCAGGAGGAGGGGATGCACCCAGGGGGAAGGGGTCAGGAGGAGGGGACGTACCCGGTGGAAGGGGCCTGGAGGAGGACGACGTACCCAGGGGAAGGGGCCTGGAGGAGGACGACATACCCAGGGGAAGGGGCCTGGAGGAGGACGACGTACCCAGGGGAAGGGGCCTGGAGGAGGACGACGTACCCAGGGGAAGGGGTCAGGAGGAGGACGACGTACCCAGGGGAAGGGGTCAGGAGGAGGACGACGTACCCAGGGGAAGGGGCCTGGAGGAGGACGACGTACCCGGTGGAAGCGGTCAGGAGGAGGACGACGTACCCAGGGGAAGGGGCTTGGAGGAGGACGACGTACCCAGGGGAAGGGGCCTGGAGGAGGACGACGTACCCAGGGGAAGGGGCCTGGAGGAGGGGACCAAGAAGCAGCAGCAGATGGCATGTGGTTACTGACAGGAGAGCTGGCCCGTCTTGTTTGTACACACGTGTGATGCTTCTGGGGAATCTCAGGGATAATCGCTGGCCACAGTTCTGCCGTAGCAAGTAGGGAAGAGCCGTTTGGGCATCATTCACAATGGAGTTCTGTTGGTGCTCCTAGGCTGCTGAGGCTTGGATAAATTTGATGGTTAGCTGGGATATTCATCTTTCAGCTTTAACGCAGACCTAAATAACAGTGTCTTTTAAAAATAGGAACATTTTTAGAAATTCTTTGTCTCTCCTGCAGAATTCCAAACCAGTCGGTGGTTGAGGGTGGTGGCTCTGCCTCGAAGTGTCTTAAGACTCCAAGTGCCTTCTCTCTGGTGGCTTCACGTTCCTGAGGGTCTCTCCCTGGACCGTGTGACAAAGCCAGCTCAGCACCAGATCTCCGTTCCAGTGGCAGGAAGGGGAAGAAGGAGAAGATGAGTAATTTCCTTTTGCAAAATTAATTTTGAAAAGTTTCAAACAAACAAAAAGTAGAAAAAATTAACCTCTATGTACCTATGTACCCGATGGAAGAACTATTAAGATTTTAGCAGCTTCCTTTTAAATACGTGATCTGAAAGTTGCGTGTATCACTTCTTGCGTCCCCTTGGTAAGAATTTAGCCACAAGGCTACGTTGGGCGGCAGAAGACCTGAGACGTGGACTCTACCTGGGTACATGCATATTACCAAATAAGAGAAAGGAGAATACCTTTAATGCTGATTATCAAGATCTGCAAAAATAAAACAGCTTTATATTTGCCCCTGAAACAAGGTTTCAGGATTAGAATTCTTTTCCATCAGTAGACCCGGAGTAGGAGTTGGCATGACTTTGGCCTCGGTTTAGGTTCAGCCATATCAACAGAGATCAGTGCACATGCTCTTCTGAGTGGGCTGCCAGCACTTTAGAGACCCTCTGTGGACATATTTGGTGACTGTGCATCAGACATCCTTATGAAGAAAGCTGGAACCCAGACAGGGTCATGCTCTGGGTAAGTTTAAGTCCTCTGCTCTTCATGATTTGGGCCTGAGTTTCCTAGTCCTTGGAGCAGATTGGTAGATGATGGTCTTCTCTCTGAAGAGAAGGTCCCTACTGAAGTCTTTTGTGATGGTATCATGATAAAG